>NC_067398.1:88975553-89648053 GCF_016432865.1 Antechinus flavipes | reverse complement strand
TAACTGAAGAAAACAATTCCTTAAATAACACAATAGGCCAAACACCCATGCAAAAAAAAAAAAAATCCATTGAAGAAAACAACTCTTTGAAAAGCAAAATTAATCAAATGAAAAAAGAGATACAAATATTAACTGAAGAAAATCACACATTAAAAACTAGAATGAAGCAAATGGAAGATAATGACATCAAGAATCAATCAAACAAACAAAAAAGAACAACAGACTAAATTGGAAGAAAATGGAAAATACCTCATTAAAAAAACAGCTGACCTGGGAAATACATCCAGGAGAGACAATTTTAAAATTATTAGTTTATTGAGAATTGTATCTGTTTTGGAGGCATTTACAAGAGGCATACATGGATGGAATTGGTTGTGAATGGATTCTGATGTGATGTTATCAAAGAAAAAGACATTAAGAGATGGAGAAAGGTCTATATTGGGAAAAGAAAAAAGGGGAGGCATAATGGGACAAATTAGATCACATGAAAAGATACAAATAAGCTATTGTAATAGAAGAAAGAGGGGAAGGGGATGAGCATCGTCTAAAGTTTAATCTCATCAGTTTTGGCTCAAAAAGGTAGGAAATCATTGAGATGGGTATAATCATTATGTAACCCTATAAAGAAGTAGGAGGAGAAAGAGGAAAGAAAAGGAAGAGGCTAGAAAAAAAGGAAGGCAGAAACAGTTGGAGAAAGGAATAAGAGAACAGAGGAGGGATTATAGAAGGTAGGGCAGGTAGAGGGCAGGGTACGTTAAAAACAAAACATTTCTGAGAAGAGAATGATGGAGAGAACAAAAATAGATATAGGGAAGAAAATAGGATACAAGAGAATAATAACAGAGGGGAAATACTCATTGAAAAAATTTAGCAGTTACCTGTGGAAAGAGATCCCACAAGGAAAATATCAAGGAACATTGTTACAAAACTTTAGAACTAGTATTTCACGAAAAAATACTGCAAACTGACAAAAAATCAAATATTAAGGAGATACCCAGGATCTGGAAACCTTTACAATAAAGGATTAGAAGCCCTGAAATGCCATAGTCTGGAAGGCAAAGGATATGTAGTTACAACAAGAATTAACTACTCAGCAAAATTCAGCATCATCTTTTTGGGGAGAATATGAAGCTTCAATGAAATAAGAGACTTTCAATCATTTCTATTGAAAAAAACAGAAGTAAACAGAAAATTTAATCTACAAACAAACGTCTCAAGAGAATCATGGAAAGGTAAGTAGAGGAAAATATACATTATTTTAAGATTAAACTGTTTACTTGGAAAACAATATTTGTAACTCTTGAAAAAAATTATATATGCCACGGGGGCAGACAGAGGGGGCATCACGTGGACTGAGGGTGTGCTTGTAAATGGACTTTGTGACAATATCAAAGAAAAAGACATTAAGGGGTGTGAAAAGGTCTGTACTGGAAAAGGAGTAAAAGGTAAGTATAATAGAACAATTAATTCACACCAAGAAGCTCAAAAGACCTATTACAATCCACGGGACAAAAGGAGGGGGATTAACAGTGCTGAAGCTTTATTTCTTTAGTTTTGGCTCTAATAGGGAATAAGTTAATTATTTAGTTGAGTATAGAAATTGATCTAATCCTACAAAGAAGTAGGAAGAAAAAGAGGAAAATAAAAGGGAGAGACAAGCTAAAAGGTAAGGTAGAAGCACTAAGGGAAAAGGTAAGAGAAGGGGGAAGGGTTGATAAAAGATAAAATAGTCTGTGGAGTGGTTAAAAAAAATACAATTAAGGACAGGATGAAAGGGAGAACAAAAGTATTTAGAGGGGATAAAATAGGATGAAGGGAAATACAGAGCTGATAATCATAACTGTTAATGTGAATGGGATGAACTCTCCCATAAAATGGAAGCAAATAGCAGAATGGATTAAAAAACAGAATATGACAATATGTTGTTTAAAATAACCATATTTGACATAGAAGAATAAAGGCAAAAGGCTAGAACAGAATTTATTATGCTTCAATTGAAGCAAAAAAAAAAAAAAAAACAAAAAAAAACCATGGGTAGCAATTCTGATCTCAGATAAAGCAAAAGGAAAAATAGATCCAATTAAAAGAGATATGGAAGGAAAGTACATCTTTTTAAAGGGTACCATAAACAATGAAGTAGTAATGATAATATATGTATATGTACCAACTGAGAGAGCATCCAAATTCTTAGAGGAAATATTAAGCCAGTTATAGTAAAAAATAGACAGCAGAACTATATTAGTGGGGGACCTCAAACTTCTCTTTCAAAATCAGATGAATCTAACTGCAAAATAAACAAAAAAGAAACTAAAGAGAATAATAGAATCCTACAAAACCTAGATATGATAATGCTTGGAAGAAAATTGAATAGGGACAGAAGAGAATATACCTTTTTCTCAATAGGTATATGACATTTAAACACAAATTGATTTTCTATTAGGGCAGAAAAACCTCACAATCAAATTCAGAAAGCCAAAAATAGTAAATACTTTCTTTTCAGTTCACAATGCAATAAAAATTGCAATCAATAAAGGGCCAGGGAAAGATAGACTAAAAACAACTGGAAATTAAATAATCTAATTTTAAATAGTGAGGGAGTCAAACAACAAATCAGAGAAACAATCATAATTTTATACAAGAGTATGACAATAATAAGACAACATACCAAATTTTATGGGACACAGCCAAAACAGCTCTTAAGGGAAATTTTATATCTTTGACAATTACATGAATAAAATTGAGAAAGAATATATCGTGAATTGATCATGCAACTAAGAAAGCTAGAAAAATAACAAATTAAAACTCCCTGCCAAATACCAAATTAGAAATTCTGAAACTCAAAGAAGAGAGTAATAAAATTGAAACTAAGAAAACTTTTGAATTATTAATAAAACTAAGGTTGGTTTTATGAAAAATCCAACAAAATTGATAAACCTTTGCTTAATTTGATTTTTAAAAAAAGAAAAAAAAAAACAAATTACCAGAATCAAAAACGAGAAAGTAAATTTATCACCAATGAAAATGACATTAAAGCAATAATTAAGAGCTATTTTACCCAACTATATGCCAAGTCTGATAATCTAATAGAAATAGATGAATATTTACACACTTCTCAGATTGAGTAAAATGGCAGAAAAAAATATTAACAAATGTTAGAGCAGATGAGGGAAAATTGGAATATTATTGCATTGTTGATGGAGTTGTAAAATGATCCAGCCATTGTGGAAAGCAATTTGGAATTATACCCAAAGAGCTATCAAACTGTGTCACTACTGGGTCTGTATCACAAGGAAATCATAAAGGAGGGAAAGGGACCCACATGTGCAAAAATGTTTATAGCAGCTCTTGTGGTGACAAAGAATTGAAAATGAGTAAAGTTCCATCATTTGAGGGATGGCTGAATAAATTATGGTATATAAAAGTATTGTAATATTATTGTTCTATAAAAAATGATGAACAAGCTGACTTTAGAAAGACCTGGAAAAACTTATATGAACTGATGCTGAGGGGAATGAGCAGAATCAGGAAATCATTGTACATAATAACAGCAAGAATGTGAGATGATAAATATGAAAGACTTGTTTTTTCTCAATAGTTCAGAAATTGAAAGAAATCCCAGTGAACTTTGGATAGCAAACACCAGCTGCATACAGAAAGAAAACTATGAAGATTGAATGTAAATCAACACAAACTATATTTTTCCTTTTTTTTTTTTCCCCTTCTGCCTTGGCTTTTCCCCTTTTGTTCTGATTTTTTCTCTTCCAATGTGATTCATAAAAACGCGTATTTAAAAAGTTGATACATATATATACCCAGAAAAAATAAGTTTTAAAAAAGACTGCTATATCAAGTGAGCAAGTATTATTACATGCCTATTATATTTCAGAACTGTGTAAATCACTGAGGTTACAAAGTAAATCAAAATGATTATTCCTGTCCTCAAGGACCTTATATTGCAATGGAAGAGACAATGGTAAATGAGTAGATTATATGTTGTCTATGCATATCTACTTTGTGTACGAGTTTTTCAAAATATTATGAAACTTTTGCCTTATGCAAGAAGTATCTTCTTAATGTCCTTTTTGGCAGTGACGCTCATATAAAGTGACTAGCATCTAGAGTAGCTAATTCTTAGGGGCTCATTCTTCATTATTTTATGGGCACACCTGGCTTCTTCCTTGTACAGAACTCAAGAGATATTATTAAAGAGGCAGTTCCTTTCTCAGAATGACAAAATAAGATTACTATTAGCAAAAGAGGAAAAAGAAATTCAATCAATGTTAACTTACTACCTCTGAATCCTCTGATTGTAGTAAGTAGATTTTTCACTTCACTTTTCTGAGAACAGGGCCTCCATAACACTTTTCAACTGTCTCCTCACTATGGCTCCATGTACATTCCCACATTTTATTGAACTTCTTGGTGTGGTCTCCCTCCATTACAACTCAAGATCTCAGGTAGGGAATGCTGTATTTTTATCTAATTGTATTTATAGCAATTTAGGCATTTACTATGTAATAAGCATATAGTAAGTACTTATTAAATGCTATATCTATTTTTCTTTACCTCAACATTCACTTAACAAATCGTTCTAATTTTACTGTCCCATTATTTAGTTTCTCTCTCCGCTCTGTTTCACTGAAAGTGCTACTATTCAAGGACTTAATTCATTTCTCCTGGGCAATTATAACAGTCTTCTAATTGGTCTCCCTACATCCATTCTCACCTATTTCCAGTCCATCCTTTGTAAAACTAGCAAACTAATCTTTCTAATACACAACTATTAGATTGACACAACTAACTTTCTAGTACACTACTAATTTTTCTAATACATAGGTCTGAGCCAGTCACATCTCTAGGGTAAAACAAACACAACAATAACAACAAAAACCCTTTAATTCCTCACTTCTACCACCTAAACTCCATCCCAGTACAGTGCCATTCTACCTACCTAGGTACTCTCTCATTCTGCTATACTACCCCACCCCACTCCCCCATACAAATACACACTGTCTACATTCCAGCCCATTCTGTTGTTTTAGAATAATGCTACTTTATTTATTTTTTTTTTAAGCTTATTCTGTATTCTGGGGCAGTTAGGTTGTACAGTGGACAAAACACTGACTTTGGAATCAGAAAGACATCTCCATGAGGTCAGCTAAGTGTTACTATAACTGTATAACCCTCAACAAGTAAACTAACCCTGTTTGTTCCCTCATTTGTAAAATGAACTGGAAAAGGAAATGACAACTATTTCAGTGTCTTTGCCAAGAAAAGTCCAAATAAGGCCACAAAGATTCAGACATGATTGACATAACTAAACAAGAGCAACAACAAAAATCCCATCTCTTGCATCTCTAGACCATCTTCACTATCAGGAAAGTACTCCCTTCTCAGCTCCATCTGTTGAAACCTTTCTCATCCTTCAAGGCACTCCCTTCTTTATGATGATCCATTTCTCTTTAGATTTTCTAAGTCCTCTTTGTCTCTATCTCTTTTTTACTCCTATCACATTCTACCTTTTTTTTTTTTTTTTTAAACTGATTCTTCTCCCTAGTGTATTCTTCGGTTAAGTGACAAGCTTCTCAGTCTTAGAGTTAATATTTCTTATCCTCAGTTTATACATATACACATGCAAACACATATAATGTATAATGTAATTTTATACAACGATGTATGAATACTTAGGTCTCTGAAGGACTTTAGATATAGTCATTAAATCTAATGCATTCCCTCTAATGCATTTCAGTTCAAATTTCTCACAGTCCAAGTTGCAATTTTAGTGTCATGCTCTAAACTTTGAGAGTCAGAAACTTTCTTGCTCTCCATATTTTTTTCTGGGGAGTAGAACTTCCACCTAAATCATCATTTTGGATTAACTATCCGTGATAAGAATTCCTTGATAATTTTTAGGACACATCTTTCTGCTAGAAGTTACCCAGCACCTACTGCTGGAATTCTCTGACACTGGCTTCCTCTCTTAACTCTCTAATTTCTGTCATGTTCCCCTGTCATTCATTCACTTCTTCAGTATTGTTCATAATGACACTTCTAAACTTCAAGCAACAAGTAAATAACATTATAGACCAATTATGGTGTAACAGCAAGTTTTTGTAGATTCTTAGTTCCAACTCTCAGTCTATTTTCCCCATTTTTTCCTTATGCCTAGACTGATAGTCACTTTAATATATCAATAACTGTATATAAATTTATCAAAAACAGTTATATAATGTAGGAGATCTGATATAACTCTAGTACTCAGTACTCCAAGCATAAGATTACATTTAGGAGCTTTGTAAATTAAGGGTTCAAAAACCAAACAATTCCTAAAAGAAATGAAGTAGTGGCTATTTCAAGCAAGTACATGAAATCAATTTCATGGGGAAGGAAATTTTCAGAAATTATTCAAAGGTGTATAGAGATTGGAAAGGATTGAGAAAGCTAGACTTAATTCTCCTCATATTCAAAGCATTTCTCTGTCTTTATCTGTGTGTCTGTGTCTGAATCTCTCTTTTTCTCTCTTTTATTTAGCTGTCAATATCAGATTAACAGTTTATCTGTCAGATTAATAGTTCATCCTGCTCATTTTCAAGGTGTGATTAGGCCTAGGGTTTAAATCTCTGTCTAATTAGCTACATGTACTTTCAATTTCCATTCCTGCAACCTGCAAATATTTAAATTGGCATTTAATTTTTATTTGGAGCTTCTGATATTAGTCCTGGAGCTTTGCAACTCAATTAGGATCACTTTTCATTATCTTAAGACTGTTAGACTGAAAGGAAACCATTTAATATGTGCTAGAAGGGAACATTTTAGGTCAAATATTCAGTGGATGAAAGAAGATCTCTATTGGCCTCTAATTTTTATAGAACCTGCTTTGGTCATTAAAGTTTTCAAGTCAATGATTTTACTTTCTTCCACTTTCTTTCTCTTTTCTTATCTCTATCAAATGAAACTTATTTGTCTTTTCCAGTCTGGACCCACCTCATCTTTCCAAATGTATTTGATTATTTATTTATTTATCTATCTATCTATTTATTTATTTATTGCCAATATGCTCTACCAAATTAATTAGTTGAAGGGGAGCCAAGATCAAGGAGTAAAGGCAGTAATTTGACCAGCTTCTCCCCAAAACTTCTCCAAATTCCTTTAAATATTAATTCTGACCAAGTTTTAGAGCAGCAGAATATCCAAAATCAAATAAGATAAAGGAAAATTTAGGAAAAGAATTGAGAGTGGGGCAAAAAAAAAAAATGCAAAAAGGATATGAGGTGAAGAATGCCTTAAGCAAATTTGACCAAATGAACTAGGAGATACAAAAGCTCATTGAGAAAAATAATTCCTTAAAATTAGAATTTAGCAAATGAAAGCTAATGACTTTATGAGAAATCAAGATAAGATAAAGCACAATTTAAAAGAATGAAAAAATAGGAAAAATGTGAACTATCTCAGTAGTCAAAAGAGGAAGAATGAGACATAAAAAAGCAAGCAAACAACAATAATAAAAGAGGTGAAAATATTATGCTGTGATCTACGTTTAGTTCCCACAGTCCTCTCTTTGGATGCAGAAATCTCTCTCCATCATGTCTATCAGAATTGGTCCGAATCACCCCATTGAAAAGAGCTAAGTCTATCACACTTGAGGATGAGCAGGGTAAAAGGAAAGAAAGACTAGTTAAATTGGGGAAAACACAGCATTAGTAGCTATAAAAATAATTTTGAAACAAATTTTTCTGATAAGGCCTTCTTTTTCAAATATAAAAGAAACTGAGTCAAGTTTAAAAAAAAAAAAAGAGCCATGCCTCAATTGATAAATGATCAGATATGATCTATGCTCAAGGGGCTATAAATTTCTGCATGTTCTTTGATTTAACATTAACACTATTAGGCAAAAGAGATTTTAAAAGTGGGATGGGAAGGGGAAAGGACCTATATATACAAAAATATTTGTAGCAGCTCTGTTCTCAGAGCAAATAATTGTAAATTGAGGAAACATCCATCAATTGGGAAATGGCTGAATAAATTGTGGTGTATGATTGTCATGGAATATGGGAAGTGATAGGCAGAATGTTTTTTTGGGAAAAACAAACAACTGGAAAATTTTCTATGAACTCAAGTAAAGTGAAATATACTGTATACAAATAGCTTTGTATGTTCTGGGATGCACAGCTGTAAATGACTTTGCTATTCTCTGCAGTATAATGATTCACAACTATTCTGAAAGACTTTTGATGAAAAATCTTATCCACACAAAGAAGAAACTGATTTTGTCTGAATACAAATTGAATCATTCTCTCTCTCTCTCTCTCTCTCTCTCTCTCTCTCTCTCTCTCTCTCTCTCTCTCTCTCTCTCTCTCTCTCTCTCTGTCTCTCTGTCTCTCTCTGTCTTTGTCTCTCTCTCTCTCATTTTTTTTTTTTTTAAATTAGGCCAGGAGATCTTTGTTTTCTTAAAACTCTCTTCTTACTCTATTTTTTCTGTATCTATCCTTCATGATCTGGGGTACCTGTCCTATGCCTTCCTTTTTCTCTGATTTTTCTAGCTTTCAACTCACATTGACCTCACCTTTCTCCGAACTCTGATAGCACTTTGTCATCATTTCACAGTTAATCACTGATGAGTCTATACTTAATCTGTGGTTTATGCTTTCATGTTACCAACTAGATTATGTAGTCATTGTTATCAGGGATTATATCTTACACTTCAGTAAGGATCCCTCCTCCATAGTTCATAACAGAAATCTGATTATGTAGAAATTACTCATAAATGTTTAATGATGTAGCATTTTTCATCTTTTCCCTATTTAGTAATGTTGTTCATTTCTCTCAATCATGTCCTTCCCTTTTTGACCACATTTGGGATTTTCCTGATAAAGATGTTGAGTGGTTTGTGGTTTTATTCTCCATTTCATTTGACAGATGAAGAAACTGAGGTAAACAGGTTTAAGTGAACTTGCCCAGGATTGCATAACTAGCAAATGTTTGACTTGAACTTGTCTTTCAACTTCATGCCTAGAATTCTATCCATTGTGCTACCTAGCACTCTCTTTAATATATATACTAATAAAGCATCAGCATGCATTTGATGTAAGACTGCTCTATAATAAGGTATGAAGTTATGCTTAATTTGGACATGGGGTAGCACAAACCACTAATCTCAGCTACCAGGAGGATGAAGCTGGCAGAATGCTTGAACTTGGGAGTCCTGAGATCTACTGGGTATCTAAATTAAAAGTTCAGGATTAAATCAGGTTCAGGCAGCCAATGTGTTGCCTAAAGAAGGCCAAACTCAAATAAGAAATTCAGCAAGTGAAAACCCCTTTGCTCATTAAGGTGGGATTAAGTATGTGAGTAGCCCCTGTGCTAGTTAAGAAGACCCATTCTAAAAAACAAATGAAAAATGAAAAAAAAAAAAAAGCAAAAAAACCAAAAAATAAAAAAACAACCCCTAAACACCTTATTTTTAAAGAATTAAGTGTTCACTGAAATCCAGATTAATGTGCTTATATTTCTCACCACAGACTGATGATTTGAGCACTCATTGAAAATGATGCAATTATAGTAGAAACTGACATCATAGAATTTTGATCCCATTCACAGATTAAGTTCCTTCCTACTCTCAGCTGTTTCTACTTAATAGTTGACGATTTGAAGTGAAGCTTTCTTTTCCAGTGAACTTTTGGGGCAGTTGGATGGTACAGTAGAGTACTAGCCCTAGAGTTAGAAGGATCAGAGTTCAAATCTGCCTCAGAGACTTAATACTTCCTAGCTGTGTGACCCTGGGCAAGTCACTTAACCCCAATTGCTTCACTTCCCCCCACCCCTCAAAAAAATCCAATGAACTGTCTGTGAGTATACAAGATTATAGTGAAGGTCTAATCAGGTAAATCTATCCTTGGAGAAAGCAGATTGGTCTCAATTACCCATTACCAAGTTCTTAACAAAAATACAAAGAAAGAAACAAACAAAAATTTATTAAAACAACCAAAAAAAAAGTTATATTTTAAGTAGATTATTCATCTAAGAGACTAATAACTCTAGGTAATAATAATAATGGTAGTAATTTAACAGTCTTCTAAGATGCTTTTGATAAAGCTTGAAATGATTAAATAAATGAGCAGTGAGAATAACAGGTAAGGAGAAATAGAAAAAACTTGTCAAAACACAGCTGTGATTATTTTGTAGAATATGTATGTTCTAATAATATATGTCTAAAAAATAAATTTTGGAATATCATTTTTCCTTTAATATAGTTTAAATAAGGAACATAGTTGATTCCATTAGGAATTAGGCTGACTTGTTCTAATAATATTTCCTCCCTAATTCTGTAGTTGTGTACCCTGTGGGATAAGACAAGGAAAATGATATCTATTGATAAACTCTCAACCTACACTATGTGAAAACCTGATGAGAATCCATATTGACTTAGGAAAGGATAACTGTGTTATACTATGAGCAAATTAAAAAATAACATATAAGATTATTATTTTTCACTGTATTATTTTCAACTTGATAAATTTCAAGAAATATAAATCTTTTTTCTACAAAAGAAAAAATATTTCAAAAAGAATATTGAAAATGATCTATAAATCCAGTATAAATTTCTTGAACATATTCTTGGATATTTTAAATTTAACTTGCTATCTGACGTGTAACACTTTTCTACTTGTCTGCTTCCCCATCTGAAGTTTAATAAGGATTTTTAAAATTTAATTTTTTATTTCCCCCCAAACAAATTTTACATTTGTTTTAAAAACTTTAGAGTTCCAGATTCTCTCCTTTCCTTCCTATCCCCAACAACCATTAAAAAGAAATATGTGAAATTATGCAAAACATTTCCAAAAAAGTCAATATGTGGAACAAAATATAGATTCTCCCCCCCAAAAAACCTCAAAAATAAAGTTAAAAACGAAGAGTATGCTTCAATCTATATGCAGATACATGTTCTTGTTCCCTGATATTATAAGAGTTATATGCAAATAAGCTTAGGCAAATAGTTTAGTTGAAATTCACATGAATGTTAAATGCCAGGCGAAGCAACCTACTCTGTCTGGGATATTTCAGGGTTTTTAGGTGGTTAAAAAAAAAAAAAAACTGGTGGCTATCAGGAAAAAAGGATCATTAGACTAAAAGATACAGCTACATGAAGGAGAAAAAATGATTTGTAACTTCTAAATTTCTCACCCTACTCCAAAGTCTCCATTATCCTATTCTGACTATATTTCTAAGAAAAGTATGAAAAAGAGGTTAGATATTGCTCTAGTACTCTAGAAACTCACAATTTAGTATATGCATATACATATATAAAAATATATACAATGTATACATGTATAGACATATAAATATATTCATGTGTGCATATTGTAAATCTGTCTAATCTTCTTGGTCATAGTTTCACAGGTGAATAGACTATAAAAGAAACTTTATGATCAGGTCTCTAAATATGCTGTGCATTATTAGTATGTACATATTTGTTGGGGAATTTCTTGCCCCTCCATCCCCCTGCACACTTAGCTCCCAACTCCCAACTTCACTGGAAAAGGAAATTTTCTAACACTACCCAAAAAGCAATGCAAGGGTAATTAGCATTGTTATGTTACCATCCCTGGCCATCATTGTCTCCAAGTCACTATCCTATACTTTCATACAACAAATATCATTGCATCTAATATTAGCCTCTTATATCTTCCCTCTTGGCTATACCTTCTTGGGAGTATGTTTTAAAGAAGAGTACTTGGGCTCCTGCCTATGTATTTCCTTTTCTCAGTAGATGACAAAATCCTTATAATGAATATTTTAAGGTTTGTAGGTTTGAGTTTGAGAGGTCCTGACTTCATTGATTGGAGCTGAGTATAGTGACAAGAGAGGTTCATCTTATTTTTTTTTTTTAATAATTTTTTATTGATAGAACGCATGCCAGGGTAATTTTTTACAGCATTATCCCTTGCATTCATTTCTGTTCCGATTTTACCCCTCCCTCCCTCCACCCCTTCCCCGAGATGGCAAAAGTCCTTTACATGTTGAATGGGTTGCAGTATATCCTAGATACAATATATGTGTGCAGAGCCAGTTTTCTTGTTGCACAGGGAGAATTGGATTCAGAAGGTATAAATAACCCGGGAGGAAAAACATAAATGCAAGCAGTTTATATTCATTTCCAGTGTTCTTTCTCTGGGTGTAGCTGCTTTTGTCCATCTTTGATCAATTAAGGCTCTCTTTATCGAAGAGGTCCACTTCCATCAGAATACATCCTCAAACAGTATCATTGTTGAGGTATATAATGATCTCCTGGTTCTGCTCATTTCACTCAGCATCAGTTCATGTAAGTCTCGCCAGTCCTCTCTGTATTCATCCTGCTGGTCGTTCCTTACAGAACAATAATATTCCATAACATTCATATACCACAATTTACTCAACCATTCTCCAATTGATGGGCATCTATTCAGTTTCCAGTTTCTAGCCACTACAAACAGGGCTGCCACAAACATTTTGGCACACACAGGTCCCTTTCCCTTCTTTAGTATCTCTTTGGGGTATAAGCCCAGTAGAAACACTGCTGGATCAAAGGGTATGCACAGCTTGATAACTTTTTGAGCATAGTTCCAAATTGCTCTCCAGAATGGCTGGATGTGTTCACAATTCCACCAACAATGTATCAGTGTCCCTGTTTTCCCACATCCCCTCCAACATTCCCCATTATCTTTCCCTGTCATTCTAGCCAATCTGACAGGTGTGTAGTGGTATCTCAGAGTTGTCTTAATTTGCATTTCTCTGATTAATAATGATTTGGAGCATATTTTCATATGTCTATAAATAGTTTCAATTTCTTCGTCTGAGAATTGTCTGTTCATATCCTTTGACCATTTATCAATTGGAGAATGGTTTGATTTCTTATAGATTAGGGTCAGTTCTCTATATATTTTGGAAATGAGGCCTTTATCAGAACCTTTGATTGTAAAAATGTTTTCCCAGTTTATTTTTTCCCTTCTAATCTTGTTTGCATTTGTTTTGTTTGTACAAAAACTTTTCAGTTTGATATAATCAAAATTTTCTATGTTGTGGTCAATAGTGATCTCTAGTTCTTCTTTGGTCATAAATTCCTCCCTCTTCCGCAAGTCTGACAAGTAAACTATCCTATGAAGAGAGGTTCATCTTAGAAAATTTGGCAGAATATGTGGAAGAGATTTGTTTGAATAGTGCATAGTCAAGGTCAATTGCACAATTCCTCTTCAGGAGATCCATAATTGTCTTATATTCTGATGAGGTAAATATTTAGCACCCCAAGAGATTGCAATAGCAGTTAGAAGACAAGCCACTGAATCACATTTTAAGTTATTTTGTCAATATGTGCTATGAATTGTGTCTTTTGTCATTTCTTTTATGTGTAGTAAATAGTTGTCTCATACATGATTTTTATATTGTACTATGACTATCTTTCTACTGATTTTTTTGGGGATGATAGATATGAGGCATATTATACTTATAATTGCACTATAAAGTACTCTTTGGGACAATTTGGTAGGGAAATGTAGCTAGCCCAAGTATGGGATATAAAGAAATTTGGCTCCTCTCAGTACAATTCAAATTCACTCTGGACTGAACCAAGTAAAGAATATATGTGTGATTGCACAAAAGAGAGATACCTTAAAGAGAGAAAAGGAGTGGGACGATAGACTAGCCCACTGGGTTTAGTATTGGCTCATATTGTCAGACTTTATATGAACATGTGCCTCTGTTAATAGAATGGATTTTCTTTAAAAGCAAGAACTCTTCCCCTTCCCCCTCCCCCCCGCCCCGCCCCTTTTTATCTCTGTATCACAAGAAACTAATATTCTCATTGATTGAGGGCTGATTGGTCTAGAAACTTCCAGATTTAATATTCTATGACAACCTTTTGTCAGGAAATACAGATTTAGTGAGGTCTGTGATCCATCTTTTCCACTCATTTCTTTGTGCTTTAGATCAAAACTTTCTAATCCTGCCTTCCTTTTAACTCAGACAAGTAAAGGTAGAAGTTAAATGGAATGGGGTGGATAAAAAGATAACTTTTCTCTATTGTTAACTCCCAATTCCCCAGGCTATAGAGCCATTCTTATTTTAAATAGTGGAGCTTTCACTGTGAGATAGTCTCTAAATAGTTGCACTAGAAAATTAAGAGACAAAGAAAGAATTTATAAAGAGAAGGCATAAGTGGTGTTGATGAGGTTAGTTGCTGTCAGAGAGTTGTGGAAATCCCCTTTTGGTCAGAGAGGCCTCTTCTTCATGAAAGAATTCATGAACCCAAAATATTAAATGGAAAAAATAGAAGTTCATTGTTGGATAGGAAACCAGTTTTGCTAAGACACTGACTTCTTTAGTGGCAAAGTCCTATTAGGGAAATGGAGGCTGACATTGAGAAGAGAATGTCTTCTCAGCAGGCAGGGTCCTACTTTGGACATTCTGCAAAGAATGAATTCAGAAAATGCTCTTTAAAAAAGGAATCTTGAGGCTCAGATCTTAGGTTGAAAAGAAAGCCAAAGTCCCCAGGCCTAGATGCTTTTCAATATCAGGTCCAGATCTCCTGAAAGGATCTGGCATCCCCAAAAGATCAATGGGTGCTTTTTGACCAAGATTTCTAACTGAATAATGTCACTTAACTTGTTTGTGGAGATATGCTTTCCCAGGATGGCCTGAGACTCCAAGATCAAAAGGGAACACAGTTTCACACTCCCTTTGTCCCCACCTCAAGCAGTTACCACCCAAATTCTTTAGGGAAAAAGGGATGAAGATCTTAAACTTCTTGTAACTACTTCAAGCTGACAAAGATAGTAGAGATAATGGGGGGGGCGGGTTTCAAGCCAGCAGGGGAGGTGAGACATCTGAAGATAGCAGCAAGATATCTAATTGTATATCCCAGTCAGTCATCACAGTTTGCAGGTTGGAGGGCAGTTAAAAATTTGCAGCTTGAAACCTAGAGGAAACAAATCTCAGGAGTAGATTAATAGTGAGGTGTCATCCAGGATTGAGATGGTGAAGTTTGGGAATGAGGCCTTTTGCAAAAAATGTATCAGGTCCCATTTGTGAGCTGCCTTAAGAATGCTGATAGCCCACCCCATTGTGCTGAACAAGCCCACTGCCCACAGAGCTCCCTAGCTGAAAGAGCTTAAAGAGGTAGTTATGCTAATTGCTGAATCAAGAAAATCAACCAAGAAAAGTAGGAGAGAAAATGGTAGGAGCAAAAAAATTCTCACTTTTGGAATGAGAAAAAGTTAGGTAGGAGAGTGAGAGAAAGAAGGATGCAGACGACTTCATCCTTCTTCCTGCAGAGTGCTCCTGAGAAGTAAAAGCTGGGCTGTTGGTCTCTCTGCCAGGAGTTTAGGCAGGTTTAGCAAGTGTCCTGAGGCTTTCGGGGCCCTTTCAGTTCTGAGGGAAAAAAGTGTTAGCAAAACCGAAAGCAGCTTGGAATCCCCGTTCTTTCCAGACAGCCCATGAGCATGCAAAATATGAAAAGCATATTTGGAGTCAGTATAAGTGTTCACTCTCATTCCCTTCCCCAGTTCCAAAGCTCTGGTTAGGCCAGAGGTCCCAGGAGGCAGTGGTTTAGCCTCTAGATTGCCAATGAGAGTCACCACAGAATATCCTGCCTGTCTCTCCCCATTTCCAGGGAGCAGGGGGGCAGAGTCAAGAGTGTGACACACCAAGAGAGTAAGGTCAGGTAGGAGACCCTGATACCTATTAGGTCTCCCACCCAGCCACTAAAGCACTGTGAGGTGCCTTAACAATGCTGATAGCCCACTTTGGCTTCTAAAATGCTCTGGACCCGGTAGGGAGCTAAAAACCTCTAATGGCTGTCCCAAAGTTAGTTTGGGACTAACTTCAATTAAAGTTCTTCTTTTAAGGGCTTCTTCAATTAAAAGGGCTTGGCAGCCACTGTTCTAAGGCAGGATGGCCAAAGCAGGGAAACCATGTCCATCCAGTTTTAAAATGTTCAGGATAAGCACGCTTCTAAGTATCTCTGGCTCCCTTAAGAGATAGACAAGGGTCTGGGATGGGCGTGGCCCTGCCTGTCCGAATTGCAAATCAAGATAAAACTGAAGTAAACTCCTCAAGGTCCCTTAATGGTGTAACTAAAAGTCGGGAGAGAAAAATTTCTCTGGAGGTCTGACAAGAGAAAATTGAATCCGCACTCTCACCATTAAATAGTACCCCAATAAGGGAACAGGATAGGAACATTTAAATGACAGGTTACCAAGAGGCAGAGGAGAGGTCTTGAGACAGGTCTTGGGTTCCCCTATAATCCCCACTCTGTGGGGGGGAGGGGACGGAGAGGCCAGAAGGCCTAAGCAAAAGTGAAGGAGAACGAAATGCAATGTTCTTATTGGCCACTTCCGGGAATAACTAGGGTTCACTGTTGATGTGTCGGAATTGGAGTGAGGGGGAGCTTGACCAAGCCCCAAACTCCTGCTAGAGGGCAGGACATTGGGGAGAAGGCTCCACCCCTGGGGGCAAATCTCTCCAGCTCTCTTCCTGCTCGAACTCAGGACAAGGACTGAGGAGTTTAAAAAGCATAGATCTCTGTAGTTCCTGGGAATAGCAGTTAACAATAGGGATTTTTCTCCATGGCCTTTCTCCTTGGTTAAAGTCTGATTCCTGTCATTAAAGACTCCAACAGCTGTTTGTAATAGTGGAGTGGGAGTGGAGTGAAGGCTCAAAAGTAGCTTCTCCAGTTTCCTTGATATATCTCCCCAGGAGGGTGTTGGCCTTGGACCCCTGAAAAAGTTGGGTGGGGTCCCCGGAATAGCCAGGTTTCTCCTCAGTCTGGGAGAGATTCAGCATTCAAAGAGGCACCTCGGCTCTGAATGTCTCTCCCTGGAGAATTAGCCATTTCTGCCTGAGGGCAGAGGTTAAAATTAGCATCCTAGGAAAAAAAAACTGGAAGTCCCAGGATTTAGTTCAGGTAAGAGAAACAGAGTTTCTGAAGGGATTTAGGAGTGCATAGAGATGCAAAGGAAGGCTCCTTTGTCTCTAGAAAAGTGATGGAAGGAGTCTGATTTCTGTCCTTCAAATCTAAGCAGCATCTGAAGGTTTCCAGCCTTGAGATTTTTCAAGCCGAATTTGTCTCTGCTTAAGAAAAAAAAAAAAAAAAAAAGAGTACTCCTAGAAAAGAGGTGTTTTGTTAAATTTTTGTCTTAGTTTCCCTGATTTTATAGTGCCTTGTCCTTCTCTAGACTTCTCTAGAAATGGAGAGATGACAAAATGTTCCCTGAATAAGAGGGCCTTTTTGTCAAAAAATGCAGGTTTTCTCATACTAGGCATCCCTGAGCGAATACTGTTTGAGTCTGGGCCTCTGATGACTCAAACCTTCCTGGGTGGTGAGTGCCATAGCTATAGAATAGACAAAAAAAAAAAAAAAAAAAGCTTTTACGTTGTCCAGATTTTCAGGTTTTCCTAGTCAGGGAACTAAAAATGATGAGGTTAGTGGCAGTCAGAGAGTTGTGGAAATTCCCTTTTGGTCAAAGGTGCCGGTTCTTCGTGAAATAATTCACGAACCCAAAATATTAAATGGAAAAAAATAGAAGTTTATTGTTAGATAGGAAACCAGTTTTGCTAAGAGACTAACTTCTTCAGTGGCAAAGTCTTATTAGGGAAATGGAGGATGGCACTGAAAACAAAATGCCTTCTCAGCAGGCAGGGTCCTACTTTGGACATTCTTCAAAGAATGAGTTCAGAAATTGTCCTTTAAAAAGGAATCTTGAGGTTCAAGTTTCAGGTTGAAAAGAAAGCCAAAATCCCCAGGCCTAGATGCTTTGCAATATCAGGCCCAGATCTCCAATTGGAATTTCCTGAAAGGATCTGGCATCCCCAAAAGATCAATGGGGTGCTTTTTGACCAAGATTTCTACCTGAATAATGATACCTAACTTGTCTGTGGAGATATGCTTTCCCTGGAGGGCCTGAGATCAAAGGATCAAAAGGAAACACAGTTTCAGAGTGTTAACTTTACAGATCAAAAGGGAACCCAGGTTCACACCCCCTTCAGTGTTGGTGAGATGGGTGCAAATGGCTGACAGAATATTAATGTATTAGTTTAAGTGTGTCTAATTATTGGTGACTATAGTCAAATTAACCATTGTGACTAGATTTTTGAGCCGTATAAATCCCTAAGTGATCACCAACAATTTGATCAGAGTTTCAGAGTGAGTATGATTAGCACTGATTGCCCCAGGAAGTAACTTAAATATTTGTGAAGTAGGGTTGTAAGAGGTTTTATAAATCCATTGTTTGATTAGCATAATGTGAAACTGCAAATCTGTGTTTTGGGGATGAAAGTATGGTCAGAGGAACACCAAGAGACCTAATTTGGAAAATGACTATGAAATTTTGCTTGAGGTTTTAAGTGTCAAGGCTATAAGCTTTTGTTTCATTCTTTAATTATTTTAATGGTTTTTTTAAATATAGGCTGGATTGATCCTAACATGAATAGACAGATAGGTGGCACAGTAGATATAGAACTATATCAAGAGTTTTAGAAAAACCTGAGTGAATTCAAAAATGGCCTCAGTCAGTTACTAGTTATGTGAAGCTTGAGTAATCATTTCATCTCTCTCTGCTTCAGTTTTCTCATATATAAAATGACATTTTTCTCAGAGTATTTTTGTGAGAATAAAATGACATTTATAAACTGCTTCACAAACCATAAGACATATTACATACTTGTTATTATCATTAGTAATTACATTTATTACATTTGCTCTTGTTATTCAAAAGCTGTGCCTATTTAGGGGAATGACAAAGCATTCAATTTGGTTCAGTACTGATTCATCATTTTTCATTAATCATTATTTGAACTCTTGGTAGAATGAAAAAAAAAACACTAGGATGAAAACTATAGGATGGAGTTAAACTTCAGTATTTTACTATGTCTTACTTAAGTACGTTTTAGAAGCAAATCTATTGAGTTGGGGATTGTGACTAGAAAAGAGACATATATATTTTAAAAGTGTCTGAGTAGAAAAATTTCAGGGAAGTTAGCTCATTAGTAATGTAAATATCGAATGCACTGAAGCATTCTGGCCAATTTTGAGCAAATATTTGATTAGAGGGAGGACCATTACAGCAAGTTAAATGAGTATCTGAGAAATCATTTTCCCAGTTGCAGGAAAGATAATAGACTTTATTGATAGCAATTGTAACTATCTTATGTATGACATCCATATCTAAGATCTTGTTCTTTTGTTTTTCCTCATGAGGTGAGATTTTTATGCTCAGAAAATTTATGAGCAGTGTTAATAGGCTATTTAATGCATGCTCTCTGGGGGATTTAGCACTCACACATACCAGGAAATACCAAATAATTTGAAAATGAAGAGAGGACTAGCAATTAGAGCTATCAGAAAGTCTTTGCATAGAAAGGGTCCCTGAATCTTGAAGAAAATTAAGCCTTCTAAGAGTTGTAGATGAGAAATGCATGAATGAATTATAGTATATTGGATAACAAAATAAAACAAACAAACAAAACTAGACAGGGAATGAAGTAATGAGGTTAGATAATTTAGAAAGATTAGTTTGGTTAAATCTGATGAGTGTGTGAAGGGGTATTAAATATAATAGAACTATTTGGGGAGGTTAGGGCTAGATTATAAAGGGCTGTAAAAAATAAATGGAGGAATTAATATTTTGTCTTAAAGACAATAGGGAACCACTGGATTTTCTTGAATAAGTAACAAGATCAGCTCTTCATTTTAGGAGAATGACTTTGGTATCTATGGGAGGATGTATTGGAGAGAGAAAAAGGCTGATAGCAGGAAGGATAAATAAGGAATCTATTGCAACAGTTCAGAGAAGAGGCAGCAAGAGCCTCGAAGAGTCTGGTGGAGAAAAGGGAACAGATTCTTGAGATGTAGTGAAGGAATAAATGCAACATATGCATTTGTGTATGTGTATGTGTGTACATGTGTATGTTTGTGTATGTGAATAACTATAGCTGGCAAATTTTACTTTTTTTTTTTCCCCTGGGGCAATTGGAATTAAGTGACTTGTCCAAAGTGACATAACTAAGAAGTGTTAAGTATCTGAGGCCAATTTTTTTTTTAAGCTTTTTATTTTTCAAAACATTCACAGATAATTTTTCAACATGGAACCTTGGTATAGCCTTGTATTTCATATTTTCCCCTTCTTCCCCCCACTCCCTCCCCTAGATGACAAGCAATCCAATATATGTTATATATGTTAAGATATGTGTTAAAGCCAATATGTGTAAACATATTTTACAATTCCCTTGCTCCACACACAAAAAAATCAAATCAAAAAGGAAAGAAAATGAGTAAAAAAAGAAAATTCAAGCAAACAACAAAAAGAGTGAGAATATAATGTTGTGATCCACATTGAGTTCCCACAATTGAGGCCCAATTTGAACTCATGTCTTCCTGACTTCAGGATTGGTCCTCTATTCACTGCACCAACTAGTTGCCTCCTTACTTTTTATTAATATTTTATTTTTCTCAATTACATATAAAAACAATTTTCAGTATTTTTTTAAATTTTGAATTCCAAAATTTCTATTTCCCTTCCCTTGTACATTGATAAAACAAAGCAATTTGATATAGGTTATACATGTGCAGTCATGTAAAACATATTTCCATGTTAGTCATGTTGCAAATGAAAATTTGCATTAAATTAATAATTTTAATAATAAATTAAATAAATTTTATTTTATAAATTTAATAAAAATGTAAATTTATTAATTAAATTTATTATTAGTTATAACTTTAATTAGTTATTAAATAAAGAAATATCAAATTAAGAATTAATTAAAGATTAAAGAATTAAATTAAAGAAATTAATTAAATAAAGAAAAAATATGCTTTGATCTGCATTCCAATTCCACTTTTCATTCTGGAGATTGATAGCATTTTTTTTTTTTTGTCGTAAGTTCTTTGGAATTGTCTTGGATCATTGTATTGCTCATAACAATTTAGTAATTCACAATTGATTATTGTACAACTTTGTTGACCCTCTGTATAGTGTTCTCCCGATTGTGCTCATTTTTCTTTGCATCAGTACATATAAGTTGTTCTAAGTTTTTCAGAGAGCATCCTATTCATCATTTCTTATAGTTCAATAATATTCTATCCAATATGGATAATGTTAGAAAGAATATCTGACTTCCTATTAGTAGTCCTGGCTTTAACTCTTAAAACTGATGTCATCTTGAACAAGTTGCTTAAATTCTGAAGAACTTCAGTTTATTTATAAATGAGGATAACATTTTTATTACTTATTTCACAAGATTGGTGTGGGAAAAGTTATTTTCTATTTTGAAGACTTAAAGAAATGTAAGTTATTTTCATATTATCATTATTATAGAGCAATCCCAGAATGGGGAAAAAGGAGTCATTCTATCTAGGCATTTTAAGATTTTTTTTTTTTTTGTAATGAATAATCTTGGTGAATTTATGGAGCAATGATTTATCCAGGTTCACATTATATGTATATGAAAGAGTATTTGGACCCAAACTTGGACTGCTAATCTTGACATGAGCGCTTCATCCACTGTACCAGGATGTCTCTTGTATTCTTATACTAATTGTTATTATATATTTAATATATAATTAGATACAACTTATTTAAAAGGACAATTATATAAGCAGTATAATGCAAGGTACAAAATCACTAATACCCCTTCCCCATAATTATTTAGATGTAGGTACATGTCCTATTGTTATGCATCTATTTAATTTTGTAAAAGTTCCTCTTAAGTTTTCATCAAGAAATATAGTATATTGAACCAAGGAAAAGGTTTCTATTAATGAAATATAATCTTCATATTCTTTGGGCATGGAAGATTATCCAGTTATATAAAAACAGACTTATTGTCTACCTTAAAAAGGAGGTAACTCTAGGACATTTCTAAAGTCCCCTATATTGAAATACTCATCTAAAACTTCATTTAAAATCAGACAATTGTTCTTATCTTGGCTTTTGCTACAGTTTCTCATAAATGTAAGCCCTGAGTGGAAATAATGTCTTCCTGAAGGCCTTAAAGCTGTTGAAGATTTAACTATTGTTTACAAAGTGGAAGGTGATTTATGGATGCATGAAAAGACTTAAAAATATTGTTTTTATCATATTTTTATTTGAAGTGAAAAATCATTTGACAGAATTATTTTTCTACCAAATTTGCCAGTAAATCTATTTTAAACTACTTCAAAAACTTAAGGTATTGAAAAAAATGTAGCATCTGTATTTTTTTTTTTAACTCCTCATTCCTGTCAGTTTTATTTCATTTATTCAGCCTATGGACTAGAATTTTTCTTAGAAAGAATATTAATCATGAAGATATTGTACAAAACTGGCAATCTAATTACATTTTAAACATGCAGTATTCTATTTCTCCAATTTTAAAAATGTTATTGAAAAGGAAAATAATTAGGGAGTATTATGGAATATAATATAGTAGTAGCATATTTTATAACACTCTTTAGAGGGATGTGAAAAATGAGATTATCATTAAAATATATCACCTTATGATGTCTATGGCATCAAACCATGATTTTATTGATATCTTGAACTTATAATTGCTTCTCAGACTTTACATTTTGTTTCACATATTTTAATTCTCTTATTATTAAAATTTGTGTATTAGTCTATTGTGTCATACACTCTACTGAGACTATAAAATCTTTGAGGACAGGCAATATATCTAATATGCATTTTCATCTCTCTCTGTGCCTTGACACTCATCTACATACTGTATGTTCTAGTAGATGATTAATATATATTTGAATGAATATTAAATATTAATTTTAAATCTTTAAAATAAAATTTTGAAATATACTGAATTGCACATTTCTTAAATGGTAAGGGATGTAGGCAGCATTTTGCTTACATTGACTTGGGATAGAGAAATGATGATTTATGATATATTCATATTTTCAATGCTATGCCAATTATATTCATATTATTAATTATAGTAGTTAGGAGAGTATCAAAGTAGCTATTTTAAATTCCATGATCCACATAAAAATATTCCTTTATTTCTGATTTGTTAGACTATAAATTATTTGGAGACTATGAAAGTAAAAATATGTTAAGGATAGGGAATGAACTTATGATTTCATTCCTTTAGTAACCTTATCATCAGTCAACAAGTACTTATTAACTGCTAACTTTTCCATAAGGAAACTTCCTTTACCAATGCTAGTCTTATAGGTTAATAGAATTGCCTACAGCAT
This sequence comes from Antechinus flavipes, assembly GCF_016432865.1. Lineage (NCBI taxonomy): Eukaryota > Metazoa > Chordata > Mammalia > Dasyuromorphia > Dasyuridae > Antechinus > Antechinus flavipes. The sequence continues at coordinate 89,624,844 of NC_067398.1, read as the reverse complement.
TGAGAGATTATGTATATATGTATACACAAACAGATTGGGGGCTCAGTGGACAAAGTGCCAGACTTTGCGTCAGACCTCATCTTCCTGAATTAAAATCTGGCCTCTTACACACTAGTTGTGCAAGTTTGGGAAAGTCACTTAACTCTATTAGTGTCTGTTTTCTCATTTTTAAAATAGCTGGAGAAGACAGTGACAAACCACTCCAGTATCTTTGCCAAGACAGCCCCAAATGGGATTAGGAAGTGAAGGCCCCAACTGAAAACATGTGTGTGTCCCCCCCCAATACACATATACATACATACATACATACATAGTCTATATATGTCTATGTCTCTCTGTGTGCACATATATACACATATTTCTATATATGTGAGTATAAATTTACATGTATGCACACAAATTTGCAAATATGTCAACAGGTAAATAGCATAAAATTTTATTAGATTTTTTAAAAAAGTATTTGAGAAAATATGCTACTCTTGTGATAAAGATAGATATTAATTGAATTCCATAGTGTAATTAGATGTATTCCAAATAGGGGTGTTACCAGAAAGAGTTCAATATAAAATTTACAAGTCTGTGAAGTGGATCTAGGGATGTCTGCTTGATATCATAGTTTTTAATGTATTTAACAAAGGAAATAACATAAAAGAGAGTGCTTCATATAATTTTAAATGAGGACATGCATTTTAAATTTGGAAACGTATAAAGTTGGATAGCAATTTGAGTTCCAAAGTCTGTAACAGACTAGAAAAATGGACCTAATTGAATGAGATAAAATTGAATAGATTAGAAGTATTTCCTTTAAAAATTAAAATTAAAAGTCATTAAAAGAATTTGTTGATTGGTGATGTCATATTACTATGAAATATTTTTTAAAATAATCTTTATTATTTCCAACTTCAGGTAAAGACAATTTTAAACTTTTTTTTTTTTTTTTTTAATTTTGAGTTCCAAATTCTCTCTTTGCCTTCCCTTATTCATCATTGAAAAAGCAAGCAGTTTGACACAGGTTATACATAAGAAATAATACAAAATATATTTTCATAATAAGTCACATTGTGATAGGAAATACAGATTAAAAATATAAAAAAAGGGTAAAGAAAGTTTAAAAAAGGAATATTTTAAAAGTAGGTTTTAATCTGCATTAAGATGTGATTAGTTGTTTTTCTAGAGGTGGATAGAATTGTTTTAATTTACTTTTTTCTTCTTACAGTTATTAGGAGCATTTTCATGAGTATAAATTGTTTTGATTTTGTTTTCTGAAAATTCTTTGTTCATATATGTTGGCTACTTATCAATTGGGGAAATGACTTGTATTCTTTTAAACTGACTCCATTCTTTATATATTTGAGAAATGAAACATTAATCAGAGAAATTTTCATTAAAATTTTTCTTAGGTTTGCTTTTTTGTTCATCTTGGCTACATTAGTTTTTTATGTGTAAAACCTTGTTAATTTAATCAAAATTATCTATTTTACTTCCTGTAACAGTATATCATTCTTCTCATAAATTCTTTTCTTATCATAGATATGAAAGGGAACATACTTTCATATCTAAGTCATGTTCTCATTTTTCTGATTTTGATCTTTTCTTGGTATAGAGTGTGGAATATCTATCTATACCTAATTTCTGCCAAACTGCTATTTAGTTTTCTCAGAAGTTTTTTGCTAAATAGTTAGTTCTTGTATTTAAAGATTGAATGTTTGCATTTATCAAAAGCTTTATTATTATGATCATTTACTGCCATGTTGTATATATAAAATGAATTTCAAATAACTCAAACTTCTTAAATACAGAAAATAAATAGTAGCTAAATAATTTTGAACAAACACTTCACAAAATAAAACTCAGGTCCAACAGAGCTGGCAACATTTTTAAAACATAGCTCATACATTTAAAAAACTTGTACAATATATGATTTAGAAAGCAGCGTAACACCTTAAAGGTATTTCATCTAATTAGTAGATACAAATCTATGATCTCTTTGAGTAAGTTCTATTTCCAAATCTCATTCCTCCACCACTAGTGTATCCAGTTTTTTAGATTAGAACAAAATTAAATTTATTGTTGTAATATTTCAATATTACAGATTAATACATTCATATTTTAAGATCTTATATTCAGAATAAACAAGTTCACAATTTTAGCATACGTGTTAATATTAATTATCTTATACAATTTTAGAATCAGAAATGACATTCTACTGATTCATTGCTTTATTTCTTGCAAGTATCATATTGTTTTAATAGATAATGCTTTGTAACACAGTTTGAAATTTGGTACAGCTAAACCACATTATTTCAATTTAAAAAATTTATTCCCTTGATATCATTAACCTTTTATATTTCCAGATGAAAAAATTTTTTTCTAGCTCCATCAAATTTGATTGGTGTGGCATGGAGTAAACTAGTTTAGACAGACTTGTCATTTGTATCATTTTGTGAAATGAATATTTTTCCATTTGTTTATATCTATCTATTTCTGTGGGAAATATGTTCATAGTAATTGTATTCATAGTTGTTCCTGGGTTTTTCTTGGGAGAGTTCCAAGTATTCTCTATTATCTACAATTATTATAAATGAAATTCATGTTTCTATCACTTCTAGTTGGACTATGTTGATAATATATAGAAATGTTAATGGTTTAGGTGAATGTATATTTTGTAACTAGACTAAAATTAATTGTTTCAACTGTTTTTTAAGTGATTCTCTTAAATATACATATCATCATACCTTCAAAGACTGAGAGTTTTGTTTTCTTATTGCCTATTCTAATTCTATTAATTTCTTTTTTTTCTTCCTTATTGCTATAACCAGCATTTATAGTATATTATTAAATGATAGTGGTCAAAAGGGCATCCTTGCTTCATCCCGGATCTTAATGGTAAAATTTCAAGTTCATGCCAATTACAAATAATACTCCAATTTAAAGAAAGCTCACTTCTTATTTTTTCTAGAGTTTTAATAGGAATGAGTGCTGTGCTTAATGAAAAGTAATTTTTTCCCCTTCTGTTAAGCAAATTGCATTATTTCTGTTAGTTTTGTTATTGATAGGGTCAATTATATTAATAGTTTCCTAATACTTAATCAGTCCTCTATTCCTGTTATATAACAACCTAGCCAATGTATGAGTTTTGTGATATTACTATAACCTCATTGTTTATATTTTATTTACATTTTTTGCAACAATCTTTGTTAAAGAAATTCATTTGTAGTTCTCGTCTCACTCTTTCTGTTTCTCTCTCTGTCTTTTGATGCAGTGTTCTTCCTTATTTATGTATCAGTTACATTTGTGTATCTTAAAAAAATGTTTTGTAGAAATCCTCCTTTGCCTATTTTTCCAAATAATTTTTATAGCATTAGAATTATCACCTAGAATTTCCATATATACAAATGCTTCTAAGTTCCCAGTGTTAAGTCCTTCCCAAATGTTCAATCTAACTTCAGCTTCTAAGTTCCCAGTGTTAAGTCCTTCCCAGATGTTCAATCTAACTTCAGAATGATTAGTTTTCCTCATAGAAAATTTTGATGTTTTGGATCTGTAACTTTGAGGAGAAGATAAGGAAAATTGCAATGATCTCTAGGGAATCTATTAGCTTAATAACAATGATAAAACACAAAATGACTTGAATGTTTTGAAAAGTCAGAACATTTCTCCTGTCTATCTGTCTGTCTCTCTTTCTCCCCAAAAATACTTCAAAAAATTTCATGGGCACCAATCAGCTGCTTGTCCAGTCATATAAATTTCCAGATCCACCTAATTACCAAATAATCAAGACCATATCATCCCTTTTACATTTTAAAAAAAGAAACTGTCAAATATTTTATTAACTTTGAATTATATCTGTAAGCTTTCCCTAAACTGCATGATTTATCCAAATATGGGTACATCTCAAATCTTGTCATTTAATTTTATAATCTGGAGTCTTATGACCAAATTCTTGCTTCGCATCTTTTCTCTCCTATAGCAATAGTCCTCCTCCCATCAACGCATTGTTCGATTTTTTTCTTGAAACTCTACATCCTTCAAATTTTCAGTATTGCCAGTTCTTCTAAGACCTACTGTATAGCCTCTGCATTGTTCTGTGCCTGATTCTTTGTTGCCTGCTTTCAGATTTCACAATTTTACTTAGAAATCCATATGTTGCCTAAAACCATATCTTTTAATACTGAGATTTACTTAATTGTTAGATAGGCTTATAGGATCTTCTGATACAGATTACTTGTTTATGTCTCATCTTACCTCTTGTGACAATCTGTCTATCCTCTCTCACATGTTTTTATAAATCAATTTTATCTATCAGTGTTGGAATCCTTACTAACTGCTAACTAATTAGAGTTGATCTAATCTTACAAGAAGATGTTTTGGGCAGAACCTGAAACAAGGTACTAAGTAGAACTAAGTTCAATGAGTTCACACCTCCCTTGAAGCTCGTTGGGCCAGAGAGCACTATGGGAGAAAACCCATAATCCCTCTCTCTCATATCCCACAATTCCTCCCTCTTGGATAAAAGAAACAGACAGAAGCTCTCGGTCAGATTTCAGTAGAGTTACGCCAGAAGCCCTCTCTCCGAGGCAAGGCAGAATATTTTCCATTTGGCTGGCTGGTGGCAGAAGTGTTCTTGAGAGAGTGAAGACGCTACAAGTCGAGATTTCACCGGAATGACATGAAGACTGGAGCTGGGGAGGCTGAAGAAAGCAGAGGCAGAGGCTGAAGGACCGGACCTTTGGATTTAAAGACATTTGGAGAGAGCTCTTGGAACCAAGCAGAGAGATAGGCCTCTAAGCTAACCGGGCTATATTGGAAACAATAAAAGATCTGAACTTTTATCACCTGGCTGTGTTTTGAGAAGAAAAAGATCACAACATTTTGGCGCCCAACGTGGGGCTAACAGACCCCCTCAGTGGATTTCAGTGGAAAAGCTCCGATCCTGATTCAAGTGGAAAAGCCTCTGATCCTGATCCAGTGGAAAAGACTCATCAACCCAGAAATTAGGGTGAGTGCAACAAAGAAATTTTGTTAGAAGAGTTTAAAGTAGAATTTCATCTAAGATGGGACAGATATTTAGAAAACAGCCTGTTTCTGTTCAAGGAAAATGTTTAGACAGCATTGTCAAAATTATGGAAAGCCAAGGTTTAATTATAAGTTTACAGCAAATCACTGAATTTTTACAAACTGTAAAGGACATATGTCCTTGTTTCTCTCTTGATAAGGAATTAGATCTAAATGAATGGAAATTGGTTGGAGAGGATCTTTGTCAATTCTATGATAAAAATGGGCCTAACTCAATAATTAATACATATAATGTAATACAATTGGCTATAAGAAGTTATTTAAGTGATAGAATGATGAAAAGGAAAGTACAGGAGGAAGAATTGCCAACTTTACTAGGTGAAAAGGAGGATGAATCAGATGAGAATGGAGTTAATTACAATTCTGAGTATGATACTTCACAGCAGGAGGAATTAGGTGATTCTACATCTCATGACCCTCCCCCCGCAATTAACCCTTCATGGGTGGAACAAGGGGGAGGGAGAGAGACAGAAACACAGTCAGCTTCTCCTGTAAAGCAGAATTTGACGAGATTAGAAAAAGCATTAATTAAAGCAAAAAATGAAGGAGAAGATATATCTGATTTTATAAATGCATATCCTGTGATTGAAGAGCTCAACTCCTCAGGTCAGAAAGGGAGAAGATACAACAAGACAATATCCAATGCAAACAGCTCCAATGTAATTACCAGATGATGAGGAGAAATCCCAAAAGTGGTAAACAGAAGAGAATTAGATAGGTTAACTGCTTGGGGAAGAGGATCTGCTTATATTTCCACAGGTGGAAAAGGAATCAGATGGCTAACAATGAGACTGTCAAAAGAACTTTAAAATCTTCAGCTTTCAGTTCCTGAAAAACCAGCAAGAATCACTGGATTCCCTGAGATGAAAAATTGTTGATGAGACTTTTTGCAGTACTTCAGAGCTTACAGGAATTATTAGATTCCTGGCGCATGAACTAATGAACAATGGATTCCTTATGGACTATTTCTAGGACTTATGGACATTTGTAAATTTTCAGGTCGATTTATGTTGTTACATTACTACTAGCCTGTGTTATATTACTATGTGCTTATGTATTTTAAGCAATTGCAAGAATCATTGGATTTCTTGAGATGAAAGATTGTTGATGAGACTTTTGCAGTAGTTAAATTTTCATGTTGATTCATGTTATTTGTTACATTACCACTAGCCTGTGTTATATTGCTGTGTGCTTTTGTAAATTATGTATAATGCCTCCAACAGAGATGGAAGATCTCTCTTATCTCCTTCTGGGGAGCCCAGCCACACTTGCCGCGGAGAGAGAGCTTCTGGCGTAGCTCCACTGAAGTCCGTCAAAAGTGTTCTCTGCAGCAGAGTCGTTTCTCTCGAGTCTAGCGCGATCAGCCAGCCAAGAGGAAAATATGTATTCTGCCATAGATCCTTCATCGCTGGCTTTTTATCTGCCTCTAATGCCTCCCATATTGATGGATTTATGTATACCATGTATATCTGTTACAAAGTTCTGGCCCATATTGATGGATTTATGTGTACCCCTTCAGAAACCCCCTATGTTTTAAAACAAAAGAAAGGGGGAGATGTTGGAATCCTTACTAACTGCTAACTAATTAGAGTTGATCTAATCTTACAAGAAGATGTTTTGGGCAGAACCTGAAACAAGGTACTAAGTAGAACTAAGTTCAATGAGTTCACACCTCCCTTGAAGCTCGTTGGGCCAGAGAGCACTATGGGAGAAAACCCATAATCCCTCTCTCTCATATCCCACAATTCCTCCCTCTTGGATAAAAGAAACAGACAGAAGCTCTCGGTCAGATTTCAGTAGAGTTACGCCAGAAGCCCTCTCTCCGAGGCAAGGCAGAATATTTTCCATTTGGCTGGCTGGTGGCAGAAGTGTTCTTGAGAGAGTGAAGACGCTACAAGTCGAGATTTCACCGGAATGACATGAAGACTGGAGCTGGGGAGGCTGAAGAAAGCAGAGGCAGAGGCTGAAGGACCGGACCTTTGGATTTAAAGACATTTGGAGAGAGCTCTTGGAACCAAGCAGAGAGATAGGCCTCTAAGCTAACCGGGCTATATTGGAAACAATAAAAGATCTGAACTTTTATCACCTGGCTGTGTTTTGAGAAGAAAAAGATCACAACATATCAGTGCCAATCATACCCAACTTAGATCTTCCTATTAAGAAAACCCAGTTGTGGACATTTTTGTTGGTATAACATCATTCTCAGGGGAAAATCATGAACTTAGAAAACTTTGACTTTAGAAAAACATAGCCAAAGATTGGCACCATATATTTTAAATTAAATAAATTAGTTTTTTGTGCACTTAGGTGGATTTATGGCTGACTAAATAACTGACAAACTGTTGATTAATAATTCTGTTTGTCAACTTTGAAAAGGCATTGAATAGAAATCCTTAAAAGAAATGTCTTTGGTCTCTCTTTGTTAACAATTATTTAACTGAATAAATGGATGCTTAACAAATCTGCAGATGACAGAAGGTGGAAAGCTGTAAATGATATATTGAAAGAAAAAAGATTTAAAGTCACCTTGACAATATGCTGTTATAACAAAGTGTGACTTATAGAGAAAACATTAAGTCATTTTTGTGTGAATAATCTTTTACATAGATATGGTAGATCTAACTTGATAATTATTAAAATTTAAACAAAAATAAATCAGTAGAGTTGTAATTGACTTGAAGCTTATTTTGAGTTTATAATGTAATGTGACTAATAAAATATTTTAAGGAAATTTTAAAATAAATTAATAGTCATAGTATCCAGTCACATGATGTAACACAATTTTATTCACTGAGTAAACAAAATCTAAACCATTATGTTGACATAAACATTTTTAAAGGATTGTAAAAAGAATTTTTGTAGACTCTCACAAGGGAGCAGGACACCTGATCTCAATTCTAAGGCAGAAAGGATCATTAGTACTTATACCTACAGGACAGTAGGGCACAAGTCACAAGTTCAGGTTCAAAAATAGTGATAATACTTGTGACTCAGTGGAATAGGGATCCAAGGCAGATAAGAGTGCTTGGGGCCTTCACAATGGAGTAAGGGACCTGGTTTCTAATCCAAAGATCATAGAAACACTAAGATTTGTGCAAGAGAGGAGCAGACCTCTTTATAGTTTTAGGGCTAAGAGGAGGACTAATATTTGTAGCTAAAGGGAAACAAAGTTCTCTTCAAAGAACAAAGAGGGATAAAATGGGTAAAAAGCTACAGAAAAATAATCTGACTAAAAAAGGTTACAATGGTGACATGGAAGATCAAGACAGAAACTCAGAAGAAAATTTAAGAACAGTTATAAGCAAAACCTCAAAAGAAAAAAAAATGTGAAATGTAGACAAGCTGAATAAAAATTCCAGGAAGAGTTTGAAAAAGGATTAAAAAACATCAAAAAGAGAAGTAGAGGAAAAATTTGGAGAAGAAATGAGAAAATGCAAGAAAGTTATGAAAAGACAGTCAACAGATTATTTTAAAAAAGGCAAAAAAAAAAAAAAACACCACCACAGAAAATAACACTATAAAAACAGAATTGATCAAATGGTAAAAGAAGCACAAAATTCATTCAAAGTGAAGTCTTGAACAAGTATAATTACTCAAAATAGATAAAGAGGTGCAAAAATAATGAAAAATGTAAAATAATATCTGGCAATACATTTTAAATGTACAACAACATTGTATTATAAGATAGTAATTATCAAAGTTCTCTGGTAGTAGCTAAAATTTTTAAAAATATATTACTGAAATAAATATCGAATATACAGTATTAAATGCTTACTGTAATCTTGTTTTTGATAAATGTAAAAATTTAAACTTTTTAAATAAGAATTCACTATTTGGTAATGAAAAAAAGGTAGAGAAAATTGATTGTAAAGATATCTGGTATAGAGTTCTATCTTAGACTATTTGCCAAATTATTTGCCAAACTCATGGTAAAATTGTCATGTGACCAGAAAGAAAAGACATAAAGGAAACTATCATAAATTAGATAAATCTGGAAAATGTTACCTATCAGATTTATGGATAGGTTAAGAATTTATGAATAAATTAGAGATAGAAAGTATCATGAGATATAAAATGGATTATTTTGATCACATCCCAATTAACACAATTCTGACATACTACCTCACATCTATCATATTGACTTAAATGACAGAAAATTACAAATGTTGAAGGCACATGGAAAAATTGGGAAATTCATATACTGCTGGTAGAAGTATGAACTTTTCCAATCATTTTGGAAAGGAAGTATATGCAATGTACTCTAAAATTGTGCATACTCTTAGACCCCAGCAATACCACTACTAGGTCTATATCACAAAGTGATAAAAAAAGGAAAAGGACTATATGTAAATGCGCAATGCATGTGTGTGTGTGTGTGTGTGTGTGTGTGTGTGTGTGTGTATGTGTGTATTTATGGTAGCTTTTTAGCAGTGGCAAAGAATTGAAAATTGAGTGTTTATCTATTAATTGGGGAATGACTGAAAAAGTTATGTTACCTGATTGTGATGAAATACTATTGTTGTATAAGGAATGATGAGTAGGATAGTTTCAGAAAAATCTAAGAAGACTTATTATGAACTAAAAAAAATGAATTGAGCAGAACCAGGAGAACATTGTAAATAGTGACTGCATTATTATAGGATAAAAGACTGAATGACATAGCTGCTCTGAACATGATGGAAATCAATTCTGAATGACATAATTAAACATGCTATATGAATGCAGACTGCAGTATATTTTCCCTTCCTTTCTTCCTCTCTCATCTCCTCTCCTCTCTTCTACTTTTTCCTTTTTTTCAACATGGCTAACATGAAAATATTTTGTATGATTTAGACAATGATGGCTCAGAGGAAAAACTGAAAAATGGGTATAATAATTATCCGAGGTTTTTTTTTTTAAATACATAAATGGGGATAATATACTTTCATTTCTAAAATAGCCCTCAAATGGGCCTCAGCAATATGCAGATATTTTCCGATTTCCAAGAAGTAATTGTTATATTGTAACTTGACACTTACAACCCTATCTTGCAGAACATTTTATGGCCTCATCATTGAATACTTACACAGCTACCCTTGTGCCCAACTTTATTTGACATAGACCTTACCCAAATTAAACTGAACTGAAACTGTCCTAATAAAAGGTTTTGTTTCCCCACAAAACTTCCCATCAGCAAATTCAGAAGTTAATGAATGCAACCAGAAGCTAGTTTTCATGCCAATAAGGAGAATTTCTTATAACTATAATTAATATTAATTTGTGCTTTAATATGGTTTAATATAATTAATATAGTTTTGCAAGCCATATAAGTAAGTTACTTTTGCTTTGGACATAGTAACTTGGAATTTTTTTCCTGCCATATATCTAAACTTCCAACTCATTGTTGCTTTAATGAAGGTTTTTGCACTGAAATTCTGTTGTTTCTTTTGTTTTTAGTTTTTAGTAAAATAGCAGCTAAAAAAAACCAAAATCATATTAAACACAAACCTTAAATTATATTAATTATAGGGTATGATAAGTTTCTCTTTTCATTAAGAAGATTTTTTTTTGATAATAGTGCATTATTGATGAGTATTGATCAGACTGATGTGAGGCCTATTCAGAGAACTGGAATTTTGATATTTTGGGTTTCCTTCTATTAAATTATCCTTGGGGCTGTCCATGTATTGTTTGTCTCTCAACACATCTAGCCTGTCATTTCCAGTTATATTTATCTTTGAAGCTATCTTTTGAAAAGTCTCTTAAGATATAGCATTATAACAGGATTATATCTCCTTATCATCCTTTGGGTGACTTGTCAATTTTGATTCTTTGGACATTGTTATAATATTTTTAAATAAAATTTTTGTTTCATGGAGAAGCAAAATAAGACAGATACCATGTGTTTTCCAAAATTTAATTTATAACATTGAACAATATTTCCTACAAATATGATCCAAAAAATTTTATTTTTATAAATCCATTCAATCAATGGGCACCATAAACTTTTCATGTAAGGCTACTTGAACCTAAAAATCTAATGGACAATAAATGAAATACAAATCTACTTTGATTAAGAATTAGTCCCAAAACTTGTTAAATAACAAAACTTTGTTTCTTAAGAATTAATCTCTTATTTCCATTTAACTTTGAAAATGGATGCTTAGGGTGCTTTTTTGGTCCAAACAACCAAACTAGAGATAAAATTTCTGTTTCTGAATTGAATCTCACTTTTCCATTTGGGGGAGATATATGGAACTATGAAAATAATAATACCATAGTTTTAGAGCTAAGTCATAGAAGCTGGTCCAAATTAATTTTTCAAAGGAGGAAACTGAGGCCAGGAAAGTAAATAGGGAAAACCAGATAGCATTTTAATGTAAACTATTACTATAAATGATTCTTTCCCATTACTTGTGAAATTTATAAAAGAAGAGCTCAAATACAAAATGTTATTTTTAATACAAAAATAGAAATTATCACATCTTTACAACTGTAGTTATTCTAAAAGACAATCTTCCCTTCACGAAAAAGCATAGCTCTTTAGGAATTAGATCTATACTCTTCACTTCATCAAGGCCAAGTTGAACATAATTATACTTAAGTAGATAGTAATTTCTGATTATATAATTGAATTATATAGAAGATAAAAACTTTAATAAAAATTGGGATCTTGCTGAAAACATTTTGAACCCCAATATAGTAGCTTAAATAGTTTCACTAAAATTTTATGAAATGCATTATTATTTTCTTTCTCTACAATAGTTTCAAATCAATTGAAGAAAAATGCAAAGGGAGATGTATTAAAAAGCATCTTTGAATTTAAGAAAATTAGCAAACAAAGACATTTTAAAAATATGGCAGTTTTTCTTTAGAAGAGACTTTTAAACAATTTATGATTCATTATACAAAATAGTTTAATTGTCAAAAGACTGGCTACAGTAATTATGATGCCATTTGTTATAGTATATGTGAACTCCAATTCTGTGACCAAATATAGACTTCATTTTAAGGTTGCAAGTAAAGGAAAGGTCCAGTATCAAAACCAAATGAAAGTTTTATTGTAAACTGTACAAAAAGTAATCTTACATCTTTTAGTTTTAATGACTTCAGATTAAACGGAACATCGGAAAACGTTCAATGGGAATTATTAGGAATGTTACTTTATATTAATTCTTAAGTTATTTTTCAGGGATTCATACTCTATTTTCCATTTTAAAAGTAATTGATATATTCTTTTTTGACCACTGAGAAATGTGAATTATATGAACCAAACTGACTCAGTCTTGCAAAACTGACTCCTTTTTGAGACCTAAGTTTCATCTTTTTTCTGTAAATTCCCCCTCTTTGCTAATTGCAGAAATCAAATGACATCCTGATTCACATGTGTATATATATATATATATATATATATATAAAATCACCTGCTTGCTCTCTACCTCTCAACTCTTGAAAGTCATTTACCCTACTTTCAGCTTGGAAAATTCCAAATTTTTTCTCCAATTGGAAATCATATTGCCTAGTTTACATTCTGCTTTATATCCTGTTAAATTTTTTTTTTAACACATTAAAAATTTGTCTCTCCCTATATTCAGAGTCCAAGAGTATGAAGCTGAGGAAACCTACAATTTGTAATGCAATTGGCATTAATGTACTTAATTGATATGCTCAGAATTTTGAACTTCTGTTTTCTCTGCCGTTTCAATCAATCAATACTGTCACATTATGAAGAATTTAATGATTTTTTTTGTAACTGACATTCTGGGGAAAATAAAAAGAAAAACAAACAAAAACTGTTCCTTTTAAAAATAATTTATTTTGACTAATTAAATCAATTTATTTGTTAAATTTTGCTTTTTTATTTTAGGGCATCATGGTATTTTTATAATTTTACAATCTTCTTTAGATTTTGAGGATTACAATCTGTATATTTTTATTAGCAAACTTTTATCCTCTTAAAATATGTCATATTTTTAGATTTTTAAATTTTTTAATAGGCAAGAAATCAATATCCCTGTTCATACACATATGCATAGCTATCTCAAGCAGAAGAAAACTTGAAAACATTCCTGAAATGTGAACTTAAAACTAGTAGCAAGCTTGCTCCAATTTTCTCAGGATGCCAATTTTTGAAATTATGTAAAATTAAATCTGACAATTAGGAAACATAGGAAAAAAAACTTCATGCAAATACTGAAAAATCTCAGTTTGTTATTTATGACAAACTACTAATTGGTATTAGCAAATGAAATGTCATAGATATTAGAGAAGGAATTCATATAATATTGCACTATTACTAAAAGATGGGAAAAAAGTGAATAAAACCTGATTCAGATACTAGAATGTACAACATGTATACACGTAAGATGCCAAACATATCTCAATTTAAGGTTTTACAATATATTTTACAAACAATCTGGACTTATTAAAAGATTGAGCCTAGAACGGACCTCAGAAATCATGTTTCAATCTCCATCACTTTACATGTTAGCAAAGTGAGATTCAAGGTCAGCCTCTTTGATATGCCCATCTCTTACTTCTGGTTCACATTTTTATTCTCTAGACTTTCTAACTTTTTCTCATCAGTTTAGGTTCAATCCCTTTTTTCTTTCCCATTTAGATGATGACTTCATTTGAATCCAAGTTCCTAGAGGGTAGAAACTGCCATTTATCTTTGTCACAGAGGTTACCATAGTATACTTAATGCTTATATATGTGTGTTTGTGTGTGTGTGTGTGTGTGCATGCCTACATGTATATATGTAAATATATACACACATACAAATATATATGCTTATTTCTATGTGGATAGCATCAGAAATATAGATTATAAATGTTATATGGAAAAAGAGATATGAATCTTATAAATATATTAGAGTCAGGATTTAAAGCTATGTTTTTGTACTTAAAATTGAATGATTTGCTAATGACTATATTGTGTTGCAGGATTTCTTTAAAAAATCTCTTGAGGGAAATATTATACAGTGTTTTAAATATACTAAATTGATATGCACATATTTTGATAACATATACATTTGCTGGTAAAGTCAGAGGCATATACATACTTTTTATGTTTGCCAAAAAATAAAGAATTCTTATTTGGGAATTTTCATAGGTTTATAAATTCATTTTATTATAAACATCTCTCTTTAGTTCCTACAAATTATGAACCTTGCTTCCCTTAATGTAACATATAATAATAGATGAATTCCATAATTTGACAAGACATCATCGTTTTTGTTGAGTCATTTCAGTCATGTTCAACTTTTCATAATCCCATATAGAATTTTCATAGCAAAGATACTGAAGTGATTTACTATTTCCTTCTCTAACTCATTTTACAGATGAGGAAACTGTGGCAAACAGGCTTGTGAATTTCCCAAAGTTCTATAGCTAAAGTGCCTGGGACCAGATTTGAATTTGGGAAGATGGGTTTTCCTGGCTCCATGTCCAATACTCTATCCACTGCACCATCTGGCTGTCATCACAAAGACTAGATCTTCAATTTAAAAGAGTCACAATTTCAATCTATATATTATGTGGGAAAGGTCTATTTTGGAGCAAAATAGTCTATAAATGTTTAAGAACATTCCTTCTTGGAGAAGTCAAAATGGGAATAAAGGGGTTTTCATTAAATAATAGAAATGTGAGAAACGGACACTACACCACATTGCGATTAAAAAAACGTGTTTAGGATCATGGAATTTCTTTCTTTCTCTTTTGTTTAGGAGAAAGGTAGTTATACAACTTCAGAAATATTAACTGTAGTCTAATCCAGGTGAACATCTTGGTTATATCCTCTTTCCAGGATGAAAAAATCTTATAATAGATCAATATAACCTGTTAAAAATGCTTCTGCCTTATGCTTGTAAGGTAATAAAAAACTCAAACTATCCTTAATACTCATTAAAATGTCTTTCCATAATGCTTTACCTTCCATAAGCCAGCAGCTAAGTACTTTCAATTCTCAGCTGATTGCCCAGTCAAAATAATATTATTAATACTACTACTACTATTACTAATAATTTGAGAAAGATGTGATAGTATTGTTGACTGACTAGAATGGTCTTTGGTAGAAGGTGCAAGTAGAGATGAGTTTTGAAAGAATCAAGACAATGCAATATAAAGATGTTTCAATTAATGGAGTATTCATTAATATGCTAGGAAATAAGCTAGGAAAACTGTCACATTCAGCAGATGCTTGTAAATTATAAAGCTAATTAGAACCAAAGTCATTTTTGGAAATGAGAGCCAGGTTGGTCTTCTAACTCACATCCATGAGAAGGCCACTTGTGCAAAAGCAAAAGAAACCTCAACTTTGGTCATGGCTCTTCTTTCCCTTTCCCTTTTTACTTAATGACCTACAGAGAATATTGTATACTTCAAAACGTGAAAAAGATTTTGGATTTTCCCATCTCCTCATCAGTATCCTGGTGACACCTGAATGGCTAAAGATAATGTTTCTATTGGGAGCCAAGTAAAAACTGAGCATAGATTCAAAATTTCCTAAGTAGCGTATTAAAAAACCTAGCTGATTCAGGATTTCATTGACACTCCAACAGATGAAAAGTTTGGAGTTTTTTTTTGTTTTGTTTTGAGAAAATAGGAGCTCTTGGGAAATGGGATCTGTGAGTTATAAGTTCTCTATAAATCTGAATCTACTTTACCTTGGATTCTATATGTACTTATGAAATACAGTCTTTAATGACGGTGATAGTGACTTTTGGAATTTTTTTTTTAACCAATTTTTCCTACTGTACAACTTTAGTAAACAGTTCATTCTCAAAGCCATTTTAGGCATGATAACTAAATGACACTTAGCTGATAGTCTGGGAGGAGGGGAAGTTATGGTCAATTCTGGCTTGAGTTGATGACATCAGACAATCATTCCTAACTTAAGGGCACCCTTAGAATCCTAAGATGTAAACTCCAGCTACAATTGTGTATATGACCTCAGATGGGTGTGGGGATCCTTAAGAGCTTAGATGGGATATATCACAAGGTAGAAGGGAGCAGGGAATAAAAAAACACAACAAAAAAAAATAAACAAACAAACAAAAAAACACAGAGATAGGAGAGAAGAGTGTTGTGGGAGAGGAACAGCAAGCACGAAGAGCATGTAATACATTTTAAATGAGCTGCAAAAGGAAAAGACAAGCACCTTCAGTATCTTTTTTCAAGAAAATCCAAACGAAGTAACAGAATTGGGCATGACTGAGACTAGTGAACCATAATAATATTGTGTGTATAGAGCTGTGCCTATTCATACACATACACATAGTATAATTGGATCTATGTATTTACACATATCTTTATATATATATGCATACATGTAAATTTACACATCTACATCTGTGTATTTACATATAATACACATTTATGGAAATTATTTAAAAAGAGATCTTAATGGAAACTGTGGAAGTTAAAAAGTAAGAGTAGAAAAAGAAGAGCTCCCAGGAATGAGTATTGGGAGATGGAGAGGAAAACAAAAACACAGAGACTACTTGTAATATGACTGAATATTCAGCAGACTTGAAGACAAACATTCTTCAGGACAGAAAAATATAATCACCAAGTGGTTCTTAATAAAAATTACAGAACAGTTCAATAAAAATAGAATTTGGGCTTTTAGCTGGAGGCAAAAGGAAATGGTGTCATTTGTTTTATTCATAAGAAAAGAAGAAAAAAGGGGGAAAATTGGAACACAAGGTTTTGCAAGGGCTAATGTTGAAGAATTGTCCATGCATATATTTTGAAAAATAAAAAGCTTTAATAAAGAAAAAAAAAGAAGAAAAGAAGAATTAGGAAAATAATTCAATTTAATTTTTTGAGTAGTGAGAAGAGAGTCAGCTTGAACTGTAGAGGAAAAACAAAATTTAAAAACAAAAAATACAGAAGAATATTCAGGTAATAAGGAAGAGAGATTCTTGACTAAAAATAAGATCAAATAAAATTATTTAAAATTTTAGAGCCAAGATTTTAAAGTTCATTTAGTAAAAGCCTATCACTTTGAAATGAGAAGAAATAAATCCAGAGTCATTAAGTGATTTTTCTAACTTGCCAATTGCTGTTTATTAGAATACTTGAGGTGAGAATCTCAGAGTAAATAATTAGAATTGTCTTCTACATAAGACAACTGAAGTCTTCTACAATTCATTTTTCAGAATATTACCCAATTAATCTTTTTTCAGAAGACCTTAAATCTTTGTACTTTTTATGTTTCATCCTGTACTGAAGTAGCTATCAATATTTTTGTGCATATGATCTCCCTGCTAGATTATAAACCCTTTGAGAGCAGGATCTTTACTATCCTATGCAATTGACCTGAGAACTTTTAGTAAAACAGCCACTTTACAAATGGTTACTGAAGTCAACTTTCCATCCATAATTGTTTAGCTATACTTGTACTGCTTTTTGCTTGATTGCTTGTGGTAATTTATGACCATGCTGTTTTGATCATTTACAAGAAGAAGCTGACAAGAGCAAGATATTTTCTATGGCCTCTACCTAATTAGGGAAAATAACTTTGTCTTCAGAAGATAAAAACAGCAATAATAATAATAATAATAATAATAATAATAATAATAATACATCACAATTTTGAAAAGGACTCAGATTTGGAAAGGACTTCCAAAGCTACCAAATTCAGGCTGCCCACACTTGAACAAAAGTCTCTTCTACCACACAATGAACATGTAGGTCTTTTCCAACCTATTCACTATTTCAATGAGATTTTTCAGGTTTGGCCATTCTTATAACTTTTGTGAAGTTCTAATTTAAGTTTATTTGTTAATAAGACCTAAATTTTCCTTTTCCCAATTTCCACTCTTTCCTACTATTTTTTGCCGTATATGACTAAACAAAATAATTCTATTCCTTCTTCCCCACAATTCAGTGCTCTTCAAATATTATATAATTTATCAATATATTTTCTGAAATGTATCACCCAGATCTGTACACAAAATACCCCATGGATTTTGATTGGAACATAGCACAGTGAGACTATAAAATGTTGTCAAATGCCTGTGGAAATGGGGGTCATTAATCTGTACATAAAGATCCTTTCAGATGATACATTGTTTTTAAACGTAATGTTATCTATATTTTATTTTTCAACTATTTCCCACTTTGTATTTCGATTTGTTTCAGTTGCACTAGGGGAGTGTTGTAGACCCTGAGACTCAAAGGCCCTGTAATTGATATACCATGGCTCTCTCAGTGTAGTTTAAGATTCAGTTAGCATTTCTGGTTGCCACATCATAATATTATGACTCTTATTATGCTTTTCCATATGAACTTTTTAATACTCGCTTCCCCAACCTGGTATATCACACCAAATTCCTCATTATATTTATAAAATATATGGACCTGAGTTATGAATGTCCTTTAAATGGTACAGATAATAATAGGTCACACTTCTTAAAGCCCTTAAAGTTTCCCAACCTTTACAACGGCTCTAATACTCTTCCTGACTAGTTGATAAGATTGTTGTAGATTCAGGAAAATAAGGAATGTACAAATTGT
Source organism: Antechinus flavipes (assembly GCF_016432865.1). Classification (NCBI taxonomy): domain Eukaryota; kingdom Metazoa; phylum Chordata; class Mammalia; order Dasyuromorphia; family Dasyuridae; genus Antechinus; species Antechinus flavipes. The sequence continues at coordinate 89,606,266 of NC_067398.1, read as the reverse complement.
AAAAAGTTAGGTAAATGGCAGGTGGTATTAAAGTAATACGATTGGAGGTAATTAGTGGGAAAATATGGTAGAAAGGAAAGCCTGTAATTTGAAATGAAAGAGCTTGAGTTCAATGTTTGATGCTATCAATTCATATCTATATAATTTAGGGCAAGTTTCTCATCTCTGGGCTTCAATTTGTTGTAAAGTGAGGGGATTAGATTAGATGACCTTCAATTTTCATTCCTTTCCTAAAATTATGATTCTTTGAAGTTCTCCTTAGAATTTGGTAAACTTTTGCAGGAGTCAGTGCTGAAAAATGACCCAGGCATATGTTTTCTAAATAAAAAGTTTTAATTAAAAAAAAATTTAAAAAAGAATTGGTAAGCTAAAGTCAGTACCTCTATGACCAACTGTGAGAATTATCCTCATTTTCCTAATCCAGAATGAATAGATCTTAGATTTCAAGGGATTTTCCAAAATCATAGGTGGGAAAAATGTATTTCCACTGACACAAAATTGAAATTTAGCATTTCCTTCAATTATGAATAAATAGAGATAGCAAACAATTTTGAGAAGGGCTCTTAGTAATCACCAGATTTCCAAAATGGCCTACATCCCACAAAAGTTGTTTTAATATATATTACATATTAGAATTAGTGATTGGAGTTTATTTCAAATATGTGCTTATTAAGAGACAATTATTATGCGTCTGATAAGCCAAAATGTATACATGAATCAGACATAAGTAAATTAAGGGAGAATAGGGAAAATGTGTCAGATTTTGGGATAAGGAAGCTTTCATAACTAAATAAAGGACAAAGAGGATCATGGGAACTAAAATGGCTAATTTTGATTACATAAAATTAAAAAAAATAGCACAATAAAAATCAGCAGCCAAATTAGAACTAAATCAGGAAACTGGAGGAAATTTTTTTATAGTATCTTTCTCTGATAAAAGGTTTTATTTTGCAAATACATAAGAGAACTGAGTCAAATTTATAAAGATGAGTCATTCCCCAAATAAGAAATGATTATAGGATATAAATAGTTTTCTGAAAAACAAATCAAAGTTATCATAGTAATATACAATCTAAATCAATAGAGAAAATCTATCGGATTGGCTAACATGATACAAAAGGAAAATGACAAGGAATAGAGGAGATGTGGAAAAAGTAGGTTCACTAATGCACTTTTGCTGAATCTGTGAACTGGTCCTACCATTCTGGGGAACAATTTGGAACTATAGGCAGAATAAAACTATTTATACTCTTTGTCAGAGGAACACCATTTTTACATTTATATGCCAATGAGATCAGTGGAAGAGAATACATAAATGTGTGTGTGTATGTGTGTGTATGTATATAGTGTGTGTACATATATGTATAGATGTAAATATATGTGCAAACAAGACATTTATAGCAGTTCTTTTTGTGGTGGCAAAGAATTAGGTCAGCTGGGGAAGAGATGAAGAAGAATGTGACAGAATACTATTGTGCCTAAAAAATGATGACTAGGGTGGTTTCAAAAATCTGGGAAGACTTTCATAATATGATTCAAAATGCTCTAGGAGAGCATTATATACATCAACAACAATATTATAATGGCAATTAATTGTGAAGAGCTTAACTATTCTTATTAATCCAGGGCAATTCTGAAGTACTGATCATGGAAAATGCTATCCATTTTCAGAGAGAAAACTGATGAACACCAAATGAGGATTAAAGCATATTTTCTTTTACTTTATTTTTCCTTGATTTTTTTTCAATTTCCCAATAGTGCTAATATGGAAATATATTTTGCATAACTATATATACATACATGCATGTAATCATATTTCTATACTTCTCAGTGCATTGGGGAAAGTTTTGAACTGAATGAATTTAGACTGAAAACAAAAGTTTTAAACAAATTTAATTTAAACAAATGAGAGATTTTATGTGCTAGTTACCTTGAAAAATACCAAAGGAATGAAGATAAACAAATGCAAAAGATCCTCAGAAGTTACTGTGGGCCATATTGTACATAAAATGTCCCCTTTATGAAAATTCTTGACAAAATGGTCATTCAGTTTCTATTTGAAGGGTATTCATTATCTCATGCAATCTAATCAACAAATAAGCATTCATTAAACACACCTGTCATGTGAACAGTATTGTCATAAGCCTAAGTGATTTAGATATAAAAACCATGCCTGCTCTCTTGGATTTCTTTTTCTCTTGTTGGAATAAATCACATGTGAATTAATAGGTATTTGTAAGATGTAAGATATGTACGTGAAGGATAACCTTACAGGAAAGTATTAATAGCTGGGGTTGGATATTGAATGAGGCTGAATATTCTCAAAGCTGAAGGGAGGAGGGAGAGGACTTTAGGCAAAGGAATATGATGAATGCAATAGCTCAGGGTGAGAGATGGAGCGTGACATATAATGAATGACAAGTATACTAGTATGACTATACTGTAGAATGTACAAAGTAATATCTAAAAGTCTGGCAAGGTATGGACTATAATCTAGTTGTGTAGAGCTTTAAAGAACAGAATAATTCTCACCCCCTGTTCAATAAGTTGCTGTGAATAGGGGATGAGAATGATAAAATCGGACACAGGAATTGGGAAAATTGTTGGTCCTCATGCAGAGCATGGATTGAAGTGGTAATAGATTTGTAAAGAAGGAAATATAAAGAAGTCCTGCAATTGCTTGGGTGAACCGTGACAGGGGACCGAAGTCGGCATATGCATGAGATATGGATGAAGCCGTGTTCAAGTTGGGGCCTTCAATCGATATATAGAATGAAAGTGAGAAAATGACTAAGATGAAAGATTGCATGACTAGGCGACTGGAAGAGCCATAGTAGGAGAGGTTCAGAAGAAGGTTTGAGGGAGAAAAATGAGTTCACCTTTGAACATGCTGAGTTAGAAAAGCTTACTTACTCTGGTAACATTTTGAATTGTCTAGTTGGTAATGAAGCTCAGGATTGGGCTGGTGATTTAGATGTGATGGTAGATGGGAACTGATAGGATCATGAATTGAGATGGCATAGAGAAAACACAGAGAAAGAGAGACAGAAAGAGACAAAGAGTATATGTATGTGGGTGTGAGAGAGAGGCAGTGACAGAGAGAAAGACTCACAGAGAAAGAGGGAGGAGAAAGAGGAAATAGAGGAGGAGGAAGAAGGGAAGGAAGAGAAGGGGGGGGGGAAGGTAAGAGGACCAAAGATCTATCATCAAAACACAGAGATGAAAGACTGCAGGACAGAAAGGTAATCATCAAGGGCCAGTGCTACTGAGAGTTTAAGAAGAAGATTCATTGAAGCTCACTGGATCTGATAATTTAAGAGATTATGGATAATTTTAGAGAGACATTCATTTGAATGATACAATCTGAAAGCAGGTGGCAAGAGGGTTTAGAAGAAAAGTGAAATGGGATGAAAGCCAAGCACTGAGTATCTGTATCTCTCTCTCTCTCTCTCTTTATATATATATATATATATATATATAATATATATATATATTATATATATATATATATATATATATATATATACACACACACATGTATATATATACTTAAGTTGAAGTCTTCAGGTGATAGGGTAGAGAGTTTTGAAAAGGGATTTTTTTTTCCCACTTTGAGACAACTATGATTGAAAGTTTTCCTTTTTTCAAGCAACATAATTTAAACTCTTCCTTTTCACTATGAATATAGTGCTGGAACTTAATGAAATTTTATCATGAAAATTTATTAAATTTTTAGTGCGGTCATTTCACCTCAAAAAGCAGCAAATGATAAAAAAAAAATCAGTACTTGATAATCCAGACTTTTAAAAAAAGTGATGAAGAAAATCTTCTCCCCATCCCCCTGCCAGATAAACTTACCAAAGAAATAAGAAAGCCATATATCCTGCTAGAAATTATGAATCTCTACACATATATGACTCAAGTAAATTTCCTAACCAGTGTTATTCTTATTCAATTCAATTGTTTTTTTTTTACCTCCAGATATTAATCACTAATTTTGAAAATAGGAATTTAGCTTAATCAACAAATTAGGCTTTTATAGAGACTACCAGCTAATTCAATACATACTTAAAAAATCAAGGTTAACCTAATTTTTTAGAGTAAAACTTGTGTTGTAGGAAATGAAATGATGTAGGCTTTATATGAATATTTTTATGTGAAAAAATGAGACTGCTACATCCTGATTTTGGAGATAATCATAGGACATGTACGTCGACAAGATGCAATTAATAATCTTATATTCAGAATTCTTGTAGGAGTTATAAAAGTCATTTTTATACTAATTATTGTCTAGATAGACATTCTGTCATGAATATGGTGGTCCAAATTGACATTTTCATTTTGTAGGGAAAATTAAACTTTTATACCAACTCACATTCTCACATTGAGGAAAAGTGCAATTTCTTATGAGAATTTGTGTGTGTGTGTGTGTGTGTGTGTATGTGAGAGGGATGCAAGGAGTGGGGGAGAAAGAGAGATAGAGAGAGAGAGAAGGAGAGAGGGAGGGAAAAAGAGAGAAGGAATAAGTCTCAACCTCCAGGGTCTAGAAGGTTTCTATTACATAGAATTTGATGAAAGTTTTTGCACATCAAACATTCACAAATCATCTGGAAATTCATCTGGCATTTCATTTCTCCCCATAAAATTATTATCTTAAATAATTAGACTGATCTTTTAAAAATGTTTTTAATATGTCCTGAATTACCTAGTGTCCTATATAGAAGCTAATTTTTGATTAAACTAATTTCCTCTTTCTAAAGTTATTTTAGAATATCACCCAGGAATCAGATAAATCACTTGAGGGGAACCCAAAACACAATTTGGGATAAAAGTGCTGGGTCTAGGGATCAAAAACAAGGATATCTTGGATGTATCTAAGACTTGGGGAAACCTGAAATTTCCAGAAGGTTACTAAAGTCTGCCAGCATTCTGGGTGCAATCAATTTCTAATCATATAAAAGTTGGATTTAAACTGTATAGTATTTTCCCAAACAATACAATAAAGCATCATTTCCACATAGTTTATGACATTTAGGTAAAAAAAAATACTTTTAGTTATTATCAGAGGAAAAACATAGAGCTAATGGGTTTTTCGAATGCTATTGTTGCTATTAAGAACCTGATTATGGAACGTGTTTTTTTTTTTTTTTTTTTTTTAATTCTCTAAAATAATCTTTGTAATGACCTTCATGTTTCTCCTTCAGCTATTCAGATCAGTGATTTACATTTGCTTTTCTGTGTGTAGTTCCACATCATTAGCCTTCTGGTTTGGTCAGGGTCTATTTTAATTACTGAAAATATCACAATAGCAGAACAAGTGTAAAACTGCTATTTCTATTCATTAATAATCCTAAACTATGTAATGGTCTGTTTCTTTTTCTCCTTTCAGATAAAAATTGAATCTATTCAAAGGCATTCTTTATAAGGAAAATTCCTTCATCTCATGCCGCTATATTTTAATGACAGTTAAGGTCTTGACATTGTCTTGTACAGTTCATTTTAATTGGCATTTTACATTTGTTGATAATTAGGATTTTATATGAAACAGATAAGAGCTTTGAGTTAAATAGATTATTTATGTGTTGAAGGTATATATGAGTAGGAGTTTAGACAGAATGAATATTGAAGGTAGTTTTGCCTTAAAATGCAATAGTGAGACTTTAAGAGGGGACAGATAGATGGTTCAGTGGATAAGAGTTCTTGAGTTCTTGAATACTAGCTCTGTGACCATTGACAACTTAACCCTATTTTCTTTATTTTTTTTTCATCTATAAAATGAACTGAAGGAGGAAATGGCAAACCACTCTTTTTTTTTTTTTTTTTTTTTAACAGAAGCTCCCACAGAGGGTCACAACATTTCTAACAACTAAACAAAGGCTTTTAAGAGAAACCTATTTCTTGGACTCTAGGCAGCTAGATGAGATGCACTGAGTTTTAATTAAAGGACCAGAAGAAAGGATTTGTCAGAATAAGTGAATCAGTTTAGTCTTAAATGGGAACAAAAATGGGGTAAGAAAACGATAAAGAACAAAGATATTTTCAGCATTATTATTAGATACATTTAAGACTGGGTTGTTGAATAAAAACATATAAAACTGGACACTAGTTACTTTTTGTACCTGCTTGTACCTTCATATATAACCCTCACAACTGCTTTTAAATGGATTGTCAGTACTTGACATTTCATTAGCTATGAAGGTTGAAAGAAAAGAGTCAAATATAACTTTCAAGGTTGCAAGAACTAAATCTTAATTTTTTTTATTCTAAAAGTCAAGTTTTTGGTTTTTACCTTAAATACATACTTGTTCTTGTCTCAATTGCCTCCCCCCCAAAAAAGTAAAAATAAAAAAAAATCTTTGCTCTTAGCTTGTACACTTTTCATCTTTTGAGTTACCTAAAACACTTTTGCCTCTTCGAATTCTCAACTTCTTTCAAGATTCAGCTAATTTATCTTCTTCTAAAGCACTTTCCCCCAATTTTTTAAACATTTTTTCTCTACTCAAATTATAATGTATTTACTTATCAATATATTGGGTGTTTTTTTTTTCTCTCAAAGTAGATTAAAACCTCAAGGGAAAAATTATTTTTGTTTTCAGTCTTCCTCTTTTCTAGGATGACTTTATGATTTCTTACACATAGTATATGCTTAATAAACTTTTGTTTTATTCCCATGAATATTCAACATAAATAGGAGAACAAGGAATATGCTGGAATAATGAAATGAAATATCTACCAGTATTGTATAATGCAGCTTATCTCACTTAAGGCTGAAAATAGGAGCAAAAATAACAACCTATGTACTTATTAGGATTCCATCTCCCACCTAAAAACATAAACTGTTAAGTTGAAGGTTAGGAACCATGTCATTCTCTTGGTTCCTTGCCCTTACTATAAAAATCTATTAAAAATTAAGTGTTTGTAGATGAATTCCTCCATAAATGATTAGTTAGGGATAGCTTTTATTTTAATTCTTAATTTCTTGTTCTAATAACAAAGTCTATTGATAACCAAAATGTAGTAATTCACTTTTATTCTTGTTTAATGTTTTAATGCTTTAAAGAGAATAATAATAAACAAAAGACTTATATTGATACTTTTCTGTAGAGGGCTGAAACTCTTGAGTCATTACACTGAGGTCAGTTCAGTCACTTAGGGCTAATTACCAGGAGTCCTCAAACTACGGCTCCTGGGCCAGATGCAGCCCACTGAGGACGGTTATACAGCCCGCTGGGTTATGGCAAAATCAGACCGGAAGTGACATTCGACCTAAACTCCCGTTAGCAACGCACACTTCTGGCTCCGGGCTGAGGTGGTGGAGACTGAGTGTGAGGCGATACCAAGGTGAGGTGAGTTCCCAGGCCCGGGTGTGCGGTGTGGGGTGGGGAGAGAGATGCAGAAGTCGGAGAGCTGACCGCCCGCGACCTTGTACAGTAACGGCAGCCACCACACCAGACAAGCGTGGGGGATGTACGGTGCATGCTGGGCATGTCACAGCCGCTGCAGCAGGGAAGGTCGGAAGCAGGAGCCCGAAGAGCCAGAGAGAGAGTGCAGGAAATGGAGGCATCACAGCCCAGAGGCAGCTTGGAAGAAGTTGGGCATTGCAGTCTGTATGTCTCTGTGTGGGCAAAGTTATTGCTGGTATATTGTTTTTGTAGCGCTGTATATATATATATATATATGTTGGTATTTTACTAATAGCAGTTTGGAATCCCTAGGAAATAATGATGTCAAGAAAAAGAAAAATTGACTTGGAGTCTGGGATATTCAAAGAACAGTGGACTTATGATGACTTTTTCATGCAGTACAAGGAAAGAGCTGTATGTCTGATATGCCAGATACTATATTCTATGTTCAAAGAATATAATTTGTATCGACACTATGAAACTCAACATAAAGATAAATGATTGGTTGGAGAAGTGAGAAAAGATAAAATATTAAAACTAAAAAATACATTGACAACTCAGCAAAATACTTTTGTGAAGCAGAACAGGTAAATATTTCATCACTGCGAGCAGGTTTTCAAGTTGCCAAGCTAATAGCATGCACTGGCAGACCATTCGTGGAGGGAGAATTTGTTAAAGAATGCCTTCTTTCTCTTGCCAAAGAGATGTGTCCAGAGAAGGCCAATTTATTTAGTATAGTGAGTCTTTCAGGACCTACAATTACACGGAGGATTGAAGAAATGGGAGACAATCGGCATCAGCACTTGCAAAACTCCATTAAAAAAATTTCATATTTTTCCTTGGCACTCAACGAAAGCAATGATGTTCATGATTCTGCACAACTTCTAATTTTTATTCGTGGGACGAATGATTATTTTGAAGTCATAGAAGAGCTTGCTGCACTGTAAAGCATCAAAGGAACAACTACAGGAGAGGATATCTATGAAAAGGTTTGCCAAACTATGAATGATTTGGAGCTGGACGGGGCTAAACTAGCCAGCATTACAACTGATGGTGCATGGTGGGGTCTAAGAGAGGAGTAATTGCTCACATTAACCAAGAGATGAACAAACATAACCATTCTCATCCAATAGCCATACACTGCCTCATCCACCAACAAGTGCTGTGTAGTAAATCACTGAAGTGGGACTCTGTTATGAAAATTATGGCATCTTGTGTTAACTTCATTAGAGCTAATGCACTAAATCACAGACAATTTCAGGAATTTCTGTCTGAGCTAAATGTTGAGTATGAAGATGTTCTATATCGCACAGAAGTCCATTGGCTGAGTCGAGGGAGAATTTTGAAACATTTCTATGACTTACTTCCACAGATTACAACTTTTTTGCTTTCAAAAAACAAAGAAGTACCAGAGCTCAATGATGCAGAATGGAAATGGCACCTTCCCTTTCTGACAGATGTAACAGAGCTACTCAACAATTTCAATATGCAACTTCAAGGAAAGGGGAAGCTCATCTGTGATATGCAATCACATGTCAAAGCATTTGAAGTAAAATTAGGCCTCCTCATCAAACAAGTGAAGGAGGAAAACTTCTGCCATCTCGCCACAACTCAAAATCTGTTAGCAGAAAAACCACTGATTGCATTCCCAAACAAAACATGTGTGGATTCACTGGGAAAATTGCAAAAGGAGGTCCAATTTAAATTTAAAGAGCTTCATCTCCATGAACAGGCATACAGCTTTTCCATAACCCATTTTCTATTGACATTGAAAATGTGGATACAATTTACCAAATGGAACTGGCTGAACTGCAGAATTGTAACTCTCTGAAAGACTCATTCTAGTAAAGCAGCCTTCATAATTTCTATGCATCTCTCCCTTCTGAGATATATCCTCATCTCAAGAACCATGCACTCAAACTGGGAACCATCTTTGGCAGCATTTAAGTCTGTGAACAGACTTTTTCTAGAATGAAACATTTGAAATCTCCAACCAGATCAAGACTAATGGACGCACACTTATATCACTTGTTACAACTAACAGTGACAAATATGGAACCAGACATTGACCATCTCATTAGTCAAAAGCGGGCCCGTAGTTCCCATTGAAATACTGGTAAGTTTGTTGATTTAACTTTACTTCATTTTATTCATTTCACTGTTCCTGTTTTGTTTCTTCACTTCAAAATAAGATATATGCAGCGTGCATAGGAAATTTGTTCATAGTTTTTGTTTTTACTATAGTCCAGCCCTGGCTGCATTTGGGAAGATCACCACAATTTGGCGCCCAACGTAAAAGTTCAGATCTTTTATTATCTCCAATATAGCCCGGTTAGCTTAGAGGCCTATCTCTCTGCTTGGTTCCAAGAGCTCTTGCTGCTTTGTCCTTTGCTTCTGCCTCTGCTTTCTTCAGCCTCCAGAGCCAGCACCACTCTTCATGTCATTCCGGTGAAATCTCGACTTGTAGCTTCTTCACTCTAAAGAACTTCTTCGACTGGCCCATTGAAGCTCTATTTATGCTCCTTCAAGAGAGGGATTGTCGGTTTTCTCCCATAGTGCTCTCTGGCCCAAAGAGCTTCAAGGGAGGTGTGAACTCATTGAACTCCAATGAGTAAAGGTGTGAACACAAGCCTTGTATTAATTAGTTCTACTTAGTACCTTGTTTTAGGTTCTGCCCAAAACATCTTCTTGTAAGATTAGATCAACTCTAATTAGTTAGCAGTTAGTAAGGATTCCAACATCATGGCTAGAAATAGTTTCAATTTCTTCATCTGAAAATTATCTGTTCATATCCTTTGACCATTTATCAATTGGAGAATGACTTGATTTGTTATAAATTAAGAGTTAGTTCTCTATATATTTTGAAAAGGAGGCCTTTATCAGAACCTTTGACTGTAAAAATATTTTCCCAGTTTATTGCTTCCCTTCTAAACTTGTTTGCATTACTTTTGTTTTGTACAAAAACTTTTTAACTTGATATAATCAAAATCATTATTGATCCTTAGTTCTTCTTTGGTCACAAATTCCTTCCTCCTCCACACGTCTGAGAGGCAAACTATCTTATGTTCTTCTAATTTATGTATAAGATCATTCTTTATGCCTAGATCATGAACCTATTTTGACTTTATCTTTGTGTAATGTGGTGAGTGTGGGTCAATGCCTAGTTTCTACCATACTAATTTCCAATTTTCTCAGTAGTTTTTGTCAAACATTGAATTTTTATCCCAAAAGCTAGGGTCTTTGGGTTTGTCAAGAACCAGATTATTATAGTTATTGACTATTTTTTTCCTGTAAACCTAACCTATTCCACTGACCAAAAAGTCTATTTCTTAGCCAATACCAAATGGTTTTAGTGATTGCTGCTTCCAGATCAATTTTGTTATTTTTTTCTAGGTCATTAAAATAGTTTTTTGGGAGTCTGATCAGTATAGCATTAAATAAATAATTAGTTCAGATAGTATTGTCATCTTTATTATATTCTTTCGACCTATCCAAGAGCATTTAATATTTTTTCCAATTGGTTAGATCTATCCTAAGAGAGCTGCAAGAAGAAATATTTCTATAGTTTCTATACTAGTAGGGGATCTCAACCGTGTACTCTCAGAACTAGATAGATCAAACTCCAAAATGAATAAGAAAGAAGTTAAAGAGGTAAATAGAATATTAGAAAAGTTAGGTATGATAGATCTTTGGAGAAATCTTAATGGAAACAGGAAGCCAATACACTTTCTTCTCTGCAGTTCATGGAATCTATATAAAAATTGACCATATATTAGGACATAAAGACCTCAAAATTAAATGCAGAAAGGCACAAATAGTAAATGTATTCTTTTCAAATCATGATGCAATAAAAACGTTTCAACTTGATATAATCAAAATTTTCTATTTTGTAATCAATAATGATCTCTAGTTCTTCTTTGGTAATAAATTCCTTCCTCTTCCACCAGTCTGAGAGGTAAACTATCCTATGTTCTTCTAATTTATTTATAATCTTATTCTTTATGCCTAAGTCATAACCCCATTTTGACCTTATCTTGGTGTATGATGTTAAGTATGGATCAATGCCTAATTTCTGCCATACTAATTTCCAATTTTCCCAGCAGTTTTTGTCAAACAGTGAGTTCTTATCCCAAAATCTGGGATCTTTGGGTTTGTCAAACACTAGATTATTAAAGTTATTGACTATTTTGTCCTTTGAACCTAATCTATTCCACTGATCAACTAGTCTATTTTTTAGCCAATACCAAATGGTTTTGGTAACAGCTACTTTATAAAATAATTTTAGATCTGGTATAGCTAGGCCACCTTCATTTGATTTTTTTTTCATTAATTCCCTTGAAATTCTTGACATTTTGTTTTTCCATATGAACTTTGTTGTTATTGTCTTCTAGGTCATTAAAATAGTTTTTGGGGAGTCTGATTGGTATAGCACTAAATAAAAAGATTAGGTAGTATTATCATCTTTATTTGTTCACCCTATCCAAGAGCATTTAATATTTTTCCAATTGGTTAGCTCTGACTTTGTGTGGAAAGTGTTTTGTAGTTTTGCTCATGTAATTCCTGATTTTCCCTTGGCAGATAGATTTCTAAATATTTTATACTATCAGTAGTTACTTTAAATGAAGAATTTCTCTTTGTAACTCTTAAGTGTTGAATTTTGTTAGTGATATATAAGAATGTTGTTTACTTATGTGATTATATTCTTCTTGAATGTAGCAGACAATCTATTGAGATCAAACACTTGGATAAATGTAGGTTTAAAATGGGCTCAGATCAGAGTTCTGTTTTTTCTGTTAGTGCTGTTGACTTTTATGTTGTGCAAGCCTGTTGCCAGATTCTGTGGGTCTTGAAATTATTTCTTTCCAAATTGCCAAGTACTTGAGAGATAACAGTGTAGAAACCTTAAGATTCTCAGGTTCAGTTTCGTTACTGTTCCAAGCTCAGACTCTGAATTACACACTTTCTAAACTGTTTGGCTCAAACCCTTTCTGCTTGCTCTTTCCAATTAATCATTTGTTCTGAGGCCTGGGACTAACTGTCCACTGGTCTCTCAGTTTCCCAGGAAACAAGACCCTTTCATGAAAGTCCAATAGTAAAAGACTGCACTGAAGTTCCTTCCCACAGTTCCGTAGGGAAGAGGAACAGGACATATAATATTCAGCTTTAGTCCTTTCTTCTGTTTCTTTTGGCTTGTGGATCTTTCCCTTGTCTGTATCCTACCTTATTGGACTGAGGGCAAATTCATTTCAAATGATTGCCCATCTTCCTTGACAATCCTGCATCCAGTTCACTATCTAGACTGTTACCCATACCAACAGCAAGCTTTAGGTTTCTCTTCCTCTCAGTTTGGACCTTGAGTCACTGGAAAGTCACATATGTTTACTTTGTTGTGATTTTTTAAAATTCAAATGTATTTCTGAGAAGTTACCTGTAAAAGATCTTTCATAATTAAGAACTCACCATTGAATAACTATTTAAAATGATTTAAATAATCTTTCTGTGTCTGAAAAGTTTATTTTTGCCAACCTTTTTCTTTTTTGTTTCAGAGGCTTTCAATTTGATCTGTTGGATGCTCATATCCTTTGATACCTTTGATCATCCCTGACTCAGAACAGAAATATTTTCTATTAATTCGGATAGCCTTTTTTTTTTGCTTCTTTGAGATAGCTAGTTCATACTAGGTGTTGAGGATTCCCTTGGCAACCATGATTACAAATTTAACTTGTGCCCAGAAATTCATTTAAAGACAAATGTGCCTCAAAAGCTTTCTGTCCAAAATTTGTCCTAGACACAATTTTGTTAATCCCTAATGTAAAATATAAACTACTTATGTAGTTTTTCCTTCAATTATTAGAAACAAAATTTTTCTTAAAAGTGTTTAAGATTCTACACACTATGCTTGATGCCTTGCAAAGGATATTAATCAGACATAAACCTCATCTCTTTAGTATTTTTACCCTTAAAATATACTGAAACATTCTACATTATAGAAATTTGACATCATACACAAATAGACATCTAATGTAAACACTATATAGTTCAAAAGTTATGATCCTTCATGCATGTGAGTGTGAAGAAGGCCTTTTCATAATACCTGCTGATGATGAGGGTAAAATTGGTATTGTGTGCTTATTGTCCATGATCAGAGGAGATAAATTATTAATATTATGAATAATTTCTCAAACTGAAAATCTTCGCTTGCTAGAGTCCATATCACTATGTTAGCATTTTTAGTAATTTTAGTGTAGGAAGATGAGGAAAAACAGGAAAGAGAAAGACATGGAGAATTATATCTGCTGCTCTGAATTGAAACTGACTTGATTGAAAGGTTCCTGGAGCTCAGCCATATATGCATGTGACTAAGAAGGAAGCAGGCACTTAGGAAAATCTCTTCTAAGACCATGTTATGTAAATTGCAGTTCTCATGGCCCTAGCTCTCTATTCTACTCTTCACAAGTCTGGTCTATGTTTCTACTTCTCTTCATCCTGTGCTACCTGCCTCCTGATTTATTATCCATTGTTCAATAACCTCCTTCTCGATCCCTTAAACAGTAGCAATGTTGTGACATACTTTTAAAAAAAAGCTCATGTAGAACCTGCATAATGTTAATCCAACCATGTACATGTTTTACTATTGAGCTGTCAATAGAACAGCCATTTTTTTTTTTCTTTTTTAGCCTTAAATCATCCCACATTGCTTTATAAACCCATTATTTTCCTGGTGACCCAAGGATATTACTTTTGGAATATAGAAGTACAAAGATTCTGTCAAAATATGAATTTTCTAGGTAAAGCTTTGTGAATGTAGTTCTATTAGCATGTTTGGCTTACTTAATATTATATAATTTTTGATTATAATGCTTTTACTTCAATCTCCTTGTTATAAAATATACATTTAAGTGGAAAATTACAACAATCAAAGCTTAAACTTTATTGTTATGTGGTTTGTATATTAGCCATATTAGGGCATATCCCTCATATTTAAAAAAAATCTAAAACTTCTCCCTCATCTCCATTCCAAATTATTTTTAGAAAACTTTTGTTGTATTTTATCTTCTATATGTATTTATAGTAATCACAGTGTTTTATAAATAAAGTACTTATCTTATTCTAACGGCTCTTAGTCTCAAATAAGGCAATTGATATAGTAGATAGCAAGTAGTACTTGTTAGAAGATTCAAGTTCACATTCTGCATCTAATATGTAGGAGTTATAAAGCCATGGGCTAATTGAATATTCTCTTACAGTCCCCATATTTTCATGTGTAATATACTTTTACTACAACCTCACAGGGTTGGTGTCAGGCAAGCAGTTGCTTAAATGTAATTATATTGGAGAAGTGTTAATTGTTGAATAATTTCAGGTTAAAAGGGGAAAATAACATTAATATTTTTAAAAATGTATACTATCAAAGATCTCATAGAATAGTGAAAATGGAGTTAACTAAATGTCGGCTTGTTCATTATGTGTGGAAACACACACAAGATAAAAATGATAAATAAATCAGTTGACATTTTTTATAATCTTAGTGTTCCATGAGAAAACTAAAGTCATTCATCTTCCTTCCAAACTAATCTATTCAATGCTAATGATTTGCTGAAATAAATTAGAAACTGGATATTAATTTAATGCGTTTTTTCTTTCTAATGACATAAGTCTAAATGATATTGTAGTTTCTAAACTAGATATCTATTTAAAATATTGCAGCATACAAATGCTACTTTCCCATGAAGTTCTAGATTGAGTTCAGAATTTGATTACTTGAATTCATTGACAAACTGGACATAGTTTAATAAAAATTTAAAAAATAAAGAAAAAATCTATTAACATAAACAATAGCCCCAGGTATTTTATATCTCAGACCTTTAGGAAGGCTTATTTTTAGTCTTGTTACCTCTTTTAGAAAACATATTGAATTTATGAAAAATTAATTAACTTTAATACATTTTTAAAATTCAATTACAATTTTAAATGAGGCATGCATAGGAGTTGTGTTGACTAATGTCATTTACATAAAATGTCAATCAAGTTGTCAGCAAATTTGCCCTTTTGCTGTCCTTGGACCAGAGCAAATGGCATCAAAGGCCATGCTATCATTAGTTGTGCCAATCAAAACAGTCAGTCATTCATCTTCTCACAAAATGCATGAAAAATGGAATTATCTCTGAATTATCATATTGCTTCTTGTGTAATGCCAATACTTTATCAAATTACTTCTACCAATGCCTGAAAGTTTCATTTATACAATTTTATGGTAACAATTCATCTTATTTAATAGCTATTTCTATATAAAGTGAGACAGCTAGAAAGTTTTTAAAACATAATAATGCTTTAGAAAGAATTAACACATGAAATAATTTTAAATAGAACTTAAGACAACTAATCATAGTTTTGCTTAAAATCTTTTAAAGTCATGATGGTGGATGGGAATGAGAGAATAATAAAGATATGAAAAATGTATAAAAAACAGAAATCGCATCTACCCATAACGATTATTTAGCTTTTGAGAAAACCAAAATCAGTGGATGAAAATTTACATGAATAGGTAGATTCTAGATTTGTATTAGAATTTTATTCATAATAGTTATGTTAAAATAGAAAAAGTCATGTTAAAATAATGAAACATTTTAGGGATCTATGATTTACAAAACACTTTCTTCATATCCTTGTGAAGTAGGTGGTACAAATATTGTACATTTTGAATTTTAGATAACTCAATTAAAAAAAAAAAGTTGGTCAATCTAATTTATGCTAGGTCTGTCATTTGAATTAAAGTCTTAGGATACCACTATAAGATTATAAAATAAAGATGACTAGACTTTACGTATTTCAGCAGAAGGTAGTTGGCCTTAGCAGGGATTATAGCCATTAAGAGATTGGATTGAAGAGATTTAACTCCTCTTCAACTCTTAAGTAAATGCTTCTTGTTAGTGAGAAACTATGTGTGTAAAATTGCTTGTGAATTGCTTTGAAGCAAATATAAATTGAAAGTAAAATAATACAAATAAATTTGGGAAGCAGCTAGGTGGAGTAGTGGATAAAGTGTCAGGGTTGATGTCAGATAGACAATCAAATCTGGCCTTTTACATTCACCTTTTGTGCAACCCTGGGCAAATTACTTAATCTATTTGCTTCATTTTCCACATCTGTAAAATAAGCTGGAAAAGAAAGTGGCAAACCACGTTAGTATTTCTGCCAAGAATACTCAAATGGGATCACAAAGAATTAGACATGACTATAACAACTACAACAAATATTTTTAATTGGTGAAGAAAATTGAATAAATGATAAGAATACCAATGTGTTAATCATTTTCTTAGAGGAAGCTCTTAAATTAAGAGCATGGAATCTCTTCCCCTATATGATTGCCTTATGTAATAATTCCTGAAAGATGGTAATGTAGCATTGTTTTTAATATAGAAAAATTATTCCTTCATAATTTCTGTGCAATGATAACCCATATTAAAAAACTGATAACTGGATTATTTTTATTCTAGTATGAAAACTATATACTATTTTTCAGTAGTTACCTTTCTCTTGATCCTTAACTTAAAGAACATTTGAATATTAATACTTCTTTAATATCCAAATGAATTCAAGACACTGAACATAAAAATATCTTTGGCAAATTGTTTTTAATTTTTTACTGCTCCCTTTTCAATTAATTGACTATTTCTTGAATATGAATTTCACTTGGAATCCTTTTCCAACACTGATAGATCTTGCCATATCTTGACATTAGGACTAATTTAGAATGTTCCTATCTTAGCAGTTTGTTTGTTTGGACTACTTAATAGTAATAATTTGACCCATCAGTGGCTAAATATAAAGTTTTCTTTTATTTTGCTTCCTCCCCCTTTCTTTTATTATGTTTTAGCAATTTGGAGATTTTAATCCCATTTGAGAATAAACTGTTTTGTGGCAGCTAAGAGGTTGGTCTTGATTTTAGGCAGGTTAGTATTGTCTCTTCTAGTAGTAGCTATAGATAGCTGCTATTATGTGAAGTATCTTATTGTATCTGAGAAAGTATTGAGTTAATAAGGTCAATCTGAAATTCAGTTTTCGAGATGAGGTAATTCTAATAGAAAAGGAGCAATGACTGAGCAATTTTAAGCACTTGGTTTTCTTCTCCTCCCCTCATAATCTTAATTTTCACCAAATTCTTCAGAACTTTATAAATACACATTGAATTTTAAAAATTCACATTCAAAACCCCTCAGATATCTAATTTTTCTTTGTTTTTTTTTCTAATTATGGAATTTTATTTGTGCTGTACCAGAAATGGGACAATGAGTAGGGTGGGGAGGTGGGGAAAACATGCTTGTACAATGCATTGTTTCCAACTTATTGATCAATAATTCTAAAAAGTACATGGGTCATATTAGGCTTAGTGATAACCCTGATTTATAATGGTGATACAGTCATGTACCTATTTGCAGAAAGAAATCTTGAGTGGACATAGTTATTATAATTTTTTTTAATAACAGAAAATGATAGTTATAAGTGAGACAACATAGTTTCCCCATCATGGTTGAATGAATTGTTTCAAATTTGGAGTCAACAGTCTTCAGGTCCAGATCTCAGCTAGACAGATGCTTCTAAACTGAATCACCTTAAGATATTTAATCTTGGGGGACCTCTGTCATATTATGTAAAATGAAAGGATTGCACTAGATGACTTCTGAATTTCCTTACAGATTTGAATCTATGATCTAATCTTCTATTATAAAGTTTACTCAAAAAATCTCATTGTGGCATATAGGCTTCTTGAAAACTCTCCTAGAGGCACACAAGCTTTAAGAATATTTTAATAAGCTAGAGAAGTTTTCAGTATAGGCAGAGCAATGGATAGTGTGCCTGTCACCTAAGGAATAATATTGTTTAATTAGGTGCTGTGCATTACTGGAAGTGCATGACAGGTAATGAATAATCTTAGACATAGCAAACTATAAAAATCTAATTACTAATTTTTACAGGGGTTACCATAATGTGTTAGTGGAGGGAATATCTATCCATGCACACCAATAAAATCCTGAATCAGAAATAAGTTAAGCATGACAAATTAAATATTGATAAATAATACAAGATGTTCAAATACTAAGATCAAAATTTCACTGTTTTAGCAATGCTAAATAATTACTTAGTGACAACATAAAACTGTTGATCAAGGTACATTTAATCTTCCAGACAAAAGCAGGCATTTTAGAATCTATATTCAAGGTTTAATAATATTATAATAGTCTTGATGAAAAAAAAGTGCCCATTTCTACAAACCCCGGAAAGTTTTTCCCCCTCAAATTAAAAAAAAAATCTCTCTTTGGAGGAAAATAATGTATACACAGATAATTGTTTTTCCTGATCCAGGATATATAGAATAGAGCTTTACAGTTCTCCCAGGAGTATAAGAAAAGAAATAAAGTTGGAGATAAATGAAATAAGGTAAGGCAGAAGAAATTAGTAGGAATGAAGACAGATTAAAAGAGTTATTTCAGAAACAGTTTAGACCCCAGAGGGAACTGCCTACTTTGTGTATAATTGGAACATTTTTGTAGATCAACTGTGGCCACAAATACAAGCCAGAAAAACTGCTCAAGTGATTAGTTGAACATAGTTTTTTTGTTTGTTTTTTTTCCTCCTTTGAACTCAACACTGGGATAAATTCATATATTTTTTCACCACAATTATAATAGGCATTTATATAATCCTTTAAGATTTTTGCAAAATATTTTCTATAGATAATGATTATTTTATTCCTACCTAATCACTTAAACAAGTCAATTCATTTATATAACTAAATTTCTTAGGTAAGCAGTGAAGGGAAAGAAAAAACCCCAACAATAGATGGGAAGGACAAGATACCTCTTCAGAGATAAAGACAACATCCATATTTTCTGCAAAAATAGATGTGATATAAAAATAACAGGGACTTAACAAAGATAGAACATATTAAGTTGAGCTGGCAAGAATAATACAGAACTACAAGAAAGAAAACATCACTGATAGTTATGATGATGAGGTTAATGACCTAGAGTCATAAATCTTTAAAAGAGTGAAATAAAATGGACCTTAGAAAGCACTGCTGACAATAAGGCTAGTGGAAGTGATGGAATTCCAGCTAAAACATTTAAAACCCTAGAAGTTTATTGTATTATAATGTGGCATTCAGTATACCAGCAAACTCAACAATTGCTATTGGATTGGAAGAGTTCAATTTAAAATTCCAGTCCCAAAGAAGAATAATGTGAAGAATGTTAAAACTATTGAACTATTGCCCTAATTTCCACTGCCAGAAAGAATTGGTTTACTATTCTTCAAGGTAGCCTTTAGCAATACATATACTATGGAAACTGAAGAGCAGCCTACTTTTTGAAGACACAGAGGAACTAGAAACCAAATTGTCAACATTTGCTAAACTATGAAAAAAAGCAATGGTTTTCCAGGAAAGCAAAACTAAACAAAAACATCTATTTGGGGAAGATCAGATATTTTCCTTGTCTCCTAAGGAACAGATGTGTGTATGTACATATATATATATTGGATATGTATGTGTATATGTGTGTATACAGTATATATTTACAAATATATCCCTTTATTTTTTTCCTCTTTTGGTCAAATGATTGAATGATTTTATACCTCTTTGGGTATAGTTTCTAATTATTCTCCACAATGATTGAACCACTATACAAATTCAGCAATAGTATGTTAATGTTTTAGTTTTCCCACATCTTCTCCAACATTTGTCTTTTTCCTTTTCTCTCATTTTAATTTGACAGATGTGAGGAAGTAACTCAGAGCTGTTTTAATTTTCATTTCTCTCATCAATAGTGATTTAGTGCATTTTCATGACTATAAATAACTTTGCTTGCTTAGTCTGATATCTGCCCTTTTCATGTCTTTGAAGATTTATCAATTAAGTAATGAATCTTATTTCTAAAAACTTGGCTCCATTTCCTACATATTTGAGAAATGGAGTCTGTCAAAGAAATTAACTCAATTTTTTTTTGTCATAGTAATGATTATCAACTATGCATTTTTCTCCATTTTATTTTCCCCATTTATCCTATTCTCTCTCTGAAACATCCTCAAAAATATTTTGCTTATGACTTTTACTTCCCCCAAACTTTCTTTTCTTCTATTAGCTCCCCAACCCCCTTCTCTTATCCTATTACCTTTGGACTTTTCCATGTGGAAAGCATAGATTTCTACATTCAGCTTAGTATATCATTCCCTCTTTCAGTCAATTCCAATGAGAGTAAGCTCCATATGCTTCCCTCAGTTCTCTGTCTCACCTCCACTGTAACTTCTCTTTCAGACCTCTTTAATTTCACATAATTTATTCCATTCTACATTTACCTTTTTCTTCCTCCAACTGCATTCTTATCCCTAAATTTTATTTTTTTAGATAATCATATCATCACATTTAACTCCTCTACTCTGTGTGTGTGTGTGTGTGTGTGTGTGTGTGTGTGTGTATTCATTCTATTATAATTGCCCAAATGAGAAAGCATTACACCCCATGTAGGAATGAATATAAAGAATTTAACTTAATTGTATCCCTTGTGATTTCTCTTTCCAGTTTACCTTTTCGTGCTTTTTTGCATTTTTTATTTGAAAGTCAGTTTTTCTATTCAGCCTTTCTCTTAAAATTAGGAATTCTTGAAAGTTATTTCATTGATTATCAATATTTTCACCTAAAGAATTATACTGTTTTGATGGGTAGAAGCTGCTAAATCTTGTGTTATCTGAATGTGGCTCCATGAGACTAAAAATGTTTCCATCTGGCTGCCTATAATAATTTCTCCTTAATCTTGGAGCTCTGGAATTTATCTGTATTCCTTGGAGTTTTCATCTTTGAAATCTCTTTCAGGAAGTGACCAGTAAATCTTTTTGGTATCTATATGTTATCCTCTCTTTCTAGAATATCAGGAAGATTTTTCTTGAAAATTTCTTCAAAGAAGATGTCTAGTATCTTTTATTTTTGCTCATGGCTTTCAGGAGAACCAATAATTTAAAAATTATCTCTTCTAGATAAAATTTTCAAATTTGTCTTTTTTACCTCAGTGAGATTTCATGTTGTCTTTTCTTTTTTCATTTGATTTTGTTTATATTTCATAACATCATTAGCTTCCACTTGCCCATTTCTAACTTTAATTAATTTTATAATTATATAATTAATAATTTAAGGAATCATATTTTTATTTATTTATTTTTGCTGAGGCAATTGGAGTCAAGTGATTTGCCTAGGGTCACACAGCTAGGAAGTGTTAAGTGTCTGAGAACAGATTTGAACTTGGGTCAGGGCTGGTGCTCTATCCATTGTGCTACCTAGCTTCCCCAAATTATTTATTGTGCTTTTTTTTTTTTTTTGGATTTTTTTAAAATAACTTTTTATTGATAGAACGCGTGCCAGGGTAATTTTTTACAGCATTATCCCTTGCATTCACTTCTGTTCCGATTTTTCCCCTCCCTCCCTCCACTCCTTCCCCCAGATGTCAAGCAGTCCTTTACATGTTGAATGGGTTGCAGTATATCCTAGATACAATATATGTGTGCAGAACCGAACAGTTTTCTTGTTGCACAGGGAGAATTGAATCCAGAAGGTATAAATAACCCAGGAAGAAAAACAAAAATGCAATCAGTTTATATTCATTTCCCAGTGTTCTTTCTCTGGGTGTAGCTGCTTCTGTCCATCTTTGATCAATTAAGGCTCTATCGAAGAGATCCACTTCCATCAGAATACATCCTCAAACAGTATCGTTGTTGAGGTATATAATGATCTCCTGGTTCTGCTCATTTCACTTAGCATCAGTTCATGTAAGTCTCGCCAGTCCTCTCTGTATTCATCCTGCTGGTCATTCCTTACAGAACAATAATTTATTGTGCTTTTGTTCCTTCTTTTTATTTGGCCAATTTTATTTATATTCTAACTTTTAAGGAATTATTTTTTCATTGTGCTTTTGTACCTCTTGTTTCATTTGGCCAATTCTATTTTAAGTAGTTCTTCAGTGAATTTTTGTTTGTCCTGTAGATTTTGACCAATTTGGCTTTTCTAGACAGTTTTCTTCTCATTAACTTACTGTAATTCCTTTGCCAGTTGGCCTAGATTGTTGTTAAGGTTTTATTTTTTCTTTTTGAGTTACTCTTTAAATTGCTTTTTATTTACTAAAAAACATAAAATAATATTTTTCTTTAATTTGGTACTTCTCATTTACAGTACAATATCAAAGTCTCTAGTTACAGTATAGTTTTAACAATAAATTTCCTGTAAATGGCACTTTCCACTACATATAATACATTTGTTTTGATTATTTTTTAAGTAAACCCATGGCCACCAGTACTCACATATGCACTTGGTCTTACCAACTAGAATTATGCTAACCAGTCAGCTTTTATGACTCTGCAATCACTCTCAGTATAGAAAGAATTCTCCAATCATTACTGCATTAGATGACCTTCCATACATTTCTTTTTTATTGTAGTAAGTTTTTCTATTTTTAATACATATTGCTTTATGAATCATGTTAGAAAGAAAAATCAGAGCAAAAGGAAAACAAAACATAGGAAAGATAAAAAAAAAAGTGAGTATAGCATGTGTTGATTTACATTTTCTCCTTAGATCGTTTTCTCGATGCAGATGGTATTTTCCATCCCAAGTCTATTGGAATTGCTTTGCATCACTGAATCAGTGAGAGGAACCAAGCCTTTCATAGGTGATCATTTAACATTCTTGCTGTTATTGTGTACAATATCTGGGCTTCTGCTTGTTTTCTCAGCATCAGTTCATTTAAGTATTTCCAGGCCTTTCTATAATCAACTTGTTCATCATTTTTATAGAACAATAATATTCCATCATTCCCCAATTGATGAGAATTGATGCATCTTCTGATTCTTTGCCACCACAAAAAAAAAAATGCCACAAATATTTTTGCACATGTGGGTCTTTTCCCCTTTTTTATGATTCTTTGGGATACAGACCCAGTAATGGCACTGCTGGGTCAAAAGGTATACAAATTTGATAGCCCTTTGAGCATAATTCCAGATTGCTCTCCAGAATGGCCAGATCATTTCACAACTCCACCAACAATGCACTAGTGTCTCAGTTTTCCCACAGGCCCTCCAATATTTGTCATTATTTTTTCCTGTCACCTTAGCCCACCTGAGAGGTGAAAGGTGATACCTCAGCATTGTTTTAATTTGCATTTCTCTAATCAATAGTGATTTAGAGAATTTTTTTCCTATTTTTATAAGTGGCTTTAGTTCATCATCTGAAAATTGTCTGTTCATATCCTTTGACTATTTGTCAGAGAATGACATATTCTTATAAATTTGATATAGTTCTTTATCTTTTTAAGAAATGAGACCTTTATCAGAAATACTGGTTTTAAAGAATTTTTGCCATATTTGCACTTCCCTTTTAAAAGGATTTTGTTCTTTGAATACATTTCTAATTCTGCTATGACAATGTGGAACACCAGCTACCATTTTTAAAAAATTCTATTTAAAAGAATAAAGAACATTCTAAGTAGTTTGGCTGCCATTCTCTTGTTATCCAAAATTCAATTCCTTTCCATAGATAAATTTATTCTCAAGCATTAGTATTTGATGATTCAGTGATAATTTGGAAGTTTTTGATAGTCCCATTTTCTTGACAATGAATACAATTCTGTGCATGTGTTTTGTGTGTACACACACACACACACACACATATATATATATAATTCTGAATTAACTCATGTGATATGGCAAGAGTAGCAAATCACTGTTAAAACAATGTCTCACATTATGTAAACTTTAGCATTCTAACATTCCAAAATGCACTGCTCAAGTCATCTGCTTCGAAGAGATGTACTCAATAATTAGTCACGTAAGGTGTTATTTTCTTCAGTATTTGTGTGTTCCCCCCTTAATAAACTTTTGACTCTCTTTGTTCTCATTTCTCTTCTTAATAGTTCCTCTGTTTCTTGATTTTTGACTTTTTTGAGCTCTTCTATGGGCTGAGACCAATTTACATGTTTCTTTGAATCTTTGGAGGCAGGGATTTTGACTTTTTGTCAAAATTAGGGCTCTGCTTCTCAAGTAGAAGACCACTGCTCCAAGATTCAGGTTTTTGGTATACTTGTTTTCAGGGATAATTCTGGGAACCAGTAAATTTTTGGCATAATCAAGGAGACGTGTGTTTACTACTTTCCTGTATTGTGCACTAGTTTGTGAGCTATAACAAGCATTTTTCCAACCCCAGAAACTGTATGCAGGATTTCTGCTCCCTTGCAGTCACATGCTTTGCTGTGTAAGCAGTCCTATTCACACTAGGACCAAGACTCAGGATTAAGATCCAGATATAACATGAGCAATACAACTGAATCTTGCTTTTGTTTCTAGAAAAAGGATTTCTTTGGGCTGAGAAGTCTGGAAAGCTCCCCATTACTGTCCAATTCAGGTGCCCCAAGACCTATTCCTGCTTTGCTGCAACCCAGTCTTCTGTGCTGTCACTCTCCGCTATGGATTATTTCTTACCCTGGTACAACAGAGCTATGCTGCAAACCACAGCAGAAAATTGTTTCAGTCAGTCTTTTTATGGAATTTGTTTAGATTATTATTTAAAGTATTTTGAGGTACTTGAGGGAGAACTCAAAGAAGTTAATGCCTTTATTCTTCCAACTTCCTTATTATTCAAGAAGCTTCTTCACAAAAATGAAAGAATAGAGTGTAAATGCTGCAAATAAAAATTTTAAATAAAATTATCATTTTGTATTTGTAACTGAAACTGCTCACAACAAAGTCACCAATAAGATTTTCATTCCCAGATCTAAGTAAGAGCCTTTTTTCAATTCTTAGCTTTTTTTCATCTTTCCGTATTTTTTGACAGCTGGTCACCTTTTCCCCTTATACTTAGTGTTCTTTTACACTTTCACAGAATTATTTTTTTCCTGGTTTTCTTCTTAACATGTTTACCCACTCCTTTTCAATCTTTTTTGATGGACCTTCATCCCAGTTATGTCTATTAACAATAGGTATCCCTGAAAATTCTGTCTTGGGCTCTCTAGTCCTTTTCCTCTATTTTATTGGGTGATCTCATCAGTTACCATGAATTCAACTACAATATCTTAGCAAAAAACTTCCAGATGAATATATATGGTCTTAATCTTTCTCCTAATCTCTATTCCCTGACTCGGGGACATTTCAAATTAGCTGTCCCATAGGTATGTCCAACTTAGCATGCCAAGAACTGAACTCATGTGTCTGAACCCTCTCCTTTCCCTATTTTCCCTTTATTACAGAAGAAATTAATCATTCTCTGCATCATCCAGGTTTGCAAGCTCAATATAATTCTTGACTCTTCACTCACTTTCATTCCCACCAGTCTGATTTTTTCTTAACTTTTGTCATTTTTACTTTCATCAGATATCTTCCGTATTTCCTCTTCTGTCTACTCACATAACTATTTATATAAATACTCACTTCACACCTATGCTAATTGCCTTTGCCCAAGTTTCTCCCTACTGTATTGCTTTTCCAAAGCTAGAGTAATTTTCCCAAAGTGTAGATCTGCTGTTTCATATTTATTTAGTAAAATAAATTTAGTAAAATGCAAAGACTCCCAATAAGCTCCCAAAATCCTTCTGTTAGTAAAGCTCTTGACAATCAGGAGTCTTTCTACCTTGTCATTTTTTAAAAATACTTTTCTTCATACTTTTCTTCCATCCATCTGTTATCTGAATATCTTAGTCTGTTCCTGACATATTATAAGCCATCTTCTATCTTAGTGTCTTTACATTGACTTCTCATGCCTGTTATATTCCCCTTCTTTTCCCCCTCCTAACTTTCTTGAATTTTTTTCTTTCAAGACTACACTAAAATCTCATGTTTTATAATAAGCCTTTCAAGGTCCAACCCATTTTCTAGTTTTTTCTCTATAAGATCCCTTTACATTAAAAATTTTACATTCTATGTGTCTGATATGTAGGCAATTATTTGCACATTTTCTTCTTGAAAGCAGGAGCCATTTTTTTTGCTTAAATGTGTGTGTATTTTAGTAAGAGTGCCAATGATACTGTATTAGCAATTCAGTACTTTTTTGTGCTGTTGCCCAATATTTGTAGTGAAAAAATATTTGCAAATTATTTTGACACTGGATGAAAAAAGAATAACTCCTGTTATTTATTTTTGTGTTACCAAATTAGAATGCTTTAAGTAGTAATGATATAAAACATGTTGAACCCAACAAATGAAGTTGACATTCTTTGACTTGGAACCAAACAAAGAGTAGAGGTATTTCCTCTAAACAATACCTTCTAATTTCTATCTACATATCTACATAGAGATTGACTTACTCCTCATATATTAGATTTTGTAAGTCTTGTTTTCTAATGATGTTTTCTACAATTTGGCTCAAATTAAATATTTAAAAGCCATCACACTTGGTCTTAGCATTCTTCATTTTTAATCATCCTACCCTGTGGGATAAATATAATAACAGTAATTATACACACACACACACACACACACACACACACACACACACATAGAATAACAAGCATACATGATTAATAACTTATGCCACAATCACTACTATATTAGTAAAAAATAAATGAGTTCATAATAAAATGATTTTATTTTAAATTTTGAAGAGAAAAATTAAACTCTTCATGCCTATTACTGATGAAGAACTGTACCAAGATTGACCTGAAAGTCAATTGTTTTTGGCACCTCTTTCTTTTGACTCATTTTCCTCTTTGAAGCATGTTTATCTTTTGGTATCTTACATTCTCATTACCCAAACAACCTCCTTCCTGACTTCAGGTGAAGATTTGATAAAATTATTCTTACCACAGGGTATATGAAAAAGTTTTAGACATTTTCCAGATATATATTTTTTGCAGATTGCAAAGTCTCTGCTTAGCATAAGCTAAAAGAATGGATTCTAATAAATAATATACCTTGACTTAGGAAAATGAATAAGAAAGATGTAGTGGTGGGGGACAGAGGAATTTAAGACTGTGTGTTTCTGAAATCATACTACCTCTGTGACAATATACATCACAAACATGTAAAACTGATGTGCTCTAAAATATTAAGCAATTTATGACTGTAGTTTTCATTATAATTAAATTAAATACAAACTTGTTAGAACAGACTCAATTTTCATCCTGCCTTCATGATATAATTAAAAAGAGTTAAATAGTTGAAATTATTTCCTTTGAGATAGCAGCGAGGACAAGTATTAAATAATAATTATGTGACAAGTCTTATCTAATGAATTGAATAATAGACCATAAGATTTTAGACTTAATAATCTCTTTTTAAAAAATATATCTCAGATTATTTTTCGCTTGTAATTCTTTATCTCAGAAAGTGAATTAACTTGTAGGTAAGAGTAAAACCAGCTATCCAATATAGCAGCGAAGGTCTTAGTAGGTTCTTAACCTAATATTTGTGGGAGGATAGGCTATTTTCCATTTTGTCAGCTGATAACAAAAGATAAAATGAATTTTTTCTATATTCTCTGACTTTATACTGAGAAGTATATTAGAGTGAATCATAATCATTTACATTAGGAGAAGTTAAATCAATATGGCAAATAGATAGGTTGGGAAAGTAGATCAGGGAAAAATGAAATATTTCCTATGGTAATCTGGCTAAATGGTGTAATGTGTAGAGAACTGGGCCAGGAGTCAGAAAGACTTTAAACTGGCCCTCAGATTCTTAACCATGGGTAAGTTACTTAATGCTGTTTACTTCAGTTTCCTCATTTTTAAAATTAGCTGGACAGACATGGCAAAACCAGTCCAGTCTTTGCCAACAGAACCCTAAATGGTGGGATCATCAATAATTGGACACGACTGAAATGACTAAACAATAAGCTGGAATAAAGAAAGCAATAATCCACTAGCTATTGTAAATGGAGAATATATTTAAATCTCTCATCTAGATGAATATCAAAAGCAAACTTGATTTTTATAGTTTCTGATCTTTTATCCACCAAAGATATGGTGACACATTTGTGAACAAAGTATATGCATTATATAAAAATACTGAATGGCTTTTTAAAAATTTCAGCCTAGGCATTTATTGGAAACTAGATTTGATTTATAGTACTATGATTATGTTAAATAGACATGGTTCCAAGGATTATAAAAAAATGAAATTCTTTCATGTTTCATTGTATTCCAGATTCTAGTCTTAACATTATACAGATGAGAACTTCACAATAGCACTAGCGCTTTTGTAAAATTACTCTAACTTTACTAAAAAAGTAGAAAAAAACTACAATATTTCTGAACTAGATTACAAAATAATCTAGAAATTGGATAAATATATAGCTTCCAAATCAACAAGCAAAATTTTTATCCTTATGGATTTTCCCATCTCATTTATTTCCTTCATTTCACATACTTTTAAGTAGCTAGGTAATCAAAGGAAAATCCTGGGGCTTTTAGAAAGCAGTGTATAGAGTACTAGGACTGGAGTCAGAACATTTAATATCTTGAGTAAGCCATTGAACCTCTATTTACCTAAGTTAATCTCTAAAACGTGGACATGGTAGAAGAAAATGGCAAAATCATTCTAGTACCTTTGCTAAGAAAACCCCATGGACAAATCTATGGGGTAATAAAGAATCAGACACAACTGAATGATTGAACAACAGCAACAAAAATAATATAATCCAATGAAGCATCTGACAGCAATGGTAAGGATGCTTCTCTGATAGCAGTGGTAAGGATTCTTATGGAGTCAGAAAACCCAACTCGAGACACTTAAGAGCCATAGGGCCAATATCAATTTACTTAACTTTTCTAGAAATCATTTTTCTCAGTATGAAAAGGACAATCATGCTTCTGCTACCTACCTTTCATGGTTATTGTCAAATTAAAAGCCTTTATAAAATTTAAAAGTAATTATATGAACTATTTTTATATCAGAAGGTACAGATTTTGCTACTAACTAGGTACAGGGGAAGTCTTTGAGCTTCTCTGACCTTCAGTTTCCCCAGATTGAACGAATATGATCAAGTATATGTCTTCTCCCCCTGATTCTATGTCTATGAAACATGCTGATATTTAATTATCCTGATATATGGCCTTGTAGGTATTTAGTTGTTAGTTGATAATGGTGGAAATATAGAAATAGACAAGAGTGACCAAGATTACATTTCCTTGTTAACTATAAAAACCAAAAAGAAAAAAAAAAAAACATATCCCCAATGCTAAAAGAGAATTATTTCTAACATAAGGTCTTTACTAGTGTACATAAATGTATAAAAAACCATCACCCAACTTTTTATCCAAAAAAGAGAGCTACATTATACTTCATATTTCTAAAAGGAAATTTTTTTTAATCTCTGAGAAGCACTAAAAGTGAAACATGCATGTACATTTAAAATAAAAGATGATTCAAAGACAACAAATAAGAACAGAGTATATATAGTACATAGAGTTAAAGACTTGAAATTAAAGGGTTAGAAACAATTTAACATTATCTTTATTCCAAGGAGAAATTAAAATTCAAATGCCATGTGCTTTGCTTTGCTCAGCCTTTTCTTCTCTTCCTAGTTCCTATTAATTGTATTATTATGCTAGATTGAATATTTTGTTAAACTTCAAATAGAAGAATATATAAGCAAAATTCCATTTGATCACAAGCATCAGGGACTGGAGGAGAAGAAAGCACTGGTATATAAGAACAGGTATGACTCAAAATTACTATACCAAATAAAATGCATAGTCTTTTCATGTTCTGGAATTTTGTGTTTTGTGCCTCTCTAGAGGGAAAAAAATCTACTACAAAATAGAAAACTAGGAAATTTAAGTAAATTAGAGGAAAAAGTAATAAGCAATACAGTACTTTTCTGGAATTTCTTCAAGAATCCAATTAAACTGGATGATGTGTTTTTTTTATCTCTTTGGCTCAGAAAAGTAAATTACTGAATGAAAGCCTTAGAGTATCCTTATATAGTCATATCCATTCTAGCATGGAATTAATAATGACAAAGGAGGAAAACTTTAAGGATTAAAGTGAATGGAAAAGGTGGTTGAAAATCCCTCCAAAGTAAAGGGAAAAATGAGCTATCTGAGGCATAAGATCTCTTGGATGGTAATGCAAAGTTTATGTTCAGTCTAATAAGTAGCTTAGACTTTTGTTTAGAAGATCTAAATTCAAATCTTGGTTCTTATACTGACTACCAGTATGACATTGTACAAGACTATGGGTTTAGGAATCTTTATGTTAGAGAATGAGGTATATTTAGAAATATTCTTTAAGAGGTCATTTACTCTAGGATTTTTCAAACATTTTTTTCTCACAGCAAATATATTATCCTTTGTTGTTAACAATTATGGCACAGTATGTGGGAGGTTGTTATATGGCAATCTGATTGTAAATATTTGTTCCATACAATTCATGGCACATCTACCTAAATTGTGGTGCTGTAAGTTGCTTAGGCATATCTTATCAAAACTATTTTCTATTCTAACTCAAATATCACATACACAGAGGGAAAATAAAAATCAGAAATGTTAAGTGATTTGTCTAAAATCACACACAATTTAAACAGTTGAGTCAAAATTTGAATCCAAGTTCTGTTTTTATTTCTCGCTACTACAATGTCCTATATTCTTTAATCCTGACTTCCTTAAAATGTTACATCTAATTCCTACTTGACAGTCATTAAGGGATGGCAGAGATAAACAATCTATTTTCCAAAATTGTGCCTTTATGGGGATAGAAATGAGAAGGGAGAATTGTAAGATGAATATCAAGGCTTCATATCTGCCTGTAATTAGGATTGTCTCTATGGTCCTGTCCAATTAAGTAAACTTTGGTACTTAAAGTACTACAAAGGTACAGGTAAAACAAAAGTCATTGAAATCAGTCATTATATTTCCAAACTTTCAAACTTTTCACATATACTGCTCCAAACCTCTGTGATTCCTTAATTTAACAACAACAAAAGGGCATTTAAATAATTTTTTTCATTATGAAATATTTCAATAGCTAAAGAATAAAAGGAATATATGTTAAATTCTATATACTATTTCTCTTCATGCTTTGAACACTTCAGAGGACCAGAAATGTTCTTGATACATACATACAAAAATGAAATGATGATTACCTATGGAAATTATTTGTTAATTTACACATTTTCATCCATTTTAAATGAAAAATTGTTACTTCAAAAATTTGAGAAACGAAAAATTAAGTGTTGTGAATATTCCCTCTACCAATGCAGATCACAATCCCTCTACAACTTAATTCTTAGTGTTTGAAAGTTATTATAGCCAAAAGGTTAAAAAAAATCTTTCCATTAACTGATTCAATTAATATGATTCAATTAACTCTGACCTTAAAAAGTTGGTCCTTGGATAGGTACTTGAATTCTTTCCAGGTACTATTCTAATACTTGACCAAAGCTGAGATTTTAATGCTTTATGATAGTTAGGTACCCTAGGTTATTTTCATAGAATGAGGAGGATAATTTGATGGTGAACAAAAATATTATGTCTGAAATTCAAATCTTATATGTCATCAAAGTGTTTTTTTTTTAATATGCTAAATAGAACATAAATTCTGTGAGGAATTAAATTTAGTTATTACTCTACTTCCTGCATGCCGTATTCAGTTTACATTATGCTCTATATACAATATGATCAATAAATACTTATTAATACATATTTGTTTCCTTGAATTGATTCTGTCAATATAAAGTCTCTTGCTCGCATGATAAGCTAAATAAGCAAATTTGTGTGAAGGGCAAAATAGGAATACAGGTAAAGTATACAAATGATTGACATAATATAACTAAATGATTGACAATGTCCCTTCCAGTTCTGCAATTCTAGTGTGTGATAGAAAGAAGGATAAAAAACAAGAGCTGTGATTTCACCATTATAGGGCACTCTTATTGAAGAAACTTTTCTTCTAGTGCAGGTTTATAGCTTTTTATTTAGACAACTTTAAGAGAATTGTCTCAAGCACTGAAAAGTTGAATTGTCCAGGGTCAAACAGCCAGTATATGTCAGAGTTGTCAGCTATTATTGACCTCTATCCAGTATTCCATACTGCTTTTCTAGAATTTGATAAAGATATAAAAGTACAAATAAAATCATTTTGAGTTATGGCATGTGCAGTGACATGGGTGAGTTGTACTATAAAGGATTTGTATCAATCAAACAGAATGAAATGGAAAGATATTCTTGAGATAAAAGTATGTGATTAGACTTTAGATTCGACTTGAAAAACTTTAAGACTTCTTTTAATAAATATTTTACATAGTATTTATATAATTTCCACAAAAATGTGTATTTTATTATCTCTCTGTATATAATATAAAATATATATTATATATAGATCTTTCTATCTAAATATATGCTTTATGGATAGATAATAAGTAAGGAAGAAATAGAGATTACAAAAACTTCCTATTTGTTCAAACTTCCATCTATTGTGTTTATCTAAAGTTAGAGTAATCTTTTCTTAATATATCATTAGATTTGGAATGGTTCTTAATGCTACTTTTTCATATTAAAACTATATATTTTATAAATAGCCAGACGTCAATCAATCAATATGCATTTATTAAAGATTTCAAACAAATGATAAGCATTTATTAAAGGACTATTATATGCTAAGCTTTGGGGACAAAAGGCAAGAAGAAATAAAATTCTCTGCTTTTAGGGAGCTTACATTATTTCAGGGGAAAACATACATATGTATATGCTTGTGCACATAAAACAAAAAACATGCAAAATAATATTTAGGATAGAAGTCAGGGAAGATTTTGTGTAGAAGGTGTTGCTTAGATTACAAAATGGAGAAAAGATAGGTATTGTATGATGAAATATATTTCTGGAAATGTGTGACCAGATAAAAGGCATAGAAATGGAATATGTCAGAAACAACAGATATCTTACCATGATTGGAAAGTATTATGAATGCAGGGGAATATAGGAAAAATTGGCAATGGTCAGGTTGGAAGGACTTTAAAAAGCAAAAAAAGATTTGTATTTGAACCTTGTACTAATATGGAACCATTGGAATATACTGAATGGTGTATTTGGAGGGAGTTGGGCTAAAGGAATGATGAAAGGAATGGTAAGAGGTGGTAGAAAAGAAGAACAAGGAGAACAATCTCATGAAAACCTAGAGATGAGAAGTATGCAGAGGCACTGTAAAATACCACAATAAGATTTAAAAATGAGAATTTAATTGTTAAATCTGAAGTTCTTTAAAAACATATAAATAATTCAATGGTGGGAGAAGAGTTTGATTTAAATGAGTGAGACAAATTATTTTGCAAAGAGCTGAAAATTAAAAAAAAGTAGAAAAAAGTATCATTAATTTTTTTTTTCTTTAGGAGTTTAGCTAAGAAAGTAAAGAGTGATATAGAATGATGTTGGAAATGATTAATTTTTTTTTTGAGAATGGGGAAAACTTGGTGTGTTTGTAGGCAACAGTAAAGCAGCCAAATATATATTTAAGGTGAGATAGTGCTTTGAAGAGGTTTAAGGAGAAAAGAGAAAGTTCAGAACAGTTGTGAAGAATGAGTTAAAGAATCAATTTAGGGAGAAGTAAAAGGATTGTCTTATTGTAATGAGGACTCAATTGAAGTTAGGTAATTTAAATTTTTAGGGAGCCTAGCATATTTCCATAAATTCTTCTATTTCTCTTTAAATATGAGAGGAGGATGATAGTGGGAGTGTGAGAACAGCATATAAAATGACTATAATTGATATATAACAAGAATTAAATTTGATTTCATTTCTGATTAAAAGCAATTGTGGACATGATAAAATGTTCTTCTTCTGTCAAGAGAGTTGGTGAATTATGGTTATGGAATGTTGCATCTGCTGTTTACTCTTGGTGACTGTGTCCGTTGGTTTAACTGTTTATTTGCTGCAGTGGAGTGTTCTGTGAAGGAGGAGGTTTACTGGAAAGTAACTGTGTTGTAAAAAAGCCAACTACCAAAAGACATTAACAGAATATACATGTATTTTTAAAGGAACCTATCTCACACCCTTCTCATAACACATTTAAAAGAGGTATAAGCTTTTGAGGATTATCTTCTACATTACTGTGTTGAGAGGAAGAATTAAGAATATTTGTGAAAATACTAATAAGTTCAGAGCAGACCAAATGGTTGAATAGATTTAGCTTATAAGAATCGTCTTTTTTTAGATCATATATATTTCATTTATTACATTTGTCCATAAATTTTATTTAGGAACCATCAAAGAATAGTGGAAAACAAACAAAAAAATGATCTTACAGCCAAAATATTCTATTTCTTATCTTAAGTCTTTCACTTTCTAACAACTATCTGGCTCAGGAGAAGATATTTGACTTTTCTCAATCTTGGTTTTTCTTTTAATATCTCTCTTCAATTTTTAAAACATTTATTTCTAACATGAATATAAGATTCAAATATGAAGAACTCCTTTGCCCAAGTAGTTTTCCACAGATTTCCACAGAGTAGCTTGTAAGAATCTTAATGCATAGATATCAATTTTTTTTCCAACTTTGCCTTTGTAATGTTTATAAGAGTAGTGCTGTTTTTATACTTTATACACACAATAAAATTAGTGTATATTTGATATCTTTTGTAAGAATCATAAAAAATAAGCTAATTACATAAAACTTTCATTTTTAGATATCATTTTAAAGTAGAAATTATAATCAATTGTCATAATTGTAATCATGTGTTCCTCCTATTCTAAGTGTATGTGACTATATAAAAAGGCCAATTAAAGCAATTAACTGAAATTGTTAATGTTTTCCCCTGTGCTTTGTTTTTGCTTGCAGTAAACCATAATTAAAATAGGCAAATAATTAGATACTCCTCGTTTCCTGGAAAGGGTCCATCCCAGTAGAGGTGATCACAAAATGATTTTCTGTAAAGTTAAATACTGTTGTAAAGGAAGGCAAAGTCAGAAGACCTGGTTGAGTATTAGTGATACTAATGATCAGTTGTCTGAAATAATGAACTCATTATTTTCCTTGGCTAATCTGTAAAATGAGAATGCTATGGGGCTGGTATATGAACTAAATGAAGTCTTAGCTCTCTCTCACTAACAATGGTTATTTGCCTTTTTATCTTTTAATTATTATCAACATTTCTTGTCTATGACTTATTGAATGAAGATCCAAATGGCATGGTTATTATATTTGAAAATGACACATAGCTGGTGCATATAAGTTAACATATTAGAGGATAGAGTTGCAATATAAAATGGTCTCCAGGCCTGGAATGGTAGAGAGTATAAATTTTAGTAAAAATGGTATAATGACATTTTTTAGGGTAAAAATAAAGTCCTCCCAACATTTGGTTTAAAAATCAACTACACATATACAGATGGAAAAGCTATGTTTATGTAATTTGTCATTAAAGGATCTGAAGGTTTTAAAGAACTGCAAGCATAATATGTTACCAATGTGATAACAAAGTCACAAAAAGTAACTTGATCAGATTCTGCATTTATATTTCAGTTAATAAATATTTATTAAGCATTCACCATATTTGAATCTCATAGGAATTGCAAAAACCTACAATCTCAAGTAATGGAGAATTTCTAATGTATTGAAGACTAGGTTCTTTTTATTTTGAGATAATTGGGGTTAAGTGATTTGTTCAGGGTCACACAAGCTAGAAAGTGTTAAATATCTCAGGCCATATTGGAACTCATATCCTCCTGATTCCAGGACTGATGACCTATCCACTCTGCTCCATATAGCTACTGCTGGCCCTTGGCTGTTAGAAAATCATTTTCTCCATTATGATACCGTAGTGCCTACTTCACAAAGTGTATGCTTGGGGGGAAATGGGCCAGAAGATATGATTTCTAGTCATGGCTGATATTACTAACTCATTTTCAGATAATGATCAGTGTTGATGTTTCTGGGCTTCAGTTTCTTTTTTTATACTTATTAATCTGAAATTTAGCTCCCTTTGTTGTAGATGATTGTGATGGGCATGCAGTATATCAATGAACTTTTGTCTATCTGGGTTCCCATTTGTTAATTACTTATTTTAAAAGATCCTCAAAAGTATTCAAGATAAAGCTTAGTCTATCTTTGAATTCTTTCTCCAATTACTTCCCAACAAAATTTTATGTTTCAATATATTTTGATTACATACCAAGATATATTTCCTGCCTCCAAATTCATTCTTGTGCTATTTTGATACTGCTTCATATTCTCAGACATTAAATACAGTATGTTACGTGTAGTAGTAATCTTAATAAATTTTAACTGAATTTCCTAGGATTGTATCTAACTTTTATTAAAAAACAAAAAAATGGTCATCATCAACTGGAACAAACCACATCAAAGCTCAGGTTAAATTCTATATTATTCTTGCCTAAGAGATCCCTTCCTGTTTTGTTCTGTGATGGGAGTAAATTCAGTCCCCCCCAAATTGTAATAAAATTTGAGAATAGCTATTTTCCAAACAATTGACTAAAGTTTATTAGGTGATAGAAGGAACTGATGATGTTACTTATAGAGGTCATGAAGCAAAGGAATAAAACATCACAGAAGTCTAAGCTCTTCCTAAAACACAAACATATTAGTTGAAAGAAACTAGATGTTTAGGCTAATATTCTATTGATTTTTCCCTCTTCTAAGATCGTTGACAAGCCTCTCCTTCATTGGCTTCATCATATCTTTTAGATTGTTGATTATGTTTGATCAATCCTGTTGGTTATGAAGCACATAACTATGGGTACAATGTGTATTTTTAAAACCTTGTAGAACAGAGAGGCTTGGAGAGACTTACATATGAGATGCTAAGTGAAATGAGCAGAACCAGGAGATCAATTTACACTTCGACATCGATATTGTATGAGGATGTATTCTGATGGAAGTGGATTTCTTTGACGACTCAATTTCAATTGATAAATGATGGACAGAAGCAGCTATACCCAAAGAAAGAACACTGGGAAACGAATGTGAACTATTTGCATTTTTGTTTTTCTTTCCGAGTTGTTTTTTACCTTCTGAATCCAATTCTCCCTGTGCAACAAGAGAACTGCTTGGTTCTGCAAACATATATTGTATCTAGGATATACTGCAACATATTTAACATATATAGGACTGCTTG
Organism: Antechinus flavipes; assembly: GCF_016432865.1. Classification (NCBI taxonomy): domain Eukaryota; kingdom Metazoa; phylum Chordata; class Mammalia; order Dasyuromorphia; family Dasyuridae; genus Antechinus; species Antechinus flavipes. The sequence goes on along the minus strand of NC_067398.1, from coordinate 89,568,772 downwards.
CCATCTAGGGGAGGAGGTGGAGGGAGGGAGGGGAAAAATCGGAACAGAAGTGAGTGCAAGGGATAATGTTGTAAAAAAAAAATTACCCGGGCATGGATTCTGTCAATATAAAGTTATTATAAAATAAAATAAAATATTAAAAAAAAACCTTGTAGAAAAAACATTTTAAGTTTTGGCAACCATCAATTTTAATGTTTAGCAACAATGAGTTTTTCTTTTGTATCCTTCCATCTTCTATATACACTTCTCTTTCTAATTCAGCCCATTTTCTTTCAGAGTTAGGTCATTTCTTTGGTTTTACTCTATTGGAAAAATAGGAAGTGTTTTAACAAATTTTTGTAAGACATTTATTGATTCACTTCCAGAAGTTTTGCTATTTTAAAGGAAGAGTATTTGGAGCCAGCAATATATGATAGAGAGCAGGACTTCTTTTTTGTAATTTTTTTTATTAAAGCTTTTTATTTTTCAAAAAATATATGTGGATAATTCTGTAAAGTTAGCCCTCGCAAAATCTTTGTTCCAGTTTCCCCCACTTCTCTCACTTCCTGCCCCTAGAGGAGAAGTAGTCCAATATATGTTAAACATGGTAGAAATATATGTTAAATCCAACATATGCATACATATACAATTATCTCTCTGTACAAGAAAAATCAAACCAGAAAAAAATGAAGAAAATAAAATGCAAGCAAACCACAGCACAAAGAATGAGAATTCTATGTTGTGACCCATAATCAGTTCCCACATTCCTCTCTCTGGGTATAAATGACTCTTTTGATTACAAGACCATTGGAACTGGTCTTGCATCTCATTGTTGAAGAGAGCCGCATCCATCAGAATTTATCATTGTATAATATTGCTGTTGCTGTGTATAATGATCTCCTGGTTCTGCTCATTTTACTTAGCATCAGTTCATGTAAGTCTCTCTAGGCCTTTTTGAAATCATCCTGCTGGTCATTTCTTACAGAACAAAAATATTTCATAACATTCTTATAGCATAATTTATTCAGTCATTCTCCAACTGGTGGGGCATCCACTCAGTTTCCACTTTTTTTGCCACTACAAAAAGGGCTCTCACACATGTGGATCTCTTTCCCTCTAAGATATCTTTGGGATACAATCCCAGTAGAAATACTACTAGATTAAAGGGTATGCCTTGATAACTCTTGGGGCATAGTTCCAAATTGCTTTCCAGAATGTTTGGATCCGTTCATAATTCCACCAACAATGTATCAGTGTCCCAATTTTCCAACATCCTCCCCAACATTCATCATTATCTTTTTCTGTCATCTTAGCCAATCTGAGAACTGTGTAGTGTATCTCAGAGTAGTCTTAATTTGCACTTTCCTGATCAATAGTGGTTTGGAACATCTTTTCATATGACTAGAGAGAGTTTCAATTTCTTCATCTGAAAATTGTCTGTTCATATTCTTTGAGCATTTATCAAATGGAGAATGGTTTGAATTCTTATAAATTTGATTCAATTTTCTATATATTTTAGAAATAAAGCCATTATCAGAACCCTTGAATGTAAAAATGGGTTCCCAGTTTATTTCTTCCCTTCTAATCTTGTCTGCATTAGTTTTGTTTGTACAAAAACTTTTTAATTTAATATAATCAACATTATCTATCTGGTGTTCAATTATGAGTTCCAGTTCTTCTTTGGTCACAAATTCCTTCCTCCTCCACAGATCTGAGAGGCAAACAAACTATCCTATATTCTTCTATTTTTTTTTTATAATCTCATTCTTTATGTCTAGATCTTGAACCTATATTGACATTATCTTGGTATATGGTGTTAGGTGTAGGTCAGTGCCTAGTTTCTGCCAAATTAGTTTCCAATTTCCCAGCAGTTTTTGTCAAGTAGTGAATTCTTATCCCAAAAGCTGGGGTCTTTGGGTTTGTCAAACACTAGAATACTATAGTTATTGACTATTTGTTCTGTGAACCTAACCTATTCCACTGATCAACTACTCTCAGCAAATACCAAATGGTTTTGATGACTGCTGCTTTATAATACAGTGTTAGATCTGGTACAGCTAGGCCATCTTCATTTGCAATTTTTTTCATTAATTCCCTTGAAATTCTTGACCTTTTGTTCTTCTAAATAAAATTTATTATTTTTTTCTAGGTCATTTATAATACTTTTTTGGGAGTCTGATTGGTATAGCACTAAATAAATAGGTCAATTTAGACAGTATTGTCATCTTTATTATATTCACTCAACCTATCCAAGAGCACTTGATATTTTTCAAATTGTTTAGATTTGAATTAATTTGTGTGGAAAGTTTTGTAGTTTTGTTCATATAGTTCCTGACTTTCCTTTGACAGATAGATTCCCAAATAGTTTATACTATCAACAATTATTTTAAATGGGATTTCTCTTTGTATCTCTTTCTGTTGAAGTTTGTTGATGTATAAAAATGCTGATGATTTATGTGGATTTATTTTGTATCCTGCAACTTTGTTAAAGTTTTGGATTATTTCTAATAGATTTTTAATTGATTCTCTAGGATTCTGTATGTATACCATCATATTATCTGCAAAGAGTAATAATTTGGTTTCTTTATTACCTTTTCTAATTCCTTTAATCTTTCTCCTCATACTGCCAAAGGTAATATTTCGAATAAAATAATGAATAGTAATGGTGATAGTAGGCAATCTTGTGTTCACCCATGATGTTATTGGGAATGGTTCCAGTTTGTTCTCATTACATATCATGTGTTCTGATGGTTTTAAATAGATGCTACTGATTATTTTAAGGAAAGGCCTATTTATTCCTATACTCTCTAGTGTTTTTAAAAGGAATGGGTGTTGTATTTTATCAAATGCTTTTTCTGCATCTATTGAGATAATCATGTGATTTTTGTTAAGTATGGTTATTGATATAGTCAATTATGCTGGTAGTTTTTCTAATGTTGAACCAGCCTTGTATTCCTGGTATAAATCCTATGGTATATTATCCTGGAGATGACTTTCTGTAATATTTTTGCTAATATTTTATTTTAAGATTTTTGCATGAATACTCATTAGGGAAATTGGTCTATAATTTTCTTTCTCTGTTTTCATCTTATCTGGTTTAGCTATCAGCACCATATCTGTGTCATAAAAGGAATTTGGTAGGACTCCTTCTTTCCCTGTTTTTTCAAATAGTTGTATAGTATTGTACTTAATTGTTCTTTACATGTTTGCTAGAATTTCAATGTAAATCCATCTGGCCCTGGAGATTTATTCATAGAGATTTGATAAATAGCTTGTTCTGGTTCTTTTTTTCTAAAATGGGATAATTTAAGTAATTTCTTTTTTCTTCTGTTAATCTGGGCAATCTATATTTTTGTAGGTATTCTTCCATTTCTCTTAGATCATCAAATTTATTGGCATAAATTGGGCAAAATAGCTTAATTATTGGAGAGTAGGACTTCTTAAACTTTTTCTGTTTGTGCCCCTTTTTTGTTTGAGAAATTTTTTTGATACTCCAGCCATATAAGTATATAAAATAGGTATGCAAATCAAATATTACAAATCATAATTATGCAACCCCCACTTGTGACCCATGTAGGGTCATGAGAATGACAGTGTTAAGAATCTTTGATGTAAAGAATGGAATTGCTTGATAGAATTTTAACACATTTAACATATTAAAATATGAAGGCAGCTAGCTATCTTGTCTGCTTTTATAGAATGAAAAGAAACAATCATGATATTAGATATTTTGACTATGATGACTCTCCAGAAAAAAAGAAATGACCAAACATAAATTTAATCATTGCAGAGGTGGAGGAAAATGTCCTCTGAATAGAATACAGAATAATTGATGCAACTCTCCTCACCCCACCTCCCCACAGCAGTGGAATCAAAATATCTGTTAGAACTGGATACACATGTATAAATTAGAAACAGACTAAAGGTATTACTCTTAACACATACAGCATTAAACCAGCCACTAGTTAGTCAAGGAAGAATATTGAGTCAGAAAGAATATTGAAATTAGAGTGTTCTGAGAAGTAGCCCAGAAACCTGCATTGTGACCCTCATTAAAATCTTGACTCTGCTACTAATTACCTATATGCTCTTGGATAAGCCACTTAATCTCATTGGCTTTCTGTTTTCTCACCTTTAAATAAATGTTTGCAGCAAGCAATCTCAAAAGTCCATTCTGATTTTGCACCTATAATTATAGTCTTCAAAACAATGCAATTTTAAAATTTTGAAATTAAATGATTTGCAATTAAATTATTCCAAGGCAAAGACTTCTTAATTAGGCTGGCTAAAGTAGCTTTTGCCTTTTCATTTAATGTATATTTTAAATATAGAAGCCTAGGAAAAAATTTCTGTAAGTTTCCTTTAATTGCCAAACACAGGGAACATCAAGGAATTGCTCTTAAACTTCTCTTTTCTAACTGGTTGTAATAAAATGATAAAATTGGCAACTTATTTGGTTCTGTTAGGCCTTTATTTACTCCAATAATCTTTTTCAGGAATGAGCTTCTGTAATAAAAATCAATTTTATTATCTTGATTCTATTTAAAGGGTTGACTATATGGGGGGGGGGGGGGAAGGTGTAGACTGTTGAATTCTTTTTGACATAAAACTGTAGCCAAGGGAAGAAATTTAGCTATGTCTATACAGTTTCTCAACCAAAATGATACTCGGGACTAATAAAAAAATATTCTAACTTCCCTACTACTACTGTAATACTTTAAAAACAGACTCAATGAGTGATTTTTGGTGGCTGAGGGTCAAGGACTTAGTGTTGGGATAAATTAGGAATAAAAAGAAATGAGAAATTATCGTGTAACTGTCCATCCATCTGTCTAGTAATTTATCTTATCTAGTCATCCAACTATCTTATCTTTCTTGGCAGCCAAGTGGTACAATGAATACAATGATGGGCCTAGATTCAGGAGGACTTGAATTCAAATTGGCCTAAAAACTTGCAAGCTATGTGACCCTGGCCAAGTAAGTTCCTTAGCCTTTATTTTATCTTGGTTTTCCTCAATTTTAAAAAGAGAATAATAACATCAGGGTTGTTTTGAGAATCAAATAAGATATTTGGAAAATGCTTAGCAAATTACCCAGTGCATAGAGGGTGAAGTATAAATGCTTATTCCTTCCTTCCTTATATATCTTTTTTTCCTATTTCTAGGTTTTAAAAATAAGTGCTTTCTATAGCAAAGCTTTGGAAAAGGAAAATTCCCAACAAAATTGTATTGACTAAGATTTAAGCTATTTATTCCAATGGGTACATAAGTAATTGGTTTTAAAAGTGCAATTCTATGATTTTATTCAGTTTCTTTAATGGAAAAGTTAATGTTCATCAATTAAACAACAAAAATATATTATGGGATTAGAATGTAGCAGGTACTGGGAATAAAGATTAAAAAGAAATTAAAGAATTACTTCTTGATTAGTTGATTAATAGATTAGTCAATGTACTAAGGTTAAAATAAACAAACAAAAAACAAACCTAGCAAAACAACTTCTTCTTTCATAAAGCTTATAGTGGAGGAGAAAACATGTAGCTAATAAGGATGTAAGACACATAGAGAATAAGGCTAGGTGATTTCAGAGGGGGAAATACCAGAAGGTTGATGGTCTAGGAAAGACCTATTATACAAAGTAGTTTTTGAATTTAGTCTTAAAGGAAGCCTAGATTTCTAAAAGGCAAAAGCTGAAGTGAAAACTTTCTACATGTGGGGAATAGTGAGTTTGGAGGCTATAAGACTTAAGATGAAATGTTGTGTTTGATGAGCAAGCTTACCAGTATTTTTGGAACTTTTGAGTCTGTGCAGGAGTAATGTGTAAGGAGACTGGAAAGAGAGGATAGGGCCAAACTGTGAAGAATAGCAGGAAACTATGGAATAGGATTATATCTGAAATTACTAAGTGTGTGTTTGAGGAGGGGGCATTATTTTTACCTATGGTCATTAACAGTCACTTCTCAATAATTTTAAGTTTTGTCTTCCCATGACAAAGTGTATGTGTGTGGGAAATCTTGTTGTTGCACGTTAAATATGTACATAGAGAGGGTCTAAAGTCCTGGATTCTTGTTATGTTTTAGACATTTGTTAGCTATGTGACTGGGAAAGTCAATCTCTAAGCCTCAGTTACTTCTTCAACATGGAGATAAGTCACTAAACTTATCTGATAAAGTGTAGCAAATACGTGTTTTATAAGATTTGAATCACTGTATAACTATAAGTTGCTGTAAACATTTGAATTATAAATGAAGTATTTTTTACCTATTGGATTTTGCTCCTGTACATTCCTACGGCCCCAATACACTTTTTATAGTCCCAGGTATGACATTTCCCCCAAACAATTGCTGGACAGGCAATTTTGATACTTCCAGAAGAAACTAGAGTTGTTCCAAAAGATTTGAACAGATAATCATTTATTAACACATTTACTAACTTCCTATGACATGTAAAGGAAAAGGCAGAGCAGGTTAGTAAAAAATGAATAGAGATCAGAGTTACTGGGTTACTCTGACATATTGTTAGCTAGAAGTTCATAAGGTGAAATTTTGTGAGATGAAAGTTTTGTCATTAGGTGAAAATTCCTGAGGTTTAGGCTGCTTCTGCATTTACTTGCCTCCAGAGATTACTGTTTCTTGATTCAAGGAGTTGGTCTGAAGGTATTTGTACTTTACTCAGACCAAGCTTTAGCCCTTCAAGGTTGTGTTTTTCCTGAGGTCCTCATGAGTTGTTTTAGAAGGAAAATTGCTTTATCCTTTTAATTCTGCTATTCGACATTCACTTTGAAGAGATATTATATCTGTTTGTGGAGGAAATTTTTTGGAGATCCCATTTTCTTACCTACTCTTATCTTCCCAGAATATATTTGTTATGATGAGCTTTCTTTCAAAAGGTAGGTCCTTATATTAATGACCTCCTCAGGCAAGTACTAATTCATCTAAACACTATATGTGCCTATTTGAAATTACTTGTGACTACCTGGATTACCTGATCTCCAGGAACTATCTAAAAAGAGGGTCCAGATTTCATATGAATTGTCAGGAATTTAAAGGTATACTGATACCTATTATCAAACCAATATGTCCCCACCCTATTCCCTTCAAAAACCTAAATCTTTTTTGGGAGATAGTTTCTTTTTAAATACTCGTTAAAGTAGACAGATAGGAAAATCAATTATCTTACTGAAATACAGATAAAATTGAGCCTGGAATCAAAGAGATGAGTTTTCTTAGTTTTCTTTAGTCAAGAATAGGATTAACTCACATATCACTCCTAATTTCTGAATTAATGTACTAGCATTTTCCTTTTATAGAGATATTTTAGGTCTATGAGATTTGCTGCAAGGACATTAGCTTTACCATCCTCTTAATGCAGGTGACTTCACAGCTCTCAGAACCTAAGCTGGGATTCCAAGAGACACAATAGTAACAAAAGAGGTGCAGGGAATTGTATTTTTTTGGCTATTGATTTGTTGAGAATATTATATCTGCCATTGTAGAAATTGCAATTGTTTTTCTTCCTATTAGTTAGGGGTCAGATGCAACTATATAGTATTAGGTATGACAAAGATAAGCAATACAAGGAACAGAAAAAAAAAATACATTTGGGAATCTCGTTGAAAGACGTGGTGGAGGGTTAACAAATCCATCAGAAAGCAATGAGAAAGGTATACGTTGTGAGAGGAATTGACACAGAAAACTGCCTATTTTTTTAGAAAACAAATTCAAATGTGAAATAATGAAAAAAATTTACTGTGTAAATTAATGAAACAGGACTCTTTAGGGGGAAAAAAAACCAAAGTGATGGTAATTTGCCTAAATATATATATATATAATTATCCATTATAATTAAAGCTTCATGGGGCTTCATATATAATCATTGTGGCATTATAGAAGGCTAAAAGTAAAATAATGCTACATCTTTAATAATGTCTTCATTCATTATTAATTTATAGTATATTAATAAAATGAAGTGCCATAATAAATTAAGACTGAATAAGTTAGGAATGGAAAGATATCTGGAGAACACGTTTTTAAAAGTGCAACACTACAAAATTATCAGAAAAAGACATTAAATACTTCCATGTGTCCACAAAGAAGGGAGATACATATAAGAGTGACTAGACAAATAAATCTCATAGAGTTTAAATTGAATGACAGAAATGTTATGAGATTTAATGTCAAACTTAATTTAAGTATAGTTACCATGCATGTTTTTAATAGACTGTGGGGAGGTTCAATATACATTTTAAAGTAATTTAATAAAAAAGAATAAAGAAAAAAAGGTAGAAATATTAAGACAATGGATTACTAGTATTTGTAGTAGACAGATGATAGGATTAGAATTTAATCAATCTCTGAAGATACTGTTAAAATCAGATTTAAGTGCATGTGACCAATTTTACCTAGTCAGACCTAGATTGATTGAATGAGTACTACCAGACACTAGTCCATCAGTCTTTTCAATCCATTTTTAAGTCTGAATAAGTAGAGCAAACTACTTTTCATAGCTGTAATATTAATCCATTAGTGACCTACATATGTTCAGAATTGTATGCAAAATGTCTGCTAAAGTCTTCCAAGAAAGTTTCTGAATTGAACCAAGAATGAATAGTTTTCATGAATATAATGCATGTAGCCTACTGAGCTGGCTATGTTGAGAATAACCCCGCTTTCATATATACTCTGTGCTGTAATCCAGGTGTCCATGAATGAATGGAATGAAAAATACGGGAAGTCTTTCATTTTGATATATATCAGTATGTTTACATATTTACACATATTATGTCTCTCTCTCTCTGTATGTCTGTAGGTGGATACTTTGCCCAGTGTCTTTCCAGTGTCACAGAGTGTCTGTAGCCGGATGTGAACTCAGGTCCATCTGGCTCCATCTAGGATCACTCTATCCACTGGGTCACTTAGCTGCCTACATGTTTTATGTATTTTTGAGGAGGGCTTAATGAAGAACAAAAAAAAAAAAAATCAATTCTCTGAGAACAAGACAAATGGGTTAGAGAATTGTATCTGGAATCAAAGAATCCAATTCTCTTTCACAGAGAATAAAGACTGAATGAATAGATTATTTTCTATTTCAGATCTAGAGGCTATTATCTTTTTACTTCTCAGATAATGCACATAGCCTCTAATTCTTGAAGGAATTTCTTCAGACCAGGAAGGCAGGGTACTCCGAGGCTGGGATAATCTGAAATAAAGGACCATCGTTAGAAATGACATTAAAGCAACTTTGTCATAGGGATAACTATGGCCTGCTCATCGCACCAGTGGCTTTGCTTTACATCCCGGAGAAGGTAGTTCCTTCCATATGTAATACAAGAAATGCTAGGAAGAAATAGAATATGGGTAAAGCAATGCTTACTTTCACTGAAAAGGAAGAGGCAACAAAGAGAGAGTCTGTGCTATAGGAATTTAAGGCAAATAGAGAGATTTGCTCTATCAGCACAAGGCTTCAGTAGGGGAAATTTCTAGAGAGCCTAGACTTGGCTAAGGGTTCAGAAGTTCAAGAAACATGGACAGGAGTCTTCAAGAACAGTCACAAATAAGATAGTACTTGACTTCCTACAATACTGAGTCCTATCCTTACCTTCATTTATAAGAAGGCCACAGGTATTTCCCAGTTCTTTGTCTTTCCCATGATAAGGAAGAAATTGGGAGAGAAATAGATAAGTTTTAGGTGAAGGACTCTTGATGATCCTTAATATGGACAACAGACTAGGAGCTTGACATTTGCTCAGCCTACTAATGTGGTAGGAATGGATCTAGTTCTACATGGACCAGGGTAGATTGGAATAAAGAGAAATCCAAGGACTAGACAGAAAAGACTCATTCCAATTCATAGCATGATTATGCAACTGGAAAAGTTGTCAATTTTTCTGAGGTCAAATTCATTCATCCCATTGATCAGATTCACCAATTTGTGACCACATTATGTTTCACAATGACTATCAGAATCCTTATGGTACTTTTCTGAACTGAAGCAGAAGAACATAGTTATAATATATATGTACTTAATAACACATAAGGTGTCAGACCATTATCTAGCTGCAGAGGTCTTACTTTCAGATGGACTGTAGGGAAGTCCCTGTGTTACTTTATAATAAAGTAGCCAAAAGGAGAGAAAACTAACAAAAAACAAAATAAACAAAAACACTCATACATTATATCTCCTTATAAAATAATTGTTTTGGATAGACCAAATAGAAATAATAAAAAATCATATAAATATAGTACAGATTAGATGACTTTCAATCTGGGATCTTAAGAAGGAGTATCTCAGAATCTTTGAGCATACTCCATTTCTGGTCTAACATGGTAATTCTTCGGATCTGTAGGATGTTGCTTTCAGCTATGGAGGCTCGAGAGCCCCATATTATGAAGAAAAGTCACTCTGTAGTAGTTTAAACTTGAACTAGTATTCTAGATAAACAAAGTTGTAGTCTTGGTGAAGTCAAGGGACAATGGGAAAAGTCCAGTGACGAGAAGGTATCTCTTTTGCTAGGACAGGATAGCGTTACATTTGCTTTAGGACAAGTGAGCCATCCATGGAGTATATTAGAAGAGGGGATACAGGAAATTCTTTTATCCTCTACTATCATTGCTGAGGGATACTAATGGAGAAGAAAATTAATTGCTTTGATACAAATGAGGTGGAAAGTTTAGCCTGAGATCGATTCCTCTTTAGCAGGAAGTATATCTCTAGCTCATATATCATTTTTACTTCTGACTTGACAGCATTGCTTTTTTCACCCTGGTAATTCTTAGGGAGAGGACATGAGACCCTATGTATGGCTAAGACAAGCTACTTTGAATTCGTGTTCAAAGACAGATAGCATTAACAGAAGAGCTTGCAGCCATGATTAGAGGATTAAGAATGTTTTCTTTGTCTTTCTTTTTTTCTACACTTACAGAACAGTTATAATATCTGTTAGAAACATTTAGGGGGCAGCTATCTGTAAGCATAATTCTCTGGTATAAGAAATGCCAGAGAAAGATAGTACAAAATTCAGAAATGTGGATAAGACAATCAGTACTCTCATTTTTAAAGCAATGATGCCTAAGTCAAAATACTGGGAATGATATTAGAGCACAATGTGAGAATTTGATACAGAGAAACATAGTATGGCATTCTCAGAGGTCTTAGAATTGATTTTAGAGCTTTAAGTTCAAAATTTCAAGGATCAGGGGCATGTGCTTTCCTGAAACAATCACAAATCAACATGATTTGTTGCTTTGCAACAGATGCTTGCAATATAAGCAACATCCCCCAATTTACCTTCAGGGATGAGCAGGAATAGCTTTTCTACCTGTATAGGAGAAATTGATAGGATGGGGGCATGAATTATAGATAAAGAATTCTTTGTTCATTAGACTAAAGGACCCTGTCTTGGAGTTTGATCAACCATTAATTTTGGGTAAAGGTGTAAACATTGGGTTGGGGCCAGTTTTATTTTAGTTAACTTAATTTTACCATGCTTTTATGGGATTACATAGAATGTGTATCTACAATGTTCAACGATTATAGTCCTGGTGAAAGCATTTAAAAATCTTCAGCCTCTTACATGGCCAAACATGCTTTTTTTCTTTTCAAGTTTTCCAGTGTTATTTGTGGACATTGTATTCAACACTAACTGAGTCTTTGTGAAATTCCTTAATGATATTTTGATGTAATTAATAATAAGAAATCTTCATCAATATACCTGGGATGTCACTGGGCTGCCTAAGCAATGGGGCAGCTGAAGATGACCTTGTCTTGTCTATGAGGAACTCTATGGGTCTGTCAACAGATGTTACAGACTGTAAAATTGAAAACAAAATTCCCCTTGTAAGATAATTGATTAGACAAAAGTAATGGATAATAATACTGGGTATCTCCATTTTTTTTTTGAATGGAATGAACACATGAGCTTGGGAACAAAAAAAAAAAAGTCAAAGCTTTGGGTTGAGAAGGGCAGAAATATGATTCAGATGTACAGAAAATTCATTTATAAATATATAGGATGTTCCATAGGTCTGTGTATATAGTTTATTTGGTATGTTTAATAGTCAGGCAAATATCATATTCTGATTTGGGATTCAAAGACATATTATTAATAGTAAAGAGACAGAAGAACTTATAGCACTAATGAGAAAGTGGAGAGAAATGAACATGGATAGTTGTGGAGGGATGGAAAATTGTCAATTAAAGTAAGATAGTAATGGCTCTGCAATCACAATGGAAAAAAAGCCAGCAGTAAAAAGAGGGGGAAAAATCAGAATATTAAAATGAAGGTGTAATTGGAAGAAAATATCACAAATACAATTAAGACAATAAAAGTGGGAAAATGAAAAAAAAATCTGGAAGGCTCCTAATGCAAAGTTAAATTCTAATATCAAAACACAATAAAAAGTAATATGAAGTAAGATTAAATTTATGTAGCAATGAATAAGATGATTAAACAATGAATTTTAATGCAGTTTAGTAGTTTTTGAAATTTGTTGAAGTATTTTATGCATTGACATTTTAAAACTACGGAATATGGATTGCATTATGGTCAATATTAACTTTTAAATAAATTGCTTAAAATAAATAAAATGAATAGCCAAATTGCAGAAAGCCTATTTGACAAAGGTTTCTTGATGTAGGGAGCATGCTTAAAGATCCTGCAATAGGAATTTAAGGAATTCTCTCTTTAGAAGCACTGTTGTGGTATTGCCAGTTGTGTTTTTGGACAACTTAGATTAAATTAATAGTTCAAATGATTGTCAAGATTCCAGTGCTGCTCTTATGTTAAAAACTAGGGACAACCTCTTCCAATTTGTGCCATCCTACAGGTGACCAATTCAAATATAAGTAATTTCAATATGTCTAGCATTTCTTGACAAATACCTCTGGAATGCTGAAATGTGAGAGATAGAAATTGATGAAGCAACCCAAAATGGATAGTTTATTGGGCCGGTGAAAGAGTGAGCTACTTGGGTATACTATATTTTCAGGTAGTCTGTGAGGAAATTCACAGTCTTATTAACAACTTTTATTGAACTAAATCCTCAGAATTCTTTCATTTTCCCCACATAACTTTGTGCTATCCAGTAAAACAGACCACTCTCCATTTCTAATTTTATAGCATATTTTCCTACTCTACAGAATCTTCATATTATTTCATTATTGAAGGAAAGAGAGAACTTCCTCCAAACTCTGAAGACAATTCACTCTGAAACTATTATAACTAGAGTTGAGATTTCAAGAGAGCATTAATAGAGATGGGAAAGAGAATTTAAAGACTGAAGGATTGTCACTTTTTCCAGTACAGGTCTTAAACACATTTCTTAAGATAGTTACTATATTTATGTCACCTGTTTCACTTTTATATAATAGGGTTCATTACACTCACTTGTAAATCATCCCTCACTCTTCCATTTCATTTGTTCCCATATTTAATTGCATCTTCTCAACTCTACCGTAATCTAAAATGTTTGTCTATTATTAATGATTAAGGCAATTGGCTCTTTTTGTCACTAATAAGTGATTTCTACTCTCAATGTTTTTAAATAAGCCTGAGAAACTTCTCCCCAATACATTTAATTCATATATCTCAAATTCCTTAACAACTCTGATTAAATAATAATTTAAAATGTCAAAAATACAGTTTAGGAACAGTTTTGAAATAAGCAATGAAACAAAATTATATATACTTAGAATTTTTTTCTGTTTCAGGAAGCTCACAGGGTCACTTCAAACCTTCACTATAACAGCAGATGATTTTTGTTCACTTTAGGAAACATAATTGTATGTTACAATTCTTTCAAGTTACTGACTAGAAGTATCCTGAATACTCTCGATATTTCTTCTCAAGATTAAAGTTAAATTCAGTCTCACAGGAGATAAGCTACTTTAGTATTTTAAAAAAATTTCACTTTGCAGCCATTAACAATTTTATTGTTTTCTAATAAAGATGTTTCTCCTCATTCTCTTTGTCTCTGTATTCTCCACATATTTCTCATAGATCAAAGTTAACTCACACACATACTCTGATTTCATATGGAGAAGTATCTCATAATGAGACAGCTTAATTTTAACAGTGTTACATCTATTGTTTTCTTCATATTCCATTTGAATCTTAAAGATAAACTAATATCCTCCTAGTTTTATAGGTGTAGTATAAACAGCATTAAAGACACTTGGCAGAGGACAGAGATAAGGATCAAACAATTGAGAATCTTTAGTTTAAGCAGCGAAAAGGTGGGAACATGCCAGAAGCGGGTAGCCAGAGGGCATAATCTGTGGGGAAATCTGGTAAACTAGACATAGGCTCTTCTTATGAATGAGTAAAGATGCAAAATTCCCATTTAAAAGTGATCAGGATTTAAAGTTATATTTTCAAGAAGCAGTGATGGGCATTCACTCTCAAGAACAATCACAATCAAGATTTGCAATTTGTTCAGAGCACTCTATCTTTTAGAGGTGAACAGGAATGTACCATTGAGTCAGTTCCACAAATTTGTACAAAATGATAACAATTGCCAAGGAGGGGCAGAAATTTTATATGAAGGTCTTTTGGTATGTATTTGAGACTGAACCATTATGGCTTTGGTTTATATGAGCCTCCTCTTTGGACTTTGTTGCATGTTAGATTTCATGAAGATGAAAATGTGTAGCATTCTATGTGTTTCAGCCTAGTCTGGAGTAGGTGAAAACAACAAAAAACAAGCAAAAACCAAAAAACAAAAAATCCATGACACAACAACCACCAAAAAAAAAAAAAAATCTTTACTACAATGTTTAGCCTATGAAATTTTATTTTAGCTCAAAACCTGGAGAAACAATTAGGTTTCAGGTAATTACAAAAATTAATTTGACGTTTTTGATAGTCACCATTTTGTAATCTTTTATGAAGGACTGCCAGATTCCTTGTAGTCTTATTCAAGAAAGGTTTTAGGAGCCCAACAGTAAATAGTCCTCAGAGATGCGCATGGTAACATACTGTACCATTTTTCCATTAAGCTAGCTGAAAAGTATTTTGCTTTCAGATGGTCAAAGGACCATGGATATGTCAAAAGCTATAACTGATTAAACATAAAAAGGAAAATATTTTCTCTTGCCATAAAAGTGTTTGGGGAAGACAATGGGTAATAGACCTATGTTTCTCATATCAATGAAGATGGAGCTGGCACATGAACTTCATATAAAATATGCTAGGTCTGCCTGGAAAGCTAGCCCAAAATCAAGGACTATTTCTTCCCTTACAGATCAAAAGTTTCT
The DNA here is from genome assembly GCF_016432865.1 of Antechinus flavipes. NCBI lineage: Eukaryota > Metazoa > Chordata > Mammalia > Dasyuromorphia > Dasyuridae > Antechinus > Antechinus flavipes. The sequence goes on along the minus strand of NC_067398.1, from coordinate 89,553,542 downwards.
TTTTGTCAGAAGATAGATTATGTTGTAATGGCTTATAGAGGGGCCATTAATGGTACTCAACACAGGTTGCTGCAAATTTAATAACCTAAATGTGGGTGACAAGGGGACAAGTATTAATGGAAATAAATTTTCATGCAAACAAAATGGGGGAGAGGATGGTTGGGGCCTTTATGTCCTAGTGATAGGACATCAGCCTACAACTGTTACAAAATATATGCTGGTGACAGATGAATTAAGGACAGGACAATAGTACACAACTCAGAAAGGCAGTTGAATTGATGGAAAGAAGGATATTAGATATGAGGAAAGAAAATCGTTAAGGAGAAATAAGGAACATAAATTAAGGAGTCTATGTTGTGAGAATTTGATGTAGAGAAAGATGTGTGTGTATGTGTGTGTGTGTGTGTGTGTGTGAGAGAGAGAGAGAGAGATTTAAGTTAACCATCTTAACCTATGATGATAAATACTGTTGAGTGTCTTTCTTTTATGTGGATCTTCCTTGTGTAATTTTCTAGGAAGACAGGTATCAAGTTAATGGGAAGACTTAAAAATGTTCACAATAGCATTACATTATTATAACTTAAAGAACTCTAAATTTTCAAACAGAAATAAAGAATATATCCCCAAAACTTTGTCAAATAATACAAAGCAAAAAAAAATCTTAACAAAATAGAAACTGTGGCAAAATAAATGCCTCCAAATGAAAGAAGATAAATGAAAAAAGGCATTAACATTTAAACTTAGTGGAAGGGATTAAAATTGTTGTAATACTTATGCACTGAAAATAATTTCAAATTAATTATGCAAATTTTGTAAATTACCTCAATATTTTTGACTTTAAAATAATTCAGTAATATCAGTAATTTAGATTAAGCAAAGAATTTCTAATGTCCACCAGAGATCCAGTTCTTCTTGATTAGTAACTCTTAAGAAGGAGTATTCATTCATATTTGACAGGGATGGAGATAGTTCTACCCAGACCTGGCTTGGACTTGATTGAATACCTAGACTGGACAGACAATACAGATTAAATCCAGTTCTGCTCCTGGCTGAAAGTTTGGGTCAACTTCTTATCACAGCGCCAAAATCAACAATTAGTGGCATTGTTACACTCACATCTGATGCAAGAACTTCTGAGACACTGAAAACTTCCAAAATGAACGATTTTCCTTATTTGTACTTGGTTTTAACAAGTCACCTAAGAAGGTAAACAACTTACAAAGTTCCTCATTTTCATAAAATAGATTCATGAACCTATTAACAATTTTAGGTAAGAAAAAAATCTTAAGAATTGATTCATTTTCTCCATAATTTGTTCTAGAAACTCATTTTGAATAAAAAACTATCTGGTACAATGTTGATGGATTTGAATCTTTTCAGCATGGATTAAAAGAAGCTGGTTTCTTTTGAAATAAATATGACTTATGAATTTGAACTATAGGGTTATGTTTATCCATTTAGGCTTCTAGTCTGTCATTTATTGGGGGGAGAACATAGCTTTCCCCTCCACACTCCCTCTTAATCTAAACTCTAAAGCTATAATTTGAGCTAGGTTTCCCTAGAATAGTATTTACAGGAAATGATCAAGCATGCTTTATAGATTTGAGTTTTGCTTAAGCATAAAGAAGCAATGACATTAAGGACAATAAAGTACAATTATTTTTTATATGAAATAAATTCAAGAATGGCTTTGGTAAAGAGGTCTATGTGATTCTTCTGTTTTGGCATGAATTATACATTGTACAGTCCTCTAGATTCTCATTTTCTCTCTTTCTCTCTCGTTCTCCTCTATCTCTTTGTCCTTCTCTCTCCCTTTTCTCTCTTTCCCTCTCCTCCTCCCTTCCCCCCTCTCTTTCTCTCCCTTTTGTTTGTGATCCTAGATACAGATGCTCTAGAGATGTAAATGTTCATTTTAATAACTTTAATGTATACATCAAGTAACAAAAATGTAAATTTAATCTTACTTAGAAAAACATTGGAAAATGATTATTCAGTTATAATAAAAATGCAAATTTATTTAAAAGATGTTTGTTAAAGTACTATATCCAAGGAATTTTGAGTTGATATCTTCAGTAGGTCTTTGCCACAACAAAAGACACTTTTATACCTCGAAGTGACTGGATGGTTGAATCTCTATAGTAAGCTTTCTCTATTTTGTTCTTAGCTGCCCCAGGTTAATTAGACTTCCTCTTTATCCCTATTTCTGTTTCTGCTATCTCTGTTACTGTCTCTCTGTCTTTGTCACTTTCCCTCTCTTTTCCCTTTCCCTTTCTTTCATTCCTCTTTCCCATCTGGGTATATATTCTGGCTGGTTGTAGTTATAGAGAGGAAGAGGAAGTGTTAACTACTAAATGAATTCTACAGGTTTCTGAAGGGTTTGGTTTTGGGGGGACTATTCCCTTTAACACTGAAGTCCATGAATTCTCTACCTATGTACTCCTATTAACAAGTCAACATTTTTTTTTGTTTTTAAAGCTTTTTATTTTCAAAACATATGCATAATTTTCAACATTCACCCTTGCAAAACCTTGTATTCCAATTTTTTCTCCTTCTCTTACCCTCAACCCCTCCCCTAGACAGCAAGTAATTCATCAATATATGTTAAACACATTAACTCTTTTTAAAAAAATAGTTTATGTTAACACACATTGCTTTATGAATCATCTTAAGAGAAAAAATATCAGAGCATGGGAGATAGTAAAAAAAAAAAACACAAAAAAACCCCAAAGTCTTTCTATGTAAGCTTCCTCAGGCAAAATCTGAGGTTCTCCTTTATGTACCAAGCAATAGGTAGCATTTCAAAGAAGTGGTGTATCCTTTCCCCTTTTTCATCTATATGTTTTCAGCAGCAAGTAATAGTTCAGAGATAATTGTAGCCTCTCTTCTGTCACACATTTATATATAACCTGGTCTTCTATGCTCTCACCCAGTTTTGAAGTCTATTCTTTGATGTTTTCTTCAGCATCATTTAATAATGGATCTTGACTTAACATCATTCTAGCTTAAATGATTAACCAAATCCTCATCTCTACCAGCTAAACCACAATTGTACAATGATCTTAGAATCATTATAGATATGGTTTAGTATTCCATATTATTACATTTTATAGAAATTTATATATAAATAAACAATTGAAGCATAAAATATTGAAGCAGACTTTGTCCCAGTTAAGTGTACTGTGTCTGAAGCCATTGTTTAAGTGAATCTTGAATTTGTTTTTTTTTTTACCCTTTTAATCATCAAAATTGTTGAAGACTGAGAGACCTGTTTAAAAAAGAAATTACAGAAAGAAAGCATGAATTACAAAAACCTTACTAAAATGTTAATGAGACAGACATGTCTAAAAGTCAAAGAAAAAATAAAATCAGGGAGTGTATGCTACGTGAATTTGAGATAGTCCTTCATTTTCTCTTGCTGGATAAAAGAAGTGATACTATAAAATATTCTAAGACTTCAAGGTTTAAATTTAGAATTTCAAGAGGCTGGCTTACTCACATTCAGGCACACTCAATATTAAGATGCTGATTCTTCTGCAATAAAAACAAAGACTATCATGTTATTTCTAGAAAACAGCAAGTATGGTTTCCTCCAAAATTGTATGCTTACTCTAACAATGAAACAGAATTCATAAGGAATTAGCAGGAATATTAGGTAAAAAGAAGGATTTGCTGATAAAAAGCATTTAACTTTCAATTTGATCAGACCACTTGTTTGAGGCCCTCTATATAACACCTGGTGATGGTGATCACATTTATATTTGGGTTATTTAAAATTAATTTAGATAGAACTTTAGAAATGATGTTTGGATCCATTGCAGTTTCAATTCTAGCTGACATATAAAATGAGCCCATTTCAATACCAGACCCTTCTTTCTTTTGATATTTGGCAGATGCAATATTTGTGATTTCATTAAGTTTCATACTGCCTATGAAGATTTTTTTGTGTATTCTTTGAAAGAAACTCTGATTTGGACCAACAATATAAGAATCTTGTTTGTATCTGATTGCTCTTTGGACTGCCTGATTAGTGCACTGACTAAATAAAGACTTGATTTCATTTGGTATGTGAAGAAGTCCAAATAACTTTCAATGGGTATAACTAACTTAAAAAATATAAACCTAAACAAAAACAAAAAAGTAGAAAAATCTTTAAAGATAAAATGAATTAAGGAAGATTATAAGTTAATAAGAAAAAAATTCCATTCTATGGTACTATATGAACATGAATTCTAAGATCTGGATCCTCAGCTGAAAAAATAAACCATATGTATAAATAATTATATCTGACTCTTATCAGTTGAAAATTTGACTCAGTTTCGTGCAAGAATGGGCAAATATTCAGCCAAAGTAATTTTTTAGCCTTCAATATTAGTCATCAGAAGACTGGGGTGTATAGTCTTAGAGATGGGGACAGGGATACAAGGTAATTGTCATATCAGAGTTTTGTTTTGGTATTCTGGTGCATTTGAATATATGAATTCTACCTAAGTTTTAGTGTGCCATACATAGTAAGTAAAGAGATGAAAAGTTGAGCAGAGACTGTGAATTAGAGAGGCAGAAAAAAAGATGGATGTGTCACAGGAAGGGATTGAAATTAAGACTTGGCTGAAATAGCATTTGTGGCATTTGATGTGAGATACAATCAACAGCCTTTTCTCTCTGCTTCCCAAGAGAATAATGAGTTGAAAATTTTTACCAAGCGGTTAAATCTCAGTCCTTTCCATCAATTCCCTCTCAGTCTGGCTGGTTGATTGTTGGCCTTTGTTCTGGAAGAGGAACAAAATGACATCAATATATTGGAGTCACGATACAGTGAACTACGGCTGATTAGGTAAATTTGAATTCAGAAGGGTGCACCACAGGTAGGGCACAAGTAGTCCACATGAACCTTTGGAGTGAAGATGTCTCTAAATTTGCACATCTTTTTAAAATGATAAAGATGATGTCTTGATTCATATACAAATTTGATTTAAATGAAATGGAATTGTGTGAAGTCCAGCCTCATTCTCTCTTCCAGAATTATAAGACACCAGTCTTAAGACTAAGTGAAGATAATGGAGACAAAACTATGCATTGCTATAATCAGAGCTGCCTTTATTTTATATTTTGTGCATGCCATTTTTCCTTGTCAATATTTTTTTTGCCTATTTCACTGCTTTATTTGCTAAATGTTAATCCAATGAAATTGTCACTTTTTATCAACCAATAACTATTGAGTGCTGATTGACTGTTTCAGGCAAATACTAGACAATAGGGATAAAAAAGTTAAAAGATTCAATGAGCTTTATGATGAATGATTCTGAATGCCTAATGCTTGCTTTCATTTTATTGATTTAGTCAGTGTAATACTTTCTAAAAATTATTTTGAATAATTAAATCTGTAATATCTACAATGTGTGTAATTTAAGGTAAAGAAACAAAGTGATTCTTATTAGGATAGACTGTGTGTGAAAAGGTGTGTAAAAAATTTGTAGAAGGCACGCGACTTTCTAAGCACCTCTCCTAACCTCACTACCAACATTAAATTCGGCCTCAAAAATAGTGCTGGAGTAGTAAAACCCACGAAGATTAGAAATACAACAACTCACCAGCCAAAGAAAATCTGGAATTTCGTCAGAAAAGGTTTGTCCTGAGGGGCCGGGGAGAAGAACAGCACAAGCACAGAAAGAACTAGAGGCAGACTGAGTGGAGCCCCAAACCAGAAATGACAGCACAGATCACAGCACAAGCTCACATCCCCAACCCGCAGTGCAGGGCTTTTCCTTGGGGCAGTTGCAAACCTGCACAGCAGGGCGGGGCACAGCCTGAGGCAGCTTCCAATCTGCACAGTAGGGGGCTCAGCCTGGGGCAATAGAACTTTCACAGAGAGATTTGCTTCCAGGCAGAGACACTTCAGATTTGAATGGGGCCCTTGGCTGGTCAACTGCTAATGCCCACAGCCCCACAGGGGCTTTGGCCTCAGGTAGTGACACTTTCACTGCCTAGTCTCTAGCCTTAGGGCAGTCGCTAAACCACAAGGTGAGGTTCTTACTGGACACTTCCCTAGCTCGACCTTGCTAACCTCTGGTTGGGGGAGGGGAGGACTTTTGCCCAGAGCACTTCCACACCTGAAGCCTATTTACATCTTTCCCTGCTTTTGCAGAGGAAGCTGGTAATCCCCTTGCCCTGAAGGCAGACCCTAAAGGCTTTAAAAAATGAATAAAAAAATTAAAAGGATAATTGATAGCTTCTAAATAGTAAAAGAGCAGGTCTGCAACCCCTAGGAGACAAATAGCAAACAGTCTCCAGACAATATCCCAAATGGGGAATGTTACCTGTCTCCTTTTACATAATGTTCTCCTAGAAGAGGGCATTAAAAGTATCAAAAGAGAGTTAGAAGAAAAATGGGGAAAGGAAAGCAAAGCTTTGCAAGAAAGTAACAACTTCATAAAATATGAAGTGGAAAAGGTAAAAAATTCCCAGGAAGTGCAGGGAAACAGAATTTGTGAATTGGAAAAATAAAAAAAAGTTCAGGAAATTAAGAATTGTGAATTGGAAAAGATAAAAGAATTCATAAGAAAGTAGGATTTGTGAATTGGAAAAAGAAAATTCACTAAAAAAAAGTTTAGTGAAATGGAAAAAAAAGTTCATAAAGCAAAACAACTCATTTAAAAACTCAATTGGACAGATACAAAAAGAAGTAAAAAAAGCTAATGAAGAAAACAATTCATTAAAAATCAGAACTGAACAAATAGAAACTAATGATTCATTGAGGCAGCAAGACTCAGTCAAACAAAACCAAAAAAAAAAAAAAATGATAAATTGGAAAAAAAAACATGAAATATCTACTTGGAAAAATGGCAGACTTGGAAAATAGATCTAGGAGAGATAATCTGAGGATTATTGGACTTTCTGAAAATTATGATGAAAAAAAGAACTTAGCTATTATTCTACAGGAAATCATCAAAGAGAATTGTCCACAGGTAATAGAACCAGAAGGTAAAATAGGCATTGAAAGAATTAATCGATTACCTTCTGAAAAAGACCCTAAAAAACACTAAGAAATATTGTGGCCAAATTTCAGAAGTACCACAATAAGGATCAACCAAGATCTGGCTGCCTCCTAAAGGCAAAAGAACTTGGAATAAGGCCAAGAACAAACTACCCACCTAAGCTGAGCATTTTCTTCCAGGGAAGAAGATAGACATTTAATGAAACAGATGAATTCCATTTGTTTCTAAGGAAAAAACCAGAATTAAACAAAAAATTTTTTCTCCAACATAAGACTCAAGAGAAGCAGAAAATATAAAAGGAACTCTTGAGAATTGTATTTCTGTTTTGGATATACAAAAAGACTAGATATATATTCTGATTTTACCGATATAACATAAAAAAGGGGAAGTAGAAATGGAAAAGGGATAATGTCAAAAAAAGGAGGAAAGGGGGGATAAAAAGAGGATAATTACATCCCATGAAGAGGCAAAGGAAACTTATATCTGAGGGAAGTTAGAGAGGGGGAAGGAACATTGTGTGAACCTTACTATCATTGGAGTTGGCTCAAAGAGAAAATAATTGGCATACTTGTTTTACAAAAAAATCTTCTCTCACCTCATTAAAAAGGGGGAGAGGAAAAGGGAAAAGGAAAGAGTAAGGCAAGGGTACAAGAAAGGGGAAGAGAATCAAAGGGGGGAATCACCCTCCTAAAGAGGGTGAGCAGCATGATACAAGTGGGGCACATAAGATTAAAACTGGAAAATAGGGTTGGGGGGGCAAGTAAAAGAAAAGCATAATCTGGGGATAATAAAATGGCAGGAAACACAGAATTAGTAATTTTAACCATAAATGTGAATGGAATGAGCTCTTCCCATAAAGCGGAGGAGGATAGCAGACTGGATCAAAAGTCAGAACCCTACAATCTGTTATTTACAGGAAATACATTTAAAGCAGGGAGATACATACATACAGAGTAAAGGTAAAAGCTTGGAGCAGAATCTATTATGCTTCAGGTGAAGTCAAAAAATCAGGGGTAGCCATCCTTATCTCAGATCAAGCAAATGCAAAAATTGATCTAATCAAAAGAGATAAGGAAACTATATATTGCTAAAGGATAGCATAGACAACAAAGCAGTATCAATACTAAACCTATGTACACCAAGTAGTATAGCATCTATCTTCCTAAAGGAGAAGTTAAGAGAGTTGTAAGAAGAAATAGACAGCAAAACTGTAATTGTGGGAGATCTCAACCTTACACTCTCAGAATTAGACAAATCAAACCACAAAACAAATAAGAAAGGAATTAGAGTTAAATAGAATATTAGAAAAATATGTATGGTATGGTATGTAGGTATGATCTTTGAAGAAAACTGAATGGAGCCAGAAAGGCCATATACTTTCTTCTCAGCAGTTCAAGGAACCTATGCAAAAACTGACCATATATTAGGACATAAAGACCTCAAAATTGAATGCAGGAAGGCAGAAATAGTAAATGCTTTCTTTTCAGATCACGATGCAATAAAAACTACATTCAACAAAAAGTTAGGGGTAAATAGACCAAAAAGTAATTGGAAACTAAACAATCTCATCTTAAAGAATGATTGGGCGAAACAGCAAATTATACACAATAATTTCACTCAAGATAATGACAATGATGAAACATCATACCAAAATTTGTGGATGCTCCCAAAGTGGTAATAAGAGGAAATTTTATATCCTTAGAGGCTTATTTCAATAAAATAGAGAAAGAGAAGATCAATGAATTGGGCTTGCAACTAAAAAAGCTAGAAAAAGAGCAAATTAAAACCCCAAATCAAATACTAAATTTGAAATTCTAAAATTAAAAGGACACAGGAATAATATCGAAAGTAAAAAAAAAAAAACCTATTAAACTAATAAATAAAACTAAGAGTTGGATCTATGAAAAAACCAATAAAATAGATAAGCCTTTGGTAAATCTGATTAGAAAAAGGAGGAGGAAAATCAAATTAGTAGTCTTAAAAATGAAAAAGAACTTTCCATCAATGAAGAGGAAATTAGAGAAATAATGAATTACTTTGCCCAACTTTATGCCAAAAAAATTGATACCCTAAATGAAATGGATGACTACCTTCAAAAATATAGGCTTCCCAGATTAACAGAGGAGGAAGTAAATTGCTTGAATAGTCCCATTTCAGAAAAAGAAATAGAACAAGCTATTAACTCCCTAAGAAAAAATCCCCAAGACCAGACGGATTTACTTGTAAATTCTACCAAACATTTAAAGAACAATTGGCCCAACGCTATATAAATTATTTGATAAAATAGGGAATGAAGGAGTCCTACCAAATTCCTTTTATGACACAAACATGATACTGATCCCTAAACCAGGTAGATTGAAAACAGAGAAAGAAAATTATAGACCAATCTCCCTAATGAATATTGATGCTAAAATCTTAAATAAGATATTGGCAAAAAAACTACAGAAAATCATCCCCAGGATTATACACTATGATCAAGTAGGATTTATACCAAGAATGCAGGGCTGGTTTAATATTAGGAAAACTATCAGTATAATTGGCCATATTAATAACCAAATTAACAAAAACCATATGATCATCTCAATAGATGCAGAAAAAATATTTTCTAACATCTATTCCCAATAAAAACACTTGAGAGTATAGGGATAAATGGACTTTTCCTTAAAATAATCAGTAGCATCTATTTAAAATCATCAGTAAGCATCATATGTAATGGGGGAAAATTGCAACCATTCCCAATAAGATCAGGAGTGAAACAAGGTTGCCTACTATCACCATTACTATTCAATATTATATTAGAAATGCTAACTTTGGCAATAAGAGTTGAGAAAGACATTTAAAGGAAGTAGAGTAGGCAATGAGGAACTAAACTATCATTCTTTGCTGATATGATGGTATACTTAGAAAACCCCAGAGATTCTACTAAAAAGTTATTAGAAATAATCCACACCTTCAGCAAAGTTGCAGGATACAAAATAAACCCACATAAATCATCAGCATTCTTATATATCACTAACAAAATCCAACAGAGTTACAAAGAGAAATTCCATTTAAAGTAACTACTGATAGTATAAAATACTTAGGAATCTATCTGCCAAAGGAAAATCAGAAACTATATGAACAAAACTAGAAAACACTTTTCACACAAATTAAGTCTGATTTAACTAATTGGAAAAATAGTAAATTCTCTTGGAAAGGACAAGCAAATATAATAAAGATGACAATACTACCTCAACTAATCTGTTTAGCACTATTCCAATCAGACTTTGCCAAAACTATTTTAATGACCTAGAAAAAATAACAAAGTTCATATGGAAAAAGAAAAGGTCAAGAATTTCAAGGGAATTAATGAAAAAAAAAAATGAAGGTGGCCTAGCTGTACCAAATCTAAAATTATATTATAAAGCAGCAGTTACCAAAACCATTTGGTACTGCCTAAGGAATAGATTCGTTGATCAGTGAAATAGGTTAGGTTCAAAGGACAAAACTATAGCAATCTAGTGTTTGACAAACCCAGAGACCCCAGCTTTTGGGATAAGAACTTACTGTTTGACAAAAATTGCTGGGAAAATTGGAAACTAGTATGGCAGAAACTAGGCATCAAACCACACTTAACACCGTACATCAAGATAAGGTCAAAATAGGTTCATGATCTAGGTATAAAGAATGAGATTATAAATAAATTAGAGGAACACAGGATAGTTTACCTCTCAGACCTGTGGAAGGAATTTATGACCAAAGAAGAACTAGAGATCATTACTGATCACAAAATAGAAAATTTTTATTATATCAAATTGAAAAGTTTTTATATAAACAAAACGAGTGAAGATAAGATTAGAAGGGAAGCAATAAACTGGGAAAATATTTTTACAGTCAAAGGTTCTGATAAAGGACTCATTTTCAAAATATATAGAGAATTGACTCTATAAGAAATCAAGCTAATCTCCAATTGATAAATGGTCAAAGGATATGAACAGACAATTCTCAGATAAAGAAATTGAAACTATTTCTAGCCATATGAAAAGATGCTTTAAGTAATTATTAATCAGAGAAATGCAAATTAAGACAACTCTTGAAATATCACTACACACCTGTTAGACTGGCTAGAATGATAGAGAAAGATAATGCAGAATGTTGGAGGGGATGTGGGAAAACAGGGACACTAATACATTGTTGGTGGAATTGTGAATACATCCAACCATTCTGGAGAGCAATTTGGAACTATGCTTAAAAGGTTATCAAAATGTGCATACCCTTTGATCCAGCAGTGTTACTATTGGGCTTATATCCCAAAGAGATCATAAAGAAGGCAAAGGGATCTGTATGTGCCAAAATGTTTGTGGCAGCCCTCTTTGTAGTGGCCAGAAACTGGAAACTGAGTGAATGCCTATCAAATGGAGAATGGCTGAATAAATTGTGGCATATGAATATAATAGAATATTATTGTTTGGTAAGAAATGACCAACAGGATGATTTGAAAAAGGCCTGGAGAGATTTACATGAATTGAGGCTGAGTGAAACAAGCAGGGCCAGGAGATCATCATATACTTCAACAACAATACTATATGATGATCAATTCTGATGGACCTGACCTTCAGCAATGAGATGAACCAAATCAGTTCCAATGGAGCAGTAATGAACTGAACCAGCTCTGTCCAGCGAAAGAACTCTTGTTGATGACTAAGAACCATTACCTTGAATTCTCAATCCCTATATTCTTGCCTGCCTGCATTTTGGATTTCCTTCATAGGCTAATTGTACAATATTTCAGAGTCCAATTCTTTTTGTACAGCAAAATAACAATTTGGTCATGTATATTTATTGTGTATCTAATTTATACTTTAATATATTTAACATCTACTGGTCATCCTGCCATCTAGGGAAGGGGTGGGGGGAAAGAGGGGAAAAATTGAAACAATTTGGCAATTGTCAATGCTGTAAAATTACCTATACATATAACTTGTAAATAAAAAGCTATTAAAAAAAAAAAAAACTCCTCTTTTGTGAATCCTCATGTCCATTGGATGATTCACAAATTCTGATATAACAAGAGTAGGATATGGTACCTGGAAATAGTACCTTTAAATCTGCCTCTAAATTACCCTACAAAAATGAGTTGATTGCAATAATGGAAATCCTTAAAGGAAAAGAAAGCTTGTCAATAGAAAAAGGATGACTCACTTGAAGGAAGTGCCAAGTCTAGATCTTCTATATTAGATATTCTAGATTCATGTTAGGAATCTTCTCAGGAGAGGACTCATATCCTCCTGGGCAACAGCCCTGGGAAATGTTGATTGTAGTGCTATCAATTTTTTGGAAAGTTTTAAAGAGCAACTTTTTTCTTTTTGGAATTATGTTCTATCAGAATCTTATGGTGTTTGTGAAGATTGTAGAGACAATTTAGTGATGTTAAGGTACTACAATATATTCATGTAATTAAAATTGTCTACCATTCAGACAAAAAGGAAGTTTTACATTAAAATTTGTGAGAACAATTACAGAGACTGATAAAATTTTAAATAAAATTAACAAAAGAGATGAGTTGAGACTGAAGCAAAAGTCTGGAACGCAGCAAACAATAAAGAATCATATCTATACCAAATTATCATTGAATTTCAACAGAAGCTATCTTTTAACCAAGTGTTAGAAAACATTTTAAGTTATATGATGATCTCAGTACTGCAAATTAGAATATAAATATAAAATTCCAATTCATCTAATTTTATATCATTATGTAGTTCATTAGTTATGGAAGCAAAATATGTAAGATTTCCTAACAACACAGATTAAAAAGTAGGATACCATAGAAAATATGAGCAAGAGATGGAACTATGAACAAAACCTTAGAAAGGCAAATTCCTTATGTAATACATAGTATTCTGCTTTAAGCAAACTGCTTTAAGAACACTACTAATAAAATACAAGTGGAAGTATTGAACTGTTTTTCTTACAGCATAAATGTGGATTAGAGGGTCATTCTTAGGAACATTTATGAGAATTACATCAAATACCTGGATATAAAGATAAGGCCAAGCATGAAGATATCCAAGGATTAAGCAAACAATAAACATGACTTTACCATTTTTTTAGGGGTCCATCAAAATAATCCACATAGAAGCAGAAAATATTTAGAATAGGGAGCAATAAACTTTATATAATTTCTATATTTCAATCATTCCATGAGATGCATTTTAAGGTAAAAATTTTGAAACCATAAAAATCACAAAAACATTTAGTGAACTGAATGACAGACAATATTTGGGATATATGAGTAATTTTTTTCTAAGGAAGTTGTAGTTATCAACAGAAGATTGAGACATTATAATCTACCAGATGTTGATGGGGTGTGAACATTTATTAAAAGTAATCCAAGAATATTAAAATATTAGCTGGATAGTACAAATAATCGACTGGAATCTAAATATTTTGACCCTCCATGTACAAAATTATAGTAATCTATAGACATCAAAAGAATGCAAATCATACTCACTTCTACCCTTTCTTTTGAACTACCTAATTATTGATGTCAATCTTAAATATATGATATATATTTTCATGTACAACACATAAAAAGATTTCTCCATGTTTAGTTACTTGAAATTAATCTTTGATATTGGCTCTTACATGTTAAATTTTCTATTAAATTCAGGGTTGGTTGAGAAAAGTCCTAAATGTCTGCACATTCACTAAATTTTTATTTTTTTTTCTTTCAATATTATGGGTAATTTTGTTGGTTTTGGTTGCAGACCTAATTCTTTTGATTGCCAATACATATTATTCTGGGACTTCAGGTATTTTATTGTGGCTGCTGATACAAATTGTTCAATTCTAATTGTAACTGCAGCATATTTAATTTTTTTGTTGTTTCTTGAAAAATTATCTCTTTGATTTAAGTGTTTTGAAGTTTGGCAATAATATTCCTATGTGTTTTCCACAAAGGTCTTTGAAGTGATGATTGATGGATTTTTTCTATTTCTACTTTCCCTTTGTATTCTATCATTTCAGGACAATTTTCTTTGATTATTTCTTTCTTTATTGTGTGAAAGGTCTTTTTTTTTTTTTTTTTTTGGTCACTGTTTTTATTTAGTTCAGTTCTTATATATTCTCTTCTTGATCTGTTCTCTAGATCTGTCAATTTTTCTTAATGGTTGATTCCCCTTCACCCCTCCCCATACACATGATCTTCTTGTTTTTCTTGGATTTTTTTTTTTTTTTTTACCTTTTAAATATTTAAAAAAATGTCCTCAAAATCTCTCTCACTTGATTCTTAAAGTCTTTTTCTGAGTTCGTCTATAAATTATTGTTAGGCAGGTAGTCATGTAACTCTTTTAAGTAGAAGAGGCTTTTAAAAATTTCATTGTTCTCCTCTGAAGACTAATTCCAATCTTCCCTACTCCCATAATAATTTTTTATGATTGGATTTTCCTTTGCCTATTACTTTTTTTTTTTTTTATTAAGAACTATTAGTATAAGTACCTCTAATTGTAGGATGGGGGCTGGTGCCTCTGACTTTTACTTTAGCTCTCCTCTCTAATCTAAAACCCCAAACAAAAAGCTCATCACTCTTGCAAGTGCCTGAAGCCAAAAGTGTCCTTGCCAGAGTGTCCTTGCCCCACTGCTTCTACACTCATTGGGTGTGCTGGTTCCTTCTCCCCCAGGGCCAAGTCTCAGCAGCACAGCTGGGTTGGACATTTCTAATAACTTAGGTTTCTCTCAGCTTTCCGGACTCGGTCCCCCATCTTGGCATGCTGGCCAGGAGGTGAAAATTCCTGTGATTTGGGCTAATCTGCCAATCAAACCCATGCTTTTGCTGGCTGTTTCTGTGGAGCTAGCCTGGGAGTGTTTGCTCTTCACCTGCCATCTTCAGGTGTTTTCAAATTGTCCCAGGAAGAACTCTGTTCTGCCCCAAGTCACCTTTGTTTTTCCATCAGTCTATGTTTGCTCTGAGGTGCAAATTTGTTCTGTTTATGGGGGAAATCTGGAGAGTTTGACATTTTCTGATCTGTTTTTTTCCCAGAATTTTCCCATAATCCTCCCTCCATATAGTATTTAAAAATCATGAGCAGTAACCCAAAGAAAATATACACATTCATAAATGAAGAGTATTCAACCTTTTGATATTAAACTTCCTGGATTGGGTGACTGTGGTTGTGAACTAGGAAAGAACCTATGCTGGTCTTTCTAAAAACTCATATCACTTATGCCTATGTGAAAAGAAGCAGCGAAGGAAGGATAAGAAAAGTCAAATTGCTCTCAACTCTAAGACATCATATGGTTATAATATTAATGCATAGAAAAATTTGAATAAGCTTTTAAATATTTGATCAACTTCCTCAAATACATATTGGGAATAATTTATACACACAAGCGAACTTTTATTCTATATTAAGATATTAATCTAAAGTTTTAGGAATTATTGAAGAAAAGAATGGTCAGCATAAATCAATAGCATTCAATGGCAGAGGAGTTAGTGACAGACAGCTTTACTTTGTCACACACATATTGAAATTACTCTGATTGGATATTAGCTGCAAATTTTTTTATTTTATTTTATTTTTTTTTTTTAAATTTTTATTTAATAATAATTATATTGACAGAATCCATGCCAGGGTAATTTTTTTTACAACATTATCCCTTGCACTCGTTTCTGTTCCGATTTTTCCCCTCCCTCCCTCCACCCCCTCCCCTAGATGGCAAGCAGTCCTATATATGTTGGATATGTTGCAGTATATCCTAGATACAATATATGTTTGCAGAACCGAACAGTTCTCTTGTTGCACAGGGAGAATTGGATTCAGAAGGTATAAATAACCCGGGAAGAAAAACAAAAATGCAGATAGTTCACATTCATTTCCCAGTGTTCTTTCTTTGGGTGTAGCTGCTTCTGTCCGTCATTTATCAATTGAAACTCAGGTCTCTTTGTTAAAGAAATCCACTTCCATCAGAATACATCCTCATACAATATCGTTGTCGAAGTGTATAATGATCTCCTGGTTCTGCTCATTTCACTTAGCATCAGTCCATGTAGGTCTCTCCAAGCCTCTCTGTATTCATCCTGCTGGTCATTCCTTACAGAGCAATAATATTCCATAACATTCATATACCACAATTTACCCAGCCATTCTCCAATTGATGGACATCCATTCATTTTCCAGTTTCTAGCCACTACAAACAGGGCTGCCACAAACATTTTGGCACATACAGGTCCCTTTCCCTTCTTTAGTATTTCTTTGGGATATAAGCCCAATAGAAACACTGCTAGATCAAAGGGTATGCACAGTTTGATAACTTTTGGGGCATAATTCCAGATTGCTCTCCAGAATGGTTGGATTCGTTCACAACTCCACCAACAATGCATTAGTGTCCCAGTTTTCCCGCATCCCCTCCAACATTCATCATTATTTTTTCCTGTCATCTTAGCCAATCTGACAGGTGTGTAGTGGTATCTCAGAGTTGTCTTAATTTGCATTTCTCTGATCAATAATGATTTGGAACACTCTTTCATATGAGTGGTAATAGTTTCAATTTCATCCTCTGAAAATTGTCTGTTCATATCCTTTGACCATTTATCAATTGGAGGAATTTTTTTTTATTTTATTATGAAGTTAAATTTCTTTGTAAGAACTGACAAGCCCCTAACTTATCTTTAACAATAAGAAATTATATGTTTATTAGAGATGAGTGATAATACAACTGAACTGAGTATATACAACTGTTCAGAGAAGATTAATATGGATACAGATGCCTTGTCCTTAATCTCATATGACAAAAAAAAAAAAAAAAAATCTGTGGTGACACCTAAAGACATAGCCACAGAATTGAGTAACAAATGGAAAAGTAGTTTGAGGATTGGAACTACCATCATATAGTATACCAGCAGCTTTGCTTCATTGAATATTTTCCTCAATGGTCCTTGAATGACTAGTTGAGTTAACAGATATCTGATAAAGAGCTTCAATTGTTGTATGAGTCAGAGAAACTAAAGGACAGTAAGTTCAGTACTAAAAGACATTTTAATATTGAAGCAATGGCAAAAGTTGGAGTGTTAAAAACTGCTACTGCCCCAGAATATAAATATATGCATATATGTTACCAGGAAAGAGTTGGTATTAATCAAATGCGAGTTGGCAAGAAATCAATTTAACTGAAGTAGAAGTTATTAAAAAACAAGAAATTGGAAAATTCAAAGTAAAGTACTACTTATGTTACCAATTTAAAAGATCTTAAGTACTAATATATCTTGGTATTTGTCTAGATTGACTTTGTTTTAATCTCTAGAAGAATATGGTAAGAAAATAAGCCAAAATTTTTCTATATCATTTCATCAAGTATTTACAAACATATCCAAGCATGAACCAAAAAACTTCTAAGGATGTTCAACTCTTTAGGAAGATGTATTTATCAATGTATGGATTCTGTGTCAGCATGCATTGTAATGTGATCAAAGTATAAATCTGTAAAAATTAGTAAAAGAAATAGTAACTGGAAGAAGTATCAAAAGAAATCAAGAACTATATCTTACCATACCACATAAAACATAATGTTTTAATTTCACAATGATGTACATTTTCAAAACATCTACACATGAAAAATATAAGCATTATCAACATACTCCATTTCTAAAACAAATAATTAACTCCACTAGAAGTATTAGCATAAAAGAGGTAGTTGGAGTCATTGGTGAACAAACAGTAAGATACGAAGACATTTAGATAAGTGTAATCCAATCATGACAAAGTGAAAACCAGTTAGAGATTGTGTGTCAAAAGTAGTGGCTACTAAGCATTATATGTAACTTAGCAATCTTTTCTAACACTCAGAAAAACAAACAGTAAGAAATGTTGGAAGGACTGGGGATATATGCTGAATCCAGAGGCAAAAAAACACTTTCTGTCAAGAATTTTAGGATGATAGAGTCACAGGTGATCTATTCTTAGACTTTAGAAATACAGATGGAAGTCACCCAGCTCTCAAATTCAGTTTTTAGAAATGCAGTCTATAGATCTGATGATAATGATTATCACCTGATACCATCAAACAGCTTAAGTAAAGAAACAGAAAATTGGAAAGAAAACACTCAACTTGTGATGGGATGAACTTTGAGGTTTTAGGAGAGAAGTATTTGGACCTTTAAAAAGATAATACTTGCATATGTAATGTATGTATTACATGTAATTGCTTATGTTATATAAGTGGATATTAACATGTTGAACTTATTTTAGTTACATATGTTTATTGATAATGTATATTTTCACCTGTGACTCCAAGAAGTTGTAGGTATATTGCATTAAAACTAAGATTGACCCAATCATGTTGATGGTAACTCTTACAGGGTTCAAAACCATAAATGAGTTAAAGGGATGTCTATACCAAACATATGAAAACTTCTCCTGGTGGAAAATAAAACAAGTCCTGATTGTCTCAGATACCTCTATATCCAAGGAAAAAAGTTCATATTCAGAAGCTTTTTTTTTTAAAACTGCAGATGTGCTTACTTTTCTAGAAACTATATTTCTTCCCTAGTTTATTATGAATGGATTTTTTACTTATTTGTTGCCTTCTAAATTGTAATTAAGATAACTTTTATAACTATGTGACATTCACTATGTGTTTCATATGAATACTATGGATTACTATGTAGATATAGATACTAATTAAATGTATATTTTTCAAACAATTTAAACAGGTTTATTTTATCCACGGAAATTTTTTTAGCAAGGCAATTTGCATTAAGTGACTTGCTCAGCATCAAACATGACAGTGGCTTTGAACTCAGGTCCTCCCTGGATTTCAACTTGGGTCCCACTGACTGAAGGGCTATTGCTTTATCCACTGATTTGTCTAGCTGCTCCAGAGAACTTTTATTTTTTAAGATTAATTTTCAATATTTGAAAATATTCAATTATAAAGATTTAAAAAATGTACCAAATTAAAGATGCATAAAAATGGAACTTCATTTTTTTCTTAATGAACAACAAAACATTACTATTTAAAAATACAAAGTTAAAAAAAGATGCAAAATATCAAACATATGAAGCTGTGCCTGAGCACACATGTCTTTGTGGATCCCACCATTCAGGAGATAAGAAGTACATTTTTCTTTTTCCCTCAGTTACATTTAAAACATTTTTTTTGCATTTTTGTTTTGTTTGTTTTTATAAAGCTTTTTATTTTCAAAATATATGCGTGGATAATTTGACAACTTTGATCCTTGCATAGCCTTGTCTTTTAGATTTTCTCCTTTTTCCCTCAACTCCCTCCCCTAGATGACAATTCAATATGTGTTAAAATATATGTTAAATCCAATATGTATAAATATATTTATACAATTCTCTTGATGCATAAGAGAAATCAGACCAAAAAAAGAAAGTAAATGAGTAAGAAAAAAAATTTAAGTAAACAACAAAAAGAGTGAAAATGTTATGTTGTGATCCACATTCAGTTCCTACAGTCCTCACTCCGGGTGTAGATAGCTCTTTTCATCAAAAGATCATTGGAACTTGCATCGATCACCTCATTGTTGGAAAGAGTCCAATTCATCAGAATTGATCATTTTATAATATTAATGTTGTCATGTACAATGATCTGGTTCTGCTTATTTTACTTAGCATCAATTCATGTAAGTCTCTTCAGGTCTCTCTAAAATAATTCTCCTGATCATTTCTTATAGAACAATAATATTTCATAACATTCATAGACCATAACTTATTCAGCCATTCCCCAACTAATGGGTATCCAGTCAATTTCCAGTTTCTTGCCACTACAAAAGCCTGAAAAGGGCTGCCACAAACATTTTTGCACATGTGGGTCCCTTTCCTTCCTTTAAGATCTCTTTGGCATGTATTCCCAGTAGAAATATTGCACAGTCAAAGGGTACGCACAATTTAATAACATTTTGAATATAGTTCCAAATTCCTTTCCAGAATGGCTGGATCTGTTCACAACTCCACCAACAATGTATTAGTGTCCCAGTTTTCCCACATCCCCTCCCACATTCATTCTTATCTTTTCCTGTCATCTTAGCCAATCTGAGAATAGAGTGATGTCTCAGAGTTGTCTTAATTTGCATTTCTCTGATTAATAGTTATTTAGAGCATCTTCTCATATGCTTAGAAATAATATTAATTTCTTCATCTGAACATAATCTGTTCGTATCCTTTGACCATTTATCAATTAGAGAATGGCTTGGATTCTTAGAAATTTGATTCAATTCTCTATTTTAGAAATGAAGCATTTATCAGAACCCTTAAATGTAAAAATGATTTCCCAATTACTTCCCTTCTGATCTTGCATGCATTAGTTTTATTTGTACAAATTTTTTTTTAACTTAATATAGTCAAAATTATCTATCTGGTGTTCAATTATGAGTTCCATTTTTTCTTTGGACATAAATTCCTTCCTTCTCACATATCTGAGAGGTAAACAATCCTATTTTCTTCTAATTTGTTTATAATATCACTATGTCTAAATCATGAACCCATTTAGATCTTATTTTTATATGAGGTGTTAGGTATGTGTCAAACTCTAATTTCTTCTATACTATTTTCCAATTTTCTCAGCAGTTTTTGTCAAATAGTGAGTTCTTATCCCAAAATCTGGTGTCTTTGGCTTTGTCAAACACTAGATTGCTATAGTTATTGCCTATTTTATCCTGTGATCAAACCTATTCCAATGATCAACTAGTCTATTTCTTAGCCAGTTCCAAGTGGTTTTGATGACCATTGCTTTATAATATAATTTTAGGTCTCACACAGCTAGGCCACCTTCATTAGCATTTTAAAATTAATTCCCTTGAAATTCTTGACCTTTTGTTCTTCTAGATGAACTTTGTTACTATTTTTTTTTTTAGATCTATAAAATAATTTATTGGGAGTTTTATTGGTATGGCACTAAATAAATAGATTAATGAATTTAGGTAGTATTGTCATTATATTCATTTGGCCTACCCACAAGCACTTGATTTTTCCAACTGATTAGGTCTGACTTTATTTGTGTGGAAAGTATTTTGTAGTTGTGTTGGTATAGTTCCTGACTTTCCCTTTGAAATATTTCCCTTTGAAATATTCCCAAATATTTTATACTATTGAAAATTATTTTAAATAGAATTTCTCTTTGTATTTCTTTCTGCTGAACTTGGTTGACAATATATAAAATGGTGATGATTTATGTGGATTTATTTTGTATCTTGCAACTTTGTTAAAGTTGTGAATTGTTTCTAGTAGTTTTTTTAGTTGATTCTCTGGGGTTCACTAAGTATACCATCATATCATTTCCAAACATTTATAATTTCGTTTTCTCATGACATACTGTAATTCTTTTATTCTCTTTTTCTTTTTTCATTGCCAAAGCTAACATTTCTAATACAATATTGAATAGTAGTGGTGATAGTGAACAACATTGCTACTATTCTTATTGAGAATGTTTCTAGCCTGTCCCCATTACATATGATGCTTGCTGATGGTTTTAAAGAGATGCTACTAGACTATTATAAGGAAAAGTCCATTTATTTCTATACTCTTTAATTTTTTTAAAAATTTATTTTAATTGTTAACTTTTTATTGACAGAACATATGCCTGGGTAATTTTTTTACAGCATTATCCCTTGCACTCACTTCTGTTCCGATTTTTCCCCTCCCTCCCTCCACCCCTCCCCCAGATGGCAAGCAGTCCTTTACATGTTAAATAGGTTACAGTATATCCTAGATACAATATATGTGTGCAGAAACAAACAGTTTTCTTGTTGCACTGGAAGAATTGGATTCAGAAGGTATAAATAACCCAGGAAGAAAAACAAAAATGCAAGCAGTTTATATTCATTTCCTAGTGTCCTTTCTTTGGGTGTAGCTGCTTCTGTCCATCATTTATCAATTGAAATTCAGTTAGGTCTTTTTGTCAAAGAGGTCCACTTCCATCAGAATACATCCATCCTCATACAATATCGTTGTCGAAGTGTATAATGATCTCCTGGTTCTGCTCATTTCATTTAGCATCAGTTCATGTAAGTCTCGCCAAGCCTCTCTGTATTCATCCTGCTGGTCATTTCTTACAGAACAATAATATTCCATAACATTCATATACAATAATTTACTCAATTATTCTCCAATTGATGGCATCCATTCATTTTCCAGCTTCTAGCCACTACAAACAGGGCTGCCACAAACATTTTGGCACATACAGGTCCCTTTCCCTTCTTTAGTATCTCTTTGGGATATAAGCCCAGTAGACACATTGCCGGATGAAAGCATATGCACAGTTTGATAACTTTTTGAGCATAGTTCCAAATTGCTCTCCAGGATGGCTGGATGTGTTCACAATTCCACCAACAATGTATCAGTGTCCCTGTTTTCCCACATCTACTCCAACATTTCACATTATCTTTCCCTGTCACTCTAGCCAATCTGACAGGTGTGTAGTAGTACCTCAGAGTTGTCTTAATTTGCATTTCTCTGATTAATAATGGTTTGGAGCATATTTTCATATGACTATAAATAGTTTCAATTTCATCATCAGAGAATTGTCTGTTCATATCCTTTGACCATTTATCAACTGGAGAATGGTTTGATTTCTTATAAATTAGAGTCAATTTTCTATATATTTTGGAAATGAGGCCTTTATCAGAACCTTTGATTGTAAAAATGTTTTCCCAGTTTATTGTTTCCCTTCTAATCTTGTCTGCATTTGTTTTGTTTGTACAAAAACTTTTCAATTTGATATAATCAAAATTTTCTATTTTATGGTCAATAGTGATCTCTAGTTCTTCTTTGGTCATAAATTCCTCCCTCTTCCACAGGTCTGAGAGGTAAACTATCCTATGCTCTTCCAGTTTGTTTATAATCTCATTCTTTATGCCTAGGTCATGAACCCATTTTGACCTTATCTTGGTGTATGGTGTTAAGTGTGGGTCAATGCCTAGTTTCTGCCATACTAATTTCCAATTTTCCCAGCAATTTTTGTCAAATAATGCTTTCTTATCCCAAAAACTGGGGTCTTTGGGTTTGTCAAACACTATATTATTAAAGTTATTGGCTGTTTTGTACTTTGAACCTAACCTATTCCATTGATCAACTAGTCTGTTTCTTAGCCAATACCAGATGGTTTTAGTAACTGCTGCTTTATAATATAATTTTAGATCTGGTACAGCTAGGCCACCTTCATTTGATTTTTTTTCATTAATTCCCTTGAAATTCTTGACCTTTTGTTTTTCCATATGAACTTTGTTGTTATTTTTTCTAGTTCATCAAAGTAGTTTTTTGGGAGTCTGATTGGTATAGCACTAAATAAATAGATTAATTTAGGTAGTATTGTCATCTTTATTATATTTGCTTGCCCAATCCAAGAGCATTTAATATTTTTCCAGTTGGTTAGATCAGACTTAATTTGTGTGGAAAGTGTTTTGTAGTTTTGCTCATAAATTTTCTGATTTTCCCTTGGCAGATAGATTCCTAAATATTTTATACAATCAGTAGTTACTTTAAATGGAATTTCTTTTTGTAATTCTTAATTGTTGGGTTTTGTTAGTGATATATAAGAATGCTGATGACTTATGTGGGTTTATTTTGTATCCTGCAACTTTGCTGAAGGTATGAATTGT
Organism: Antechinus flavipes; assembly: GCF_016432865.1. Classification (NCBI taxonomy): domain Eukaryota; kingdom Metazoa; phylum Chordata; class Mammalia; order Dasyuromorphia; family Dasyuridae; genus Antechinus; species Antechinus flavipes. The sequence continues at coordinate 89,529,959 of NC_067398.1, read as the reverse complement.
TTCTAATAACTTTTTAGTAGAGTCTCTGGGGTTCTCTAAGTATACCATCATATCATCAGCAAAGAGTGATAATTTGGTTTCCTCATTGCCTATTCTTATTCCTTTAATCTCTTTCTCAATTCTTATTGCCAAAGCTAGCATTTCTAATACAATATTAAATAGTAACGGTGATTGTGGGCAATCTTGTTTCACCCCTGATCTTATTGGGAATGGTTGCACTTTGTCCTTGTTACATATGATGCTTACTGCTGATTTTAAATAGATGCTACTGATTATTTTAAGAAAAAGTCCATTTATTCCTATACTCTCCAGAGTTTTTAATAAGAATGGATGTTGGATTTTATCAAATGCTTTTTCTGCATCTATTGAGATAATCATATGGTTTTTGCTAATTTGATTATTAATATGGCCATTTATACTGATAGTTTTCCTAATACTGAACCAGCCCTGCATTCCTGGTATAGATCCTACTTGATCATGGTGTATTATCCTGGGGATGATTTTCTGTAGTCTTTTTGCTAATATCTTATTTAAGATTTTAGCATCAATATTCATTAGGGAGATTGGTCTATAATTTTCTTTCTCTGTTTTCAACCTACCTTGTTTAGGTATCAGTACTATGTCTGTGTCATAAAGGAATTTGGTAGGACTCCTTCATTCCCTATTTTTTCAAATAGTTTATAAAGCATTGGGGCTAATTTTTCTTTGAATGTTTGGTAGAATTCACATGTAAATCCATCTGGTCCTGGGGATTTTTTTTAGGGAGTTGATTAATAGTTTGTTCTATTTCTTTTTTCTGAAATGGGACTATTTAAGCAATTTACTTCCTCCTCTGATAATCTGGGAAGCCTATATTTTTGGAGATAGTCATCCATTTCACTTAGGTTATCAAATTTATTGGCATAAAGTTGGGCAAAGTAACCCCTTATTATTTCTTTAATTTCCTCTTCATCAGTGGAAAGTTCTCCCTTTTCATTTTTAAGACTACTAATTTGATTTCCCTCTCTCCTTTTTCTAATCAGATTTACCAACTGTTTATCAATTTTATTGTTTTTTTCATAAAACCAACTCTTAGTTTTATTTATTAGTTCAACAGTTTTTTTTACTTTCTATATTATTAATTTCTCCTTTTATTTTTAGAATTTCAAGTTTAGTAATTGATTGGGGGGGGTTAATTTGGTCTTTTTCTAGCTTTTTAAGTTGCAGGCCCAATTCATTGATCTTCTCTTTTTCTATTTTATTCAAGTAAGCCTCTAAGGATATAAAATTTCCCCTTATTACTGCTTTGGCTGCATCCCATAAATTTTGATATAATGTCTCACCATGTCATTATCTTGAGTGAAATTATTAATTGTGTCTATAATTTGCTGTTTCATCCAATCATTCTTTAAGATGAGATTATTTAGTTTCCAATTACTTTTTGATCTATTTACAGCTAACTTTTTGTTGAATGTAGTTTTTATTGCATTGTGATCTGAAAAGAAAGCATTTACTATTTCTGCCTTCCTGCATTTAATTTTGAGGTCTTTATGTCCTAATATATGGTCAATTTTTGTGTAGGTTCCATGAACTGCTGAGAAGAAAGTATACTCCTTTCTGTCACCATTCAGTTTTCTCCAGAGATCTATCATACCTAATTTTTCTAATATTCTATTTACCTCTTTAATTTCTTTCTTATTTGTTTTGTGATTTGATTTATCTAAATCTGAGAGTGCAAGATTGAGATCTCCCACTATTATAGTTTTGCTGTCTATTTCTTCTTGCAACTCTCTTAACTTCTCTTTAAGGAAGTTAGATGCTATACCACTTGGTTCATTTATGTTTAATAATATTGCTTCATTGTCTATAGTACCCTTTAGGAAGATATAGTTTCCTTCCTTATCTCTTTTAATTAAATCAATCTTTGCTTTTGCTTGATCTGAGATAAGGATGGCTACCCCTGCTTTTTTGACTTCACCTGAAGTATAATAGATTCTTCTCCAGCCTTTTACCTTTACTCTGTATGTATCTCCCTGTTTTAAATGTGTTTCCTGTAAACAACACATTGTAGGGTTCTGACTTTTGATCCAGTCTGCTGTCTGCCTCGTCTTTATGGGAGAGTTCATCCCATTCACATTTATGGTTAAAATTACCAATTCTGTATTTCCTGCCATCCTAATATCCCCAGATTATACTTTTCTTTTTCTTGCCCTCCTTCCCTTCTTCCCTAGTATTAAACTTATTGGTCCCACTAATGTCACGCAGCTCTCCCTCTTTAGTATCCCTGCCTCCTCCCTTTGAATCCTTTCCCCTTTCTTGTATCCTTCCCTTATTACTCTTTTTCCTTCTCCCTTTTTTCTCTCCCACTTTTTAATGAAGTGAGAGAAGAATCTCTGTAAAACAAATATGTCAATTGTTTCCTCTTTGAGCCAACTCTGATGAGAGTAGGATTCACACAATATTCCTCCCCTTCTCTAAGTTCCCTCATATATGATAGGTTTCCTTTGCTTCATTGTCGCATGTAGTTTCCCTCTTTTTATCTCCCCTCTTCCCTTTTTCTGACACTATCCCCTTTCCATTTCTACTTCCCTTTTTTATGTTATATCAGTAAAATCAAATTATTCATATGGTTTTTATACATATCCACAACAGAAATACAGTTCTCAAGAGTTCCTTTTACCTTTTTCTAGTTCTCTTGATTCCTGTTGTTGGAGATCAAATTTTTTGTTTAAGTCTGGTTTTTTTCCTTAGAAACAGATGGAATTCCTCTATTTCATTAAATGTCCATCTTCTTCCATGGAAAAAAATACTCAGCTTAGCTGGGTAGTTTATTCTTGGCTGCATTCCAAGCTCTTTTGCCTTTCGGAATATCTGATTCCAGGCCCTTCAATCCTTTAATGTTGAGGCAGCCAGATCTTGCATGACCCTTATTGTGGCATCTCAGTATTTGAACTGTTTTTTTTTTTTTTTTTTTTTTTTTGGCTGCTTGTAAAATTTTTTCTTTAGTCTGAAAATTCTGAAGTTTGGCCACAATATTCCTTGGAGTCTTTATTTTAGGGTCTTTTTCAGAAGATGTTCAATGAATTCTTTCAACGCCTATTTTCCCTTCCAATTCTATTACTTCTGGGCAGTTCTCTTTGATGATTTCCTGTAAAATAGTATCTAGGCTCTTTTTTTCATCATAATTTTTGGGTAGTCCTATGATCCTCAGGTTATCTCTCCTATTTTTAAATTTATTTTAATTGTAACTTTTTATTGACAGAACATATGCCTGGGTAATTTTTTTACAAGAGTATCCCTTGCTTTCACTTCTGTTCTGACTTTTCCCTTCGCTCCCTCTATCCCCTACCCTAGATGGCAAGCACTCTTATACATGTTAAATAGATACAATATATGTGTGCAGAGCCGAACAGTTCTCTTGTTGCACAGGAAGAATTGGATTCAGAAGGTAAAAATAACCTGGAAAGAAAAACAAAAATGCAAACAGTTTTTACTCATTTCCCAGTGTTCTTTCTTTGGGTATAGCTGCTTCTGTCCATCATTGATAAATTGAAACTGAGTTAGGTCTCTTTGTCAAAGAAATCCATTTCCATTAGAATACATCCTCATATAGTATCGTTGTTGAGGTATATAATGATCACTTGGTTCTGCTCATTTCACTTAGCATCAGTTCATCTAAGTCTCTCCAGTCCTTTCTGTATTCATCCGGCTGGTCATTCCTTACAGAACAATAATATTCCATAACATTCATATACCACAATTTACACAACCATTCTCCAATTGATGGGCATCCATTCAATTTCCAGTTTCTAGCCACTTCAAACAGGGCCGCCACAAACATTTTGCTACATACAGGTTCCTTTCCCTTCTTTATTATTTCTTTGGGATATAAGCCCAGTAGTAGCACTGCTGGATCAAAGGACATGCACAATCTGATAACCTTTTGGGCATAATTCCAGATTGCTTTCTAGAATGGGTGGATTCGTCTACAACTCCACCAATAATGCATCAATATCCCAGTTTTCCCGCATCCCCTCCAACGTTCATCATTATTTTTTTCCTGTCATCTTAGCCAATTTGACAGGTGTATAGTGGTATCTCAGAGTTGTCTTAATTTGCATTTGTCTGATCAATAGTGATTTGGAACACTCTTTCATATGAGTGGAAATAGTTTCAATTTCATCATCTGAAAATTGTCTGTTCATATCCTTTGACAATTTATCAATTGGAGAATGCCTTGATTTCTTATAAATTAGAGTCAATTCTCTATGTATTTTGGAAATGAGGCCTTTATCAGAATCTTTAACTATAAAAATGTTTTCCCATTTTGTTGCTTCCCTTCTAATTTTGTTTGCACAAAGGCTTTTTAATTTGATGTAATCAAAATTTTCTATTTTATGATCAATGAAGATCTCTAGTTCTTCTTTGGTCACAAATTCCTTCCTCCTCCACAAGTCTGAGAGGTATACTATCCTATGTTCCTCTAATTTATTTATGATCTTGTTCTTTACGTCTAAATCATGGACCCATTTTGATCTTATCTTGATATATGATGTTAACTGTGGGTCCATGCCTAATTTCTGCCAAAATAGTTTCCAGTTTTCCAGCAGTTTTTGTCAAATAATGAATTATTATCCCAAAAATTGGTATCTTTAGGTTTGTCAAACACTAGATTGCTATAGTTATTAACTATTTTGTCTTGTGAACCTAACCTATTCCACTGATCAACTAGTCGATTTCTTAACCAATACCAAATGGTGCTTTATGATATAGTTTTAAATCAAGTACAGCTAGGCCACCTTCATTTGATTTTTTTTTTCATTAATTCCCTTGAAATTCTTGACCTTTTGTTCTTCCATATGAATTTTGTTATTATTTTTTCTAGGTCATTAAAATAATTTCTTGGGAGTCTGATTGGTATAGCACTAAATAAATAGATTAGTTTAAGAAGTATTGTCATCTTTATTATATTCACTCAGCCTATCCAAGAGCACTTGATATTTTTCCAATTATTAAAATCTGACTTTATTTGTGTGGAAAGTATTTTGTAATTTTGTTCATATAATTCCTGACTTTTCTTGAGTATATAGATTCCCAAGTATTTTATGCTATTGACAGTTATTTTGAATGGAATTTCTCTTTGTATCTCCTGCTGTTGGATTTTGTTGGTGATGTATAAAAATGCTGAGGGTTATGTGGATTTATTTTGTATCCTGCAACTTTGCTAATGTTATCAATTATTTCTAGTAGCTTTTTAGTAGAATCTCTGGGGTTCTCTAAGTGTACAATCATATCATCTGCAAAGAGTGATAGTTTGGTTTCCTCATTACCTACTCTGATTCCTTTAATCTCTTTCTTCACTCTTATTGCCAAGGCTAGCATTTCTAATACAATATTGAATAGTAATCGTGATAGTGGGCAACCTTGTTTCACTCCTGATCTTACTAGGTTCTAGTTTTTCCCCATTACATATGAGGCTTGCTGATGGTTTTAAATATATGCTCCTGACTATTTTAAGGAAAAGTCCATTTATTCTTATACTCTCAAGTGTTTTTATTAGGAATGGATGCTGGATTTTATCAAATGCTTTTTCTGCATCTATTGAGATAATCATATGTTTTTTGTTAATTTGGTTATCGATATAGTCAATTATGCTAATAGTTTTCCTAATATTGAACCAGCCCTGCATTCCTGGTATAAATCCTCCTTGGTCATAGTGTATTATCCTGGGGATGATTTTCTATAATCTTTTTGCTAATATTTTATTTAAGATTTTAGCATCAGTATTCATTAGGGAGATTGGTTTATAATTTTCTTTCTCTGTTTTCAACCTACCTTGTTTAGGTATCAGTACTATGTCTGTGTCATAAAAGGAATTTAGTAGGACTCCTTCAATTCCTCTTTTTTCAAATAGTTTATATAGCATTGGAGTTAATTGTTCTTTAAATGTTTGGTAGAATTCACATTAAATCCATCTGGTCCTGGGGATTTTTTCTTAGGGAGTTGGTTAATAGCTTGTTCTATTTCTTTTTCTAAAATGGGACTGTTTAGTCTATTTACTTCTTCCTCTATTAATCTGCGCAAGCTATATTTTTAAAGGTATTCTTCCATTTCATTTAAGTTATCGAATTTATTGACATAATGTTGGACAAAGTAACTCCTAATTATTGCTCTAATTTCCTCTTTATTAGTGGCGAGTTCTCCCTTTTCATTTTTAAGACTAACAATTTGATTTTCCTCTTTCCTTTTTTAAATCATATTTACTAAGGGTTTGTTAATTTTGTTGGCTTTTTTTTTTCACTTTATTTGAGTTCATGGAGGATTTCCCAGGATTTTTATTTTCTGAAAGCATCCTGGTCATAATTTTCCATAGAAAATAATTTTCCATCACAAACAATTATCACAATTTATTGAACCATTCCTCAGTTGATGGACATCCCCTCAATTTCCATTCTTTTTGCCCTGAAAAGAGAGGTGCTATGAATATGTTTGGTACATATAAGTAATCTTCCTTTTTTTTTGAATATCTTTTGGTATTCCTGCCTAGTAGTGGTAATGTTATGTCAAAGGACATGCATAAATTGTAGCCCTTTTGGCAAAGATCATATCTTTTGATCATTAATTAGTGCTTGACTTTTTTTATATATAAATTTGACTCTATTCCCTTTATGTTTGAGAAATGAGACCTTATCATAAAAATCTTGCTTTAAACTTGTTTCTACAATTACTTTTGCTAAATGTAGTGTTAGCAATTTATTCTATTCTTGCTCTCTTTTCACCCTGTTGCATCTGAAAACTATTTTGCTACTGACCACACTCTTCCCCAATATGACTTTTTTCAAAGTCACTCTCCCCCCTTTATCCTCCTCTTTTCTTGCAGGATAAGATGAATTTCTATACCTTTATTGACTGTGCATATTATTACCTCTTTGACTCAATTCTGATGAAATGTTAATTTACTCTCTCTCCCCTCACTTCCCCTTCAGTATAAATGATTTTCCTTGCCTTATTTTTTTAAATTAAAACTTTTTTTATTTTCAAAACATATGCATAGGTAATTTTTCAACATTGACCCTTGCAAGACCTTGTGTTCCAAATTTCCCTCTCCTTTCTCTTGCCCCCTCCCCTAGATTGCAAGTAATCACAATATATGTTAAACATGTTAAAATATATGTTAAATCCAATATATGTATACATATTTAATCTTGCCTTTTTTAATGGGAGATAATTTGCACCATTCTACTTCTCCTTTTCCCTGTTTCCCATTACATTCCTGTCTCACCCCCTTAATTTCATTATTTTTTAAAAGATATTATCCCTTCATATTCAATTCATACCTATGACATACTCCTAACTGACATAATGAGAAAGTTATAATGGATTACAAGTATTACTTTCCCATATAGAATTGTAAACAGATAAACCTTATTAAGTCCATCATGGCAACTTTCTTGATTACATCCTTATGCTTCTCCAGAGTTCTATGTTTGAAAATCAGTTTTTCCATTGAATTCTGGTCTTTTCCTCACGAATGCTTGAATATCCTCTATTTCATTAAATTACTTTTCCTCTGAAGGATTATACTCAATTTTTCTGGGTAGATGATTCTTGTTTGTAAACCTAAATCTACTGCTTTCCAGAGTTTCAAAAACAGTCCTTTAATGTAGAAGCTGCTAAATGTTGTGTTATATTGACTGTGGTTCCATGATACTCGAATTGTTTCTTGCTGGTTGCTTGCAACTTTTTCGCCTTGACCTGGGATTTCCAGAATTTGGATTTTTATTTTGAGATCTCTATCAGGAGGTGATTGGTGGATCCTTTCAATTTCTATTTTACCCTCTGATTCTAGAATATCAGGACAGTTTTTCTTGACAATTTCTTGAAACGAGTCCTGGCTGGTTTTTTGTGTGTGTGTGTGTGTGTGTGTGTGGTTGTTGTTGTTTTGCTGTTTGTTTGTTTTTGTTTTTTGTTTTTGATCACCATTGGTAGACTAGTAATTTTTATATTATCTCACTTGGATTTATTTTTCAGGTCAGTTGTTTTGCAATGAAATTTCACATTTTTCCTATTTTCATTTTTTTGATTTTGCTTTATTGCATCTTGCTTTCTCATAAGGTCATTAACTTCTATTTACTCAATTCTAATTTTTAAGGAATTCTAAGGAATTCCTCAGGGAGCTTTTGTATCTTCATTCCCAACTGGGTAATTTTGCTTTGTAAGGCATTCTTCTCTTCATTAACTTTTGTATTTCCTTTTGCACCACTCTCAATTTTTTTCCTAGTTTTTCCTCTGTCTCTTTTACTTGATTTTCAAAATCCCTTTTGGGTTTTACCATGGCCTGAGCCCAATTCTTTTTTTTTTCTTAGAAGCTTTGGATGTAGGAACTTTGACTTTATTGTCTTCTGAGTGTGTGTTTTGATGTTTGTCACCATGATAGCTTTCAATTCAGAAACTTTTTTTGTTTTTTCTCATTTTCTTAGTCTATTACTCTGTTTTTAACTCTTTGTTAAAGTAAAAGTAATTTTCTGAATTTATTTCATAATATACTTAGAACATTAATTTTTAATCCACAGAGAGAAAGAATGATGAAATAGTAGTGGAAATCAATGAGAATTATTTTTTATCAAGTCCCCAAGAAACAATCATTGTTCATCTTGTATCAAGCATGTGTACCCTACAATGTTATATATATTTTATTCTATATGATAAGGAAAGAAATGTCTTTTATAAATAAATATTTAATATATTGGTTGACATTGGCATCCTCACTTGGTCACATATTATATAAACCAAATACAACTTGGAAGAAGAAGAGTTCCAGAAAAGAAATAAGTAGGTAGTTATGTTATTTTTTTGTTTGTTTTGAAAATGTTAAGATATTATATTTAAGTTTGCCTGTATCTGGTTATATTTATATATTGTATTACCTAATCTTAACTAAAATACCATCAAAATGATCAAAATACAATCAAAAGTAACAAAATAATGTCAATATTATTTATCCAGTGAAACAATAGTCTGAGGATAATACATATATCAATGTAAGTGGTTAAGTCAATATTTATTATTTTCCCAAATTGTTAGTCACATTGTAAGGTAAATGTAATGCTATTACATTCCTCAAGATCTCAAGAAACTTAAATAGAAAGCAAAATTTTAATTTAATTATAAATTACCATAAACATTTTAGGATACCTAGGGATAATTTCCCTATCTGATCTTTGGAAAAGGGAGAAATTTATGACCAAACTAGAACTAGAGAACATTATGAATGGTAAAATGAACAACTTTGAATACATTAAATAAAAAAGTATTTGCACAAAGAAAATCAATAGAAATAAGATTAAAAGTAAAGCACAATATGGGGAAAATCTTTACAGCCAGTATTTCTAATAAAAGTCTCATTTCTAAAATATATAAAGAACTCTGTCAAATTTATAAGAATACAAGTCATTCCCCAATTGATAAATGGTCAAAGAATATGAACAGACAATATTTAGATGATGAAATTAAAGCCAATTATGGTCATATAAACAAATACTCTAAATCACTATTGATTAGAGAAATGCAAATTTAAATAAATATGAGGTCCCAACTCACACTTCTCGGGTTTCTAAGATAATAGGAAAAAATAATGATAAATGTTAGAAGGGATGTGGGAAAACCGGGATACTAATGTATTATAGGTGGAATTTTTAAATGATCCAAGCATTCTAGAGAGCAATCTGGAACTAGGCCCAAAGGGCTATAAAACTGTGTATACCCTTTGACCCAGTGGTGTCATTACTGGGTCTGTCTCCCAAGGACATCATAAAAGAAGGAAAAGGACTTCTTTGGCAATGACATCTTATCAGAGACAATGTTCTAAAAACAAAGGTTTTGTACCTTCTCTCTTTGAAACGCAATTGTGGCTCTGAGAAAATGGGCCTTTACACTTTGCTTTAGCATGTGCTTTTTTGTGTTAATGGAATGAAATTAATTATTAGTTTTGAAATTCCAAATGAATTTTGAAACATTAGGAGAGTTAGTCTATGGGAATATACATAGTCTAATAGTTGATTCCATGCCAGTTTTTATAGATAGTCTGCTCATCATGCTTTATTTTAATAAGGAATCAATTATATAATCTGATCCATAGGTAAAAGAAATAATTCATTTTGCAGTCAAGAACATTGATTTTGGCAGCCCTGTTTGTAATGGCCAGAAACTGGAAACTGAGTAGATGCCCATCGATTGGAGAATGGCTGAATAAATTGTGATATATAAATATTATGGAATATTATTGTTCGGTAAGGAATGACCAGCAGGATGATTTCAGAAAGGCCTGGAGAGGCTTACATGAACTGATGCTGAGTGAAACGAAAGGGCCAGGAGATCATTATGTACTTCAACAATACTATATGATGCATTGTACCAAGATAAGGTCAAAATGGGTTCATGACCTAGGCATAAAGAATGAGATTATAAATAAATTGGAAGAGCATAGGATAGTTTACCTCTCAGACCTGTGGAAGAGGAAGGAATTTATGACGAAAGAAGAACTAGAGATCACTACTGACTACAAAATAGAAATTTTTGATTATATCAAATTGAAAAGTTTTTGTACAAACAAAACTAATGCAGACAAGATTAGGAGGGAAACAAATTGGGAAAATATTTTTACAGTCAAAGGTTCTGATAAAGGCCCCATTTCCAAAATATATAGAGAATTGACTCTATAAGAAATCAAGGCATTCTACAATTGATAAATGGTCAAAGGATATGAACAGACAATTCTCAGATGAACAAATTGAAACTATTTCTAGTCATATGAAAATATGCTGCAAATCATTATTAATCAGAGAAATGCAAATTAAGACAACTCTGAGGTACCACTACACACCTGTCAGATTGGCTAGAGTGACAGGGAAAGATAATGCGAAATGTTGGAGGGGATGTGGGAAAACAGGGACACTGATACATTGTTGGTGGAATTGTGAACACATCTAGCCATCCTGGAGAGCAATTTGGAACTATGCTCAAAAAGTTATCAAACTGTGCATACCTTTTGATCCAGCAGTGTTTCTACTGGGCTTATACCCCAAAGAGATACTAAAGAAGAGAAAGGGACCTGTATGTGCCAAAATGTTTGTGGCAGCCCTGTTTGTAGTGGCTAGAAACTGGAAAATGAATGGATGCCCATCAATTGGAGAATGGCTGGGTAAATTGTGATATATGAATATTGTGGAATATTATTGTTCTGCAAGAAATGACCAACAGAATAAATACAGAGAGGACTGGTGAGACTTACATGAACTGATGCTGAGTGAAATGAACAGAATCAGGAGATCATTATACATGGCAATGATACTGTATGAGAGTTTATTCTGATGGAAATGGATTTCTTCGACAAAGAGAAGATTTAACTCAGTTTCAACTGATCAAGGATGGACAGAAGCAGCTACACCCACAGAAAGAACATGGAAATGAATGTAAACTGCTTACATTTTTGTTTTTCTTCCTGGGTTATTTATACTTTCTGAATCCAATTCTCCCTATGCAACAAGAGAACTGTTCGGTTCTGCAAACATATATTGTATCTAGGATATACTGCAACATATTTAACATGTATAGGACTGCTTGCCATCTGGGGGAGAGGGTGGAGGGAAGGAGGGGAAAAATCGGAACAGAAGTGAGTGCAAGGGATAATGCTGTAAAAAATTACCCTGGCATGGGTTCTGTCAATAAAAAGTTATTAAAAAAATATATGATGATCAATTCTGATGGATGTGACCCTCTTTAGCAATGAGATGAACCAAATTAGTTCCAATGGAGCAGTAATAAACTGAACCAGCTATGCCCAGCGAAAGAACTCTGGGAGATGACTATGAACCATTACATTGAATTTCCAATCCCTATATTTTTGCCTGCCTGCATTTTGGATTTCCTTCACAGACTAATTGTATACTATTTCAGAGTCCGATTCTTTTTGTACAGCAAAATAACGGTTTGGTCATGTATACTTATTGTGTATCTCATTTATACTTTAATATATTTAATATCCACTGGTCATCCTGCCATCTAGGGTAGAAGGGTAAAAATTGGAATAAAAGGTTTGGCAATTGTCAATGCTGTAAAATTACCCATCCATATAACTTGTAAATAAAAAAGCTATTAAAAAAAAAGAACATTGTGTCTGGTCAGGTGTCATTGCCAAAGTGGTCAAATCATAAAAAGAAAGGTATCAAGAGAGAATATCTGAAGGCAATGATCTAAGAACTTGTTATCAAGTCACTTTGTAAGAGTAGTATCTGTTCTGACTATGCAGCCAGTTGAAAATAACTTTTGCCAACCATGTGTTTAATTAAGCAGTGAAAATGGTTAGAAAATATCTGAATTATTTCTTACACATCATTATTCCTCATGACTACTTCAAGTAGGCTTTTTATCAGACCCTCATTATGGGGATGAATATCTGAAACATTCTGCATGTCTTTCTGTGCCTTTAGCCTTTCCATTTCAAATATTCAAACTATAAACACTTAAAACATTCAAAAATGGATTTTCTCTCATTTATAAATCATCCAAAATATCAGTGGCTTTAAAAAAACAAAATATATTAAATTGTTTTTAATTGTAAGTCTACCTTTATTTCATGCACTGGATGCAGAAGCAGTGTTTGACTTCCTGAACTTTTTTCCTCATTTTAGGAGAGAAATAATTATTAAGAAAACAATTAAATGAAGGTCTGAACCAATCTTCCTTTTACCAAATCAATAAGAGATTACATCATTTTTTTCTTTTTTTTAATATTTTTAATGTATTGAATTCCACATTCTATACTTTCCCTTCATTATCTCTCCACCCTTCATGAATACTTTCTAATCAGTTTAGAACAATTGATTATTATCAGAAAAAAAACTTTATAATACAGTAACTGAATTAAAAACTATTGAAAAATAAAATGATTTAGTAAATACGGTAAAAGTAAACTTCTATTGGAACAACACAAATTTACCATGAGATTGTACACGAACACTTCAGAGCTTTGTGTCCAAAATAGGAATTATTATCTTTCTACCAGAATTAAGCACTTTTTTTTTTTTTTTTTGCTCAAAGGAAGCTCTTGGTTTTTTTTTACTTCACAACCTCTGTGTCATCCCTGATTCCTCACTCTGCTCTTATTAACTAATTTGTGAAATCTTATCTTCTTTGACTACTTAAATTTTCTCATTTATGTCAGTTTTTCTCCACTAACACAGTCAATATTCTCAGAAAGAATATCATTAACCATTGTCTAAGCTATTATACTTTTTTCTTTTTTCTCTTTATATTAAGAAATTTTTATTTTATCATAAAAATAAACTCTAGCATTTCTAAAAAAAGATTAAACTCACATACACCAAAAATAAATTCTAACTTCCCATGTAGTATTTTTGGTAAGGTTATACTTAATAGATTAAATTACATCCCCCCTGCCTCCCCCCCCCCAAAAAAAAAAGACAAACCAACAACAACAATGTTAAGGAGGCAGACTTATGAGAATGGTGCCAAAAGAATATCATGTAATCAAAGTATTCCTATCTGGATAAATCATGGATCATTTATTGACTAAAACCAGTGGGTATGGAAAAAGTTGAAGTGGTAGAAAATGATGTATCACTACCAGTGACCTAATTGCAACAACATGATGGAAAAGAAATTTGATGAGAAGATGTCAAGGGGGTGGGGATTGTGCCATAGAAGTGAGCCAATAAGTGTAGGAAGTGTTTTCTATGAATGTAGTTGTGGAATGTGTAATTAAAAAAAAACAAAAACAAATCAAAGAAAGCAGGGTAGGTAACATTCAGTAGAAGCGGTCATTTTACTTTTCTCTCCTTCCTCTAACCAAAAGAATGCTTATGATTTGGGGAGCAGGAAATAGGTAGTCCAAAGCTTGAGTTAGTTACCACTAAACTTTTATGGATTTACTAGAAAGGGAGAGATCCTTCTGGTTGTTTAGTCAGAGAACACCAGGAGAAGGTGACATATGACATTTTTTGCTAATTGCAAGTTATCCTTGCATTTCCAATGAGTGTGATATACTGATATCCAATATTAAAGGGGGAAAACCCTCACTACATATCCTTTCTTTCACTGCATGAAAGTTTTCTCTTTCCCTATTACAATTAAGTAACCATATTTTTTTTTTCCTGGACTACAAGTGTGGAACTTCATTCCAATCTTGAAATTAAGATTCAAGACCTATTTCATAATGTTTCAAACCAGTCACATGTGGAGAATGAGGGAAAGCTTATGAATAATTTGTGCATTTCTTTGGTATCCACAAAGATTTTAGGCTTGGCTTTAGATTCCTTCCATATGAACATGTTCAAGAATTCACAGGATGAAAAAAAAATATATGGAATTGTTATAATGAAGGATTATGTATCCAATAGCATATACCTAAAGATGATAAAATCCTTATTTTGCAGAAGAATTTTTAAAAAATGGGATATATGGCCATCTTTTGTGTAGTCCTGAGTCAAGTTCAAGTGTACATCAATCATTTTTCCAAATATTCATTTCTAGCCCAATTGTTATAATCTACAACTTTCAAGGTTTAAAATATATCTATTTGCTTATTATTAACATTTTGTTAAAACTGAAATTATGAGTTTTGCAACACAAAACTAGTGAAAACAAATTTCTACAGACACATGATAAATGCAAACATTCTATTCTTCCCTAATTAACTAATTACCCTACATTTCCAAACAATTGTTTATAACTTCCATGTTGCTTCTTGAGCTTCACAACAATTTCTCAGTTCAGGAACTTCAGATTTCTTCAAGGTTAAGTCTATTCACTTAAAATTTGCCTTTTATTTTTTCTTCTCAGTTTGCATCATTTAACCACTTTCTCCCACTATTTCCTTATCCTCTTCAACTTCCAATGAATTAATTGCTTTTCTCCTTCAAAATATCCTTAAATTCATAATATCACAACTTTCACAGCTAATAATCCCTACTCTTGATCTTTTTTTGGTAATCTCAATGACTTTATCTTCCATTATAATTTCTGTTTATATGAAATAATGTAAAATGAAGTGAGCAGAGAGAAGAACTATTCATAAAAACAAACTGTTTGGAAAGCCTAAGAACTCTGATAAATTCAATGACAAACTTATAATTCCAAATAATTTATAATAAAATATGCTACTGATCTCCTGCTAGAGAAGCTATAGAGTCAGAGTGATATATATGTGTATTCATATATATACACACATACATATACATACATATCTATCTATATACATATATATGTGTATGTGTATATTTTTTGGACCTGTCATTACATAAAATTGTTTTTCTTGATAACTTTTATTTTTTCTTTCTTTTTGGCTAAAAGGGAAGAAAATTCAGATCTTGGTTAATTGGAAAAAAAAAAAATAAAGTATTTTATGCAAATTATATCCATATATTTGTGTATAAGTAAACGTCATACGTGATTAACTATCTCACAGACATCCTAAACTGGATGTTCTATAGGCATCACAAACTTAAGATATCACAGAATGAACGGATTATCTTTTCCCTCAAACCCTCCCATCTTCAAAACCTGTAGTATTATTATGGATATCACCATATATCCACTCATGCTCACAATCTCCTTAACATCTTAAGATTCCTCACCTTGTGATCTGTCCACCCTATGTTTTAATCATACATTTCTGTAATACATCCTTTGTGCTAATATTCACACTTTTTAATATTTTGTATTGCTGCCTGCTCAAACTTACAATGCAATTCTGCTATCATCTAAAAAGTCATTCTTAAATTCTTCAGATAATAGAAAACTCAGAAAATAGTAGACACAATAGTGCTCTTTTTAAAATGGGATGCCTTTATAAGGCATCATGAGATGAGAGAACATTTACTATTTCCCAAAGGAAAAGTAGAATACAAGTAGACTAGTGTCTACTAAATGGCTAGATTGAAGAGATATTATGGAGATAGAATTAAAAAATGAAAATTGATGGGATATATAAAGTAATAGAAAATGAGGAATTAAGAATGGTTTTGAGATAAAAAGTGCATGCAGCTTTAGCAATAAGAGAAGAAAAAGAAATTATAAGAATTAGAGTAGATGAAATAAAATTATCATTCTTTGCAGATAATATAATGGTATATTTAGAGAATTATAGAGAATTAACTGAAAACTACTAGAAACAATTAATAATTTTAACAAATTGCCAGATATAAAATAACTCCACATAAATTATCATTTCTAAATGTTAACAACCAGCAGCAAGAAATACAAAGAGAAATTCCATTTAAAATTACAGTAGATAATATAAAATATTTGGGAGTCTACCTCCCAAGACAAAGTCAGGAACTATGTGAACACAATTAGAAAACACTTTTTACAAAAATAAAGTTAGATCAAAACAATTGGAAGAATATCAAGTGCTCATGGGCAGACTGAGCTAATATAAGACAATTCTGCCTAAATTAATCTACTTATTCATTGTCATTCCAATCAAACTGCTAAGAAATTACTATATAGATTTAGAAAAAATTATATAGTAATCCATCTGGAAAACAAAAGGTCAAGAATTTCAAGGACATTAATGAAAAAAATGCAAATTGAGATAACCTAGCTTTTACCAGAACCAAAATAATATTATAAAGCAGCTGTAGTATTCAGGCTAGCTTTCTGGAGGACCTTGGGATCAGCCTCGATCTTAGTGCAGAAGTGTAGAAAGCAGGACAGTCATCACAATGCTGGTAAAAGATAGAATGTTTATCTTCCAGTCCTTCTTAGCCTTTATATATTTTATTGTAAAAACATCATTACAGCATACTGATTATGTGTGAACTTAGAGAACCATTATATCACCATAATAAGTACTAATTATATTTGTGAACTAGAGAACCCCTTATCTCATCAATTCCACTGAGTTAACATCTTGTTTCAAGTATACTTCTCCAGAGTTCCAGCCCTCTACAAGCAGCAGTCATCAAAACCATTTAGTACTAAGAAATAGAAATCAAAGCAATAGGTTCAAAACATACAATAGTAAATTATCATAGTAATTTATTTTTTGATAAGCCCAAACTCTAGCTTCAGGTATAAGAACTGTTTGACAAAAATTGAAGGGAAAATAATATAGCAGAAACTTGGCTTTGGCTTTCACTTAAAATCCTATGCCAACATAAGGCAAAAAAGGGTTCATGATTTAAACATAAAGGTAATACAATAAGCAAAGGCAAACAAGAGATAGTCTACCTCTCAGATCTGTAGAGAAGGAAGGAATCTGTGACCAAAGGACTAGAGAATATTATAAAATACAAAATGGATAATTTTCATTACATTAAATTTAAAAGTTTTTGTACAAATAAAACCAATGCAGCCAAGATTAGAAGGGAAGCACAAAATTGAGGGAAAAATTGTCATCAAGGTCCTTGATAAAAACTGCATTTCTGAAATATAAAGAGAATTGACTCAAATTTATAAGGATACAAGCCATTTTACAATTGAAAAATGATCAAAGGATATGAACAGACAATTTTCAGATGAAGAAATAGAAACTATTTTTAATCACATGAAAAGATGCTACAAATTACTATTTATCAGAGAAATGTAAATTAAAACAACTCTGAGATATCACTTCACTCCTATCAGATTGGTTAAGATGACAGGAAAGATAATAATGAATGTTGGAGGGGATGTGAGAAAACTGGGACACTGATACATTGTTGGTGGAATAGTGAATGGATCCAGCCATTCTCGAGAGCAATTTGCAACTATGCTCAAAAAGTTATCAAACTGTGCATATTTTTTGATCCAGCAGCATTTCTACTGGACTTGTATCCCAAAGCGACCTTAAAGGAAGGAAAGGTACCCAAATGTGCAAACATATTTGTGGCAGCCTTCTAGTGGCAAGAAACTGGAATCTGAGTGTATGTCCATCAATTAGAGAATTGCTGAATAAATTATGGTATATGAATGCTATGGAATATTATTGTTCTGTAAGAAACAATCAGTAGGATAATTTCAGAGAGGCCTGGAGAGACCTACATAAACTGATGCTAAATGAAATGAACAGAACCAGGAGACCATTATACATGGCAACAAGAAGACTATATGATGATCCATTCTGATGCATGTGGCTTTATTCAACAATGAGATTATTCAAATCAGTTCCAATTGTTCAGTGACAAAGAGAGCCATCTACATCCAGAGAAAGAACCATGGGAACAGAGTCTAGAACACAACACAACGTTCTCACTCTTTCTGTTATTGTTGTGTTTTTTTTTTTTTTTGCTTGCATTTTGTTTTCTTTCTCAGTTTTTCTTTTTCTTCATTCTTGATCTGATTTTTCTTGTGCAGCAATATAATTGTCTAAAGATGTATACATATATTAGATTTAACATGTATTTCAACATATTTAACATGTATTGGACTACTTCCTAGTTAGGGGAGGGGATGGGGGGAAGAAGAGAAAAAATTGGAGCAAAAGGTTTTGCCAAGGTCAATACTGGAAAAATTACCCATGCATATGCTTTGTAAAAAAAAAAAAAACTTTTAATAAAAAATAATAAAAAGCTATTATTATTTAAAAAGAAAATAAGGAGACTTTTCCCCTTATTTAATTTATATTTTTTAATTTTTTGAACAATATGTTACTGAGTCTAATTATTTCTGAATCTTTTGTCTAGTCAATTCCATTGAACCCTCTTTCTATGCTTTAAACATTACCAGTTTTGATGACTCCTGCTTAATGTCTATAAGGAGCAGTTCAATTTTCATTATGAAGTCAGAAGTTAAGTTCTAATACAGTGAGGAGTGTGGAAGAAGAGTGGTAATGGAGACAAAGTTTCTTGGTTTGTGGTTGTTATTGTTGTTAGTGTCTCATTGCCTCTAATCTCTTTTCTCTTTAGTCTATCTGCCACCTTAGAGGAGTCATATACAATTTTGTGGGCCCATGCAGTCTATAACACTCCTGAATATGGTCTGAACCAGATTAAAGTGTATTAGGGAAATATTTAACAATATTACATTTAAAAATAAGTGGATATATGGCCTACAGAGATTCTTCTATATTAATTAGTGGCACTCCATTTCTATTTGAGTTTTACAACCATTGCTCTATACAGTTAGAATTTAAAACAGTAACAGTAAAAATTAAAAACAAATAGATTTGATTCATCACTTCCATATTTATCTAACTCTATTTATTCCCTCTTAATCCTTAAATCAAATACATTCTCCTCTGTCATGTGTATGTATACATTTTATATTTTTATATATATATATATACATACATATATATGTGTATGATGTATACATACATATATATTATATTATTTATCTCTACATCTTTTGAGAGGTAATCTGAGTTAATTGATTTACTCAGTTACACAGGTAGTAAGTGTTGAGAGTTCAAAGCCGTTTTGAACTCAGATGCTCTTGATTCTAGGGGAAGTGTTCTATCCATTGTGTAACCTTTCATTTAAAACTTTTCAAAACTTACTATTCATTCCCCTCTGTCTAGGTTTCTTACACTCCTCTACCTTTTTGATTTACCATATTTTGGTCAAACTAGTGTTGTTATTTTTGACATGCAAATAATATTATATTTTCTATATCAGTTCCTTTGCACAGACTAGCTTAAGAATTCAGGAATGTACTTCTTTGCACTTTCCCCCCTAGAATAAGTAATTTTCTTCAAGGTTCAGTTTAATCCTTATTTCCTATGTAAGTCCTTTATTGATATCCAGGTCTTAATGCCTCTTGTGAAAAATAATCTGATATTTTTACATCTCTTTTTATATAATTGTATGTGGTTTTCCCCTTTACAGAGCATAAGGTTTTTGTGACAAGAATGTTTCATTTTACCTTTATATTACTATAGCATAATGCAGTGTCTGCCACCCAGTAAGTACATAACAAATGCTTATGCTTCAATTTATTTGATTAGTTGACTGCCTTATTAATGATAGTTAAGGTATAGTCATTCATACTTTTTGTCATTTACAAACTTTCAATTTTCATTTCTCGCCTTTAGATTTTGTGCACTACACACCTGGATAGGTAACCATTTAAGGACTGGCACATTTCCCAAATCACTGGCACTGAAGACTAAATCCCCTTTACTTTCATGGTCTCATAGCCTAATGCTCCAACAGAACTCCAGACCTGTAGTCAAGAAGCCTCATTCCAGTATGGCCTTAGACATTTATTAGCTGTGTGATCATGAGATAGCCACTCATTTGTAAACAGATTTTCAATTTAGCTGTCCTCTGATGTCTTCTTTAGCTCTAGCTTCATGCACTTATCTCAACATATTTTAAAATTTTACCTTGATTATGCATACCTATCCATAATCTTTCCTCATGATGCATGATATTGACTAACCTAATATATTGTAAATCAGAATTATGATTTGGCTGCATTAGTCCTTAGGTACCTATGTCTCTAAAATTTTACGACTACATGATTCTAAATTAATGACAATATTTAACCAATTCAACTTCACAAAAGTGTCTGACAATTTTGCTTACAATGGTTTGGAGAATATGTATGCATTGGAGAAGAGATTAGAGCTGGAGAAGAAAGAGGTTAATTTTGTTTCCAAACACTTAGCTTCTCTTAATTCAGTTTCCTTATCCTTAAAATTGGGGAATTAGATAAAATCAGTTCTAATATTATTCAACTTCAAGTATTTCTTAATTTTATGCTTTCATAACTGATAATATAAGGTAAATTACTTTTTCAAAACTGAGTTTTTGAAACCAAAAATAGGAAATATAAGGAGAGATGCCCCTCACTTCAACAGCAGCTCTGAAAATGAAGTAGTTCATTATGTGAAAATTTAATAGCAAAACAAAACCTTTTCATTGAAAGAAAAAGCAAAGAGTAAAATAACTCCAAATCAATCTTTGCTGTGAGAACAACTTAAAAATGCTGTCTCTGAGTGAGAGAGTTATCTTATCTAATCTTAGAAACCAGTTAACATGGTGCATCATCAAAAGCAAGAATTCCCTCTACAATGTCCCTGGCAGATGATCCTTGATATTTTGTCTTTGAAATACCAAACAAGGGTCACTGCAGGAATGGGATACCACTAAAATTGATGGAACAGTAGACATTAATTCACATCTTCTCATTAGTGAGGCTGTAATGACTCCAAGTTCTAAAAATGTCAGTAAAATGTATCCTTGGGAATATGATTTACTTATAATGAGACACTTACTGTTTCAAGATCTTACTGACCTTCAAAGTAATATAAATTATACTTCTTTTATATAAGGCAATAATTTTGTGTTCAAAGGGAAAAAAAACACTTTGATCTTCAATGTTATACTTCTAGTAAAGAGTCATGGTACTAAGAACTGGAAAGGATAACAGAGGCTATCTAATCTAATCCCCTAATTTTATAAATGAAGAATTTAAGGACCAAAAGAGGTGATGAGAATCACAGAATTTCAATTGTAATATGAATTTTGGAGAAAAAATTCTCTCTTATTTGAACAAAAACAACCCATACTCCATATCTTGTTATTAGACATCCAATCTTTACTAAAGATGCCTAGTAAGGGGAAAAATGAAAGCATCCCATTCCTGTGTCTAAAGCAGTAATGATAGCCTTTGGAAAATTCAATTTATTAAATATATATATATATATGTGTGTGTGTGTGTGTGTGTGTGTGTGTGTGTATATCTATCTATATATATATAATAACTCATAAAACATTTAAACCTAACAATTATATATTTTTAAGATCATCCTTTTTTCAGGCTAAACATTTCAAGTTACTTAAATCTATCAGAGTATGGCAGAATTTCAAAGCCCTTTAGCTTCCTGGTTATTCCTTTGATGTAATATTTTCTGCAACAAGAATCATACATATATGGAATACTTTAAATTTCTGACTAGGAGAAAATATAAGATACTTATCTCCTTCTTAATCCTAGAGATTATATTTCTCCTAATATAGTTTAAGGTTGCACTAATTTATACTACTGGCTGATGTTGATGTATCTTGCACTTGCAATCCAGCAAAACATACTTTCCTTTCTTATCTCTTTTTATAATATCTATTTTTACTTTTGCTTTATCTGAGATCAGAATTACTGCCCATTTTTTTTTTTTTTTGCTTCAATTGAAGCATAATAAGTTCTGTTCCAGCCTTTTGCCTTTACTCAGTATGTGTCTTTCTGTGTCAAATGTGGTTCTAGTAAACAACATGTTGATGTATTGTTTTTTAATCTACTCTGCTATATGCTTCCATTTTATGGGAGAGTTCATCCCATTCACATTCACAGTTATGATTACCATTTCGGTATTTCTTTCCATCCTGTTTTCTCCCCTGAATATATTTTTTTTCTTTCTTTCTACCCTGTCCTTAATGATATGTTTTTTTTCCCACTTTACCAACTATTTTGGTTGGTAAACGAACTCCCCCTTCTCTTACTTGTATTTTTAACCCAATCCACCTACTGCTTTATCTCCTATTACTCATATCCCCTTCTCTTAGTAATTTTTAACTCATCCCATCCATTTTCTTAACTTTTTTCACTCCTCCTTTCTTTTACCTTTTCCCCTAATGTTCTGCCCTCCCCTTCTATCCTGCCTCTCCCTTTTCATAAAGAAAAGATAAAAAAATTTTTTTCTCCTTCTACTTTTTTATAATGTTAGACAAATTTCTAAACTCAAATGAATGATTAAATATTTCTTCTTCAAGCCAAAATAGGTGAGATCAACTCAGACAATGTTCATCCCACTCCTTTCTTTCGAATTGATTTGAATAATTTTTGTCTGACAGCTTGCAGTTAAAATTGTAGTTTTGGAGCTTTGCAACATTTCCTTCCATTTTTCATTTTTTAAAATTTTCTTTGATTGGTTCTTGCTGTCTCACACAATCATTAGCTTCCATTTTGCTCTGTTGTAGTTTTAAATGTGATTTTTTTTTCAGTTAGCTTTTGCATCTCTTTTTTCCATTTGTTTAATTCTACTGTTTAATGAATTGTTTTCTTCAGACAAATTTGTTCTTTGCTTTTCCAAGCTATTCACTTTCTCATATATACCTCTTATTTTGTTTTCCATTTTTTCTTCCACTTTGATTATTTTCCTTTTAAAATCTTTTATGAACATTTCCAAGAAGCCTCTTTGGGCTTTGTCTAACTCTTTGAGATTTCTTCCTGTGGACATTCTGCCCTTGTCTGAGTTTGTGGTTTTGGTTTGCCCTGTTACCACAGAAGCTTTCTGTAGTCAAGGTTCTTTTCTTTTTCTTGCTCATGTTTTTTCCTTTTCTTTAGATATTTCCTCTTTTTTACTTTTAAGGTCGAGCTCTGCACCTGAGATAAAAATGGCACTGCCCCAAGCTTCCTGTGCAGCTCTGAGCCTTGGCTTTGAGCACAGTGTGCCCTTGTGTTTACAGAGGTATTTTTGCATACTTTTTTTCAGGAAATGGCCTGGTTTCCCAACATTTACCTTCTGAGCTAGAATTCGGAGCTGTCCAGTGCTCCCTTACTGAGCCAGAACTGAAGGTCTCAGATGCTGATCTGCTGTGATTAAGACCTTCTAATCAGTGTTCCCAGAATCTGTCTGACCTTGGCTGAACACCCCTTTCACCCTAATGAGACTGACCATTCTTGAAATTTTTCAGTCTATTTTGAGCTGGAGAAGGGTTTCATTCCATCAGACTCTGCTCATAGACTGGGTTTCATGTAGTTTTCAATGGAATCTGAGAGAGGTGGAGAAGCTTCCTGACGTTGCTCTGCCATCTTGGCTCCATCCCTGGATTATATGTCTTTTTTTTTTTGCCAAGCTGTTGATTCTTTTTTTCATTTCTTTTATCAAATTTTCCTCTACCTCTCTTGATTTTTGAAATCATTGTTGAACTCCTCTATGGCCTGAAATCAATTTATATTTATCTTTAAAGCCTTGGATGCAGGAACTATGCCTTTGTTTTCTTCTGTGTTTTGCTCTTCCTTGTCAACTTTCTTTGGCTAGAATTATTTTATATTGTTTGATCATTTTCCCAGGCTATCATTAACTCTTTGTCAAAATAGGACTCTGCCTCCAAGATGGAGGGTACACTTTCCCAGTCTTCAAGGATTTTGTGCAATTATTTTCAGAGGTACTTCTAAGGACCTGCTAAGTTTATAGTTCTTTCAAGGTGGTATTATCTATCTTGGCCTCTGCTGTGGTTTTGGTGTGACCCTAAGCACTATTTTCTGCCCTGAAACTATGAGGAATCTCCTCCCTAGGCTCTGGCGTCCAAGGGTTCCTCTTCATCCTGACACTGCCACTCAGGACTGTGACTCAGATCCAAGTATAAGCAGAGCAAATGTCCTATCTCAGTGTTACCAAAGAGTTTCCTTCAATCTTCTTCTCACCAGTTGCTCAATCACTTTACTGTCAGTGGGCTGAGATCTTTGGAAGAAGCTATTGCTGCTGATAATTCAGTGATTTTCTAGGGCTGTGATGTGCTGGGGTTCCTGTGTAAGACTGCTCCTCTCTCACCCAGGTTTGATAGAATTTTCTTGTTGACATTCTAAGTTATTTGTGGCATTTTGGGGGATGAGAGGTTAGGAAACCACCAGTGCTGCCACTGATTCTGTCATCCCTAGCACTGCTCCTTGTTTTCTGTGACCTTGGTCTGGGATGCTTTGACCTGCACTGAACTACAGTCAATTCTTAGCTTGGTGCAACAGACCTTACCTGCTGACTTTCTAAGTTGTCTTAAGCTGAAAAATTGTTGAATTCTGTCTTTTTGTGGGTTTTGCACTCTAGAATTTGCTTAGAGTCATTATTTCAATGTTTTTGGAGTGTTTTGAGGGAGAGCTTAGGAGAGTCCCTTTTGCTCTGCAATCTTGGATCCCTGAGTAACCTTTTATGAGAATATTACATTTATTTATTTGATAACCGGTGTCTTTTCTAGGTGACTATTACCATTTACTTAATCATTCATTCTAGCATTTTTCAATAAATTCATATCAAGATTATTGATCTCTAGTGTGAAAACTTCATTACTTTCCTTTAAAAAACAAACTGAAAACCAATATTTGCCTTTCTCATATCCTCTTCTATTCTTTATTTCTCAGAAATCATTAATAATAATTCAGAAATAATATCCACCATTTCTTTCAGGCCCTTTGAGAGTAGTACATATGTACCTGGTGATTTATACACATTAAATGTATTATATATTATATTTTCTGTATCCTTTCATATATTGGGTATTAACATGGTTGTTTTACACTTTCCCTTCTAGTTAAAAGATAATTTTCCATGATGAAAGGAATTAGAAAACAAAATGATTGGACTTCTCTTTACTGATAGTCATAACTATGCTATCTAATCAAAATAGTGTTATTCCTTCTTTGATCTTCACAATATAGATGTGTTTTCTTTTTAAAGAAAATACTTTTTTTAGTCCATTGGCCTTGAATTTATTCATCACCCTTATCTGATTCCAAACTCAGTCTGAAACTAAACTTCCTTTTTAAAACTATCTCCAGTTTAGTCCAATGTGTCCTTTGTTTGTCTTATTTATACATAGATTTTTTTTCATCTTTCCTTTTCTTTTTGGCAGTTCAATAAAATCAAGGACTGTCTTTTTCTTTTCTTCTTTATCTTACCACTTAGCACAGTACCTAATACAGGTGCTTAATAACTACTCATTGACTTACTGATTGAAATGAAGTTTTCTTGAACACTATTCTTACAGAATTATGAATTACTGCAGTATTTAGTTATGTCTTCTATCCATTGTAACTATATATTTTAAAAGTATTTAAAATTGACAATGAGTTCTTAACTAAATACATATTGGTAACTTTAAAAAAATTCTTCCTTTTCCTCATCTTTGAAATCCTTTCTCATTATGTCTTCAAAATTTTATTTTTGAAATTTCTCATGGCTTCTTGAATGAATTTTTCTATGAAACATTAATTCATTACATTGTGCTTTCTTTGCACACAGAGCTAACTATTATTCTCAAAGTTAGGTGACATATTAACTTATCCATGCTTTCCCTTCCTTCTTTATCACATATTTTAAGGGAAAATGGTAAAAGCCCTTAAAGGATCTTCTCATTAAAGTCAGTTTCTTCTTGATCAGGGAAACTTTTATTGTAGCCATTATGTTTTGGAGATTAGGGAGATAGACAGATGGACAAACAGATAGAGAAAGAGCAGAAAGACAGGCAGAGATACAGAAACAGAGAGACAGAGAGAAAGAGAGAGGGAGGAAGGGAGAAAGAGCCAGAAACAGAATTAGATGGACAGAGACAGGGACAGAAACAGAGATATGACACAGAGACAAAGATAGAGACTGATAGGGACAGAGACAAATACCAAGAAACAGAGACAGAAAGGGAGAGAGAGAGAGAGAGAGAGAGCGGATTGGAAGGAAACAGGAAGAGAGAGAGAGAGACAGAGAGACAGAGAGACAGAATGAACTTAAGTAAATGTTGCCTGGAAACGTGAATTGCTGTCATCAATATTTTATCATACTTTTCTGCCTAGCTTCTATTGTTTCCTGACTTCAACTAATTCCTTTTATTCATCTAAGCATGTATAGATAGCTCCAATGACAATACTTCTATTTCTGCCACTGTTGACCTTAAAACAAGTGTTCTTCACATGCTTCCTTTTTTGTTTCTTATACTTATATAAATATATTTTATTATTATTATTATTTTTTATTTTATAATAAATTTTTATTGACAGAACCCATGCCAGGATAATTTTTTACATTATCCCTTGCACTCACTTCTTTTTTTTTTTAATTTAATTTTATTTAATAATAACTTTGTATTGACAGAATCCATGCCAGGGTAATTTTTACAAATTATCCCTTGCACTCACTTATGTTTTGTTTTTTCCCCTCCCTCCCTCCACCCCCCCCCCCAAGATGGCAAGCAGTCCTATATATGTTAAATATGTTGCAGTATATCTTAGATATAATACATATTTGCAGAACCAAACAGTTCTCCTGTTGCACAGGGAGAATTGGATTCAGAAGGTAAAAATAACTCAGGAAGAAAATCAAAAATGCAAATAGTTCACATTCGTTTCCCAGTGTTCCTTCTTTGGGTGTAGCTGTTTCTGTCCATCATTTATCCATTGAAACTCAGTTAGGTTTCTTTGTCATAGAAATCCACTTCCATCAGAATACACCCTCATACAATATCGTTGTCGAAGTGTATGATGATCTCCTGGTTCTGCTCATCTCACTTAGCATCAGTCCATGTAGGTCTCTCCAAGCCTCTCTGTATTCATCCTGCTGGTCATTTCTTACAGAACAATAATATTCCATAACATTCATATACCACAATTTACCCAGCCATTCTCCAATTGATGGGCATCCATTCATTTTCCAGTTTCTAGCCACTACAAACAGGGCTGCCACAAACATTTTGGCACATACAGGTCCCTTTCCTTTTTTTTAGTATCTCTTTGGGGTATAAGCCCAATAGAAACACTGCTGGATCAAAGGATATGCACAGTTTGATAACTTTTTGGGCATAATTCCAGATTGCTCTCCAGAATGGTTGGATTCGTTCACAACTCCACCAACAATGCATCAGTGTCCCCGTTTTCCCGCATCCCCTCCAACATTCATCATTATTTTTTCCTGTCATCTTAGCCAATCTGACAGGTATGTAGTGATATCTCAGAGTTGTCTTAATTTGCATTTCTCTGATCAACAGTGATTTGGAACACTCTTTCATGTGAGTGGTAATAGTTTCAATTTCTTCATCTGAAAATTGTCTGTTCATATCCTTTGACCATTTATCAATTGGAGAATGGCTTGATTTTTTATAAATTTGAGTCAGTTCTCTATATATTTTGGAAATGAGGCCTTTATCAGAACCTTTAATTGTAAAGATGTTTTCCCAGTTTGTTGCTTCCCTACTAATCTTGTTTGCATTCGTTCTGTTTGTACAAAGGCTTTTTAATTTGATATAATCAAAATTTTCTATTTTGTGATCAGTAATGGTCTCTAGTTCATCTTTGGTCACAAAATTCTTTCTCCTCCACAAGTCTGAGAGATAAACTATCCTATGTTCCTCTAATTTATTTATAATCTCATTCTTTATGCCTAGATCATGGACCCATTTTGATCTTATCTTGGTATATGGTGTTAAGTGTGGGTCCTTGCCTAATTTCTGCCATACTAATTTCCAGTTATCCCAGCAGTTTTTATCAAATAATGAAATCTTATTCCAAAAGTTAGAATCTTTGGGTTTGTCAAACACTAGATTGCTATAGTTGACTATTCTGTCTTGTGAACCTAACCTTTTCCACTGATCCACTAATCTATTTCTTAGCCAATACCAAATGGTTTTGGTGACTGCTGCTTTATAATATAAATTTTAGATCAGGTACAGCTAGGCCACCTTCATTTGATTTTTTTTTTTTTCATTAATTCCCTTGAGATTCTCGACTTTTTATTGTTCCATATGAATTTTGTTGTTATTTTTTCTAAATCATTAAAATATTTTCTTGGAAGTCTGATTGGTATAGCACTAAATAAATAGATTAGTTTAGGGAGTATTGTCATCTTTATTATATTTGCTCGGCCTATCCAAGAGCACTTAATATTTTTCCAATTATTTAAGTCTGACTTTATTTGTGTGGAAACATTTTTGTAATTTTGCTCAAATAATTCCTGAATTTCCTTTGGTAGATAGATTCCCAAATATTTTATGCTATCAACAGTTATTTTGAATGGAATTTCTCTTTGTATCTCTTGCTCTTGGATTTTGTTGGTGGTGTATAAAAATGCTGAGGATTTATGGGGATTTATTTTGAATCCTGCTACTTTACTAAAATTAGGAATTATTTATAATAGCTTTTTAGTAGAATCTCTGGGGTTCTCTAGGTATACCATCATATCATCTGCAAAGAGTGATAGTTTGGTTTCCTCATTGCCTACTCTAATTCCTTTAATCTCTTTCTCGACTCTTATTGCAGAGGCTAGTGTTTCTAATACAATATTGAATAATAATGGTGATAGTGGGCAACCTTGCTTCACTCCAGATCTTACTGGGAAAGGTTCCAGTTTTTCCCCATTGCATATGATGCTTACTGAAGGTTTTAAATATATGCTCCTGACTATTTTAAGGAAAAATCCTTTTATTCCTATGCTCTCAAGTGTTTTTATTAGGAATGGCTGTTGGATTTTATCAAATGCTTTTTCTGCATCTATTGAGATGATCATATGGTTTTTGTTTGTTTGGTTATTGATATAGTCAATTATGTTAATAGTTTTCCTAATATTGAACCAGCCCTGCATTTCTGGTATAAATCCTACTTGGTCATAGTGTATTATCCTGGGGATGATTTTCTGTAATCTTTTTGCTAATATTTTATTTAAGATTTTAGCATCAATATTCATTAGGGAGATTGGTCTATAATTTTCTTTTTCTGTTTTCATCCTACCTGGTTTAGGTTTCAGTACCATGTCTGTGTCATAAAAGGAGTTTGGTAGGACTCCTTCAATCCCTACTTTTTCAAATAGTTTATTTAGCATTGGAGTTAATTGATCTTTAAATGTTTGATAGAATTCAGATGTAAATCCATCTGGTCCTGGGGATTTTTTCTTAGGGAGTTGATTGATAGTTTGTTTTATTTCTTTTTCTGAGATGGGAGTGTTTAGGATATTTACTTCTTCCTCTGTTAGTTTAGGCAAGCTATATTTTTGGAGATATTCTTCTATTTCATTTAAGTTGTCGAATTTATTGGCATAAAGTTGGGCAAAGTAACTCCTAATTATTGCTCTAATTTCCTCTTCGTTAGTGGTGAGTTCTCCCTTTTCATTTTTAAGACTAACAATTTGATTTTCCTCTTTCCTTTTTTAAATCAGATTTACTAAGGGTTTGTCTATTTTGTTGTTTTTTTCATAGAACCAACTCTTAGTTTTATTAATTAATTCAATAGTTTTTTTTACTTTCAATTTTATTGATCTCTCCTTTTATTTTTAGAATTTCAAGTTTAGTGTTTGACTGGGGGTTTTTAATTTGTTCCTTTTCTAGCATTTTTAGTTGCAAGCCCAATTCATTGACCTTCTCTTTCTCTATTTTATACAAATAGGCCTCTAGAGATATGAGATTTCCCCTTATTACCGCTTTGGCTGCATCCCATACATTTTGGTATGATGTCTCATTATTATCGTTTTCTTGGATGAAGTTATTAATTAGGTCTATAATTTGCTGTTTCACCCAATCATTCTTTAGTATGAGATTATTTAGTTTCCAATTATTTTTTGGTCTACTTTCCCGTGGATTTTTATTGAATGTAATTTTCAATGCATCATGGTCTGAAAAGGATGCATTCACTATTTCTGCCTTACTGCATTTGAGTTTGAGGTTTTTGTGTCCTAATATATGGTCAATTTTTGTATAAGTTCCATCCTTGCACTCACTTCTGTTCTGATTTTTCCCCTCTCTCTCTCTACCCCCTCCCCCAGATGGCAAGCAGTCCTATATATGTTAAATATGTTGCAGTATATCCTAGATACAATATATGTGTGCAGAACCGAACAGTTTTTTTGTTGCACAGGGAGAATTGGATTCAGAAGGTAAAAATAACCTGGGAAGAAAAACAAAAATGCAAATAGTTCACATTCGTTTCCCAGTGTTCTTTCTTTGGGTGTAGCTGTTTCTGTCCATTATTGATCAATTGAAAGAGTTAGGTCTCTTTGTCAAAGAAATCCACATCCATCAGAATAAATCCTCATATAATATCGTTGTTGAAGTGTATAATGATCTGGTTCTGCTCATTTCACTTAGCATCAGTTCATGTAAGTCTCTCCATGCCTCTCTGTATTCATCCTGCTGGTCATTTCTTACAGAACAATAATATTCCATGACATTAATATACCACAATTTACCCAACCATTTTCCAATTGATGGACATCCATTCATTTTCCAGTTTCTAGCCACTACAAACAGGGCTGCCACAAACATTTTGGCACATACAGGTCCCTTTCCCTTCTTTAGTATTTCTTAGGGATATAAGCCCAATAGAAACACTGCTGGATCAAAGGATATGCACAGTTTGATAACTTTTTGGGCATAATTCCAGATTGCTCTCCAGAATGGTTGGATTCGTTCACAACTCCACCAACAATGCATCAGTGTCCCTGTTTTCCCGCATCCCCTCCAACATTCATCATTATTTTTTCCTGTCATCTTAGCCAATCTGACAGGTGTGTAGTGGTATCTCAGAGTTGTCTTAATTTGCATTTTTCTGATCAATAGTGATTTGGAACACTCTTTCATATGAGTAGTAATAGTTTCAATTTCATCATTTGAAAATTGTCTGTTCATATCCTTTGACCATTTATCAATTGGACAATGGCTTGATTTCTTATAAATTTGAGTCAGTTCTCTATATATTTTGGAAATGGGTCCTTTATCAGAACCTTTAACTGTGAAGATGTTTTCCCAGTTTGTTGCTTCCCTTCTAATCTTGTTTGCATTAGTTTTGTTTGTACAAAGGCTTTTTAATTTGATATAATCAAAATTTTCTATTTTGTGATCAGTAATGGTCTCTAGTTCATCTTTAGTCACAAATTTCTTCCTCCTCCACAAGTCTGAGAGATAAACTATCCTATATATATTTTCTTAATAGAACATAATATATTTTTTTAAATTTTTTATTTAATAATTACTTTATATTGACACTCGTTTCTGTTCCGATTTTTTTTTCCCCTCCCTCCCTCCACCCCCTCCCCTAGATGGCAAGCAGTCCTTTATATGTTGGATAGAACATAATATATTTTTAATATATTTTCTTCATACCTTCAGCTTTTTTTTTTTTTTTTTTTTTGTCTTGCTCATTTTTGAAAGGCCAGAGCCTTCCACAAGCTTGTTCGAGTCTTGAGTCCTAAACCATTAAGTCTCAGGGATATTTATGGTTTCTAAGTTGCATTCTCACACTTGGAATCCTATTTCAATTTACAATTACCTGTGCATTTAGTTACCTATAAACTTCTGAGTACAGGAAAGCTATTGATGGTTCTTTTGTATTTTATATACATTAAATATCTAGGCTTCTCTGTTATTATTTTTACATAAAATATGATTATAATATATAGTATTAAGTTTGGTTAATATACATAGGAATTTGTCTCCCTAGCCACTTTTTCTCCTTTTAATTTATACTCAGGATGGATAAATTTGGAAAATTTCAGTGGTATAACTCAAACCCAGCTATTTCTAACTCTTAAGAACAGTTCTGTAAGCATTATGCCATGACTGACTCTCCTAATATATTTGTTGAATATTATTGAAATAACACACATTTAATGAAATTCTACTTACTTTTCATGACAACTAATTCCTTTTTGAGATATTTACTAAACATTCACTTAAAAATATATATGATCATTTTTCTATAAATCATTGGTATGATTTTTGAATTCTTGTTTTAAGACCACTTTTTCCTTTAAAAAATGGAAACCAGTACATTTAACCTTCTGCAATTCTCCTTAGCTTATTTGTTTATTGGAAGTTTATCTTTTTCTCTAGATTAGATTAGAAATTTCAGAAAGATATGATCTATGCAAAAAGTGATCTTAGAGGAGACATGGGTTTAAATCCTGGCTTCTAGATTTACTCTCTGTACATTTCCCTTCTGTTTCTGAAACTGATGTTAGTATTCAACATATCATTGAACAAAGTTACCACTTTGGTACCATATATGTGTTAAATAATTTTACTACAGTTCACAGAAGGTGCTTTGTCTGAGGACTGTTTTATGCATTCTGTTATACATAGTAAACAGCTCTTAGAAAACTCACCATCAAGAAACATATCAGAGCTATATATTTTGTATATGTCTTTGTTTTTTTTTTTTTTTTTGCATGAATTTTAGCACGTGGAAATTAGAGGAGGGGCAGAATTAATAAAATAATTTTATTGATTCAAAATTAGAAAAAAAAGTTTTAGACTCTGGTTCTTTGGAGATAAGGAGGTATGGGAAATAGGACTTCTGAGAGGCACCATATAAAGACCAAGCCAATCAAGATCTCTAGCTGAATTTTGAACTGTATGATTTATTTTGCCTATTAAAAAAAGTTGTCATCACCAATAGCTTCCCTTGAAAGTTAGCAGGATTTATTTGCCATTTCATTCTCTGCTGGCTTCCTAATTAGAAAAGAACATGTTAAAAATAAGAGATCTTATAAAGGTGGCCTTAAAAGAAAGTGGAAAGATAAAATAATGTCTACTATATTTCACTAAGTGGCTATTATTTTGAAGAACAGAAAATTAATAGTTATTACTGTTATTTCCCATTTATGTTATTTTCATAATCACCAGGAGGGTGATTGTATCATGTCCTTGTAATGTCACTTGCCAGTGACCACCATGACATCAGTTATAGCACAGGGACTCTCTTTTGAATTTAATTTTTACTTTTGAGCATCAGAGGTTTCTCATAATAAGTCCCTTCTTTTCTTTCCAAGAAGAATTGTTCTTCTGCTGACTTATATTAGCATCTGTATATGCACCTACACACAATGCACATATTTACCACAATCGAGGCAATTTTTTTATAAAAAAAGAGTTTTTAAATCCCATCTCATGAGTAACCTTTATATATTGAGGAGAAAGTACATTTCACCTTGAAATATTCAGGCCATTAAATCTACATTTTACTTGTTTTGTGTATAAATGGTATAAAATATGTTGATTCAATTCAATAAATATTCATCAAAAACTCTTTTATGCAAGTAATTGTGCTAGGTACGTGTGACCAAATACACATCAGAAAATCGCATTTTCCACTAAGGGGCTTAAATTTTAGTGGCGGCATAAAACATGTGTGCAATTAACAAATTATGTAACCATCTAAGAACAGAGAAAAAAAATGAAGTGAATCAGGAAAGAATTGGCACATAAAAGAAGCCTGTTATTGATGAAAGCTAAAGATTATAGGAAGAAGAGGCAAAGAAGTAACACAATCCAGGTATGAAAAGGAAAGGAATTCCAGGTGATGAAACAATTTTCTCATGTTTCTAAAAGATATTATATTGAGAATTAAGGAAATAGATTGGATCATGAAGGAATAAAAAATGGACACAATTGGCTAAGTATTCAGAGGATGCTAAATACTTTGAATTTCTTACATCTCAGGAATTATAGGGTGCCAACCAAAATGAGCAGGGGAGGAGGACAAGAATGGTAGTAGTAATACAAGGCAGAAATTAGGAGGAATGACAGGACAAAATCTTAGAATGTTTCCATGGGTGGTTATGTAAATATTGAGAGATAGGGATTTTATAATGGATTTTATCTGGTGGGATTTGGCACTGTAAGTAAGAAGCCCTCTCTTCCAGCAAGAATTGTTATTACCAGGAAAATATCTTACTCAAACAAAAAGTATGTTGGAACTCCTAGAGTAAATGGAGTCCAGGATGATTGAATAAAGACAAAGATTTATGGATAGGATAACTTAGTCTTAGGAGAGGTGCGTGATCATAATAACGGCATGAGGTAAATCCAGACCTCATGACTGAAGATTTAGAGAGACTCCAACATATTTCACCCCTTTGTGAAAGGATATTTCTAAAATTAAAAGGCCAAACATTTTCTTCTACACAATGAACCCTAATTCCTTATAACGCACAGGATCAAAATTTAAATCTCCTTGGCCCTTAAAGTGCTTCATAACTTTGTACCCCTTTCTCCCTCCTTTCAAATTTTTCTTTTTACCATGTTTCCTAATAGTAATAGCAATCCAATGGCACTGGCTTCCTTTCTGTTTTACAAGCAAGACACTCCATTACTCAGTTTCAGGAATGTTCTTTGGCTTCACTCCATGCCTGAAATGTTCTCCATTCTCAACTCCATTTTTTGAAATACGTGGCTTCAAATCTTAGCTAAAATTGCATCTTCTAGAGCAAGTCATTCCAAACTCCTCTGAGTTCAAATTTTCCCTCATTTTCATTTATTTCTTACTTGTCCTTTTTAATAAATCTTGTGTGTATGTGTGTGTGTATTTGCTTGTTGTCTTTTCATATCCTTTTTAATAAATCTTGTGTGTATGTGTGTGTATGTATTTGCTTGTTGTCTTTTCATTTAGATTATGCTACTTGTGGGTGAGGACAGTGTTTTGCTTTTCTTTTTAATCCATGAGGATTAAAACAATGTCTAAAATATGGTAGGAAATTAATAAATGTTTATAGACTGACAGACTGGGAAAAACAAAAGAATGACGACAATTAAAGCATGGAATTATAGATCTATAATTAGAATAAATACAGACAAGGGAAGAGATGTGGGTTGAAATGTTAAAATTCTAAAATATATAAATAATGTAAAAAAGGAGGTTTATTTTGGTTTTCCAGAAGCTCTAACTCTCTTGAGAAACAATAAGAAATAATTCAGAAACATGTTTAAAATATAACCAATTAATGGGTGAATAGAATTTGTAAAAGATCAGCTAGAGAAAGATAGAAGGAAATAGAAATAAGGGCAAAGAAAACTAAACCTTAATTCATAAAAGGATGCTACAAAGGAATAACACAAATTAATCATATGTGTATGTAGGTGTAATGACTGGTGTGGGGACAGTTTTTGAACAAGATGTTTTTTGTCATTTTCTTTTTTATTTTAATAACTTTTTATTGACAGAACTCATGCCAGGGTAATTTTTTACAACATTATCCCTTGCACTCACTTCTGTTTCAATTTTTCCCCTCCCTCCCTCTACCCCCTCCCCCAGATGGCAAACAGCCCTATACATGTTAAATAGGTTACAGTATATCCTAGATACAATATATGTGTGCAGAACCGAACAATTCTCTTATTGCACAGGGAGAATTCGATTCAGAAGGTATAAATAACCCGGGAAGAAAAACAAAAATGCAAGCAGTTTACATTCATTTCCCAGTGTTCTTTCTTTGGATGTCACTGCTTCTGTCCATCCTTGATCAACTGAAACTGAGTTAGATCTCTTTGTCGAAGAAATCCATACTACTATTTGGGATAAGAATTTTTGATGCTGGGAAGCAAATTTAGGTTTTGAAACCTAAGCAATTTCAACTTTGCATGTTTTAATGGAGTAGAGTCAAAAGTATACAGAAACAAAGGAGAAGTTATTTTACTAACTACAAAAATAATGTCTACCAAATTTTAGTATACACTTATTTTCTTCTAAATATCTAAAGAATTTTCTTTTGTTTGATAGTGCCATGACAGAAAATGTCTGGAAAATGTATACCTTGAGAGAAACTTTCATTTCTTGAAGATTATGTAATTGTTATATAGATGGATTTCTCAAGCATATATATCCTTACAATTTTAGCCAACATTTATCAGTAGAAACATCTTAGAAAATTGAATGGAAATTTAATCCCTGGATATGCCATATGATCTGTGTGAATTGTTTTATCACTCTGGGTCTAAAATTCCTTATCAGTAAAGTGAGGTAATTGTAATAGATGAACCTTAGCATCTTCTGTAGGTTTGCACATAGAAATGTACCTCTTATTTTTTGCTTCTCCTTTGTACTTTGACAACATAAAATGTTATTACAGATGAATACCTTGTTGGAGCTGTCCAAACAGAGGCTTAGTTCAGTGGTCACTTGTGTAAGTTATTGGAGAGGGAAGTTTTTACCACATGCAGGTTGAATTAGATGGTCTCTGTTATGCTTCTAGTTTCTGTGATTCTGGACACTTTGTAAACCAATTAGGAAGCTAGAAAGCATAAACAGAAGCAAATAATAGAAGATATAAATGCCAGCTAGATATGTAAATATTCTCTCCTAATTAAAGCTGTTCAGAAATATAATATGCTTCCTTATGAGGTTATCAACCCCTTTTCATTGCAAGTGTTTCATTATCGATTAACTAGCTACACACCTGTAGCCAAGTAGAGTAGATATCATGCTTTACAATGACTACTGAGATTCCTCTCAAGATTAAGACATAAATCTTTATCCCAACATCCTCTAGTAAAATCCTAATGGGATGTTGCTTTGTGTACGGGTTTTACTTTGGGTATTCAAAGCTTATGCCAGTTAAGGTCATAATCTCACTTATCTCTGGAAACAAGGGAAATATATATATATATATATACACACACACACATAATCATGTATATACATATATAACAGATATATTTTATAATTATATATACATATATGTATATATAAATTTGTACATATATGTACCTGCTGATGGAAACTGTAGATGGATATGTGTGCACACACAACTATATATATATATACACACACACACACACACACACACACACACACACATTCATAGTACACACTTACATACATTTATCTAGTAGTAGATGCTGAAGATACACACATATATGTATGTGTGTATATGTACACACATACACACATATATGTATGTGAATGCATACACACATATGTAAAACCTAATGATGAATTGTCATTTAAATGGTGCTCTTTATCCCTACTTCAAAAAGCTTTATCTGCATGAAATGAAAGTTTTAAGTACAAAAATATAAACCATATTTACTAACTTATGGAGGTGAATAAACTCTTAAAATAGAAGGTATATATGATGAAATCACAGATATTTTGAAGAAGTAAATGATTGCAACATATTATTTTCTAGTGAGGTATTTACTCCCTCTAACTCTGGAGAGGTGGGGAGAATTTATTCTAGTATTTGGTCAGGCTTAAAGACAAATATATGCAAGTACAATTTCCCAAATCTGACTGCTGTGATTCATCTTTATAGCACTGGGCAAAAAAGAAATTGAATGTATTCTGCATTTGCCACCTCCTTAAAATCCCATTGTCGCACTAGCATATTTCCGATAAACATAGCCACATAATACTTATAAAATCTTAACTTATTTTCTTGTCTCTAACCCCCGATATTTAATTAATCACTGAACTCTGTTATTCCCCCCCCTTTTTTAAAAGTCTTTGAAAAAGGACCCAGACCAAGTCAGATCAACTTCGTGAGATTTTATTCAAAAACTCCAATCATGACATTCAATTTTTAACTCATACAGCATTTATTCTCATATTCCTATAAATAATTACTATTACCTGTTCTTATTTTGTATATTTTGTATCCCCAACTAAATTGTATATCTGATGGAAAGAAGTTATACATGAACCTTTTTCATATTTTTTCTCAATATGTTTTAACCAGTTAGCATTAGAAACCAAGTGAAGCTACACAAATCTAATGAAAACAAAACAAAACAAAAAAGTATAGAGGCACATATTGAGAAAGAATCTTGATTAGATAAAACAAATATTTCATTTCAAGTTGGAGGATTTAGATTTGAATTATGACTATGTAACTGTAAGAAATTTACTATATATTCTACAGGACACACTACTTCTTCTCAAGACCTTTCCTTAATCTTTGAAATGAGGGGGTAGAATTATGTGACTTCAAAAGTTATCTTCTAATTCTGATTATATTTCTATGGTTTCATATTTCACCTTAAAATACAGAATTCACTTTGAACCTAGAGAAAATAATTTTAAAGGTCTCAGGGGCTCATCCAAAGGGATACTACTTTTTGTAATATCTTTTCCCCAAATCTTGACTTTGCATATTCAGATTTGCTCCAAATTATAATTAGAGTATGTCTCTCCTACCATCAGGTATACAATTTATTTGGGGATACAAGATTACAAAAATTCTCACTTTAAACAATCTCCAAAACAAAAGTTTACCAAATATTTGAAGATCTGTAAAGTATATCATTGACTAGAGGATAGATAAATATAAATAGAAAATGGTAACAAAAGGACACATGGGAAATAATCTTTATTAAACCTATCAGCTTTATAGCCTGCTAAGGTTTTATTTGCATGATGGAAAAAGAAAATGGATTTTCTTTTCTTTCTTTTTTCATTGTGTCCCCCTACAAGACTTCTCATCTTACATGTAAGGTTTTTTCCTGAGCTAGTTATTAGGAATTTTTAACTAGGAAATTATTTTGCATCGAGTGTATAAAGGTTTTTAATTTATTTGATTGTATGTTTGTTCTATCCCTTACCCCTTACTATAGGTGTTTGTAACGTGTGTATGTGTATGTATGTAACTGTGTATAAGTGTGTGTGTGTGTGTGTGTGTGTGTGTGTGTGTGTGAAAGAGAGGAATCAGAGAGAGAGAGAGAGGGAGAGAGAAAGGGAGAGAGAGAAAGAATCCAAACACCTTTTGCAAAATGGTAAAACCTATAGATTTCTCAAATAATGCTTTTAAATAATTAAGGAAATTCTACATTTCAATTTCAGCTCAATGAAAATAAATATTTTTCTCTATCCATATTCACAAACCTCTGGTCAAAACTCCTGTCCTAACAGAATACAAGTGCCTTAGAGGTTGAAAATCACTTGTATTTATTTCTTCAGCACTTAACATAGTGCCTTGGCCTTTGCAAGGAGCTTACTAAATTGTTGTTGATTTTGAGTAGAATTGAAAGATGACTACATTTCATAATCCTTGTTCAGAATCATCACCTCTGAGTTGATGTGTTATTAGGAGCACAGGTGCATGTGCTTAAGGAGAGCTCTTGAGTATCCTCTTTTAAATTCAGACAGCCAAATTGCCTTTTTAAGTACTTGCCACAGTGAAATGAGGCCCTTCATGGGCCTCTCATCTCTGGTAGGCATGTGTCATTTTCCTCCAAATCATAAAAGAGTATTCCTCCATTTCAAAACAGCAGTCATAATAATCAATACTCATGAGAGCTGTTGGGACCTGTACCCTGTCTGAGGAAGGAGAAGTGATCTCAAATTGCTCGATATGTTCTAGACAGTCTTTCCCACGTGATTCAAATTATTATCTTTGGAAGGTAAACATATTCTGTCAACTCTTTGTTTTTTATGGGTTCAGGTACAATGAAATGGAGTAAATGAAAGTTAGATTTTAAAAGCCAATGGTATAAAAATGTCTTTCTTTCTTGGTCTCTTTCTGTCTGTCTCTTTCTTTATAGATGTGTATACATCCAAATGCATGTGTACACACTTTGGAAAAACATTTTTGCAGTTCTAAATTGTTTACCCATATATGCACAGAATAATTCCTCAGAGCAAATCTGTAAAGCATCTCATTTCCTGACCTAAGGTTAGCAGTAATATGAATTATTCTATTGCTCAATGCACAGAATATGTGCCCTTTACTGCTATTGACTGAAGAAGGAAACTTACATCAGATGCTCAAAATGCATTTGACCTCAAAGGTCCTTTCAGGCAATACTCAAAGAGTATTGAGTTTTGCAAAAAGAACACATATAGATTTCACATGTAGGGTACATTTCCTGGGGAAATGCCCTTTCTGAGATTTTTTTTTTTAAGAATTAAAATAAGCTTATGGTGTGCAAACTTTGAGGAAAAGGGGGATCCATGGCCTAACTCTCACTTACCCTATATTATCAAACGAAAACTAAACTTAGTTCGTATCTGTTTGAAGTGTATATGAGAATCAAAACTTCATTAACCTAATTACAGCTTTGTGCAACAGCATCTCTCTCTCTCTCTCTCTCTCTCTCTCTATTTCTCTCTTTATATGTATGTGTATGTAAATCCACAAATTAACTTATCACAATTAAAAATATATATATGTTTCTCTCTCCTTTTTAGAGAGGGGAACAGTAGAAAAACAAGGTGACATAAGCATGTTATCACACATTATTATTACCATTATTTATTTAATGGTAGGCAATACCATTCATTATGATGTGTACTCATATTATTTTAAAGATAAATATTTATTAGTCTATTTAATAGACTATTTTATTGATAAAGCTAAAAAATAAAGCTACTTAAAGTAACTAAACTTTAAAATAATACACAAATATCATTTTTGAGCCAGGATACACCAAATCATATTTCTCAAATACCAAATACATGTCTGTGATTCTCAAATATTCGTGTTGAGCTGTGATTTCTTCTTGATTTGGGATTTTCTTTTAAAGATGAGGCTCAAAACCTGACCAAACTCTGTGAATTTTTTCCATGTTTTCCTGAATATTCACCTGAGGGGGGGGCTCGAATAATTTATGAATGCCCACTCTCACTTTTTCCCAAGACCAAATGCTAGTGGAACATTTTGGTTCTCTACTTGTTATTGCTGAGTACTTAGCATATCTTCTCTTTAAAAAATACTTGATGGTGTCATTTATTCCTTTTTATTAATTAGAGGGTTTTTATTTCTTATATGATGTAGGGTATTTATAAATACTATCCACTTCTCTATTAATTTTTGTGTTCTGCTCATCTTAATTCTTCAGGTACATTTGTATTCTACGTTTTCACTACCAGATAACAATGCTGATAGTTAGTATTTTTTAATTTTGTTTTTTCCTAGTTATATGGGAAACAATTTTTATCTTTATTTTTAAAACTTTGAATTCCAGATTCTCTCCTTTTCTCCTGCTGTACCCCAATCATTGAGAAGCCACATGTGAAGTTGTACAGAACTTTTCCATAAAAGTCTTGTTGTGAAGGAAAATATAGATCCCCCCCAACAACAACAAAAAAAAACCTCTAGAAAAATAAAGTTTAAAAAGGATACTTCTATTTGTTTTCAAACAAAATCAATTCTTTCCCAGGGTAAGGATAGCATTTTTCTTTATAAGTCCTTCAGAAAAGCCTTGGATCATTGTATTGCTGAGGATAACAAAGTTATTTAGAGCTGATCATCCTACAACATTGCTATCACTTTTTACATAGTACATTACACTTTCCATGATCTCATAGAAGACTTTTCAGGTTTTTTTTTCTGAGAACTAATCATTTTCATCTTTTCTTTCCTGCTGATCATTTCTTGTAAGACAATAGTATTGTGTCATAATCACACACCACAGTTTATCAGCAACAAGATTATATGATGATCAATCCTAATGGATGTGGCTCTTTTCAATAATGAGGTGATTCAGGCCAGTCTAATAGCTTTGTGATGAAGAGAGCCATCTGCCTCCAGAGAATGGATTGTGGGGCCTGAGTATGGATCACAACATAACATTTTCACTTTTTTATTGTTTGCTTGCATTTTGTTACTTTCTCATTTTTCCTTTTTAATCTGATTTTTTTTTTTTTTTGGTGCAGCATGATAACTGTGGAAATATGTGTAGAAGAAATGAACGTATTCGACATATACTGTGTTTTTTGCTTCTGACTACCTCTCCCCCAATATCCCCTCTTTTTATCACTCTCTTCCCTTATTGTCCTTCCCCTCCTACTTTCCTTTAGATATGATAGATTTCTTTATTCATTTTAAGTGTATATATTTTCTCCTTTTTGAATCCTTTTTGATATAGAATAAAGTTCAGTAACTCATCCTACCCTATTCTTCTTCCCCTCCCCTCTAAAAGCCTTTTCTTGCCTCTTTTGTGGCAGATGATTTATGGCATTCCATCTCTCCTTTTCTATTTCTCTCATTACATTCCTCTCTCACCTCTTATTTTTGCTTTTTAGATTTTATCTCTTCAATTCATACCTGTGCCCTCTGTCTGTATATACTTCTAACTTCCCTAATAATGAGTTATTATTATGAGTTACAAATATCACCCTCCCATGTAGGGACATAAACATGTTAACTTCTTTAAGTCCCTTTTGATGCTCCATTTTCTGATTATCCCCTTATGTTTCTCTTGAGTGATGTATTTGAAAGTCACGTTTCCTATTCAACTATGGTT
Source organism: Antechinus flavipes (assembly GCF_016432865.1). Lineage (NCBI taxonomy): Eukaryota > Metazoa > Chordata > Mammalia > Dasyuromorphia > Dasyuridae > Antechinus > Antechinus flavipes. The sequence continues at coordinate 89,487,339 of NC_067398.1, read as the reverse complement.
TTTCCATCATGAACACTTAAAAGTCTGCTATTTCATTTAAATCCACTTTTTCCTCTGAAGGATTATACTCAGGTTTGCCAGATAGGTGATTATTGGTTATAATTACAGCTTCATTGGTATCTGGAATATCATATTCCAAGCCCTCTGATCCTTTAATAAAGAAGTGCTAAATTTACTATTATCATAACTATGGCTCCACTATCCTTGAATTGTTTCTGATTGCTTGTAACATTTTCCCTTAACATGGGAGTTCCAGAATTTGGCTATAATATTCTTGGAAGTTTTTATCTTGAGACTTTTCAGGAGGTTATTGATGAATTCTTTCAATTTTTATTTTATTTTCTTGTTCTAGAATATCAGGACCGTTTTCCTTGATAATTAATTTATTGAAATTCCTTGATAATTTCTTGAAAGATAATGTCTAGGCTCTTAATTTTTTTTTTATTGTGGCTTTCAGGTAGACCAATAATTTTTAAATGATCTTTTCTGGATCTATTTTCCAGGATATTGATTTTCCAATGAAATATTTCACTTTGTTTTCTATTTCTCATTCTATTGGTTTTGTTTTATTGTTTCTTTCCCCTTCCATCTCCATTGTCACAGCTGCTGATTCAGTGACTCCCAAACCCACTCATGATTTGCTGGGACTATAACAAACCTTTCCTGATGACCTTCCAAGTTGTCCTTGGTGGCTGTGATATTTCTACTTCACAACAACCTTGGAGTCACCTCTGTATTATCCAACTCTTATTCAGCAAAGAAGTAACTACAGTTTTTAAATATCTCAAGCCTAAGTTTGCAAAGAAGACTGATCCAAGGAAAGTTAAGGTTGAATAAGAGTTGGATCCCAAGGTCCACTCCTGCTTTGCTGGGGTGGGGCTGTACTGGCATGGCTTATGCTAGGAGTGTGGTGCAATCCCACCCTGGTGCAACAAAACTTTCCTGCTGACTTCTAAGTTGTCTCCATCTTTTGGTGAATTCTGATGCTCTAAACTTTGTTTATGCTCATTTTTAAAAGATAGTTTTGGAATGGTTTGTGGGAGAGCTCCAGGGCTTTTTCTCTGCTATCCTGATTCCACTTCCAACAACACTGGTTCTTTGTATTGAAAGGGCATTCATGGGAACCTCATGATCAATAATATATAAAAAGGTTTGCAGTTTTCTGAAATCAGCCTCTTTTCTTCTTTTTCAATTGTGATCTAGAAAGAGAGACATAGAGAGAAACAGAAAGAGACAAAGACAGAGAGAGAGAGAGAGAGAGAGAGAGAGAGAGAGAGAGAGAGAGAGAGAGAGAGAGAGAGAGAATATTTATTAAATTCTTACTATGTCAGGCACTGTACTAAGTTTTGAGCATATGAATCCAAGCAAAGAAGCCAAGAGCTGTTATCGTAATGAAGGGAGATAGCATTTAAAGGAAATGTGGAGAAGATCGAGTTTCCAAAGCAGACTGACCCAAAGCAAGCTAAAGTTGAATAAGAGTTGGGTAATCCAGGGGTGACTACAAGGTTGTTGTAGAAATTAAAATGGTCAAGAAAATTTGAAATAGGTTTTGTAAACACTTTCCATTTCCCCTTTCTATTTATAGTCCTTTCACTTTTATTCTCATATTCTCCTGGAATAACTTTGCTTAGTTGTTTATCTTGTCAAGGTTTCTTTAAACTGGTTTTACACTTCACTGCTTCTTTATGTTTTATGAGAAACTACTATTCATAATTGCTTATCATTATTCTTTACAGTATTTTACAGATGTGTTTACATTGTAAAATGCCCTTATCTCTTAGAAGTCTTATCTCTTTCATTTGTCAAGTTAGTCAGAGGTTTCTAAGGCATTTTCTGTACTCATATTTTCAGTCTCTTTGTTTTAAGAATATATTTACATTGATTAAAGTCTGAATAAAGTTATTATTTGTGTTGCTGTATTTTCCATTCTCATTATAAATAAAATATATTTTTAATTTTCAAAATTGTGTCTACATAGTCCAAGGCTAAATCATTTAGTTATATGTCAGTTTTTTTCCTTTTAAAAATATTATTTTACAAATTTTCATGTTAATCTGACATCTAATCATTTAACTCTACATGGACTTTTGGCTGAGAAATAACTGATATTTCCACAATATAACTTTTTCTGTCAGTTAAAATAGTTAACTCAATTTTTGTGGTGGTATTTTATGCTCTCTATATCTAACACTCACCTATTCATTTTTTTTCTTTTCTTTTTTAAAAGAAAATGCTGATGTGATAATGGTATCAGACTTCTATAAAAATTAAAAATCCTTTGTACTCTGTTGTTTCTATTGAACTATATTTTCTCATACATTTATCCTTAACCTTACTCTTTTCCATTTCTCATGTATGTTGATTTAATTTGAAGGGTTTTATAAAATTCTGCAATTAATTTCTCTACTTCTTTTTTTCTCAGCAACTAATGCTGGTGATGAGTAAGATGAAATTATTTTCATTCCATTTAATTATGTTGTATTATTTGATGTTGTCAAATATCAATGATCAGCACTCCAGTAAATAGTAACGAACTGTCCCTTGAAATAAAGTCCTCTGTATCTTCTGAATGCCTAATTAAATCCAATCTTTCTATTTTTTTCTTTGTTCTTTGATTCTCCAAGCTATAAATATAATTCAGAATTACATGTAATTGCCATCCCCTTCTTTTTTTTTTGATTTTGGTTTTAGACCAAAAAAAAAAAAAAAGATTTGCATATATACACTCACTATTCAATGGTCCGAGATTTCCAATTAAAGAGAGTTGATGTTCTAACAACTCTTTGATTCTTATTATTCTTTCCTACTCTTTTGTCATCATCACTCCTAAAGTGGAAGAAGGTCATATATGATTATATGATATATATGATATTTGTTTTTAATGTTTTCTTTATTTTGTTAGTCTCCATGGCTAAAAATATATCATCCCAGTTGGCAAGAATACTGTTGATGTGTCTCTTAGTAACCAGTATGCCTATAAAAATAACTAAAATATAATATAATATAAAAATAAAATACTAAGTATCTACAAAAAATAGAAATAATAAAAGCATGTTTGTTTGGTTGTTTAATTCCATATCAGTTTTATTTCACTGAGGACAACTCATTGGCACATGGACTTTATATTTGCTGGAGATACAATAAGACAATCAAGTTTGAAGATGTTATGTTCTCATAGCTTCGATTAATAGAAAAAAATCTTTGAAGCATGATGTGTATAGCTCTACCTATTTTCTCCTACCAGGCTAAACTGAATTTGGAAGTTATGCTTTACCTGCCAGAACAAATAATATTTAAAAATAAGATTTTCTTTTCTTAAATGCATAATTTAAAATATATATAAACCCAAATTTTAGATGACATGTTTGAGAAAAAATAACTAGCAAAAATGCAAATATTAGTTATTTTACTATAGATCAAAAACTGTAGTTTCTAAAAATTTTACCATATATTTTTTGATTAAAATATTAATCATAAAATTTAAAAATCCTATTGCCTCATTTTTAATTTTCCCAACAATTATTAATCTTACAATTATATACATATTATTTTTTTCAGGAAATCTTTATTAATCACCTGGGATAGTCTAGAATTTATACTAAACATTATAGAAGATATAGATATATAAGTAAGATACAGTTAAATTATTTATAGAAATATTAATTTAGCAATAAGGTTTTCTTTCCTTCTAGTTTTCTGTGTCTGATCTCTAGACCTAAATTTAAATTTTTTTTCTTTTGAAGGAAGAAAGAAATTTGCATATATGATTTCACTAAAATAAGAAATTATATGCAAAATATATGACAAGGAAATTCTCTCTACTAGTTCATGCTAGAACATATTCCTCAACTTCTTCACAATGAAAGAGTTACCTACAACAATGAGAGAGTAAGTGACTGGGCTAGAATCATAGCAGTTATTATCTGCTTGATACGACTTGAATATTGGCTCTATTTTTAGTACATTATATTTTTTTGGAACCATGTTCCCTTTTTTGTAGGTTCTTTCCACTGTGGATTTCATTACTACTCAATTCTGTTATGTTTTGACCAACACTTTACTATTGTTCAAAACCTCTTATTGAGAAAAGGTAATATTTTTGATTAAATTTTGCCGTCAGGTGAATTTGAAGGATTGATAATCTTTTTTTCACCGTAGATTTGAGGCATCACCTTCAAATAAAGTAAGTCCTATTATTATGTTTCATTGATTCTATTCCTGAGAAGCTAGATAATTTCAGAAGAAATTAAGAACCTCTTCATTGAGTCTATTACATATATGTTTTCTCCAAAGATAATTAAGTTATCATTGCTGCAAAGAATTCCTTTTATTGATCCCTTAATGACTTATGTTACCTATTGTGGCAGTTCCAAAGCTTCCCTTCAAGCTTTAATCCCATCCCTCCCCCTACCTCTTCTTAGCAGATTTTCTACTTCATTTCCTACGTCACTGATATTAATTCATGTACTCTTATGTCCTTTAATATTCTACTCTATTTTTCAAAACATTTTATCCTTATTCTTTTGGGTTTTTTTTTTTCTAGTCTTAGAGGAAGAGTTGGCTTTTCTCTTTTTCAAATCTAATCTTTTCTCTTACACTTGATCCTATTCATGCATTTTCTTTTTAGCTTTTCTAAAAGATTCACTTTTTAAAACTGATACCCCACCAATAATTATAATGATGATACAAAAAGCATCTCATGAAAGTTTAGTCTTAGCATCTATACTGGTTTCTTCCTCTTCTTTCAACTCGAATTCCCCCTCCCCCTGCAAAGTTCATCTTTTTCTGATCAAAATGAATGGAATGGCTGTAGAGGTAGGGGGGAGGAGAGAAAAAAGAGAGAGAGAAAGAGACAGACAGAGACAGAGAGAGATAGAGGCAGAGAGAGAGAGAGAGACACACACACACAGAGAAAGAGAGAGAGAGAGAGAAGAGACAAGAGACAAAAAGCAGAGATAGAGAAAGATAGAGAGAGATGGCAGGGGGCATTTGTAATCTTCTATCCTCTCAAAAAAAAAAAAACTAGGTATATTTCTATAACTCAGTGCTAATTTTTTAGGATGATTAGCCTACACTTTCTCCCTCATCACTCCCCAATCTTTGAAACTATTGTTTCTTTTTTATCCTTACCACTCTACAGAAATTATTCTTTCAGAAGTTACGTTTTCCTTATTGCCAAATATAGCTGTTGCAGTTTTTAAAAATCTTATCTGCGTATTTTTTTCGTTTCTTTGAAGCATTAATACTATTAACTAATTTTCTTGAAACCATCTCCTCTTTTCCCTTGTCTTACATCACATTGTATTGAAATAGTTTGCCTTTACTCTTATCTTTACTATAATGCTTTTTGTGTCTTCAATTAGCTAATTATATACTTTTTCCTCTTTAAATGAGTGACACTAAAACTTTTATATATACATATATGTGTGTGTGTATGTATGCACACATTCCTTTCAGATCTTCCTCAACATTACTCTGACTTGCTCCTTGATAGTCCATATATTCAAAGCTCAACTTAGTGTTTTTTTCCCCAGAAACCACCTTTTTCCTAAGCTGATTACTCAGGATCATAATCATTCACATTATTAATACATAATCACAATGTATTCTCATTACTTCTTATCTTCCACATCCAGTATACCTAGCATACTTCTTGCAATTATCTTCTATTTCTCATTTCCACTACTACTAGGCCACTTAAAACACCTCATCTCTTTGCTTTCAATCAATTTATCATTTTTTGTCTGCTATCATAACTCCTTTCTATATCTTATTCACAGTAGCTATGGAATCATTTGATTGTATACCCTGGTAATAATGCTAAAATATTGTTTCATACTACTCCTCTATTTAAAAATATTTGGTAATTTGATATGTTCTACTAAATATTATAGAAAAACTGAAATCTTATAGTTCCCTAGAAGTATAGTAAATAAATGAAGTATAAGTAAGTGAAGTAAGAAGTATAGAAGTAAGTGAACCTTACTCTTATCAGATATGCTTCAACAATTGAATTACAGGCAATTAGATACAGAAATCTTATACTTCATGATAGTAGGGAGCAAAGTGTGTGGAGGGGGCACTCAATAAGAGAGATCTGATTGCTAAAGGGTGTAGTCATATGGATGGTTGAGGATGGGATTATTGTTTGTAATTCTACTTCCTTTGCCTTATGGGATATTATATTCCCAGCCCTCCTATTCTTAAACATAGGAACTGCTAAATCACATTTTATCCTGATTGTATTTCTGTGGTACTTGAATGAATTTTTTATTCTGTTTTCAATATTTTCATTTGGAAGCTCTGGAATCTGACTATCATATTCCTGGAAGTTTCAATTTTGTTATCATTTTTATTTAATGATTAGTAAATTTTTTCAATTTATATTTTGCTCTCTGCTTCTAGAAAATCAAGGAAATTTTATTTTTTTCAATCAATAAACATTTATTAAATGACTACTGTCAGATAAACAAAAGACAGTCCATGCTCTTAAGGATACTGGGGCAAAGAGGGTTAAATGACTTACTCAACTAGGTCACTCAGCTAGGAAATATTTGAGGCCAAATTTGAATCCAAATTCTCCTGATGACAGGACCCTCCATCTATCTACTGTGTCACCTAGTTGTTCTAATTTTCTTTGATAATTTCTGGAAATATGATGTGTTTGCTCCTTATTATTGTTGTTGTTGTTATCATGGTTTTCAAGTAGTCCAGTCATTATCTCATTATCTTTCTTTAAATTATTTTCCATATCAGTTGTATTTCTGATGTAGTATTTCACATTTTCTTTTAATATTTCTTTCTTTTGTGTTAGAGTTCAAAATGTTGGAGTTTGTTCTCAGAGGACAGCCGGTTTAGAGGCTTAGAGCCCTTCGGATGTCTCCAAATCCAAAGGTTCTGTCCTTCAGCCTCTGCCTCTGCCTTCTTCTGCCTCCAACAGAGATGGAAGATCTCTCTTATCTCCTTCTGGGGAGCCCAGCACCAACTTGCCGCAGAGAGAGGGCTTCTAGCATAGCTCCACTGAAATCCCAAAAGTGTTCTCTGCAACAGAGTCGTTTCTCTCGAGTCTAGCGCGATCAGCCAGCCAAGAGGAAAAAAGTGTATTCTGCCATAGATCCTTCATCGCTGGCTTTTTATCTGCCTCTTCTGAGAGAATGGGATTATGGGTTTTCTCCCATAGTGCTCTCTGGCCCAATGACTTTAAGGGAGGTGTGAACTCTCTTGAAGTTAGAAAGTGTACTTTGTGAAGCTAGCATACTTGTGGAGTCCAATGAGTAAAGGTGGGAACACAAGCCTTGTCTTGATTAGTTCTACTTAGTACCTTGTTTCAGGTTCTGGCCAAAACAACTTCTTGTAAGATTAGATCAACTCTAATTACTTAGCAGTTAGTAAGGATTCCAACATCTCCCCCTTTCTTTTGTTTTAAAACATAGGGGGTTTCTGAGGGGGTACACATAAATCCATCAATATGGGCCAGAACTTTGTAACAGATATACATGGTATACATAAATCCATCAATATGGGAGGCATTATACATAATTTACATGAGCACATAGCAATATAACACAGGCTAGTAGTAATGTAACAAATAACAAGAATCAATCTGAAAATTTACACATGTCCATAAGTCCTAGAAACAGTCCAATAGGATTCCATTGTCCATTAGTTCATGTGCCAGGAATCTAATAATTCTTGTGAGCACAATCAGCAACAGAACCACCCAATATTTCTTGGGTGTTCTCCTTTGTTTCAAGGGTCTGCTCCATCTTTCTGCGATGGACAAGGCGAATGCGGCTCGTAGGCACCCATCTGATTCCTTCTCCACCTGTAGAGATGCAAGCAAATCCTCTCCCCCAAGCAGTTAGCCTATCTGGTCCCTTCCATTCACCACTTTCTGGGTCTCTCCACATCACCTGGCGATTATCTAAAGATAGCGGAGCTGCTCGCACTGGACACTGCTCTTCTGGTGGGTTATAAAACCTGTCTGCTGGAGCCAGTGCATCTTTATCAAAGATTAAAAAATTAATGGTATAGAGAACTAAATTTAGAAGTTCTCTAGGGTTACCCGTGGCTCCCCCTTTCTTTTGTTGGAGGAGTGTCTTAATGTCTCTGTTTAGTGTTGGCAGGCCTTCAACAGCAGCCCTGCTTAAAAAACCGAAGTACTCATTTTTAACCCCAATTGTTGTAAAACGTCTCTTCCCCACAGATTGATGGGGATTTTTTCAACTATAAAAGGAGTAAAAACTCCTGTTTTGCCTTCAAAAGTCCATCTCATAGGGGCAGCACTAACTTCAGCTGCTATTGATCCTCCTACTCCAGACATATAGGTGTCTGCTTTAATCTTTGGCCAGTGACTGGGCCAACTGGCACCTCTAATAACTGTACGATCCGCACCTGTGTCTACCAATCCTTCCAATGGTAGGCCATTTATATAGATAGTGAGCATAGGTCGGTCAGCCGTTACTGCTGCTGTCCAGTATATTTCTGGTTTTTGTGGTCTGGAGTCAGAACCTGGGTGACTATCACGAGGCTGCTTATTAGGATTCTGTATGAGTAACCCTGATGCTACTACGTCTCCTGGGTGATAAGTCACACATTGTCTACCTGTATTAGTGACTGGGATATTATCTACACATTCCCCAGTTTCCCACATCAGTGTGTGGATGGACACTGTTTTGTACATACAAGAAGGTGAAATGGTCAAGCCTACTGTGCCTGGAGGTAAGGGATCCATAGGCTGGAGAGGAACAGATTTCACCTCTCCAGGGGGTATCTCAGTTGTCCAGCTGCATATAGCTCTATTCTCCCCAATTGTAATTCCCTTCTGCCATCAGGTTGCTTCCTGGCTGGTTGACTGTGTAATCCCCTTCTCCCATCGTATGGCTTTCTGGCTGATTGGTCATGTCTGGGTACTGGACTTCTAGGCACTCTCTGGTGCACCATTGGCTGCCATCATGCCCCAAGTATTTTTTGCCTTGGGCCCTGGGGCTGGGCCCCTCATCCCGTTTCCCTGAATCTGTCTGCATTCTGAGGCCCAATGGAAGCCTCTGTTGCATTTTGGACATGGGGTTTGGGGTCTTGTTCTCCCACCTTGTCTTCCCATTCTATCTCTATACCAACATTGAGCTTTCAGATGTCCTACTTTTCCACACTGAAAGCATCTACGAGTCTCTCTGGAAGTCCCTTGCCAAGAGGGATTCTGTCTTCTCATGTTTGGATTTTGGGAAGTCTGCATCATAGCCTGGCTATAAAAGGCACCTGTGTCCACTGTGGCACAGCGTCTTATGAGTTCCTCTAAAGGAGCATCCTTGCGCAGTCCTAGTATAATTCTTCTGCAAACCTCATTAGCATTTTCCTTAGCAAGTTGCCTTATCAAGATGTCTGTTATTGCATTTTCTCCATTTGTTCTTATGATAGCTGTCTGCAAGCGTCCCACAAAGTCAGCGAAGGGTTCGTTTGGCCCTTGTGTTATTTTTGTGAAGGCCCCCCCTTTGTCGTCTTTATTGTGAAGAGAAGCCCACGCTTTGATAGCATTATCAGCAATTTGCTGATATGCTGCTACAGAATAACCAATTTGTGCTGCGACATCTGCATAAGGACCTGTACCTGTTAGTAGGTCACAGGTGATTGCAGTATGAACTCCACTTTGAATATTTTGTTGGGCTTGTATCCTACAGAGCTCACTATATTCAGAAAGCCACAAGTAGTTCTGTCCAGGTTCTAGGCATATTTTTGCTATCGATTTCCAGTCATTAGGGGTCAAGATTTCAAAAGACAAATTTTGCAATAGCATCTTAACATAAGCTGATGTAGCCCCATAAAGAGTGCAAGCTTTTTTCAGGTCTTTGAGGATTTCTATATCAAAAGGTGAGTATCTTCTACTTTCTTGACCTGAAGAATTAAACTGTTGAATTACAGGAAAAATGTGGTGTTGAAATTCTAATACATTTTTCCCTTCTTCTCTGGCCTTAATTAGTCCCTTTTGCAATCTACTCAAAGGAGCAGCTGGATGCTGGGGGGGAGGTGCTGGATGCCGGGGGGGAGGTGCTGGATGCTGGGGAGGAGGTGCTGGATACTGGGGGGGAGGTGCTAGATGCTGGGGGGAAGGTGCTGGTGCTGTCACTGCCCTCCCCACTACCCCTCCTCCCTCCATCCCGGAGGGTGGAGTTGATGAAAGAGAGTCAATTACCTGCTCCTCAGGTGGGGCTGAGGCTGCCTCAGATTCACCCAACCCTTGAGCCTCACTTAAGTCTCCCTGCCCTGTGGGGATATGGCCATTAATCTGTTCTTTGTCTTCCTCCTTTATCTCAGGCTTCCCCCTTTGGATATCCTGGTATTTTAAGGCCATCTGTATTGTATTGTATAAATAGAACACTGCAATGGAAACTGAACGAGGACCGTTTTCATTGTTATATGCAGACATCTGTTGACCAACCAATGCCCAGTTTTTTAGAGAGATTTGCTTTTCCTCTAAGAACCAAGGGGAGGTGCGTTTTAATGTAGCCAGAAGTCTAGCTGTCTGTCCCCAAGTTACAAGTAGCCCTTGATCTTCTATCAGCTTAAGCAGGCTTTCTATAGCACCACTCCTGGGTGGGTCTGGGGTTGGGGGGGTTGGGGTGGGGGATGGAGAATCTTTACCTAGGATCTGTCCCATTTCAGCCAAAAAAGGTTGTACTCACTCAGTTCCTGGTCACTGGAGACTTCTTCAGTGAAAGTAGGGTCCTTGGTTCCCACGCTTGGGCGCCAAATGTTAGAGTTCAAAATGTTGGAGTTTGTTCTCAGAGGACAGCCGGTTTAGAGGCTTAGAGCCCTTCGGATGTCTCCAAATCCAAAGGTTCTGTCCTTCAGCCTCTGCCTCTGCCTTCTTCTGCCTCCAACAGAGATGGAAGATCTCTCTTATCTCCTTCTGGGGAGCCCAGCACCAACTTGCCGCAGAGAGAGGGCTTCTAGCATAGCTCCACTGAAATCCCAAAAGTGTTCTCTGCAACAGAGTCGTTTCTCTCGAGTCTAGCGCGATCAGCCAGCCAAGAGGAAAAAAGTGTATTCTGCCATAGATCCTTCATCGCTGGCTTTTTATCTGCCTCTTCTGAGAGAATGGGATTATGGGTTTTCTCCCATAGTGCTCTCTGGCCCAATGACTTTAAGGGAGGTGTGAACTCTCTTGAAGTTAGAAAGTGTACTTTGTGAAGCTAGCATACTTGTGGAGTCCAATGAGTAAAGGTGGGAACACAAGCCTTGTCTTGATTAGTTCTACTTAGTACCTTGTTTCAGGTTCTGGCCAAAACAACTTCTTGTAAGATTAGATCAACTCTAATTACTTAGCAGTTAGTAAGGATTCCAACACTTTTGATTATGTTTTATTGTTTCTTTCTGTTTCATGGAATCATTATCTTCCACTTGTCCAATTCACATTTTTAACAAATTCTTTTCTTCAGTGATCTTTTACACCTCATTTTTCACTTCATTTCTATTTTTAAGGAGTTCTTTTCTTCAATGAACTTTTGTAAACACACACACACACAATTTCTATTGGGTCAATTTTGCTTTTAAAAAAGTTTTTCTCATCAGTGAATTTTTGTGTCTCTTTTATCATTTGGCACATTTTTTTTTTGGTGATATAATTTTCTTTAGTTCTTTTGTGCTTGTTTTGCCAAACTGTTAACTCTTTTCCCCCCATAGTTTCCTTGTATAATTCTCATTTGTTTTTCCAATTTTCTTCTACCTTTCTTATATGGTTTCAAAAATTTTAAAAAGCTCTTCCAAGTTCTGAGTACAAAGGGTCTTTGAGACTTTGCATGTAGGCCTTTTGATTCTGTTGTCTTCTCAGTTTGTGTTTTATTTAACTTCCCTTAATTTGATAGTAACTCTATAGTTCTTTTTTGTTTGTTTTTTTCAGCTGATTTCCTAACTTTAAACAGGTTGAAGTTGAATTCTGCTCCCTGAGTGGAAAGGGAATGTTACAAGTTTCTGCATGTTTTGTGCAACTACTTTGGAAGGTAGCTCTGTGCAACTAACTGCAAACTCTCAGTTCTTCCAAGGTGGTATGATGCAAGATGAGGTATGGTTACATCTCTGCTGCCCTGTTCTTTGATCTGTGAATCAAGCACTTTTTTTTGCATTGGAACTAAGACCATAGTCCCTGTTTCTGCTTGTGCTCATCCTTGCCCTGAAACCATGAAAAATAATTCAACAGTCTTGGGACCATTGCTAGCAAAGGTTTGATCAATTTTCTGACCCTTTTACCTTCTGGGGGCTGAAAGCTCAGGAAAACACTTTCACTGCTGATTCAATTACTTTCCAGGCTTGTTGCTGGCTTGACAGACAGTCTCTACTGGTGGGATGTGAATCGTGTTCTCTGCTCTGAATCCAATGAGACGCACCTTTCCCTGCTACATTTCGAAGTAGTCTTTGTCTGGAAAGTTTCTTCTTCCCATTCTAGTGCTGTTTCCACTGCTCCAAAGTTCATTTTGCAGCATTATTTCAAATTTCAGAGACCTTAGCAAATCCTTGCCTTTGCATTGTAATCTGGGCCCATCTTCTCTACAGCTATTTTAATTGAATTTATTTTTCTATTTCCTTCCACTGGATTTTGTTGGTAATATATAAAAATGCTGATGGTGTATGTGGTCCTATTTTTACAGTCTGCAATTTTGCTGATGCAATTTATTATTTCAACTTTTTTTTTTTAAAGTTTATTCACTAGGATTCTGTAAATATCTGTACTATCATAAGCAAAGACTGATAAACAAGTTTGTTTCCTTGAAGCTATTTTAATTCTTTCAGTTTCCTTTTCTTCTCTTATGACTATAGCTAGTATTTCTAAAACAATATGGAATAATAGTGGCGATAATGGATATTCTTGCTTCATTTCTGACATTACCAAAAAAACTCCTTGCTTATTTTCATTACAAACAATGCTTGTTGATGGTTTGTTATAAATACTAATTATCATTTTGAGAAAAAAAGTCATTCATTCCTATGATTTCTAGTGCTTTAAATGGGAATTAGTATGATATTTCATCAAAATCTTTTTGTGCATATATTAATTGTATTGTTTTTGTTGATTTTGTTTTGGATATGTTCAGTTATGCAGATAGTTTTACAATATTGAGCCAGCCCTGTATTCTGGATATAGTACTCTCTGTAATCATAGTGACATCGTGATTATATACATATGTGTGTGCATATATTCACACATGGATATGTATGGATACATACACACATAGACATATGTACATATGCATATACACAAACACATACACACAAATACACATTTTTATGTATGTCTGTGCATTATATTGTAGCCTATTTGCATTAATATTAATTGGTGAAATTTGTCTTTATTTTTTCTTTTTCCATTTTTGATCATCCTATTTTGGCTATCAGCACCATATTTGTATTGTAAAAAGTTTAATATAACTTCTTCTTTCTCTAATTTTCCAAATAATTTATATAGTATTGGAATTAATTTTTCTTTAAATGTTTGATTTAATTCATTTCTGAAATCATTTGTCCTGGGGATTTTTTTATATTGGAACTCATTGATGCCTGTTCAAATTATTTTTTCTAACACAGGATTTAAACATTCTATTTTCTTTTTTGTTAATATTGGCAATTTCTATTTTAGCAAATATTCATTCATTTCACTTAAATCGTCAGATTTATTGTCCTATAATAGAGCAAAATAGCTTTTAATAATGAGTTAATTTCATCTTCATTAGTGATGAATTCACCCTTTTCATTTTTGATACTAGTAATTTATTTTTCTTCTGTTTTAATTAAATTAACCAATATTTCATTTCATAACCAATTATTTCATTTCCTACATAAAATCTTCATAAAATTCCCTCCTCATTTTATTAGTTCAATGGTTTTCTTATTTTCAGTTTTATTAACTCTTTTGATTTCAGCAATTCCAATTTTTTGTTTAATTAAGGATTTTAAATTTATCCTTTAAAAATTAGTTTTATTGTTTTTGTTTTGCATATTGCTTTTCCATGTCATTGTAATAACTTGTTCTGTTCAGGTTTTTGCTGTTTTTTCATATGTATTTGTGTATGTGTATAAATGTTTCTTGACAAAATCTAAATCTGTGATTTATTCAGTATGAGAACTTCTTACATTAAAATTCTTTCTATTATTGAAAATCTGTAACTATTCTGTTGTTTATACTGTTAAAAAATTGCCAGAGAGCAGTGAGAGTGAGCAAAATGCCTCTCATAATAAATTTAGCATGCCAAATGCAGCACTTGCACTCAACTCTTAATTTTGTGAAAACAGTCCAAATCATATTAATTTTTTGGCTTCCACATTAAAAAATATTTACAGATTGAATTAGCATTCCACTAACCAGCTTAGATTTTCCACATCAATTATTTTTCCTCTGATATGCCCTTTCCTGAACATTCCATTCAAATTTTCTCTAGGACAATTTTCCATCTCGGCTACTATAGTTCGTTTTCTGCCCTACTTGGAACATTATCGTCTATACCTGTAGAGATCATGTTACCCCTTCCTGGGAGGGGTAATCCTTTTAGCTTTAAAAGTCTGGCAGAGGCAAAGCTATTTTCATTGGTGAATGAATAAGTTCAAGCTTTCCTAATCCACTCTCTAGTCAGTGACAGACTGTACTTCACATCTTATCTGAGCCATTCAAATTCCTTGCCATATGCTTCATCCTCCACATACCCAATAAATATGTGCACAATGTATAAATACATATAAATATGCACATGTATACATGCATATATAATATACTCTACCTCTTGCATTAATAATAGTAATTAAATCAATTCTATAACAGCAATAATTAATTGACTCATGGCTTCAGTAAACATCTTGTCAAAAGACCACAGAACAAAACTCTTTGCTATGGTCACCACTCCCCATATGTATTGTCTTCCTCTACAAGATTGTAAGTTCAATGAAGACATGTAGTACCTCATTTGTGTTTATACATTTATAATCTTATTGTTTCCAGTTCTGAAATATAATACATGCTAGAAAAATAATATTCCATTACTTTCATTTGCCACAACTTCTTTAGCCATTCCCTAATTGATGGACATCTACTCATTTTCCAGTTCTTTGCTACTACAAAAAGAACTGTACAAACATTTTTGCACATGTGGATCTTTTCCCCTCCTTTATGATTTCCTTGTGATACAGACCCAATAATAGCACTGCTGGGTCAAAGTTTTATAACCCTTTTGTCATAGTTCTGTGTTTCTCTACAGAAAGACTGGATCATTTCATAATTTCCCCAATAATGCATTAGTGTCCCAGTTTTCCCACATTACCTCCAGAGTTTATCTTTGTCTTTGCCTGTCATCTTAGCCAATCTAAGAGAAGAGAAGTGCTACCTTGAAACTGTTTTAATTTACATTTCTCTCATCCATAGTGATTTAGAGCATTTTCTCATATACCTGTAGATGACTTTAATTTCATCACTGGAAAATTTTCTGTTCATATCCTTTAGTCATTTATCAATTTGGGAGCAATGCATGCTAAATGGTTCTATTTTCAAATCATTATTTAATATTTTGAAATTATACTCAGAACTTCAAATTTATCCTTATAAAAGTAGATAGATAGACAAAGATATAGATATAGATACGTTATTTGGCTAATGATTCCAATCATTATAGGCTTTTGACAACATTTTTCAATTCCAGTTGTATCATGCAATATGCTATTTATCCTGCTCGGTTCTATATAATACACAGAATAATTAAACATGCCATCTATGTATCATCAGATATTGTGCATTTCCATATCACTGGATTTCCTTAGAAAAATACATGGAGTTGAATATACTTTTCTTTTGAGACATTTGTGATCATTAATTTCCAATAAAATTTAAATTTACTAATAGCACTCCATAATACTACATAGAGATAATAAACACCTTTTTTTTACATTTGAAGATTTTCATAAAATTCTGAAAATTCTAAAATAAGAGAATTTTTTTTGCAATTTTTGAAAACTAAAGTTGAGCACCTCATTCAGGTTTATAATCATAGTGGTGATTTCAGTTTCAACTTTGAAATTCCTGACAACAAATCCAATATCCTATGCTTAAAAGTCTCTCACAAACTTTACAGATAGATTTATCTCAAAATTGAAATATTAGGAGATACGACTCAGAGAAAGTCATTGCTCATATAAATATGTCTTTACTAAAACTCTGCAAGATACCAGAGTTTGATTCTTACATCAAAATAAAGTAGTAAATTTTTCTATAATTTGCATCAGTTAAGAGTTTCCAAGTGAGAAACTTTAAATTTATTTCATAATGCAATTATTTGCATGGACTAACATCCTTATTCATTATTGAAGTTAATGTTCTCATTTTTTAAAAAAGTCATTTAAAGCTCTTCTCCTGCTTAAAAATTTTACTTCTTTCCCCCCTAATGATTACAGCTGTATTGAGGAACTTGAGAGTAACTGTTGCATCATTCAATATGATCCAAAGGATAGTATTTGGGACAGTACAATATATACCTCCAATTTGGCACTGAACCATCAAGGACTATTCTTAGTCACACTCAGTCAATCAGTTCTGAATCTTTCCTTCTTGTATTTCATTCATTATTCCTTGTTCTCAAAGCAATGAGAAACTTTACTAAGTTTTCTTCTGAAGATCAAATATACTATATGCATAATAGAATTTAACTTATCTACCAAGCTGTTAGGTATATAAAAAGAAATAATTTTTCATGAATAATTTTTAATGAGCACATGCTGGCTTTTAGTGACCCCCTTGATTATATAATTACATAGACTAGGTAAATAATGGATATTGGATAAAACAGGGAGAAAAATGTGCCGAATTTTAAGCAATTATTCCTTACATTCTGATGTTTGGCTATCCATGGTTCAACCTCATGTCTTATATTTCCTTAATGCTTTCTCTGAAGCCATGTAAGACAAAGTGTAAAATATTTTAGGCAAAATATTATAACACATTTGCCTCCTAAAGTCTCAGACAATTCTTTTTATCCATTCCACTTTTAAAGAGAATCTAATTCTTTATATGTCAGTCCTCTGTGATATATTCAGCGTGATTCTATGTAGTTTACAATTGTTTACTACTATTCCTAGAAATGATTTATTTGCTTTTTCATAGTTTTTGTTAAATGTATTCAAGAATTAAGAAATTCAGCAACAAATAAATATTGCAAGGATATTAGTTTTACATTTTTATCTACTGCATCAATCAGATTTTGTATTGAATGATCCAACAGTTACTCTCAAGTTCCTCAATACAGCTGTAATCATTGGGGGAAAAGAAATAAAAATTTTAAGCAGGAGAAGAGCTTTAAATGACTTTTTAAAAAATGAAAACATTAACTTCAATAATGAATAATTATGTTAGTCCATGCAAATAATTGCATTATGAAATAAATTTAAAGTTTCTCACTTGGAAACTCTTAACTGATGCAAATTATAGAAAAATCTACTACTTTATTTTGATGTAAGAATCAAACTCTGGTGTCTTGCAGAGTTTTAGTAAAGACATATTTATATGAGCAATGACTTTCTCTGAGTCGTATCTCCCAATATTTCAATTTTGAGATAAATCTATCTGTAAAGTTTGAGAGAAACTTTTAAGCACGAGATATTGGATTTGTTGTCAGGAATTTCAAAGTTGAAACTGAAATCACCACTATGATTATAAACCTGAATGAGGTGCTCAACTTTAATTTTCAAAAATTGAAAAAAAATTCTCTTATTTTAGAATTTTCAGAATTTTATGAAAATCCTCAAATGTAAAAAAAGTGTTTATTATCTCTATGTAGTATTATGGAGTGTCATTAGTATATTTAAATTTTATTGGAAATTAATGATCACAAATGTCTCAAAAGAAAAGTATATTCAACTCCATGTATTTTTCTAAGGAAATATTTATATACTACTGAAATATACTACAGTCAAGTACACTAATGAAATGGAGGAGTGAGATACTGAGTCAAGCAAACCCATCATCCAGCTATTGCAATAATCAAGTGAGAAGGGAATATTCAAGAGATATTGCAAAGGTAATATGGATAGGTCTTTACAATAGCTTGGGTATGGGAAGGAGGGCAAACCATTGAGGAATCTCTATGATAATTCTCAAATCTACATTTTCTGCTCCATCTTTTGTTGTCCTTGAATTTCACATCTCCAATTGCCTTTCAGACATATAGTACTGGATATCCAAACAATGCTTGTTGATGGTTTGATATAAATACTAATTATCATTGTGATATAAAGAGTCATTCATTCCTATGATTTCTTGCTTTATTTTTCAATGGTGGTAAATTCACAACTTTCATTTTTTATGCTGGTGATTTCGTTTATATTCTTTCCTTTTCTGATCAAATTAACCAAAGGTTTATATATTTTTTTTTATAAAATCAAGTCTTAGTTTTGTTTATTAATTAAATAGTTTTCTTAAATAGTTTTGATTTTATTAATGTTTTCTTTGAGATTCAAAATTTCTAATTTGATATTTACTTAGGGGTTTGTTCTTTTTCTAACTACCTATTTGCATGCCCAATACATTCATGTCCTCTTTCTCTATGTTATTTATTTATAGATAGAAAAATACCTATTTTCTATTTATACTTATTTATATATCTATTTATAATTATTTAGAGATATAAAATTTCCCCTAAGAACTGCTTTGTCCGCATCCCATAGGTTTTGGTATGTTGTCTCATTATTGTCATATTCTTAAATGGATTATTTTTGTGGATTATGGATTGCTTCTGTAATTTGTTGTTTGACCCCCTAAGTTTTTAGAATTGTATTATTTAGTTTCAAATTGATTTTAATCTATATTTCCCTGGCCCTTGGTTGAATCTATCTATATCAATCTATCTATCTATCTGTCTATAGACACACACACACACACACACACACACACACACACATTTCATTTGATTGTGAAGTTTCTATGCCTTAATACACAGTCAATTTTGTGTATGTGTCATGCATTGCAGAGAAAAAGGTGTATTCCCATTTGTCCCTATTCAGTTTTCTCCAAAGGTTTATCATAGCTCAGTTTTCTAAGATCTTAATAACTTCCCTAATTTCTTTCTTCTTTATTTTGTGGTTAGATTTCTCTGATTCTGAGAGGGGAAGAGTGAAGTCCACCATAGAATAGTTTTGCTGTCTATTTTTTCCCATAATTGCCTTAAAATCTTCTCTAGGAATTTAGATTCTCTACCACTTGGTGCATAAACATTTAGTATTGTTACTACTTCATTATTTTTTGTAATCTTTATCATGATGTACTTTCCCTCTTTGTCTCTTCCAATAAGATCTATTTTTAACTTTTGCTTTATCTGAAATCAGAATTGCTACCCCTACTTTTTCTACTTCATCTGAAATGAAATAAATTCTGTTCCAGCCTTTTACATTTTCACTCTATGTGTTTCTCTATGTCAAATGTGTTTCTTCTAAACAATATATTGTGGATTCTGTTTTTAAATCCATTCTAATATTTGCTTCAGTTTAATGAGAAAATTCATCCCATTTACATTAACAGTTATGATCACTAGCTCTGTATTTGGCTCCATTCTATTTTCTCCCCTGTATATACTTTTCTTCTCTCTTTTCATCTTGTACTTAGTGATGTGGATTTTTCTACACACCTCACCCCCTACCTTATCTTCTATCAAGCCTTCCTTTCCCTTTTTGCCTCCCATTTCTGCCCTGTCTTCTATCCTGTCCTTTCCTTTTCTTTCCTCTTACTTAGTTCTTTATAGGGTTAGATAAATTTTGTACCCAACTGAATGATTAAATTATTCCCTCTTAGAGCCAACATTTATGAGAGAAACTTCAGACAATGCTCATCATCCTCTTTCCTTTCCCTCCATTATAAGAGGTCTTTTGCACTTCTTAATGTTATCCCATTATACCTCCCCTTTCCAGTACAGACTCTTTCCCACCCTTTAATCTCTTTTTCTTTGATGTGATCACATCAGGGACCATTCACAACCACATCCTCAGTCAAAGTGATGCTCCCCTCTTTGTACCCCAATGTCAGATACAGTTCTTAAGAATTATAGATATTATTTTCCCATGTATGAATGTAAATATTTTAATCTTTAAATATATTTTCTCTGTTTACCTTTTTCATGCTTCTCTTGAATCCTGTTTGTAGATTAAATTTTCTGTTTTAGTTGTTTTTTTTTTTCTCAGTAGAAATGATTGAATGTCTCTTACTTCATTGAAGCTCCATCAATTTACCTGAAAGATATGCTGAGTCTTCTGAGTAATTAACTCTTGGTTTTAACCCTACGTCCTTTGGTTCCAGAATATGGTATTTCAGACACTCTATCATTTATTGTACAGCTGCCTGAGCTTAAGTAATCCTGACTATTGCTGCTTGATATTTGAATCATTTTTGTCTGACAGTTTGCAGTATTTTTTCCTTGAGATTTTGGGATTTTGCAACAGTGTTCCTTGGGGTTTTCCTTGTGGGATCTCTTTCTAGTGATGAACGATGAATTCTTTCAATGAATATTTCTCTTTCTGTTTCTAGAATAGTGGGATAGTTTTCCTTAATGATCTCTTGTAGAATGCTATCCAGACTCTTTTTTTGCCATCTTCTTCAGGTAAGCCAATAATTTTTAAATTGTCTCTTCTGTATGTATTTTGCAGGTGGACTATTTTGCCAATGAAATATTTCACATTTTCTTTCATATTTTTATTCTTTTTAGTTTGCTTAACTGCTTCTTGATGCCTCACACAGTCAGCTTTTATTTGCCCTATTCCAATTTTTAATATGTTATTTTTTCAGTTATCTTTTGTATCTCTTTTTCCATTTGGATAATTCTACTTTTTAAGGAATGATTTTATTCAGACAACATTTTTCTTTCCCTTTTCAAATTGTTGACTCTTTGTGCATACCTCTCATTTTTTTTCTCATTTTTTCCTCCACTTGTTTTTTTTGCCTTTTAAAATCTTTTAATAGCATCTCCAAGAAGAGTCTTTGGGATTGGGACCAGTTTATCTCACTTTTTGAGATTTCTTTTGTGGACATTCTGCCCTTGTCTGAGTTTGTGTTTTGGTCTACCCTGTTACCATAGAAGCTTTCTATAGTCAAGATTCTTTTCTTTTTCTTGCTTCTTTCCATTCCTTTTTTTTTTTTTTTTTAAACTTTTATAGGGAGCTCTGCTCCTGCTATAAAGGGGGTGCTGTCCCAAGCTTCTTGTGCTGCTCTGAGCCTTGGCTTTGAGCACACCGCCCCGTTTGTGTTTGTGGAAGGTAGTTTTCCCTGCTCTTTTCAGGAAACATCCTGGTTTCCCAGTTTGCCTTCTGAGCTGGGACTGGAGGCTCCCCGCTGATCTGCTCCTCTGCTGAACCAGGACTTAGGGTCTTAGATGCTGATTTGCTGTGACCCAAAATCTGTCTGACCCAGGCTGAACACACTCTTCACCCCAGTGAGAATGACCTTTCCTGTAGTTTTTTCAGTCTATCTTGAGCTGGAGAGGGGTTTATTCCATCAGACTCTCTTGGTTTCATGTGGATTTTAAGGGAAAAAGAGAGAGCTCGAGCAACTTCCTGGCTTTATTCTGTCATTTTGACTCCACCCTCAGAACTTCATAAAGGATTTGAAAGGGCAAATAATAGAGGTAGATGAAAAATTAAGAAAATAAATGAGATATGTAAAAGAGATGAACAACGTGAAAAAAAGGAAAAAAATATGATTAAAGAAAACATTTCCTTAAAAATACATTTGGCCACAAGAAAAAAAGAAAAACAGAAGAAAGCGATTCCACTTTAATAGTTCTTTTCTTCTTTAAAAGTAGAATCAGGCAAATGGAAAAGGAAATACAAAAGCTACTGAATAAAATCGTATATTAAAAAGTAAAACTGGGCGAATAGAAGATAATAAGTCTAGGAAATATCAAGAATTAGTCAAACAAACTAAGATTCATATTATAGCTAATAAGTTAGAAAATATTTGTTGTGCAGATATGTATAACTATTGTTGTACATTTATTATGTAAAGAAATTATTCTAGGAGCTATTGTTCTAGTAATTAAATGAAACAATTCCCACATATGATGAGCTTATATAGTAGAGAAAACTTGCTATTAATAACCTTAAACATATTTATAATCAATATATTTCAATTCATTTAGATATAAATTTGACTTTTTAATACATGAAATCAAAGAAGGAAAGGTATCCCTAAATCTTGTCTTTATGGACCAATAGTTTTTCTTTTCATTCTAAAGAAGAAAGCAATGTTTGATTTTTATTACTGCACTGATATTCCCTACTAGATTTTTCCCATGGTGTAAGAGCTCTACTTGAATTATTTTTTCTATCACTTTATAATAATTGAAGAGCATAATACAACTTTGAGATCTCAACAAGGATAAAAGAAGTAGGAGGGAATTAATAGCTTTCCCCATAAATGCATTCTCATGTGTGAAAAGAATTGTCCTTTTTTGCTTGGCTATAGATAATTATGACTAGGAACAATGAGTAGAATCCAAAAGGATGGCTTGTGTTTGGGGGGGGGATCCTTACTAATTGGATCTCATAGAATGGGTTGTTTCAGGAAGTAATAGGTTATTTTTCAATGGATAATTTAAAATGCACTGGATGGGCATTTGCTGATTATGATGTAGAGAAGATTCTTGTTCTTGTGTAGGTTGAACTAGATGAACTTTTACATTCTTTTCAATTCTGGTATTTGGTGGCTGTAATTTTCTTCCCTTGTTTAGAGCAGTGCTCTTCATATAGTTGTCTCTTGAAGAAATATTTGTGAAATTGAATTGTAAATAAATTTTTAAAAATTTACTTTTCTTTCTTTTTCATAGAAGTTAGAGATTCCAGGATAAGTGTTTGGCCCATATTCACAGAAAAAAAAAAATAGAAAATTTTGTGCTGTTTAAATTTGGGAAAGTCATATTTTTTTTTTAAAAAAAGATAGATACTGGCAGTGTCCCCTAAATTAGCACATACTATTCTTTCTAAAATTAAATATAATACAAGTAGATAATTTGTTTTTTATATTTATCATCTGTTTGATTTCTTTACCTATCAGAGAACTTTCCTAGTGAACACATAGGCTTAAAGAAAGATTTCTATAGGGAAAAATAAGGGTATAATGCCCCTTGACAAATGAGATGGAAAATTGCTTCATTTCCCATGCAACAGAACTTAAGAATTCCCTGCCAAGTATATAGCAGCTCATGGAGAAAGGTTCCCACAGTAGTGTCTCTTGGGAAGTCATTAAAGCTAGTGTACTGCATCATAATGACCAAGTTTAAGAAAGAAGGAAAAAAGAGTTTTTAACAAGTCATAACAAAGTCAGTCATAGTTCTGTAAAATCTAAGAAATAAGATGAAATGGAAAAGTTTTTGAATTATAAATCTTGATATCCAGATTATAATCCATACTTTGATATTAATTACTTATATGATCTTGGGCAAATTATTTTAGCCATTTAGTTTGCTTTGTTTTTCCTCATAAGATAAGATAGTTGAGTTTATTGACCTCTGAAGTCTCTTCTAACTGGAACATTCTTGTGATTCCATTAATTATATGACCTGGTTTTCTCCTAGGGCATTTTCCTAGAATGCATCATAATATATATTAAAAAATCTTTGTCTAATATAATAAGTGTTTGAATACAGTAGTTTGTACCACAGGGTAGAGATAATCTATTTTGAAAAGAAAACTCAAATTCTGGTTATCTTTATTCCCTCAGATTTTATTACTAAATGAGGGATATGATAAAATCATTGTCTCAATGTCTTTCCCCCTCCACAAAATTGAACTTAGTTTCTAATAGAATAGTTTTGTTTTGTTTCTAATAGAATAGTTTTGTTTTGTTTTTTGATACTAAGCATAATTTCAACCATACCCCTCTCATTCATGTGACAATTTGGTTATAATGTAGATAAGAAAACCCTAATGAAAATCATCAGAGACCAATGAATTGGAGTCTTGAAGTTGAGATAATTTGACAGATATTTCCAAAATAAGACTATATTGTTTTCCTTGGGGCCACATATATAGCATATGCATTCCGAATTGTCACTTGAGCTTCCTGAAGAAGAAGTTTGCTCAAATTACAAGGTAAAATAAATCAATAAATCACAGATTAACAGATCATAGAGCTAGGAAGACTTACAGAGTTCATCTACTTCAGTTCATACCTTAACAGGGATAGCCTCAAGTCCATTCCTGGCAAGTAATCACAGATTTTGCAGATAAACCAAATGCAGATTGAATAAATCTCTCTGTTCATTGAAATCATGTCCAGACAGATAGTGCTAAGGGCTCTCAAAGTCAGGCAAGTTAAAATCAAAGTTTCAAGAGAAGCCCAAATATACAGTTCACAAGAATAGTTTGATTTATATAGGGTTTTTAGGTTTCTAACATACTTTATGTGATATAACTGACATGAAGTTTGCTTTTGAGTTGGACACACTCTATTCTTCTTTGCTTTTGAGTCTCACAAAAATTATACGAGGCATTATAGGTATTATTATTTGCATTTTCTCTACAAGGGGAATTTATTTGCTTATTGTCATCTACTTAATGTTAGAAGTAAGATCAGATAGGAGTAAGTAAAGTTTTCTGGCTCCAGATCAATTTGAGCATAATATGTTATGAAGCAGAATATAAAGGGCCAAAGAAAGGAAGGAAGATCACATTCAATTGTAAGGCCAGCAGCAATATTTGCAAGGAGAAAGATACCTTAGCTAAGACTTGTGGTCAGAGGATTTTAGTATGTAGAGATGAAGAGGGAATACCTTTTCATATAGAGACAATAAAGCCTGTAGAATGCAATATTAAATCAGTGGACAATTAATGCTGCAGATTAGCATGAATAAAGAGTGCCTGAAAAAGAGGAGAGTGAAGTAAGCCTAAAAGTTGAACTGGATCCAGTGTGACAATCTGAAATGGCAAGGTGAATAATTAGTCTTTTACTGATGATTTTATGAGCAATTGAGGGATATTGTCAGACATATATCTTAGCTAAAATATTGTGTGACTATGTGAATGATGGAATGGGGAAGGGAGAAAGCAGCTAAAAAGTTATTATTAATAATCCAGATGGGGGCTGGCTTCAATTAAAAATGACTACAGGATTGGTGAGAAAGAAGAAGTGAATATGAAAAATATTGTATTGGTAACATCAAAAAGAATTAACAAGTGTTTTAATATATCGTAAATGAGAAAGAAGGAAGAGGGAAAATACTGAAAATAATTGGATAGAAAAAAAGAAATAGTTCTAAGAAACAATTTGAAAAGAGCCTTGTTCCTTAAATAAATGAACACTTCTTTCTTCCTTGGGAAATTTTTTTTTTTCTTTGTGGTAATTGGGAGTTTATTGGATAAGGCATGGAAGTGACTTGATTTACTTTCTTTTTTTTTTTTTTTAGTAACTTTTATTTTTCAAAATATCAACATTCACCCTTGCTAAACTTTGTGTTGCAAATTTTTCTCCTTCCCTCCATCCCTTCCCCCTTTCCTTAGACAGCAAGTAACCTATATTGATTTTATTGATCGGTTAAAAATATGCAAATCTAAATATATTTCCATATTCTTCATACTGCACAAGAAAAATCAGATCAAAAAGGAAAAAAAGAGAGAAACAAATCAAGTTAAAAAAAAACAATAAAAAAGGTTGTCATCCACATTCAGTGCCCATACTCCACTCTAGATGCAGATGTTCTCTCCATAACAAGTCTATCGGAATTGCCCTGAATCATCTCATTGCTGAAAAGAGCCACATCTATCACATTTGATCATCACATAATCTTGTTGCTGTATCAGTGATCTCCTGGTTCTGCTCATTTCACTCAGCATCAGTTCATGTAAGTCTCTCCAGGCCTCTCTGGAATCATCTTGTTGACCATATCTCAGAGAAAATAATATTCCATAATATACACATAC
The DNA here is from genome assembly GCF_016432865.1 of Antechinus flavipes. NCBI lineage: Eukaryota > Metazoa > Chordata > Mammalia > Dasyuromorphia > Dasyuridae > Antechinus > Antechinus flavipes. Next base: position 89,461,419 of record NC_067398.1, on the reverse strand, counting down.
CATAAGTTATTCAGCCATTTCCCCAACTCATGGACATTCACTTAGTTTCCAGTTCCTTACCACTCCAAAAAGGGTGGCTACAAACATTTTTAAATATATGGATTCTTTTCTCATTTTCATGATCTCTTTGAGATACAGATCCAGTGGAGACACAGTTGGATCAAGGGATAAGTAAAGTTTGATAGTCCTTTGGGCATATTTCCAGATTATTCTCCTGAATGCTTGGATCAGTTCACAACTCCACCAACAATGTATTAATTGCTCATTCTCCTTGGTAATTAATTTAATTGCATATTTTATATGATTTCTAGCAAGACATATACCAAGGCTTTGTGAAACTTCACTTTACAAAAGCCTCCACTTGAAATAATCTTTAACTTGATGTTTCTAATTTCATACAATCATAGACTGGGTCAGCTAGATGGCACAGTGGATAGAGCACTGGCAAATCTGTTTTCAGACACTTAACATTTCCTAGCTGTGTGATCCTGGGCAAGTTACTTAATCCCAATCACCATACACACACACAATGCAGTAAGACCACAATCACCACATCTTTAACTTACCACAATATCTTCTCCAAAAGATGCTATCACTTCATCATATCTTCTCTTTAATGTCTCTTGTAAGGGAAGACAGACTAAATTCTAATGAGGTACATTATTGTTTTTCATCAAGAAATAAATCAATGTGCAGCACAAGTGAATGATGAAAGAATGATGTTGAGATGTTTAGGACAGCTCTATAATCATTAGGATTTTTAATTTTTTGAGTCAAAATATTCCTCAACTTTCAATCATAATTACTACTTCTACTCTCAGGAAAAAATATAACAAGATTAATCCCACCTGCATATTATAGCCTTTCATATAATTGAAGGCAATCATATTCTATTTAATTATTTTCCACACTAACCACACTTGGCTCTATCAATGAATTTAAGATATTCCTCTATTTTTCTGGTTTTAGTTATTATATTGTATAGTTCTTGCCTTAAAATGTATATTGTAAACGTGTTAGGCCAAGTTTCTTGAATTCTACGATAAATATAGTTCAAAATGTTATTATAGTCAACAATAAAAAGTGAAGAGTCTTTAACGATCCTATAAGCTCATTCAGTAATTCCCAGAGAGTGGCCTTATTAAATCAGAGGTGTTTCAATACCATTCTCCTTATGAACTACTTCAAATAATATGAGCTGTTTTCTTCAGAGAATTTTCATATCTCTTTTTTTTCCATTTGGGCAAGTCCACTTTTTAGGCAGTTTTCCAAGCTGTTGAGTATTTTTTCATATTTCTCTTGTATCACTCACACTTATTTTGCCGATCTTTCTTCTATTTCCCTTATATACTTTTAAAGTTTCTTTTTGAATTCTTCTATGAATTCTTTCTGGGCTGGAGATTTCTTCCTGTTTCTATTGACCATTTGGGAGTTTTGACTTTGTTGATCTCTTCTTAGTTAATGTTTGGGTTCTTCCCTGTCCCCCTAACTTTCTATAGTCAGATTCTTTTAATGTTATTGCTATTGTCTGCACATATGCCTTCTTCCCTCTTTCCTTCCCTCCCTCTCTCCCCCCTTCTCTCTCTCTCTCTCTCTCTTTCTCTCTCTCTCTCTCTCTCCTCTCTCTCTGTATTTCTCTCTTTCTCTCTGTCTCTTTTCTGTCTCTCTGCCTCTCTGTCTCCCACATCTTTTTTTTTTTTCCTTTTTTGAAATTTGATTCTCTGGATAGAAGGAATTCTGTCTCAGGGTACTTGTGCCAGTGGCTATACACTCTGACTATTTACCTGGTGTTGCGCCAATGTTGCCCTGAACTCCTGAGAGATCCTTATGTCTTGTGCTGGTTTGAGTGAGCTGAGGGGTAGCTGGTGCTACTGTAAGTTGTAGGGGTCCGGCAAGTTATCTGATACTGAGATGGAGACCTAGTCATGGTATCTGTATGAGGCTAGGCAGGGTGCTTGTGTGTTTCCCCAGTGTTACACTGAAGTAAATGGAGGTCTGGGCTGGAGGATGCTTGCACAGAGCTGTGCTGAGGCTGGTGGAGGTCTGTCAGTTGGAGAATGCCTGTTTGGCCAGGGCTATACTAGAACACAAGATAATTCGCCTATGGACTTCCCTGATTTTGCTAAGGCATGTGTGAGGGGTCCTGCTATTAGAGTGCTCCACCAGCCTGCAGCTCAGGATGTCCCTCTGATTTGCTAAGGTGGAGCTTGCTGCCAACTACCTGGGGAGAATTCCTGTCTTGGAACATACTCTCTCAACCTTTACCCATATGAGAGGGGCCCCTCCTGCCAATCCTGAAATGGTAAAAGATTGTTTCATCCTGTCTTCCTTGCTCATTTTGAAGACTGAGGTTTTTTCTTGGTTACCTGCATATGAACAAGAGGGTTACCGTGATTTATTGCTTACTACAGCATCTAGGCTCCTGGAAGTCCTTATTTGATATTGAATTAAAAGAATACATCTCACTATTATTTTCTCAAAATCAAATCATTTTCCAATTTAATTCTGGTGAGGGTTTTTTCATGGCTTAAAAATAGAAATAAAGGAAACATTTCCCAAAGCCTCTTGCATTGAAAAGGGATTAATGGGCTGAAAATCAAAAGTACTTACTCAACTATTCTGTTGAATTCTGTTAAAACAAACAAATAAGTTGTTCACTGAAATCAGTTGGAACATTTTAGATTGGTTTCCATATTCTTTGATTATTAGATTTTGTGATTGCATACATGTACAATACTTTCTCACTAAGGATGAATAATACTGGACTTCCTTCTCTTTCCCCCAAGAGAAAAAGCAAATTTTCCTTCATTTAGTTTGTGAATTTTTATAAAAATCATTATACATTAGAATTTTTTGAAGATACTATGTTACCAAACCACATAGAATACTAGTCTTCACATTTAACATATAAATATAGTTATGAAGTCTTAGAGTAGAATAAACATTTAGGCTTTTACATAACTAAAAACCTTACTCAGTCTGCTGAGCTCAATAATTCTTCTCACCTTGGATCTGAAATGGCCAACTGCACAAACTTCCTTTAATCAAAGAGTGGGTTTAGCTGCCATTCTAGGTCACATTTGCTCATTGTTTTGCAATGCCATTTGGAAGGTTAGTAGCAAATTGGGGACTTGATGTGATAAACTTTAACTGTACTTTTTCTTTGAAAGTTATTCACATTACCCTTTTTAAAATTTTATTCAGGAGGTCCTAAAGGAATCTTCAGGATTTTTATGCTGCCTTCCTGTAGAAGGAGTAGAGGGACTTAAATATGCATATATTATTTATTATGTTAACATTTTAGTAGCTTAGTATACATATTATTAGGCAGTTTTTATAAATAAGGAAAATGAGCTTCAGATAGATAATTTAATTTTGAGTTTTGCTATTAGGTAAAATTTTTCTTCTACCACTGCACTACTATATTTATAAATTAAAATTGAATGTAAACAAAACATTTAAGACTGGATTTCATGGTCTACCCAAGTTTTGGGCTCAGACAGTCTTACTTTCAGGGCATTCTGAAAATATTTAATTTTTGACTCATTAATGATAATATACAGAATTTGCTTTTAAAAAACTAAGAATATAGTTCCTTTTCTCATAGATGAGATAAACAGGGGTTTTCAGATAGGTTTTCATCTTTTAATTGAGTTAATTGAGAAAAGGATCAATATTATCCGAAAGGAAAATCATAAGATCAAGTTACTCAGTAAAGGTCATAAGCAATTCAGAAAATATGTAAGATAAATCACAGGAAAACATGTACTCTAAACTCAATTCTCTTTCTTTACATTAGGACTCATTTTCCCATAGGGTTCTCTATACCATAATAAATCTTGTTCTGCCTTTGAAAGTCAACTGAACTTTGAATTTTGGTAGAGTTAAATTTTGGCATCAACTTGTTGAGTCTCTCCTTCATGAATTGTTTTATACAACCCCATTCCCCTCCTTTTGTTATGGATTTCCCTATCATCTCCCAATGGAAATGAAATTTAGGTAGGCTAGAGTCACATTTTACTTCATTCCCCTCAGAGCTATACATTCAGTTGTAGAAAAGGATTTCAATGAATGGATCAGGTTGTACTAAAGAACAATAGATTTGGGAGTGACAGATAGGGTACCCCTTTCCCTTTATGTGAATAGTGCTGGAATAGTTTAGTGTAACAGCAGATTATAAAATCCAGTTCCTTTAGTTTTCCATGACTTAAGGTGCTATATTAATCCTTCTAATACTGAAAACTAGTTGAATATTTCTTTTCTCTCCCCAAAAGAGATGACGCTTTGATCTCTAAACTTTGAACTCTAAATTCAGGCTTTATTCTTTGTGTAATTGCCCAAATTGGAGTTGCTTCTCAATTCTCCCTTCTTTGTTTAAAAGATTAAATTCTGCTTCCATCAATAAGTGTCACTATTTGTTAAGGTATAGAAGTGTGTGTGTGTGTGTGTGTGTGTGTGTGTGTGTGTGTGTGTGTCCTTTGGCAGTTTGGGGAAGCTTCATGGATGGACCTGTTCCTAAAAAAATGTTTTAAAATGCATGTAATAAAAAACACATGATTAGCAAGTAAACTAATACTAAAATATATTCATCAACATGGTACAACAACAAACAACTATTACAAAACTTTCATTGACTCCAGGTTAAGAACTCTTGGCTTTGTGGTTAAAGGTTTGTAAGGAAGTAAAAAGTAAGGGATATTCTTTCCTTTGACCACATTTGTGATATAAAATCTTTCTTTTCCCACTGGGCAGAGTTATTCCTCAGCCTCCATCTTTTCTATGGGTTTTGCTTGAAAAGAAACTAATGGGGGAAAGATAACATGATTTTCGATCAGATCACTCTGAAAGTTAATTTAAGGTTTTTATCAGCCTGAGGTGTTGAAGGAAAAGGATTTATGTTTAATTGTGCCTTTGAGAATTTTATCAAAAGTTTAATTAAAAATAAAATTTACATGATTTTCTTCTGTGTTTGGGAGGCCCTCTTATAATATAAAATCCTAGTATTGTAGACAGAGGTTTCTTTCTACATACCAATATAAACTCTGTTTCTCTTTCCCTTCCTCTGTTCATAATTAATCATAGACACATATTACAAGGGCTTTAAGAGCAGGTACAGTTTTATGTCAAAATGTTAAATCACCAAAGGAATCATTAGAAATATAACTCATAACACCTCAGAACAAAAGGGAAATGTAAGTAACTTTGGGAAAGGAAGTAGAGAGGAATAGGAATTCAACTTTTGACAACAATCACAGAAGAACAAAAACCAGCAGCTTTTGCTTCCCTTTTCAGATTCCTGTGTCGGGATGAAATAGCAATAGAGGAACCAACCATTTAATATTAACAGCTTTACTCATCAGGGTCCCAGCAGGAAAGCTATGGCCAATGGCTACAAGACCCACACTTGGTCCATCTCACCATCTGCCAATAGCAAACCCATCACTATTTTAATCCCCATCATGCTGCCTTGAGCTGCAGTTCCTTAACATACTCAACAAAAATTGCTTTGTGTAAACAGTATGTTATCTGAAAACAACGTCCAACATCTCTAATTCTCTCCTGTTTTTTCTATTTTTTCTTTTGGGTCAATTAATTTTGTTTTGTTTTGTGTGTTTTTTTTTTAATTATTGGATAAAAGAGCTATCTCTATCTTGACTACAATTCCTATAAATAATACAACTGTTCTTCTATTTTTCCCTATTATTCAGACATATTTCTTCCAATATGGGGATATATGGAAATCATACTGCTTAGAAAACCTCTTCCTTTAACAAGAATGCTAGGATTTATGACCTACATTGTACAGAAATTTACTTCTCAGGTCACATGAGTGAATAAGCCCATTTCTTTCCTCTTATAAAGCCTTAACTGTTTCTTAAAGCAGAAGTATCAATTAGGGTGGCCACAGGTAAATGCCAGCAACACTCTGGAATAGATTAAAATGTAATTAGGAAATATATTAGAAACAAGAAACAGTCAAAAATATAATTGGGAAATATTTGAATAAATAATTTAAAATAAAACAAAGACATTTTGCTAAGTCAATATGCCATAAATAGCGATTCATAGGCTGTTGGAATCCTTACTAACTGCTAAGTAATTAGAGTTGATCTAATCTTACAAGAAGTTGTTTTGGCCAGAACCTGAAACAAGGTACTAAGTAGAACTAATCAAGACAAGGCTTGTGTTCCCACCTTTACTCAAAGTCCACACCTTAAAGCTCTTTGGGCCAGAGAGCACTATGGGAGAAAACCCATAATCCCATTCTCTCAGAAGATTCACATATAAGGCGAGACAGCCATTCCAGAATACATATTTTCCTCTTGGCTGGCTGATCGCGCTAGACTCGAGAGAAACGACTCTGCTGCAGAGAACACTTTTGACGGACTTCAGTGGAGCTACGCCAGAAGCCCTCTCTCCGCGGCAAGTGTGGCTGGGCTCCCCAGAAGGAGATAAGAGAGATCTTCCATCTCTGTTGGAGGCAGAAGAAGGCAGAGGCAGAGGCTGAAGGACAGAACCTTTGGCTTTGGAGACATCCGAAGGGCTCCAAGCCTCTAAACCGGCTGTGCTTTGAGAAGAACAAACTCCAACATTTGAACTCTAACATTTGGCGCCCAAGCGTGGGAACCAAGGACCCTACTTTCACTGAAGAAGTCTCCAGTGACCAGGAACTGAGTGAGTACAACCTTTTTTGGTTGAAATGGGACAGATCCTAGGTAAAGATTCTCCATCCCCCACCCCAACCCCCCCAACCCCAGACCCACCCAGGAGTGGTGCTATAGAAAGCCTGCTTAAGCTGATAGAAGATCAAGGGCTACTTGTAACTTGGGGACAGACAGCTAGACTTCTGGCTACATTAAAACGCACCTCCCCTTGGTTCTTAGAGGAAGAGAAAATCTCTCTAAAAAACTGGGCATTGGTTGGTCAACAGATGTCTGCATATAACAATGAAAACGGTCCTCCTTCAGTTTCCATTGCAGTATTCTATTTATACAATACAATACAGATGGCCTTAAAATACCAGGATAGCCAAAGGGGGAAGCCTGAGATAAAGGAGGAAGACAAAGAACAGATTATCCCCACAGGGCAGGGAGATTTAAGCGAGGCTCAAGGGTGGGGTGAATCTGAGGCAGCCTCAGCCCCACCTGAGGAGCAGGTAATTGACTCTCCTTCATCAACTCCACCCTCCGGGATGGAGGGAGGAGGGGTAGTGGGGGGGGCAGTGACAGCACCAGCACCTCCCCCCCAGCATCTAGCACCTCCCCCTCAGCATCCAGCACCTCCTCCCCAGCATCCAGCACCTCCCCCCCGGCATCCAGCACCTCCCCCCCAGCATCCAGCTGCTCCTTTGAGTAGATTGCAAAAGGGACTAATTAAGGCCAGAGAAGAAGGGAAAAATGTATTAGAATTTCAACACCACATTTTTCCTGTAATTCAACAGTTTAATTCTTCAGGTCAAGAAAGTAGAAGATACTCACCTTTTGATATAGAAATCCTCAAAGACCTGAAAAAAGCTTGCACTCTTTATGGGGCTACATCAGCTTATGTTAAGATGCTATTGCAAAATTTGTCTTTTGAAATCTTGACCCCTAATGACTGGAAATTGATAGCAAAAATATGCCTAGAACCTGGACAGAACTACTTGTGGCTTTCTGAATATAGTGAGCTCTGTAGGATACAAGCCCAACAAAATATTCAAAGTGGAGTTCATACTGCAATCACCTGTGACCTACTAACAGGTACAGGTCCTTATGCAGATGTCGCAGCACAAATTGGTTATTCTGTAGCAGCATATCAGCAAATTGCTGATAATGCTATCAAAGCGTGGGCTTCTCTTCACAATAAAGACGACAAAGGGGGGGCCTTCACAAAAATAACACAAGGGCCAAATGAACCCTTCGCTGACTTTGTGGGACGCTTGCAGACAGCTATCATAAGAACAAATGGAGAAAATGCAATAACAGACATCTTGATAAGGCAACTTGCTAAGGAAAATGCTAATGAGGTTTGCAGAAGAATTATACTAGGACTGCGCAAGGATGCTCCTTTAGAGGAACTCATAAGACGCTGTGCCACAGTGGACACAGGTGCCTTTTATAGCCAGGCTATGATGCAGACTTCCCAAAATCCAAACATGAGAAGACAGAATCCCTCTTGGCAAGGGACTTCCAGAGAGACTCGTAGATGCTTTCAGTGTGGAAAAGTAGGACATCTGAAAGCTCAATGTTGGTATAGAGATAGAATGGGAAGACAAGGTGGGAGAACAAGACCCCAAACCCCATGTCCAAAATGCAACAGAGGCTTCCATTGGGCCTCAGAATGCAGACAGATTCAGGGAAACGGGATGAGGGGCCCAGCCCCAGGGCCCAAGGCAAAAAACACTTGGGGCATGATGGCAGCCAATGGTGCACCCAGAGAGTGCCTAGAAGTCCAGTACCCAGACATGACCAATCAACCAGAAAGCCATATGATGGGAGAAGGGGATTACACAGTCAACCAGCCAGGAAGCAACCTGATGGCAGAAGGGAATTACAATTGGGGAGAATAGAGCTGTATGCAGCTGGGACAACTGAGATACCCCCTGGAGAGGTGAAATCTGTTCCTCTCCAGCCTATGGATCCCTTACCTCCAGGCACAGTAGGCTTGACCATTTCACCTCCTTGTATGTACAAAACAGTGTCCATCCACACACTGATGTGGGAAACTGGGGAATGTGTAGATAATATCCCAGTCACTAATACAGGTAGTCAATGTGTGACTTATCACCCAGGAGACGTAGTAGCATCAGGGTTACTCATACAGAATCCTAATAAGCAGCCTCGTGATAGTCACCCAGGTTCTGACTCCAGACCACAAAAACCAGAAATATACTGGACAGCAGCAGTAACGGCTGACCGACCTATGCTCACTATCTATATAAATGGCCTACCATTGGAAGGATTGGTAGACACAGGTGTGGATCGTACAGTTATTAGAGGTGCCAGTTGGCCCAGTCACTGGCCAAAGATTAAAGCAGATACCTATATGTCTGGAGTAGGAGGATCAATAGCAGCTGAAGTTAGTGCTGCCCCTATGAGATGGACTTTTGAAGGCAAAACAGGAGTTTTTACTCCTTTTATAGTTGAAAAAATCCCCATCAATCTGTGGGGAAGAGACGTTTTACAACAATTGGGGTTAAAAATGAGTACTTCGGTTTTTTAAGCAGGGCTGCTGTTGAAGGCCTGCCAACACTTTCACCTATTCCTATCCAATGGAAAACTGATACACCAGTGTGGATAGAACAGTGGCCCTTAAGTAGCGATAAAATTCAGGCCTTATTAGATATAGTACAGGAGCAGCTTGAACAAGGGCATTTACAACCTTCTCTAAGTCCTTGGAATTCACCCGTGTTCGTTGTAAAAAAGAAATCAGGAAAATGGAGGATGCTCACTGATTTAAGAAAAGTGAACGAACAGATGGAAACTATGGGAACTCTTCAGCCTGGACTTCCATCTCCTACTCAGCTTCCTAGAGAATGGCCTCTTTGGGTTATAGACATCAAGGATTGTTTCTATTCCATTCCTCTGGATAAGGAGGATATGAAGAGATTTGCCTTTTCGGTGCCCAGTGTCAATTTAGCTGAGCCTTATAAAAGATATGAATGGACGGTTTTGCCACAGGGTATGAAGAACAGCCCCACTATGTGTCAAATGTATGTTGCTGCTGCTCTTGCTCCAATAAGAAAAGCATTTCCAAAAGTTATGCTATTACATTGTATGGATGATATATTGGGATGTGCACCGGAGGAACAAATTCTAGAAGCATGTCTACAAAAAACCATAGAAACACTAAGATACTACAAACTTCATATCGCTACAGAAAAAATTCAAAGGCATGCTCCTTTTCAATATTTAGGATATGAAATATATCCTAAGGCACTTACACTACAAAAACTGTCTTTAAGAACAGAGAGGTTGAACACCTTAAATGATTTCCAAAAATTAATAGGAGATATCCAATGGATGCGTCCAGTATTAGGTTTAACTACCAATCAATTGCAACCCCTATATGACATTTTAAGGGGAGACACTGCTTTAAATTCACCACGCCGACTTACAAAAGAAGCTCAAGAGACCTTGAGAGAAGTTGAACTGGCTTTATCCAATGTAGTTGAGAGAGTAACTCAAAAACCCTTGGAAATATCAGTTTTTGCTACGAAAGAAGCACCCACAGCAGCCCTTCATCAAGGAGACAGTGTGATAGAGTGGGTGAACCTCCCAGCACAACCAGAACAAAGCCTTACGCCTTACCCAGTGCTTGTGGCTAGAATTCTATTAAAGGCCATTAAGCGAGCAGTACAATTATCTGGGACAAGACCTGACAAGATATATACCTTCTATACAAATGCACAAATTAATGTATGCTGTGAAACCATCCCAGAGTGGCAGATTTTATTGGCCATGGCTCCAAATTTTGCACATGGATCTCCATTAAAGATAACCAGACTACTGCATAATTGGCAATGGATTTTTGAGGAGAAAGTTTCTAAGGTTCCTCTTGAAGGACCAACCATTTTTACAGACGCAGCCAAACAAAATATTTGTGCTGTATACTCTCATGATCTAACCGTAAAAAGAGTAGTCAGAACTCCTTTTCAGTCCACTCAGCAGAACGAATTATATGTGATCATGCTAGCTCTCACTTATTACCCAGGCGACATAAATATAATATCTGATTCAGCCTATTCAGTAGGTGTGGTACAAAGAATTGCCACAGCCCAAATAAAATTTGCAGCTTCTAATATATATCAGCTCTTTAAGGAACTTCAAGAGCAAGTGAGAAAGCATCCAGGAAAGATTTATATCCTGCATGTCCATTCACATAGTGGACTTCCAGGTCCTATTTTTGATGGAAATTCAAAGGCAGATAGCCTTTTAACTATGTTGGCCAGTACGCCTTTATTTCAGGAGGCCCAGGAATCCCATTCTAAATACCATCAGGCTGCTCGAGCTTTGCGTTTACAGTTTGGGATTACAAGAGAAGAAGCTAGGAGCATAGTGAAAAGCTGTACAGCTTGCCTTCCCTTCCACGCTCCTACACTGCCTCCAGGGAAGAACCCTCGTGGTTTGAGACCCAATGAAATCTGGCAAATGGATGTGACTCATTATAAATCTTTTGGTCGTCTGTCTTTTATCCATGTTGTGGTAGACACCTTTTCAGGATTCACTTTTGCCATACCAGCAGCAAAAGAGACAGCCCGAGTGGTCACTGAATTCCTCATTCAAGCATTCGCAATTATGGGTGTGCCACAAGAAATAAAAACAGATAATGGACCGGCATATACCTCCAAACATTTTGAACACTTTTGTGCACAGTATAAGATTCTACACACTACTGGCATACCCTTCAATCCTCAAGGTCAAGCAATAGTAGAAAGAAGAAACAGAGACATTAAGACACTCCTCCAAAAACAAAAGAAAGGAGGAGCCACGGGTAACCCTAGAGAACTTCTAAATTTAGTTCTCTATACCATTAATTTTTTAATCTTTGATAAAGATGCACTGGCTCCAGCAGACAGGTTTTATAACCCACCAGAAGAGCAGTGTCCAGTGCGAGCAGCTCCACTATCTTTAGATAATCGCCAGGTGATGTGGAGAGACCCAGAAAGTGGTGAATGGAAGGGACCAGATAGGCTAACTGCTTGGGGGAGAGGATTTGCTTGCATCTCTACAGGTGGAGAAGGAATCAGATGGGTGCCTACGAGCCGCATTCGCCTTGTCCATCGCAGAAAGATGGAGCAGACCCTTGAAACAAAGGAGAAGACCCAAGAAATATCGGGTGGTTCTGTTGCTGATTGTGCTCACAAGAATTATTAGATTCCTGGCACATGAACTAATGGACAATGGAATCCTATTGGACTGTTTCTAGGACTTATGGACATGTGTAAATTTTCAGATTGATTCTTGTTATTTGTTACATTACTACTAGCCTGTGTTATATTGCTATGTGCTCATGTAAATTATGTATAATGCCTCCCATATTGATGGATTTATGTATACCATGTATATCTGTTACAAAGTTCTGGCCCATATTGATGGATTTATGTGTACCCCCTCAGAAACCCCCTATGTTTTAAAACAAAAGAAAGGGGGAGATGTTGGAATCCTTACTAACTGCTAAGTAATTAGAGTTGATCTAATCTTACAAGAAGTTGTTTTGGCCAGAACCTGAAACAAGGTACTAAGTAGAACTAATCAAGACAAGGCTTGTGTTCCCACCTTTACTCAAAGTCCACACCTTAAAGCTCTTTGGGCCAGAAAGCACTATGGGAGAAAACCCATAATCCCATTCTCTCAGAAGGTTCACATATAAGGCGAGACAGCCATTCCAGAATACACTTTTTCCTCTTGGCTGGCTGATCGCGCTAGACTCGAGAGAAACGACTCTGCTGCAGAGAACACTTTTGACGGACTTCAGTGGAGCTACGCCAGAAGCCCTCTCTCCGCGGCAAGTGTGGCTGGGCTCCCCAGAAGGAGATAAGAGAGATCTTCCATCTCTGTTGGAGGCAGAAGAAGGCAGAGGCAGAGGCTGAAGGACAGAACCTTTGGCTTTGGAGACATCCGAAGGGCTCTAAGCCTCTAAACCGGCTGTCCTCTGAGAACAAACTCCAACATTTGAACTCTAACAATAGGCAATTACTGATCACATTTTTTGTATTTGATTTATTTATTTAATATTTTACACAGTTACATTCAAAACAATTTTTTTTTACATTTGTTTTTAAATTTTTGAGTTCTAGGTTCTCTCCCCTATACTGAAAATTAAGAAATCACATATGAAGTTATGCAAAACATATATATCTAACATATATATAATATAATTATATATATAAGTCAAGTTATGAAATAAAATATAGATCTCCCATCCTAATGAAAAGTAAAACCCTCAAGAAAAATTAAGTTAGAAAAAAAGAGATTGAAAGAGAAAAAGAGAATGCTTCAATCTATATTCAGACACAATCAGATTGTTCTCTAGGTATGGATAATAGCATTTTTCATCATAAGTCCTTCAGAGTAATAGTGAATGATAACATTACTGAGAATATCCAAGTCATTTACATTTGGTCATCCTAGAACATTGCTATTACATTGTTTACAATAAATTTCACTTTTCTTGAATTCAGGATGTTTTTTCTAAGAGCGTATTCCTCATTTCTCATAGAGCAACAATATTTCATCGCAAACACATAACACATTTATTGAATCATTCCCAAATGATGTGAATTCCCTAAATTTCCAATTTTCCCCTGAGAAGAGAAATGCTATGAATATATATATATATATGTATATATATATATATATACACACACACACACACATATATATATATATACATATACATATACATATTTATGTATATGTGTGTGTTATTTTCTTTTGAATCTCTTTTGATATTCATGTCTGGCAGTATTAGGCCAAAAGATATGTATGAATGTGTAGTTTTATGGGCACAGATCATAACTTTTGATCATTTATCAATTGGGGCATGGCTTTTATTTTTTATAGACAACTCAATTCCCTCTATATTTGAGAAATCAGGCCTTATCATAGAAACTTGTTCCAAAATTCTTTTTGAACTTACTATTGCTAATTATATTCCTCCTCCCTCCCCCTCCCCCCCTGTTTATTCTCTCTCCTTTCATCCTGTCCTTCCTTAAAAGTGTTTTGGTACTAAACACTCCCTCCCAAATATGAAATCTCTTTCATCACCTTCCCTCCTTCCCATATCCCATTCCTATTCTATTTTCCTGCAGGATAAGATAGATTTCTATACCCATACTGAGTATATATGTCATTTCTTATTTGTGCCAGTTCAGATCAACATGAGGTTAACTCACTTGCCCTCTCTTCTCTCTCTTCCCCTCAACTGTAAAAGCTTTTTCTTGCTTTTTTTAATGATAAATAATTTGCACCATTCCACTTCTCCCTTTTCCTTTCAATATTATCCTCTCTTAAGACTGAATTTCATCATTTTTTATTTTTTGCTGAGGCAATTGGGGTTAAGTGACTTGCCCGGGTTCACACAGCTAAGGAAGTGTTAAGTGTCAGAGTCCAGATTTGAACTCAGGTCCTCCTGACTTCAGGCTGGTGTTTTATCCACTGAACCACCTAGCTGCCCCTCATTTATTTATTTATTTTATTTTATTTTTTTCCCCCATCATCTATTTTTTTAAAAACATATTATCCCTTCTATTCAACTCACACTTGTGCCCTCTGTCTATATGTACTTCTTCAAACTGCCATAATAATGAGTTTTAATGAGTTCCTAGTATCATCCTCCCATGTAGGAATGCAAACAGATAAATCTTATTAAGCCCCTAATGGTGTCACTTTTCTGATTACCTCCTTATGCTTCTCCATAGTCCTGTATTTGAAAATCAAGTTTTCCATTGAGCTCTGGCCTTTTTATCATGAATGTTTGAAAATCATATATAACACTGATTGTACATCTTTTCCTGAAGAATTATACTCGGTTTTGTTGGCTACATAATTCTTGGTTATAATCCTGGCTCCACTGCTTGCTAGAATATCTTATTCCAAACTCTCTGGAACTTTAATGTAGAAGCTGTTAAATCTTTGTTATTCTGATTGTGGCTCCATTATACTTGAATTTTTTCTTTCTGAATGCTTGCAACATTTTCTCCTTGACCTCTGAAGTTTGGCTATAACATTCCCAAGAATTTTCATTTTGGGATCTTTCTCAGGAATTCATCAATTATTTTTTTCAAGTTTTATTTTACCCTTTGGATCTAGAATATCAAGACAGTTTTCCTTGATAATTTCTTAAAATATGATGTCCACACTCTTTTTTTGATTACAACTTTTAAATATAGCAATCATTTTAAACTATCTCTCCTGAATCTATTTTCCAGGTCAATTGTTTTTCCAATGAGGTAATTCCCCTTTTTTTTTTTTCATTTTTTGATTTTGTTTTATTGTGTTTTTTTGTTTGTTTCTCACAGTTATTAGCTTCTCTTTACCAGGTCAGTTGTTTTCCCAATGAGATAATTCACTTTTTTCCCCATTTTTTGATTTTGTTTTATTGTGTGTGTTTTTTAATTTCTCACAGATTTATTAGCTTCTCTTTATTCAGTTCTATTTTAAGAGATTATTTTTTTCAATAAACTTTTATACCTCTTCCCAATTGAACAATTTTGCTTTTCTAAGGCATTCTCCTCATTAGCTTTTTGCATTTTCTTTTGTACCACTTTTGATTCTTTTCCAATTTTTCCTCTGTCTCTCTTATTTGATTTATAAAATTCTTTCTGAGTTCTTTCATGGCCTGAACCCATCTTATTTTTCTTGGAGACTTTGGATGTAGGAGCTTTTATTTCATTTTCATCTTCTGAGTGTACATTTTGAATTCCTTTTTCCCATAATAACTTTTAATGGTTAGAATTTTTTTTCTTGTCTGCTCATTTTCCTAGTTTATTACTTGGCTTTTAACTCTTGGTAAAAGTAGAGCTCTGTTTCTATGGGGAAGCGTCCACTGTCCCAAGCTTCAGGGATCTGTGCAGCTGTTTTAAGAAATCCTCCTTGGAACCTGACCACAAGCACTCATTTTTGTCCTGGAATTGTTAGGAGTGCTCTTGCATCACTTTAACTGCACTACATCTAGAGTCCTGCTTAGCATGCTGATGCTGGGGCTGGAGCTGGTCTGCATTGGGACTACATGCTGTATTCCCACTCTGGTGTCACAGGCTTTCCTGTTGACCTTCCAAGTTGCCTTTAGTAGAAAAATGTTTATTCCTTCTTTTGGAGTATTATGATGCTCTAAAATTCATTTAAAGGGATTTGGAACAATTTTGGGGGAAAGGTTGGGCGAGTTCTGCCTTCATCCATCTTTTTGGCGCCAACTCCTACTGACCATATTTTTATTTAAATTAGGCAGCCTTGTCTGGAGTGGAGGGGTCCTTCTTCTATTTGCTATACTTTCAGGATCTTTTTGGAAAAAGGACGGAAATCAAAAGGCAAAGCTAAAAATGACAGAACTTATCTTTCAGTTCTGTTTTATAGGCATACTCAGAGTGATTATTAATCTACAACATCCTTGCTCCCAAAAGTCAGAATCAATCAACTCATCTTGCATGATCCACTTTTTGTGGCAGGTAGGACTATAGGGCCCAGGAGTGAATGAGCAGATATAATATTAAAGTAGATAAATGTGTACTTTAGAGGAAAGAAAGACTTTCACTTTTGTCTCATGAAGAGCTAATATATTCAGTTAACTAGGTCATCTTCTGGAAGAGAGTCAAACGGCAGAAAACAACAAAGAAGAACCTAAATAGACACACACATACATACATGCACACACACACACACACACACACACACACACACACACACACACCACAATATATTATCTGTATAGATACTACAATACATTTATATTATACACTGTACACATAAATATATATATGCATACATATATAGCCATGTATTTGTGAGTGTTATATATATATGCATAGTTATATATGTATATATTTATTTTATATTAAATAATATCATATATGATATATTTTATTATATAATATAATATGTTTTATTCTATTTCTTTTTGTAAATAAGGAATGTTTGATTCTTTTTCTTATTCTTTCTTCTTTCTTTCTTTCTTTCTTTCTTTCTTTCTTTCTTTTTCTTTCTTTCTTCTTTCTTTCTTTCTTTCTTTCTTTCTTTCTTTCTTTCTTTCTTTCTTTCTTTCTTTCTTTCTTTCTTTTATTTTATAATAACTTTTTATTGACAGAATCCATGCCAGGGTAATTTTTTACATCATTATCCCTTGCACTCACTTCTGTTCTGATTTTTCCACTTCCTCCCTCCACCCTCTCCCCTAGATGGCAAGAGTCCTATATATGTTAAATCTGTTGCAGAATATCCTAAATACAATATATGTATGCAGAACTGAACAGTTCTCTTGTTGCATAGGGAGAAATGGATTCAGAAGGTCAAAATAACCCGGGAAGAAAAACAAAAATGCAAATAGGTTACATTCATTTCCCAGTGTTCTTTCTTTAGGTGTAGCTGCTTCTGTCCATCATTGATCAATTGAAACTGAGTTAGATCTCTTTGTCCAAGAAATCCACTTCCATCAGAATACATTTTCATACAATATCATTGTTGAAGTACATAATGATCTCCTGGTTCTGCTCATTTCACTTAGTTCATGTAAGTCTCTTCAAGCCTCTCTGTATTCATCCTGCTGGTCATTTCTTACAGAACAATAATACTCCATAACATTCATATATCACAATTTACCCAGCCATTCTCCAATTGATGGGCATCCATTCATTTTCCAGTTTCTAGCCACTACAAACAGGGCTGCCACAAACATTTTGGCATATACAGGTTCCTTTCCTTCTTTAGTATTTCTCTGGGATATAAGCCCAGAAGTAACACTGCTGGATCAAAGGGTATGCACAGTTTGATAACTTTTTGGGCATAATTCCAGATTGCTCTCCAGAACGGTTGGATTCGTTCACAACACCAACAATGCATCAGTGTCCCAGTTTTCCTGTATCCCCTCCAACATTCATCATTATTTTTTCCTGTCATCTTAGCCAATCTGACAGGTATATAGTGGTATCTCAGAGTTTTCTTAATTTGCATTTCTCTGATCAAGAGTGATTTAGAACACTTTTTCATATGAGTGGAAATAGTTTCAATTTCATCATCTGAAAATTGTCTATTCATATCCTTTGACCATTTATCAATTGGAGAATGGCTTGATTTCTCATAAATTAGAGTCAATTCTCTATATATTTTGGAAATGAGGCCTTTATCAGAACCTTTAACTGTAAAAATGTTTTCCCAGTTTGTTGCTTCCCTTCTAATCTTGTTTGCATTAGTTTTGTTTGTACAAAGCCTTTTAAGTTTGATGTAATCAAAATTTTCTATTTTATGATCAATAATGATCTCTAGTTCTTCTTTGGTCACAAATTCCTTCCTCCTCCACAAGTCTGAAAGGTAAACTATCCTATGTTCCTCTAATTTATTTATGATCTCTGTTTATTTATGGTTCTTTATTTAATCATCTACTTAATGTGATGTAATGATGTAATCACTCTAATTGGCATATACTTAATGTGATATAGTGATCTGATGGTTCTACAGTTGGCACTTGCTCAGTTGCTGTAGTGTTACAATTGCACTGAGGTATTTACGGGCTGAGAGGACTGGGAACTGGGAGTCTCAGACACAGAGACAGAGAAGACGAGAAGACTTTAGACTCCAGACTCCAGACACCATCTTTAACCAGCCTTGTGGTGGCTCTCCTTCCTTCATGACTTTTCCACCTAAAGACCAAGGCCCATCCAGAGATCCTCCAGGAAGCCAGCCCAGACATTACATTTTGGCAGCCAAACATGGGACACTGGAAGAAGCACAGTACATTTTGAGGCTCTGGATATAAGGACTTGCACTCAGTAATTTGACTGATGTGATCATAAGCTCAGTGGAGAAGTCCCCATGATCCAGAAATAGGGTGAGTATAAAAATAGACAAGCAGGAAACTTTGGTAAGGACTAAACTAGTCACTTTTGCTTTTCAGCTTAAATGGGGCAAATACTAAGAATTGAGCCTCCCCCATCCCAAAGAAAGTGTGTAGCATGCACAGTTAAGTTAATAAAGAATCAAAGTTTTTTGGTAACTCAGAGGCAGATTACTGGGCTTTTAAATATATTAGAGTGCATGTCTCCTTAGCTCTCTAAGGAAGAAAAATTAGAGCGATATATGTGGGAAATAGAGGGAGAGCAACTAATTGAATATTATGAAGCTATGGATTCTGATTCAGTTCTTGAGGAAACATTCCTTATATACAACATAATACAATTGACTTTAAAGAATCCTACAAGTTTTAAAAAAAGGAAAAAAATTTAAGGTGGACAGACAGACAAGGAAGTGTGAGGAGAAAGAGCAGGACGGATATTATACTTACAAAGCAGCTAAAAAGCATGAACAATTGGACAAGAAAGGAATTAAGTACAGCTCTAGTGAATTTAAAGTGTGATGCATCTCACTTTCACAGCTCAGTTCCACTTCCACTTAAACCTGAGCAGGCTCCTTTAGAGCATTCCCCATAGCCTGACTGCCCTCCCTCAATTTTGTCTTTGTGGGTGGACTGAGGAAGAGGACTGGAAAGGGTAGTGACACCATCAGCACCACCCATGCAACAGCTTTGTCCACCCCCTATGATATGATTAAAAAAGGTACTAGTTAAAGTTAAAGAGAAAGGACAGACTACATCTGATTTAAGAATAGAAACATGCCCTGTGATTGAAGAGTTTAACTCTTTAGGTCAAGAAAGAAAAAAAGGCATACTCCTTTTAATCTAGAAATTATCAAAGATCTAAAAAAAGGCTTACACTCTTTATGGGTCTGCATCATCTTATGTTAAGATGTTATTATAGAATTTGCTTTTTGAAATTTTAATCCCTAATGATTGGAAATGTATAGCAAGGATATGTTTAGAACCTGGATAAAACTTATTGTGTCTTTCTGAGTATAGTGAATGTAGAATGCAAGCCCAACAAAATGGGCAACTTGTAGTTAATATACCAGCAACTAACAATGTGGTAAAGTAGGATATGTGAAAGCTCAATATTGCCATAAAGATAAAGTGAAAAACAGGGTGGAAGAACAAGACCCAAAACTCCATGTCCAAAATGCCATAAAGTCCTTATGCAGACACTTTAGTGCACATTAATTACCCTATAGCAGCATATAAGCCAATTACTGCTGCTGCTATCAACGCATGAGGCAACCTCCCAAGAAGACAAGATAAAAGGGAAGCCTTCATGAAAAAAGCACAAGGTCCAAATGAACCCTTTGCTGATTTCATGGAACGTCTTCAGAAAGCTGTCATACAAACTATTGGTGAAAATGTATCAACAGAAATTATGATAAGACAACTTGCTAAGGAAAATGCTAATGAGATTTGTAGAAGATTTATACTAGAACTACACAAGGATGCTCCTTCAGATGAGATCTTAAGATACTGTGCCACGGTGGCCACAAATATCTTTTATACCCAGGCTAAGATACAGACTTCCCAAGATCCAAACATGGGAAGACAGGGAAATTTTTGTCAAGGGACTTCCAGAGAGACTCATCAATGCTTTCAATGTGGTAAAGTAGGGCATCTGAAAGCTCAATGTTGGCATAAAGATAAAGTGAAAATAGGGAGGAAGAACAAGACCTAAAACCCCATGTCCAAAATGCCACAAAGTCTTCCATTGGGCATCAAAATGTAGATTGATTCAGGGAAATGAGAGGTAAGGCTCAGCTCCAGGGCCCCAGACCAAAAAAAACAAAAACAAAAACAAACAAACAAACAAACAAAAAAAACTAGAGGCATGATGGCAGTTGATGTTACACCCAGAGAGTCTTTAGAAGTTTAGTTCTCCAACATAATCAATCAGCCAGGAAGCAACCTGATGGGAGAAAGGGATTACAGTTGGGTAGAATAGAGTTGTATGCAGCTGGGACTACTGAGATATCTCCTGGAGAACTGAAATCTGTCCCTGTCCAACCTATAGATCTTTTGCCTCCAGGCACAGTAGGCTTGACCATTTCTCTTACTGAGAAGGCTTACAAAACAGTGTTCATCTATACACCGAGGAAACTGGAGAATGTGTAATATCCCAGTCACTAATACAAGTAGACAATGTGTGATCTATTACCCAGAGGAAGTTCTAGCATCAGGAGCATGATGCACGCTCCTGATAGGCAATTTGGTGATATTTACCTATATTTTGACTCCCAGCAACAGAATCCAGGAATATTCTAGACTGCAGCCATTACAGCTGATTGTCTTATGCTCACTATCTATATAAATGGCACACCATTACAGGGGTTGGTAGACACAGGTGGAGATTATACAGTCATTAGAGGTGCCAACTGGCCCAGTTACCGGCCAAAGATTAAAGCAGACACCTACATATCTGGCATAGAAGGATCAATAGCAGCTGAAGTTAGTGCTGCCTGCCCCTTTGAGATGGGCTTTTAAAGGCAAAAAAGGAGTTTTTTACTCCTTATGTAGTTGAAAAGATTCCCATCAATCTATGGGGAAGAGACATCTTACAACAGTTAGGATTACAAATGAGTACTTCAGCTTTTTAGGGAAGCTAAAAAGGCTGCTGTTGAAGCCCTGCCTGCACTCTCACCTGTTCTCATTCAATGGAAAAGTGATACACCAGTGGCTCTTATCTAGTGAAAAAAATTCAGGCCTTATTAGATATAGTTTAGGAGCAACTTGACCAAGGACACTTACAATCTTCTTTAATCCTTGGAATTCCACTGGATTTGTTGTAAGAAAGAAATCAGGAAAATGGAGGGTGTTGACTGATCTGAGAAAATTATGGGAACTCTTCAGCCTAGACTTCCATCTCTTACTCAATTACCTAGAGAATGGCCTCTTTGGGTTATAGACATTAAGGATTGTTTCTATTATATTCCTCAAGCTAAGGAAGATATGAAAAGATTTATCAATTTAGCTGAGCTTTATAAAAGATATGAATTGACAGTTTTGCCACAGGGAATGAAAAATAGCCCATGTGTCCAATGTATGTTGCTGCTGCTCTTACTCCAATAAGAAAAGCATTTCCAAAAATTATGTTATTACATTACATGGATGATATCTTGGGATGTGCACCTGAGGAGCATATGTTAGAAGCATGTCTACAAAAGACCACAGAAACACTAAGGAATTACAAATTGCATATAGCTCCAGAAAAAAATTCAAAGACAAGATCCTTTTCAATATTTAGGATATGAAGTATATCCTAAGGTACTTACAGTACAAAAACTTTCTTTAAAAACAGAGAAGTTGAACACCTTAAAAAACTTTCAGAAATTGATGAGATATCCAATGGATATGTTCAGTGTTAGGCTTAACTACCTATCAATTGCAATCATGGACATGACATTTTAAGGGGAGACAGTGCTTTAAGTTCACCATGCCAGCTTACAAAAGAAACTCAAGAGGCTTTGAAAGAAGTTGAACTGGCTTTATCCGATGTGGTTGAAAGAAAGAGTCACTCAAAAACCTTTGGAAATATCAGTTTTTGCTACAAAAAAGCCACCCACTGCAGTCCTTCATCAAGAGCACTGTGTGATCAAGTGGGTGAGCCTCCAAGTGCAATCAGACCAAAGCCTTACTCCTTTACCCAGGGCTTATGGATGAAATTTTATTATAGGCCATTAAGTGAGTAGTACAATTAATTGGGATGAGACCTGACAAGATATACACCTTTTAAACCAATGCATAAATTAATGTATGCTGTGAAACTATTCCAAGTCACAAATTTTATTGGCCACAACTCCAAATTTTACACACAGATCCCCATTAAAGATAACCTGACTATTACATAATTGGCCATGGGTTTTTGAATAAACAGTTTCTAAGATTCCTCTTAAAGGACCAACTATCTTTTCAGATGCATCCAACCATAACATTTGTGCTGCATATTCTCGTGACTTAACTATAAATAGAGTAGTCAAAACTCCTTTTCAATCTACTCAGCAGAATGATTTGTATGCAATCATGCTAGCTCTTACTTATTATCCAGGACATATAAATATAATATCTGATTTGGCCTATTCAGTAGGTGTGTTACAAAGAATTGCCACAGCCCAAATAAAATTTGTAGCTTTTATATATATATGTCAGCTCTTTAAGGAACTTCAAGAGCCAGTGAGAAAGCACCTAGGTAAGATTTACAAATTGCATGTCCACTCACATAGTGGACTTCCAGGTCCTATTTTTATGGAAATTCAAAGGCTGATAGCATTCTAACCATGTTAGCCAATACTTCTTTATTTCAGGCAGCCCAAGAATGTCATTCTAAATATCATCAGGCTGCTCGAACTTTATGTTTGCAGTGTGGGATAACAAAAGAGGAAGCTAGGAGTATAGTAAAAGCCTGTACAGCTTGCCTTCCTTTCCATGCTCTTATGCTCCCTTCTGGGGAGGAACCCTCGTGGTTTGTGAAATTTGGCAAATGGATGTGGCCCATAATAAATCTTTTGGTCATCTGTCTTTTATCCATGTTGTGGTAGACACCTTTTCTTGATTCACTTTTGCAATACCAGCAGCAAAAGAGGCAGCCCGAGGTGGTCACTGAATTCCTTATACAAGCATTTGCAATTATGGGTGTGCCACAATCAATAAAAACAGATAATGAGCCTGCATATTCTTCTAAACATTTTGCACACCTTCGTGCACAATATAAGATTTTACATACCACTGGCATACCCTTTAATCCTCAAGGACAGGCAATAGGAGAGAGCAGAAACAGAGACATCAAGATGCTCCTCCAAAAACAAAAGAAAGGGGAAGCCACAGGCAACCCTAGAGAACTTCTACATTTAGCTCTTTATTCTATTTTTTTTTTTTTTTTAATATAGATGCACTGGTTCCAGCAGACAGGTTTTACAGCCCACGGAAAGAGCAGTGTCCAGTGCGAGCAGCTCCAGTATCTTTAGATAATTGCCAGGTGATGTGGAGAGACCCAGAAAGTGGTGAATGGAAGGGACCAGTTAGGCTAACTCCTTGGGGGAGAGGGTTTGCTTCTATCTCTACAGATGGAGAAGGATCAGATGGGGGCCAATGAGCCATGCTCTCCTTGTCCATCAGAGAGAGAAATGGAGAAGACCCAAGAAACATCAGATGGTTCCATCTCTGACTAATCCTACTACCAAAAAAGCATGGCTGTTAACCCAATGTATATGACAATTGACTCATGAACTGTTGGAATCTTTACAAACTGATAACTCATTAGAGTTGATTATTGATCTGATCTTACAAGGAGATGTTTTGGGCCAGAACCTGAAACAAGGTACTAAGTAGAACTAATTGATATAATGCTTGTGTTCACACCTTTACTCATTGGAGTTCACACATTTGGGAGATTACAGGGTTTAGTATGAGATATCCGAATTCACACCTCCCTTAAAGCTCTTAGGGCCAGAGAGCAATATGGGAGAAAAACCATAATCTCGCTCTCTGATATATAAGAAGAAAGCAGAAGCCCAGTGAAGAGAGTTCTGCTGAATTAGATTAGAGAGGAGCATGTTGGGACAGACACAGAGCACTCTGGGAGATTGAGAGCCAGAAGCCCTCTCTTGGAGGCAAGAGAGATTCATTCCATTTTCCACTTGGCTAAGGTGGTGGCTGAAGGACAAACCTTTGGATTTGGAGACATTTGGAGGGAGCTCTTGGAACCAAGCAGAGACATAGGCTTCTAAGCTAACCGAGCTATATTGGAGGCAATAAAAGATCTGAACTTTTAACACTTGGCTGCGTTTTGGGTGATTATTATTTTCAACTGATACTAAGACTGTCTCCAGAAAACCTCCCTGAGAAACCTGCTCTCTCCCAGAGAGAACTATTATTTTAAAGAAGAAAAACAACACAATGAACATCAAAAATTACCAATGAGACTGTTGTAGGACGTTAAAACCTACAGAAATCATTGGGCTCCCTGACATATGAAGTAATGGAATAGATTGATTCTGGACTATGTCTTGACTGCAGAAGGAGATGTGTGTGTGTGTGTGTGTGTGTGTGATTGTATTTATATACTCTTCTTCTAGGACTTATGGACATGTATAATTCCTCATGTTGATTCATATTGTTTGTAACATCACTACTAGCCTGTGTTATATTATTATGTGCTTGTGTAATACCTCCTGTGCTGATGGATTTATTTATATCTGTTTCAATTACCCTCCATGCTAGAAGAAACCTGCTAATAATAACTGGTTTGGCTCCCCATTTATCTTTGGTGTTTTCACCTCTCTTCCTGAGAAGTCAGGAAGAGCATGACCACCTGTGTTTTAAAATAAAAAAAAGCAGGAGATGTAGAGGGCCAGAACTCTGGAAAGGTATACTTGAATCAAGGACAGTAGGATCTCTATAGTTAAGCACCTACTTAGTATGATTGATGGGATAATGATTCTCTAGTTAAACATATATTTAATGTGATGTAATGATGCAGTCACTCTAGTTGGCATAAACTTAGGGTGATATAGTGATGTAATGGTTTTACAGTTGGCACATGCTCAGTTGCTGTAGTGATGTAATCATACTGGGGTATTTAAGAGCTGAGAGGACTGGGGTCTGGAAATCTCAGACACAGACACAGAGAATACATCAGACTTCAGATTCCAGACTCTAGACTCTGGACTCCTGACTCCATCTTTGACTAGCCTTGTGGTGGCTCTCCTTTTTTCATCACTTCTCCACCTAAAGACCAAGGCCTATCCAGAGATCCTCTGGAAAGCTAGCCCAGACATTACAGGGAAGAAACTGGATACTGAGTGGATGCCCATCAGTGACAGATTGGCTGAATAAGTTATGGTATATGAATGTTATGGAATATTATTGTTCTGTAAGAAATGATCCACAGGATGATTTCAGAGAGGCCTGGAGACACTTACATGAACTGATGCTAAGTGAAACGAGCAGAACCAGGAGATCATTATATACTTCAATAACAATACTGTATGACAATCAATTCTGATGAACGTGGCTCTTTTCAACAGCGAGCTGATTGAGGCCAATTCCAATGATCTTGTGATGAAGAGAGCCATCTATACCCAGAGAGAGGACAGTGGGAACTGAGTATGGATCACAATGCAGCATTTCCACTTCTTTTTGTTGTTGTTTGCTTGCATTTTGTTTTGCTTCTCTCTCTCCTTTTTTTTTTTTTTTAAACTGGTTTGATTCTTGTGCCACATGATAATTTTATAAATATGTATACTTATATTGGATTTACCATATGTTTCTATCATGTTTAACATGTATTAGACTTCTTGACATCTAGGAGAGGGTCTGAGAAAATTGGAACACACGGTTTTGCAAGAGCTAATGTTGAAGAATTGTCCACTCATGTTCTGAAAAACAAAAAGCTTTAATAAAAAGAGAAAGAAAGAAAAGAAAATTAACTACTTGAGGTTGGGGTGCTTTTTTTCACCATCTCCTAACATAGGCCTTTTAATATAGTTAGTGCTTATATTTATTGCTTGGTGAATCATATTGAATATGGAGAGAGAGAGAGAGAGAGAGAGAGAGAGAGAGAGAGAGAGAGAGAGAGAGAGAGAAAGCAAAAGAGTTAGAGAGACAGAGAGACAGAGACAGAGACAGAGACAAAGAGACAGAAAGACAGAGAGAGAGACAGGGCCAAAAACAGATAGATAGAGACAGGGACATAGACAATAGACAGAAACAGAGAGACAGAGGCAGAGTAACAGAGAAACATAGAAAGATGGAGTCACAGAGACATAGAGAGACACAAAGAGAGAGATAGAAACAGAACATAAAGAAAGAGACAGAGACAATGAAATAGACACAAAGAAGAGATAGAGAAAAGAGGACTGAAAAGAGAATGTGGAAATGGAGAAAAGAAGATAAATTGAAAAAATGTTTGTGGATTAATTGGGAAATAAATTTGAGTTTTCCTTTTCTAACATTACAAATTAATTGAGATGTCAAGGATTTGCCATATACTGTGAGGTAAAAAATATTTTAGTGTTAAAAATTTTAAGCCATATGATACCAGTTATAAAATCCTTTCATAAAAGACATTTAATATGGCCTTAGTAGTATAATCCATCTATACAAAGGAATTCCTCTGAATTTGTGAGGGCAATTTCTAGCAGAATTCACCAAGAGCCAAAGGAAATAATTTATATGTTGTAAAGAATCTTTCCTCCAGTCAGCAAACATATGAAATATAACTTTAATTTAGATGCATTTTATGACAAGTAGCATCTACTGGCAAAAAGTAATTTACAAACCCAATAGCTTCCCTCCCTGAACATAAAATTTGATAGGTATTTGCATAGTATAATTAAGATATGAAAAATTTTGATCTTAAAACAAATTGAAAGTTTTGTTATACTTTATGTGAATGAGCTATTAACGTAATTCTGTCTGTTCCATACTTAGTGTGATAGTATATTGTAATTTCTATTTAAATACTAATATAAATTTTAGTTTAAATCCCTAGTTGCTAAGCTATTTCTTTTGTTGTTACATCTATTTTTAAAGTCATTTGAAAAATATATAGATGCTGTTGGAAAACAGGTGGGGTCCATTTTATGTAATAGATCTTTTTTATGCAAAGTTGTTCTATTCAACCACAATAAATGTACGAGTATAAATAGTTATATAAATAAATATTTTGACATGTTCCTTTCCAAGGGAAAACTTATGTCTAGAATATCATAGTCTGTTCAAACCATATTTGAAATTTCATGTTCATCTAACAGAATCACATTTTAGTAAGGAGTATTCTGAATAGGAAATTCTCCATGATAGTGAGAAGATGAGAATAATGCAATATATGAAGATCAGTTAAAGCAACTTGGGAGTGTTTAGACCAAAGGAAGAAAAGATACATTTTGAATTATGCTCACTATTTTCATGTATTTGAAAGATTTTTATGTGAAAGGTGAAATAAACTTGTTTTTCCTGGACTTACTGGACAGAATAAGGAGAAGGATGTGGAAGTTGGAGAGGTTAAAAAACAAACAAGCATACCAATAGCTTATTTAAAGAATAAATTTCCCCTAAATTAAAATTGTCTGAGAGTAAGGCACTTCTCTGGAAATCTCTCCTGCACTGAAATTCATGTTAACATATTTACAAAGTTAACAATTTTTCAGAACTATTGCAAATGATATTCATACTCAGAAAGGAAACAGTCTAAATTATCACTGAAGTTTCATCCTATTATGAGATTTTTGATAAAAAAATCTACCCCTTAATTTATTTGTTTTGCCAGTTCACATTTTCATGTACTTCAATTTCATATAAAAAAAACAACAACAAAATATCTATAAGGTTTTGTTTGTTTTTGCTTTCTTCTTTCCTCCCATCAAATATTTGTGTTTTCAGAACTATGTGACTATATTTAATGTAGTCCAAGTATTCCATCATCCACCTCTCAATTTCCCATGTGCATACAGTTTCTACTCAATTATCTACAGCTAAGTTGGGGAAAACTAGATGGATCAGTGAATAAGAATGACAGCCTGGAATCAGGAAGACTCAGCTTCCTGAATTCAAATCTGACCTTAGACACTTATTAATAGTGTAACTCTGTGAACATCATTAATTTGTTTTGCATTACTTTCCTCATCTATAAAATGAATTGGAGCAGGAAATGATGAACTACTCCAGTATATTTTTAATTTTTAATTTTGCACAGTTACATGTAAAAGCAATAATATTTTGGTTACATATATACATTCATTTTTTTTTTTTTACATATTTCCTTACAAATCATGTTGGTAGAGAAAGATCAGAACAAAAGGGAAAATCTACAAGAGAAAAAAAATACAGAAGAAAAAGGGGGAAAAAAGTGAACACAGTATATGCTGATTTATAGTCATGCCCTATATCTCTCTGACTGGATATGAATGGCGTTTTCTATCCAAAGTTTATTGGGACTGCCTTGGATTACTGAACCATTAAGAAGAACATACTCTTTCATAGTTAATCATCTTGCTGTTACTGTAAATAATATATTTTTGATTCTGCTTATTTTACTCATCATCAATTTGGGTAAATTTTTCCAGGCCTTTCTAAAATCATCTTGTTCATCATTTTTATAGAACAGTAATATTCCATTAATTCCATATACCATATCTTATTCTGCTATTCCTCAGTTGATGAGCATTTCTCATTTTCTAATTCTTTGCCACCACAGAAAGATCTGATCCAAACATTTTTGAACATGTAGGCCCTTTTACCTCTTTTATGATTTCTTTGGGATACAGGTCCAGTAGTGTCACTGCTGGATCAAAGGGTATATACACTTTTATAACCCTTTGGGCATAATTCCAAATTTCTCTCCAGAATGGTTGGATAAGTTCACAACTCCAACAACAATGCATTAGCATCCCAGTTTTCCCACATTCCCTCCAGCATTTATCATTATCTTTTCCTTTCGTCTAAGCCAATCTGAGAAATGTGAAGTAGTACCTCAGAGTTATTTTAATTCCTCTAATGAATAGTAATTTAGAACTTTTTTTTCATATGATGTGATAGGTAATATTGATTTCTTTTTATAAAAAAGTATCTGTTCATATCCTTTGATCATTTGTTAATTGGGGAATGCCTTAAACGTAAGAATTGTACTTAAACATTTGACACAATTCTTTATATATTTTAAAAATGAAACATTTATCAGAAAAACTGATGGTAAAAATTTTTTCTCAGCTTTTTTCTTCCCTTGTAATACTGGCTGTAGTGTGTGTGTGTGTGTGTGTGTGTGTGTGTGTGTGCAAACATTTTTAATTTAATGTAATCAAAACTGTACATTTTGCATTTTATAATGTTCGCTAGTTTTTCTTTGATCCTAAATTGCTCCCTTCTCCAAAGATGATAGATTAATTGTCCCTTATTCTCCTAATTTGCTTATAGGATCACCCTTTATGCCTAAATCATGTACTTATTTTGACCTTTGTTTTGGTATGAGTTGAGAGATATAGGTCTATGCCAAGTTTCTGATATTATTTTTCAGTTTCCTTAGCAATATTTCTGAAATACTGATTTCTTATCCCAGATAATGGAGTTTCAGGATTTATAGAATACTATATTATAGACTACTAAAAGACTAGATAGTCATTGATTATTGGGTCATGTGTATCTACCTTATTCCACTCATCCACTATTATATTTCTCAACCAGTACCAGATGGTTTTGATGATTGCCACCTTATAATAAAGTTTTAGGTCTCATACTACTAAGCCATCATCCTTTGCTTTTTTCACTCCTCATTATTTCCCTTGTCATTCTTTTTTAAAAGGTTTATTGATGCATCTTATTTTTTACATTACAAATACTTACAAATTACTCTCACATTGTGGATGGTTTTTAGTAACATAGCAAAACAGTAAACTTAGAGATATAGTGACCTTGTTTGAAAGTGTATACAACAAAAGAGAGCCTTAATTGATCAAAGATGGACAGAACCAGCTACACCCAGAGAAAGAACACTGGGAAATGAATATAAACTGCTTGCATTTTTGTTTTTCTTCCCGGGTTATTTATACCTTCTGAATTCAATTCTCCCTGTGCAACAAGAAAACTGTTCGGTTCTGCACACATATATTGTATCTAGGATATACTGCAACCCATTCAACATGTAAAGGACTGCTTGCCATCTGGGGGAAGGGGTGGAGGGAGGGAGGGGAAAAATCGGAACAAAAGTGAATGCAAGGGATAATGCTGTAAAAATTAACCTGGCATGCGTTCTATCAATAAAAAGTTATTAAAAAAAAAAAGAAAGTGTATACAACATTTCAAATCTATAATAATTTTCCCACTTATTTAAAAAAAAATTCTCTCCCTCTCACTTGGTACTCCATTGAAGAAAAAAAGAAAAGAAAAATAAATTTCATGTAACAAATAGCTATAGTCAAGCAAAAGATATTCCCTAAGTGGATATTTATAAAAACATGCATCTCATTCTATGAGCCAATTCTGTCACCTCTTTACAATGGATAGCATATTTCAACACTAATCCTCTGGAATCATGAATGGTCATTATATTGATCAGAATCTTTTCAGTTTTTAAAACTAATTGTCTTTACTATGTTGTTGTAATTGAATATATTGTTGTCAGGTTCTGTTGATTTCATTCTTCCTTGGTTTACATAAGTTTTCAAAATAGTTCATTTTTGTAAAAAAAATTGATATTAGAGTATAAATTGTACTTTTGTTTCTCATTTCACTCTTCATCAATTCATATAAGCCTTTCCAAGTCTCTTTGAAGACATCTCTTTTTGTAATCTTTTTTAGTTGCATGCCTAATTCATTGATTTTCTCTTTATTTTATTTGTATAGTTATTTAGATATATAAAATTTCCCCTAAGGATTACTTTGTCTACATCCCATAGGTTTTGGCATCTTGTCTCATTATTGTTATTTTCTTTAATGAAATTATGAATTGTTTCAGTGATTTGTTGTTTGATCCACTCATTCTTTGGAATTAAATTATTTAATTTCCAGTTGGTTTTAGTCTATCTTTCATTAGCGCTTTATTTAATATAAAATGTATTTTTAATAAATATTATTTTTAATAAAAAGATGTATTCATTTCTGTCTGTCTTGAATTTTCTCCAAAGGGCTATCATATCTAGGATTTCTAGGAACCTAGTAGCCTCCCTAATTACTTTCTTATTTATTTGGGGGTTAGATTTATCTGATTCTGAGAGGAGAAATTTGAGATCCCTCATTAGAGTAGTTTTATTGTCTATTTTTTCCTGTAACTGGCTTAAAATCTTCTCTAGGAATTTGGATGCTCTACCACTTGCTGGTATTGTTGCATACACATTTAGAATCTTCACTACTTTATTATTTATGGTACCCTTAATCAAGATGTACTTTCACTCCTTATGTCTTTTAATAAGATCTATGTTTACTTTTGCTTTATCTTGCCATCAAAATTGCTACCCCTATTTTTTTTTTTAATATACTTTAGCTGAAGCATAATAAATTCTGTTCCAGTCTTTTGCCTTTACTCTGTACATGACTCGTAAACAGCATATTATAGGATTCTGTTTTTCAATCCACTCTGCTATTTGCTTCCATTTTATGGGAGAGTTCATCTCATTCAAATTAACAGTTATGATTACCAGCTCTGTATTTTCCTCTATCCAATTTGCTTCCTGTATATACCTACATTCTCTCTTTCCACCCTATCCTTAATCTTGTTTTGTTTTGTTTTTTACCCATCCCTTCCACTACCTTATCTCCTATCACCCCACCCCTTTCTCTTAGTAATGCTTTTTAAGCCACTCCACCCACTACCTTCTTATATCAGCCCTTACCCTCTTCTTTTACCTTTTCCCCTAATGTTTCTGTCCCTCTTATATCACTTCCTTTTCCTCTTTCTCTTATTTCTGTATAGGGTTAAATAAATTTCTATACACAATGAATATTTAAGTTATTCCCTCTCTGAGCCAAAACTGATGAGATCAAGCTTCAGATAATGCTCATTCCAATCCCTTCTTTCTCTCCATTATAATAGATCTTTTGCATATGAACTAATTGTCTCATTATAGCTCCTCTTTCCTCTTTTTCCTATACAGACTATTTCCCACCCCTTGAAGTTGTCAAGAGTTACAAATATTGTTTTCCTATCTAGGGATGTTAACAGCTTAACCCTTAAAATATATATTTTCCCTTTATTTATCTTTCTATGGTTGACTTGAGGCCTTTGTTTGTAGATTAAATTTTCTGTTTAGTATTTTTTTTTTCAGGAGAAATGACTGAAAGTCTTTTACTTTTTTGAAGCTCTATCTCCTCTCTTGAAAGATGATGCTCAGGCTCATTGGGTAGTTAATTCTTGGTTGTCATCCCAGGTTCTATGCCTTCCAGAATATGACATTCCAGGCCTTCTGATCCTTTATTGTAAAAGCTGCCACATCCTAGGTAATCCTGACTATTGATCCTTAATATTGGGATTATTTTTGTCTTATAGTTTCCAGTAGATTTTCTTTGAGATTATAGTTTTGGAGTTTCACAACAATGTTCCTTAGGGTATTCCTTGTTGCATGTCTTTGCAGAGGTGAATGATGGATTCTTTCAAGTTTCTAGAATATTGGGGCAGTTTTCTTTAATGATCTCTTGTAGAATACTATTCAGGCTCTTTTTTTTTTTTTTTTTTTGGTAATGACCTTCAGTTAGGTCAATAACTTTTAAATTGTGTCTTCTGGATCTGTTTTCCAATTCAGCTGTTTTGCCAGTAAGATATTCACATTTTCTTCCTTTTTTTCATTCTTTTTAGTTTCTTTGAATGATCTTTGCTGCCTCACAGAGTCATTGGCTTCCAGTTTCCCTGTTCTAGTTTTTAATATGTGATTTTCTTTAGTTACCCCGTGTATCTCTTTTTCCATTTGATTAATTCTTCAGTTTAAGGAGTTGTTTTCATCAGACAATGTTTTCCTTCCATTTACAAGTTGTTCACTCTCTTATGCATACCTCTCATTTCTTCTTCTCTCTTATTTGCCTTTTAAAATCTTTTATGACCATTTCCAAGAAGCCTCTTTGGGCTTGAGACCAATTTTTTCACCCTTCAAGATTTCTTCTGTGGACATTCTGTCCTTGTTTGAATTGCTGTTTTGGTCTGCCCTGTCACCACAATAGCTTTTAACAGACAAGGTTCTTTTCTGTTTCTTGCTCATTTTCTTTACTTTTGGTATTTCCTCTTTTTTTAACTTTTAAGGTCAAACTCTGCTGCTGTGGTAAACGGAACACTGGCCCTAGTTTCCTGTGTAGCTCTGACCCTTGGTTTTGAGCATCACACTCCTTGGTGTTTATATGGGATACCATAGCCTATTTTCAGATACCAGCCTGGTTTTTCAGAGTTTGTCTTTTGAGGTAGGACTGGAAGCTGCCTCTGCTGTGCTCTGCTGCTGAGCCAGGATTAAGGGTCTCAAGTACTGATTTGCTGTGATTAAGACCTTCTAATCAGCTTTCCCAGAATCTTTCTGACCCAAGCTGAACACCCTGTTCACCCAATGAGACTGACCTTTCTTGTATTTTTTTTTAATTCTGTTTTGAGCTGGAGAGGGGATTCATTCCATCAAATTCTATTCAGAGACTTGGTTTCATGTGGTTTTTGAGAGAAACTGGGAAAGCTCGACTAGCTTATTGACTTTACTCCACCATCTTGGCTGCACCCCTGGAACTGTCCCTTGATATTCTTTTTTTTTTTTCTTGTTATTATAACAAGAGCTGAGGGAATTGGGGTTAAGTGAATTGCCCACACAGCTAGGAAGTGTTAAGTGTCTGAGGGCAGATTTGAACTCATGTCCTCCTGACTTCAGGGCTGGTGCTCTATCTACTGTGCCACCTAGCTGACCCCTTGTTATTCTTAATCTTTTGTTTTTCCAGATGAATTTTTTTTTTTTTTAGCTCTATAAAATGTTTTTGCAGTTTGATTGTTATGGCGATGATTAAGTAGATTAATAGGTAGAATTGTCATTTTTATTATTTTAGCTTGGCTTAATACATGAGCAATTGATTTTTTCCAATTGGTTAAGTCTGACTTTATGTGAAAAAGTCTTTTGTAGTTGTGTTCATATAGTTTCTGGGTTTGTCTTGGCAAGTAAATACCCCAAATATTTTATTTTGACTATAGTTTTGTTAAATGGAATTTCCACCTGTGGTTGGGCTTTGTAAAAAACATAGAATTGCTGATGCTTTGTGTGGGTTTATATCTTGCAACTTTACTATAACTATAGTTTTAATAGGTATTTGGATGATTGTCTAGGATTCTTTTAAGTATATTATCAAATGATTTATTTCCTCATTGTCTATTCTAATTTCTTTAATTTCTAGGATTCTTTTAAGTATATTATCAAATGATTTATTTCCTCATTGTCTATTCTAATTTCTTTAATTTCTTTTTTCTTATTGTGAAAAGCAACTTTTTTAGTTTAATATTGAATAATACTGGTGATAATGGATGTCCTTTTTTGACCACTGATCTTATTGGAAAAGTATTTAACTTCACCCCATTACAAATTATGCTTCCTTTTCATTTTAGACAAAGGTGTTTTTCATTATAAGGAAAACTCCAGAGATGTAAAGTCAAGAGAGTTATGAGAAGACAGGTCTCTATCTGAGCTCCTCCTGGTGTCCCTCAGATCAAAATAAATCAAGCCTTTGAACTGGTTTTGAAGTGACAGAACCCACAAATATTTGGAGTGTAACAATTTCCAGGAGGACATATTTTGGAAGAGACTTACATGAACTGATGCTAAGTAAAGTGAGCAGAACTAGGAGATCATTATACATAGCAATACGATTATAAGAAGATCAATTCTGCTGGACAGTGCTCTCTTCAATAGCAAGATGATTCAGGCCAGTTCCAATGATCTTGTGATGAAGAAAGCCATTTGAATCCAGAGAGAAGACTCTGGGAACTGAGTGTGGATCAACATATTATTTTCACTCTTTTTATTGTTTTTTTGTTTGCATTTTGTTTTCTCTATCTTTTTTTTTTTTCTTTTTGATCTGATTTCTTTTTGGCAGCATAGTATTTGTGGAAATGTGTATAGAAAAATTCTACATATTTACCATATATTGGATTACTTGCCATCTAGCGATGAGGGTAAGAGAAAAGGAGAGAAAAATTTGGAACACAAGGTTTTGAAAGGGTGAATGTTGAAGATTATCCATGCAAATATTTTGAAAATAAATAAAAACATGAGGAAAAACTGTCACATCATCTTAATAAATTAAATGATTGCTACCAAAAAAAAAGAAAAAGAAAAAGAAAACTCCCATTTGTTCCTATGTTCTATACTGTTTTTAACAGGAATGATTGCTCTATTTTTCTGCCTCTATTGAGATTATCATAAGATTTCAGTTAGTTTTTTTTAATTGATATGGTCAATAATGGCTATTTTCTGATACTGAATCAGTCCTGCATTCATGGTATAAGTCCTACTTGCTCATCACATATTATCTTGCTGATAAGTTATAATGTCTTTGCTAATATTTTCTGTATAATTTTTCCATCAATATTCAGTTAGGGAGATCTATAATTTTCTTTCTCTGTTTTTGCTCTTCCTGGTTTAGGTATTAATATATTCCAGTATTTGTGCAAAACAACAACAACAACAACAACAACAACAATAACAACAACAAAAACAGTGGTTTCACAAAGAGTCTGACATGACTGAAAAAATGAATGAAAAAAGCAATTTTTTTAAATTTCAGCTTTGTCTAACAATAACGCTAATGTTCTTAAGAAGCGAAATGTATTAATATTTACTTATACTACATACAGAAAAGGCAAGTTTGAGTATATGTTAGAAATATTTTAAAAACCACATTTATTAGAAATTTTTTTTGAATTATCTTATTCTTAAATAATAACCTCTTTTAGAATTCTGAACTAGTTTCTTTTCAATAAACTTATAAAGTAGGTATTATTATCACTTTTTCTGATGAAGATAATAGTTCAAGATGAGTAATATACCATAAAATTCAAATGGGTAATGAATAGTTGCTCTGGGTATGAAATCCAAATCACTTCTAGTCCACAGTCCTACCTATGACATTATTCTTTCTTTCAATAAAGGCATGTTTAAAAATGCCATGTAATTGTTATGAAGAAAATCAGGACTGTGACATTTTGAGATAGTTGGAGTTCTTCTTGTTTGTTTTGGTTTGTTTGTTTTTGTTTCTTTGGTAGTGAACCTTGTGCTCTTTTCTATAAGAAAATGTCCAATTTTTATGCAAAGTAATCCGTTTCATTAGTTTTGGTTGGAGACCATCATGGGGTTTCAGAAACTAGGGGAGAATCATCAAGCTGGTGCTAAAAAAAACCAGTGAATAATAATTTGTGAGTAGAATTAAATTCCTTTTAAAATTAAATTAAATTAAATTAAATTTTAAATTAATTACCTTTATCTGAAGAATGAAATGAAGAAATTTAACCAAACTTTTTCTCCTTCACTCACTTTGGGATTTCAAACATTTGAAGAATGTTGTCTTATGATTTTCTCAGTAATAAAAATCCACACCTAATTTGACATGATTTCTTTGGCAGTTAATAACAACATGTTATGTAGTTTAATGAGTTTGCAAACTAAATAATAGTTGTATTGGGGGTGAAAATAGGGATATTTAAATGCATAAGGTAATTTAAATTTCATCCCAGTGGCCATGTAAATAGAATTCTGATTCTCTTATAAATTGTAAGTGCTTTCTTGTGTATACACGTGGTGAAAAATCTAGTCATGCATCCATATAGATAGCTCATTATCATATTTCAAAATACCCATTGCTTGTCTATCATCCACTTAGCAGGTCCATTAAAATGCTTACTTTGTTTTACCAACAGCAAGTTGAAAAATAATCCTCATTTATCAGTATTTATACCTTGATTTTAAAGACAGCTATATTGATGAGAACTATTTAAAAATACATCTCTACTTATTTTGATAAAAAGCTTTTAAGTATAACACTTCTGTCAAATAAACTCTCCTTTGAAAGCCTCATTACCAGAATAAATTCTATTGTAGACAGACTAAAGTGAAAAGACCCAAGGAAGAAATTATATATAATGGGCATTTGGAGATTGAAGGACAATTGATTTTTTCTAGAATTCTTAGCCCTTTGGTGTAACAATGTTTAATTATTATTTATGCTTTTCATTTAAAAGATAGTTTGCCAAAAATTTTACCACAATAAATAAATAAATAAAAACAAAGCTAGAGCTATTTCTTGAATAAAATCAAGACAAACCTTCTGAACATCCTTAGAAAGTTTATATGAATTGTTAATTTTCAGGTTTTTTTCTGTAGAATTAATATATATTCAAAAAGCAGCTTTAAAAGGCTATGTAGTCCATTCTTATCATTATTTATTTCTCCTTCTTTCTAGTTTTAGGATAAAAGTTGTTAGAATTTCAAAACTGTTTGGAATATTCCAAATAGTTGACTTGCAATGAATAAGCTTGCAAAAATGGAATGAGTCATTTCATGGCACTGGAAAACATGGGCTTATATTTTCGGTAGCTACTACCCAGAAAATGGAGGTGGCCATTTTGTTAATAGCCTAAAATTAGACTTCCTTTAGA
Organism: Antechinus flavipes; assembly: GCF_016432865.1. Taxonomy (NCBI): domain Eukaryota; kingdom Metazoa; phylum Chordata; class Mammalia; order Dasyuromorphia; family Dasyuridae; genus Antechinus; species Antechinus flavipes. The sequence goes on along the minus strand of NC_067398.1, from coordinate 89,423,774 downwards.
GATGTAATAATGAAAAAAAAAAAAAAAAAAAAAGAAACTATTGCTGAATTAAAAGATCCTTTGGGCAAAGATACTTCCTGATTTATTTTTATAATTTTTCTAATACCTGTAACAATATACTGAATGCAGTAGGTACTAAATAGATGTTTGTGAAATAAGTGAAAATGAATGAGTTGAATGAATAAATTGAACTAAATAAAAAAAATCACTTAAACTTATGTAATAGATAAAGTCTAAAGTAGAATTAGAAAACTGTGAATCTGAATTTTGCCTTACATATTTTCTGGCTATGTGACTCTTGCCAATTCGCTTAAACTTTTAGCTGAAGTTTTCTCATTTGTAAAAGGGGAATGAAATATCACTTAACAAGATTGTGTGATGATTAAATGAAATACAAATGAGATTAAATGAGATATATACACTTTGCAAACATTAACATGCTCTATAAACATTATCATTAAAAGCTTAATTCTATTTTAATAAAATGCCACAAATATTGAAAGTGAGTGAGAGAATGCAAAAAGTAGAAAATATGAGAGGGAACAAATGAGTAAGAGTAAAAGGAAAATTTGAGAACCAAGTCCAAGAGAAATTCTGAAAATCATTTGATGCTGCTTAATTTTAGGAAAAGATCTCATGAAGACAGAAGCTTCACTTGAAAATGATGTAGATAGATAGATCTGGGTTTAATCTAATGGTTTTATCTGTCAGAGAATTAAGAAAAAAGTTGCTAGAAACCAAAATGTTGAAATATGATTTGCAAATATTGCTAGAATGTAAGTGGCCTTTCCAGGAATAGTATATTATTCTTTCAGACTACTTTCTGTCCTATAGACAGATTTAAGAAAATAATATTAGAGATAAAATGAGAGTAAAGATCAGTTATTCTTAATATTTAGCATATATACATATAATATATATGTACATATACATATATATTATATGTATAGATTACATACAGATATATGGATGGATCCTTTCTGTTGTCTTCCACATCTTTTTAAAAAATAGTGATCTAAAACTGACACTTGTCTCAAGCACAGCACTTCTAAATAAGACAAGAAGGAGCAGAGACACATTAAAAAGAAAGAGTCACTAATGCCTCTGGCTTCTAGGATTAGTCCATTCAAGAAAAAAATACTTCTAGTCTTTGTGAAGATACGGAGGTCTATCCATGTGGTGGTGTGGTCTGGACCCAGAACTAACAATTTCCTGACTCTCTTTGGTTTAAATCAGAACCCCTAGATTAGCTCTAAGAGTTACTTGCCATAGCTCTTTTGCAGATTGTTGATTAAAAAAAAAAAAAAAAAAAAAAAAAAAAGCAAAAATAGCAACTACAAGAACAACATTCCTGGTTTATGATAGGAGTTAGAAGTTTAAATAATAATCACTGGGACCATCTGTTGCATTATATTCTATCATAAGATTAAGAGTTGGAAGCAATTTTAGATTTCCTCTGTTAGGACTTGTATCCATGCAAGACTGTAAATTCTAAATGATTTTAATTTTTTCTGTTAATGACTCCTTGGACTGCTGTTTGGAACTCTGAAATCTTGAATGGCATTTTAATACTTTCAGTTGTGGAGTACAGGGGCATCAGAGTGTTTTACAAACCTCTTGATTTCATTATCCCTTTGCCTACGGTTAATTTTCTCCCTGCTTCTTTTTCTTCCTGATTTGTAATGACTCAGTTTGACTGAATATTTTACCTCCATTTAGTTCGCTTTCACCAAATTTCCTGCTCCCCTCTTGTTTCTGTACTATTAATGTTCCCATTGAGTGATGCCTTCAGATTAGAGGAGAGATAATGGAATAATAATTGCTCTAATTTACATAACACCTTCTCATTCGAAAAACATTTTCAAAACAACAACCCCTTGAATCAGAATGGAAATATTATTAGTTCAAATTGATAGATGAAACAAACTAAGTTTCTGAGAATTTGCAATTAATTATGTAAGATAGGATTCAATCTACAGTTTATAAGTCAACTATTTATTTTATTTTATTTTGCTCTCAGTATTAATGGCAGTATTTTTTTATCATTTCTTAATCAGCTGTGTACTTGTGCAAACAATAGCCCCAGGGGAGTACAATAGATATCTAATTGTAATCATTAGCTTGCCAGTGTTATTCTGCCAAATGTATTTCAAATTGAAACTCAATTGATCATTTCAGTGTGTGTGTATGTTTATTTATGTGCATGTTTATGTATATATCTACATATGTATACATAAATATCCTTTTAAACTATAACCTGCTAGGGAGAAGTGGGGGTAATAAAAGGGGTGGAAGTATAAAGTGAATAAATTGAACAGCAGAGAATAAAAGAACAATTTACAAGGAAATAAAGAAAAGATGGACACTCTTGGACATAATTTCTTCTACTAAGATATACACTTTCTTGATCTGGAATTTAGTGTTATATAATTTCAATCCTCACTGATGTTTTACTGGTATATGCCAATGTTCTCTTTTGTTTCATTTTGTTTTGTATTCCTTTTTTGTTTTTCTTATCTATTTTTTTTTAAAGTAAGTAAATAAAAGGGTAGTGACATGGGAGATTCATGGAAAATGAAACTTGAGATCCATATAGAATGAATAATTTAAACAGGGTCTTAGATTTTACTTAAGCTTTAAGGGGCTTTGTTTAGGGATGAAAACTTTTTTTTTTTTTTTTTTTTTAATTTCCATTCCGAAACAGCTTGATATAGCTTGAGTAGGGAAGTCAAAAGAAGATGTAGGAACTATTTAGGACTTCAAATAAATATAGTAGAGGCTTTTAGACTGTGTTTCCATTCCTACAGAATTTTTCTTTCTGTATTCCAACATTTCTTCTAAACATCATTCATGATGGAAGTGATAATAGCTATACATGTATTTGCTTCATTTTTGCCTGATAGAAACACAAGAAATCCAGTAATAATTTCCCAATTTAGACCTTGAATTTATTTGGTTGGCTGTTACCTTTTCATAGCTTCATTTCAAACACTCTGAAAAAGTTCATTTAAACAAGATTAGCCTAGATTTTGGAGAGTATTAAACCGGTAAAGAGGAATTGGCCCTTTTATATGCCTCAGTTTTATAATTAGAAGGTTTACTCACGTCACAATAAAAAAAAAAAAAAAAAGGAACTAACATCTCTGAATGACTAAGTCATGCATACATTCCTCTGAGTGAATAATACTTTCTAGAATATTGGCAGTTTATAAATCCTGGATACAGTTCTGTAGGTAAAGCTTTAATAAAATTTTTAGCTAGATTCTTTTATAAGGAATTTTATTTTTGCCCTTCATTGAATTTGGTTTTGCACTTAAAGAGCTATTTTTTTTTTTAATGATTGAGTAATAAGCATTTAAAAATGTTTAGAATCCATTTTCTTTGGTAATAAAACTATCTCATACCTGATAAATGTTTGTCTTCTGTATGTCTCTGCATTTGAAGTATATTCATATATATATGTGGGTATGTATATACACATAAATATATATAGATAAATAAGATTTTTACATTTCTCTTATTCTCTTCTCCTATCTAACTTAACATTTCTCCTCTCTTCAGGGGAGAATGTGTGAGAATTGAATCAAATATAGCAAGTTTGCTCAACATCTGAAAAGAAAGCAGATCTGAAACACTGGAGAGCCTAGTTCTTTTATTGCAGAGATGAGCATTCTCAAAATGAGACCAAGACAAAATATAAGGGTAGATAAGGGATAAATTGATAGCTCCCCACTGGCCTCAAGTTAATGATGTTCAGTATGGAAACATTTTTAAAATGTCCTTTTTATTTCTTTAGCAATAGTAAGAAGGAATATTTTTGGTCTAGAGGCTCTTTGCAGATTTGTCATTTTATTAAGATTCAGTTTAAGAGTTCTGAGGCAGATGTAAAATAACAGAGTAAAGTTAGGAAGCTGCTCAAGCTCTCCCATTTTCCCTTGAAAACCACATGAAACCAAGCCTCTGAACAGAGTCTGATGGAATGAAATCATTCTTCAGCTCAAGGAAGGCTGAAAAGACTTCAAGAAAGGTCAGTTTCATTGGGGTGAAAGAAGTGTTCAGTTGGGGTCAGATGGAATCTGGGAAAACTGATGAGAGGGTCTTAAACACAGCAGATCATCACCTGAGACCCTTGGTTGGTCATGGTTCTGTAGCATAACAGACAAGCAGGGCAGCCCCCAGTAGCAGCTTAGAAGGCAAATTCTGAAAAGAGCTGGTAAAGCTACCTACTACTGTGAGCAAGACACCAAACATAAGGGGCCCATGTGCTTAAAGCCAAGGCTTAGAGCTTTATAGAAAGCTTGGGACAGCACCCACTTTACCCCAGGAACAGAGCTCAGCCATAAAAGTCACAGAAGAAATAAAAAAAAAAGAGAAGGAAAGAAAAGAACTTTAACATTAGAAAGCTACTATGATGACAAGGAAAACCAAAATACCCACTCAGATGAGGACAAAATGTCCACAGAGGGAATCTCAGAGCAATATGAATTGGATATAAGCCCAAATACGTTTCTTCAAAATGCTTATAAAAGACTTGAAAAGACAAGAGAAATCGAAGAAAAAATGAGAAAAGAAATGAGAGATATGTGAAAGAGAAGAGTTTGGAAAAGAAATTCAACCCCTTTAAAAAATATGATTGGTCAAATAAAAAAAAAAAATCCACTGAAGAAATCTTCCTTAAAAACACAATAGGCCAAATGCAAAATATAAATAATATATAATTTGCTGAAGAAAATGTCTTGAAAAGTAGCATTAATCAAATTGAAAAGAAGCTACCAAAGTCAACTGGAGAAAATCACATTAAAAACTAGAATGGGACAAATGGAAGCTAATGGCTCTTTGAGACATGAAGGATCAATCAAATTAAAAATAATGAAAAAGAAAATGAAAGACAATATAAAATACCTCATTGGAAAAACAGCTGACCTGGAAAATAGGTCCAGGGGAAACAATTTTAAAATTATTGATCTACCTGAAGGTCATGACCAAAAAAAAGAGCCTGGAAAGCATTCTTGAAGAGATCATCAAGGGAAACTACACTAATAAACTAGGACCGGAGAGGGCAATAATCATTGAAACAATCCATCAATCACCTCTGGGAAAAGATTCCACAAAGAATACCCAAGGAACATTGTTGCAAAGCTCCACAATTATTAAGAAGCTAATAAAATAAAATGACACTTTTACCTAAATTGCTCTATTTGTTCAGTGTCATGCCTATCAAACTACCAAAAATTATTTTATAGAGGTAGAAAAAAATAACAAAATTCATCAGGAAGAACAAAAGAGCTAATAAAAAGGAAATTAATTTTAAAAATACAAAGGATAGTGGCTTAGCACTACCTACTAGTCCTAAAATCCTATTATAAAGCAGCAGTCATCAAAGCCATTTACTACTGGCTAAGAAATAGAGTAGTGGATGAGTGGAATAGATTAGATACACATGACACAATAATCAATGACTATAGTAATCTAGTATTTGATAGACCCCTAAACTCCAGTTTCTGGGATAAGAAATAATCATTTCATAAAATTGCTGGGAAAACTAGAAAATATGTCAGAAACTAGGCATGGACTCATATGTCATACTATATACTAGAATAAGGTCAAAATGAATACATGATTTGGTTGTAAAGGATGTTACCATAAGCAAGTTAAGGGAGCAAGGGATAATTTACCTATCAGATCTTTGGAGAAGGTAGGAATTCATGATCAAAGAAGAACTGTAGAACAGTATTAAAGGCAAAATTGGAAGCTTTGATTATATTAAATAAAAAGGTTTGCACAAAAGAATCAACAAAAAAAAGATTAAAACAAAGTTTTTTAATAACCAGTATTTCTGATAAAGTTTCATTTCTAAAATATATAAAGAATAGTGTAAAATTTATAAGAATACAAGTCATTCCCCAATGATAAATGTTCAAGAGATATAAAAAATTTTCAGATGACAACATTAAAGCCATGTATAATCATAAGAAAAAAAGGCTCTAAAATCAGTATTGATTACTGAAATGCAAATTAAAACTATTCTCAGGCACTATCTCACGCAGGTCAGATTGGTTAAGATGACAGGAAAAGATAATGATGGTGTGGGACATTAATGGATTGTTGGTGGAATTATGCAAAGATTCAGCCATCATGCAAAGCAATTTGAAACCAATGCTAAAAGACTATCAAACTGGGTAATAACTTTGACCGAGCAATGCTACTTCTGGGTCTGTATCCCAAGAAAATCTTAAAGGAGATTAAAGATCTGCATGTGCAAAAATGTTTGTAGCAGCTTTTTTCCTCTTCTTTTTTTTGTAGTGGCAAAGAATTGGAAAATGAGCAGATACTTTTCAATTAAGGAAGACAATGTAATGTTATTGTTCTACTAAAAAATGAACAATCTAATTTTAGAAAGTCCTGAAAAGATTTACACGAACTGATGCTGAGTAAAACAAGCAGAACCAGAAATACAGTGATCCAAGGCAATCCCAAAAAAGTTTTGATAGAAAACATCATTTGCATCTAGAAAGAGAACCATAAAAATTGAATGTAAATTAAAATATTCTATGTTCACTTCTTTTTCTGTTTATTTTTCCTCTCCTGTGTTTCCCCCTTTTGTTCTGATTTTTCTCTCCCAATTTGATTTGTAAAGAAATGTGTATTAAAAATAATATATGTGTATAACCAAAAAAAAAGTTCATAAAATTTTAAAAACCTAACTCATGCAAAAATATGTGTGGAAACTAAGTTTTGGATATAGAAGATCTCATTTCATTAAGAATATTATCTTCCATATCCCAAGGAACAAGCACATTATTTCCTGCCCTTCTCCATTTAGAATGGATTTCCAGCATTGAACATAAGGAAATAGCTCTTACTATTTTTTGATAAAGATGGTCAAAGAAATGCCTGAATAATGATTATTCTTTTGGAATGTTAATCCCAAACTGTATTTTAATATATAATGATTAAAACTTAATGGATAAAATGTTTATGATGACCCAATCAAGAATTCTGAAGACTGACTGAGCAGGAAGGAGCAAAACCAGGAAAGATAGATGTGATGTGACCTAAGTAAGAAGCAGCTATTTGTCAACAGGTGGTGCTGTTTGATAGTGTAAAAAAAAAAAAAAAAAAAAAAAACCTATAGAGAGAGAAATATGGAGGGAGCTGAAAAAAATATATAACTGGATAACACACTTAAACTATTACTGGTAATGCCTCAAGATAATGCTCACACTATACTATTAGCAAGGAATAAGTATAAGGCTAGAGAACATTCAAAGGAATTCAACCATGATAGGGATGACCTTCATCGCATGTTATATGAGGATGGATTATAAGAATTTGGGGCCCAAAGTGTTATAATTGCATAAACGAATTTGAAATTAGGACTCATGATTCCTATTTTTAGGAATAAATTAGGGTATTAGGAATTAGACTCTAGGAATTAGACTTATTCTGTTTGGTCTGTTAGGGTAGATTCAGGGAAATGGGTAAAAGTTAGCCCCCCAAAATAGACTTAATTTTTTTGGGGGGAAATCCCTTTATAAGAGCTCTTAAAAATAGAATCAACTACCTCTTTCCAGTTATGGGACTTCTCCAAGCAGAGGCTACATAGCTATTTGTTCAGAGATATAGTATGATGGGAATTTCTTTGGAGCACAAGTTGGAATTAGGTAACTATTGAAGTTCCTTGTTCAATTCTTGTATTTTGCTATTCCATGAAGATTTTACCATTTCTTGGATATGCAGTTAAGTTGAAATAAAAATGTAGGCCATAAGTGTTGAGGAGCTTGAAGAATCAGAAAGTCTGAATATTCATGGGAATAGCAATAGACACAATGTAAAGATGAACATTGAATAGGACTATGAGCCAGGTACTGAACTTCATAAACAAGGAATGACTTTGAAAATGGAGATGATGATAAGGGTCAGAATGAAGTGGAATAAAAGTGGTAATCTCCAAGGAGTATACTACTTCCTTCTGGTTTAATGCATTAGATAAGGAGTGGGGGCTGGGAGAATGGTGCAGTAGCAGAAGAAAAATTGTGCATTGAAGAAGGGAATCAAGAAGACAATATCTTCTGGAAGAAGTCAGGTCACCATGAGTGCAAATGATGGAAAGAATGGGAGAAGAGGTCTGAGACAAAGGAAATCATGTTCATAATAAAATGGAAGAAACAAAAGATTATAATATGAGGAAGAGTCAGGGGAACATAGGATTGGGGTAGATGAGAATTAGAGTTTAAGAGAAATAGCAATTAATTAGCCATAGAAAAATAGCACTCCCACTCTCTTCTGTCTTGATTAAAAAAAAAAAAAGGGTGCTATTTATTTGTTCTCTTTTAGACATTGTGGAAAAATATAGAAATGAGTTTTTGGAGGAGAGACTACTGAATCAAATACTTTTATAGAGTTAAAAAAACATAATGAATGAGATTTTTGAATTTTTTGCAATTTTCAATCAATTGTGTGACTCTAAAGGTATGGATTCTGGTAGATTATTTTCGAATGCTTGCCAATACCCTTAGCTTCCTAAGAGTTAAAGTCAACTTTGAAAATATCTTTAAATATTTCAAACTATATGACATTTACTAATATCAGCAGATTGAGAGACCTGATTTCTGATATCTCAGTAGAAATTCTGTCATCATTATTCCTGGCTGTCTTCAAGCATTCCCTCTTTCCTAAAGCTAGCTTCATAGCATTAACTTTCTCTTTATTTTTCATCTCTCATAGTCTCTTCTTATACAGATTGAAAGTTTGTATTGTGTTAGTATCCATGAAAATCTATCTCTATCTTTGAGTCCTTAAAGATTTATCTAAATGAAACTACATTTTGTGAGAAATTAATATATCATGAATGATCCTCCTAGAATTAAAGAGATAAGAAAGGAAACTAAATCTTGATGAAAAGTTCCATAGAAAATGAAGCAACATTAGTGCTAAATGTATATTCCCCAAGTGGTATAGCATCCAGACATTTAAAGAAGAATTTAAGTTACACAAAGAAATAAAAAAAAAATATGTCCCATTAAAAATAAATAAAAAAAGAAGTTAATTAGAATATTAGAAATGTTAGATATGATAGACCTTTGGAGAAAACTATGTGAATGGAAGAAATATATATTTTGTGATTTTACTTGATGGGACTTCCATAATTATAATCGGACACTGAGGAAAATAACAACACAGAATAGCATGCTTGTACCCATAAGGGGCAAGGGAAGGGAAATTGAGAGAGGTCCTAATAAGGACCATATATCTCTAAATGCTCCACTGGTCACAGTAATCCAGTACAGCTACCTGCTTTATCAATATCAGAAGATGACCCCACTTTAAAAAAAGAATAGAAAAAAGCAAGTTGTTTGCACAAATCCAAAATACTGTTTCAGAGACTTTAGACACCTGTAAAAAGGTTTGATATCACTATAGGCTATGCAGTAGAATGGTGTGTTTGGAGTCATAGGGGAAATAACAGAGGTTTCCTGCAAAGAAGCTCGGTGAGCTTAAATGTTTCATTAAAGAAACTGGCATGCAAGCAGGAGCTGCCAAATGGAATCAGCTTATGTGACAAATGCTCTTGACTTAAACAAGAAAATGCAAAATTACAAGAGAAATAACTTTTCAGCATGAAACCCTGGAGGCTCTTGGGAATAGATGATGACAAAAAAAAGCGAGTGTTGTGTCTGCCAGAATACATTAATCCTATAAATATAGAAGATGTTTTGAGTAAAAAGATCCTCGAAGACTTACCAAATTTATGACAGTGATTCTTCAGTTAAATAGCAGAGGCACACGATGGCAACCAATCATCCATGAGCATCTTGCTCTTTTCCCATCATCAGGTTGTTTTCCATACATTCAAATGACTCTATCTTATCATTTAGAAACAATGTTCTGCCCCTGGTCTGCTATTTACATAAGTTCTATGTGACTAGCATATAGCTTTAGATAGCAATATTAGTCATTAATCTATAGTTGCATTTTCATTTTAGATAAGGTAACAAATAGCAGCTTTATAAAATGAACAATTATTTGTCTTTCTGGTCAGGGTCAAAATTTACCCAAACCACTGTAGAACCACAGAATATCATTTTCTAATAATCATTTGTGCAATGTTCCTCCCTCCATGTGTTCCGTCCCTCTTTCTCTCTCTCTGATAAATTTATGACAGAAGCCAAAGTGTAATTATTTCATTGTAAACTTCCATAACATTCCAGTACTTTGAGAAACCAGTTTTTTAGACTCCTTATTGTAATAATAATCATTCTCAGATAAATACAGAAAGCTATCTTTGTGTTACCCATCTTTTAGATTCTATGATAATAATGACAGATTTCTAAAACCCTTCAATGGACAGCCAGAATGAAATTTTCATTTGCATAAACCACCTTTCATTTCAATATTTAGCACAAGTATTCTATAGTAATATAAGTAAAGCGCTTAACCCCCAGTTTCAAATATTAAGACATTTATTTCTTTTTTATAACGTATGAACCTAGGTCAGGGACCTTAGTATCCCAGTTCTGACTGAAAGATCAATTTGCTGAATACCCATGCATTTTATCTGTACAAGAAGAAGCATTTTATGTATGGCTTGCATTCTAATTTATTCAAGTATGTGACTTTGAATTTGACATGATTTACATAATCAGCTTACATGAATCTAGTTAAATAGGTCTAATATAAGCCATATTAAATAATTTCCAAGATTATCATTTTATCTGATTAATTCATATTTCCTTCTATGTGAATGAAAAAAGTTCTACCCCAGAATACATACACACGTTTACTCCATATGTGAATATGCATATGTATGTATATATCTATATAGATATAAAGCTATGTGTACCTACATATTAATCATTTTAGGCAAAACTTTTATATTCTTGTTCTTTACCTGGTGAACTGAGGACAAAAACCCAAGAAACCCAAACCTGACCATTTCCTAATTTTTGATGATATAGAACCAGATTTAGTAAGATTTTCTGATAATGAAGCATTTTGTCAATTCTTGGTCATCTGAATGGAGAGGCTGGCAGCAGAATGGTAGAACAGATGGGAAAATACAGCATGACATCTCAGGGGAGATTTCTGCTTGACAGTGTGTCCATAGCTTTAACTGTTATGATACCTCACTGGAGAAAGATTTTCAGAGCAATTTAAATGTCTTGAGGTCAAAGTATAATGAATATATACTCCATGGTTCCCATTTTTTTTTTTATTTAATGGCTAAGATTCACAGAATGGTATCCCAAGCTTGCATGTTTTTAAGAGCTCTTTGTAGAGTGGCAATTAGAGTACATAATTTGCTGTATAATAAAATGAGAGTATAATAAAAATATAGGCAAACTTGTCCTGGAATAAAGATAAATTCATATATTTTATAGGTTTATATGAGAACTATGTAAGATTTTTTGAACTGATGTGTAAACTGCAGCTCTATGGTAGGTTATATGTGATTCAGAAAGGTCTGAACTTTATATATTTTTTAAAAATCTCCCACTTTTTGCCTCATAAATTTTAAAAAATATAATAACATGAATTTTATGCCCAAATGGCTGAAAGCCCAATATAAACAATCTTGGAGCCTGACAATGATAATACATGTGCAACAGCTGAGTATGAGAGGCAGAAAAGACATAGAGTATTTACAGTTCCCAGTTATTACCTGGAATTATATGAGAAAGTTAAGGTATTTATTGGACACTTCAGTAGCAACAAGTCCCTTTCTATGATGAAGGAAAGAGCCAGGACGTAGATTTATCAGTGAAACCAAGTTGTTTGACTTTTGATTTGATATGAGAAAACTAGGGCTGAGTGAGAAGGAAAGAATAACAACACAAACAAGACCCAGCTCAATGTCTGGGACTTACAATATGGAAAGAAGTTGAGAAAATAAATTGAGTGAATCAGAAAAAAAGATTATTATTAATTGTGCCTAGGTCTTGCAGATCACCAGATATCTAAGTATTTGGTGTGAATAAGAGAATGTTCAAAAATAGAGGGAAGGAAAAACATATGATTTGGTCTGTGTCTTAGTAGCACTTAGTGATACAGCATTTGAGAAAAAAAAGTTAGAACAAGCAGATGTGAAAGTCTGCCTAGGATGCATAAGGAAGGCTTGCAAAAAAGCTAGTTAAGAGCATAATGTCTCGCTTCTGTGTTTCAGGACCCCAAATGGGGTCTTGCAAATGAAAGTGGGGGTCACAGACATATGATTTATTTGCTGTAAATGTTTGATTTTTATACTTATTTATACCAGTGACATCAAAATTTCTTGGGAAAAAAGAGATGGTAAGTGGGAAAAGTTCAAAAGCTTTTGCAAAATGGAAGTACATGAAAGGTTGCTGTTACTTTGCTTAGGAAAAATAAAAGCTAATTTTGCCGTCGTTATTTAGACAAATAAAATATGGATAATTTTAAATATTTGGGAGGATTTCTTTTTCTTAAAATAATTTCCTATCTTTATTATGCTATTTTAAAATGAATTCATCAGTTATTAAATTGTAGAGACCATTGAATCTTTGTGAATTTAGGACACTTTGGATATTAGAAATTAAATTAGGAATTTATTGCTATTGTCTTGGTGTTCTCTCTCTGCTAGTTCAATTCAACAAACATTTATTTATTGACTCCTGTGTTCCAAATATTGTGCTGAAGGCTGGAAATACAAACACGAAATAAAGAAAAGACAGTCCAACCTCCTCCCCCCAAGAAGCAAAAAACTTAACGAAGGAAGAAAATACATAAAAATATTCTTATAATCAGACTTTGGTATTGGGCTTTAGGGCTGTTTGGAACTAAAATATGGAGATTAATATGGGGCAAATTATAAAGGAAAAAAAACAATATAATATGATCTTGGATGTTGGAAAGCAAAGATTGTGAAAAGGAGTGATGAGATAATAACAATAGTGCTATGAAGTTAAAGCAAAGTGGCAGATAGGAAGTGGAACAATCTGGAATTTAACTTTTGCACTCTATAAAGGAATGCCCTCCAATCAGAGGGGAGAGGAGGCTTTGGGAGGAGGCAAGTTTTTGAGCATCCAAGGTTCAAGTTAGCAGCATGGCTATGAGATTAAAAGTGCTCCTCTTATTTTGGGAGAAATATCTGGTTACAAGTAGTTGAAACCAAATGTGTGTGCAGATGGAAAGAACATGAATTACATATTCAGAGCTTGTCTGAAACCTATTTCTGATGCATAATTGTGTAACCATTCGTAAGCCATCTAATCCTTTGTTGCTCAAGAGTAAAAGTTTCAGGGACAAAAAAATCAAACTACATTAATAAAACAAGTATCCTTAACTATGAATTTCTTGGAACAGTGAAATCACAAGTACAGTCCCAAGTTATGACTAATCTCACTCTATTCCCCTCCCTTAGTATGCTCTCTTTATTTAAACAAACATATTCACTTAGTGATCTACAAAGGAATTTGTATAGGTTTTGACTCTAGATTTCCTGCTGTGATTTGAGTACTGCTTTTTTTTTTCTTGGAAGTAATAGTAAGGAAAAGAAGGAAATGGAGTCAGTAGTGGATTCTGTATTAGGTATGAGGCATAGACCCATTTAAAATTACAACATTAAAAAAGACTTCTAATCAGTAATTTTTTGTTTGATACCTTCTACTGTTTTTCTTTTTAAAAAAGATACAATAGCAAAAAATATAAATTTAAATTTATATTTACACAGGTATATATGTGTGTGTATGGGTAAAAATATAAATATAAATTTAGTATAAATATATGCAAAAATTAGTGTTCAATAAACTATAAACTTAATATGAATCAAGTAATGTACTTATTAAGAAGACTAATCTATGTTCTATAAGAAACAATCAGCAGGATGATTTCAGAGAAGCTTGGAGAGACTTACATGAACTGGTGCAGAATAGGAGATCATTGTACACAGCAACAACAGGACAATAAGATGATCAATTCTGATGGATGTGGCTCTCTTCAGCAATGAGATGATTCAGACCAGTTCCAATGATCTTGTAATGAAGACAGCCATTTACACCCAGAAACAGAACTGTGGGAACTAAGTGTGGATCACAACATATTTTTACTCTTTTGGTTGTTGTTTGCTTGAATTTTGTTTTCTTTCTTATTTTTGTTTCCTTTTTGATCTGATTTTTCTTGTGCAGCATGATAATTGTGTATATATATATATATATACACACATATATATATACATATATTGGATTTAACATATTTTTTAATATGTTTAACATGTATTGGCTTACCTGCCATCTAGGATAATTTGGAACAGAAGGTTGGAACACAAGGTTTTGCAAAGATTTGTGATGAAAAATTATCCATGCATATGTTTTTTTTTAATTTTTTAGATTGTGAAGAGAGATCCATTTATTCATCATTGGAGGAATTACAAACACAGATTTTTTCATTTTTTATTATAGCTTTTTATTGACAAAACATATGCATGAGTAATTTTTCAACAATGATGCTTGCAAAAACTTCTGATCCAACTTTTCCTCTCCTTCCCCACACCTCCTCCCCTAGATGGCAGGTAGTCTCATACATGTTAAATATGTTAAAGTATATATTAAATACAACATATGTATACATATTTATATAGTTGTTTTGCTACACAAGAAAAATAGGATTTAGAAAGAAGGTAAAAATAACCTGGGAAGAAAAACAAAAAGCAAGCAAACAAATACAGAAAGAGTGGAAATGCTATGTTGTGGTCCATACACATTTCCCAGTTCTTCCTTTGGGTGTAACTGGTTCTGTTCATGACTGATCAGTTGGAACTGATTTGGATTCTCTCATTGTTGAAGAGAGCCACATCCATCAGAATTGATCATTGTATGATATTGTTGTTGCTGTGTATAATGATCTCCTGGTTCTGTTCATGTAAGTCTCTCCAGGCCTCTCTGTATTGATCCTGCTGGTCATTTCTTACAGAACAATAATATTCCATAACATTCATATACCACAATTTACTCAGCCATTCTCCAATTGATGGGCATGCACTCAATATCCAGTTTCTGGCCACTACAAACAGGGCTGCCACAAACATTTTGGCACATACAGGTCCCTTTCCCTTCTTTGGTATCTCTTTGGGATATAAGCCCAATATTAACACTGCTGGATCAAAGGGTATGCACAGTTTGATAACTTTTGGGGCATAATTCCAGATTGCTCTCCAGAATGGTTGAATTTGTTCACATCTCCACCATCAATGTCCCAGTTTTCCCTCATCCCCTCCAAAATTCATCATTATTTTTTCCTGTCATTTTAGCCAATCTGACAGGTATGTAGTGGTATTTCAGAATTGTCTTAATTTGCATTTCTCTGACCAATAGTGACTATTTTAAGGAAAAAGTCCATATAGGAATAAATGTTTAGTGTTTTTAATAGGAATGGATGTTGAATTTTATCAAATGCTTTTTCTGCATCTATTGAGATGATCATATTGCTTTTGTTAATTTGGTTATTGATATAATCAATTATGTTAATAGTTTTCTTAATATTGACCCAACCCTGCAGTCCTGGTATAAATCCTACTTGGTCATGGTGTATTATCCTGGGGATGATTTTCTGTAACGTTTTTGCTATTTTTTTTAAAGATTTCTGCATCGATGTTCATTTGGGAGATTGATCTATAATTTTCTTTTTCTGTTTTTGTCCTACCTGGTTTAGGTATCAGTACCATGTCTGTGTCATAAAAAGAATTTAGTAGGACTACTTAAATCTCTATTTTTTCAAATAGTTTATATAGCATTGGAGTTAATTGTTTTTTAAATAATGCATATGTTTTGAGAATAAAAAGCTTAAAAAAAGAACAATAGAGGCAAAAAAAGAAAACTAATGTGAGTTTATACTTAGTTAACATTAATATATTGTTCAATGCATTAAACTTAATAGGTCCAAATTACTTTGAATTAGTTGTACACATCTGAAATAGTATATTCGATTTTGGATATAGAATTACAAAATAGAGCATGTCTGAAGGATGGTGAAAAAAACTAAAACATGTCACAAATAAAATAATTGAATGAAAGAATAATGGTTAGAAAACAAAAGGACTAGATAAATAATTTAATTATTCTAATAACTGAAAAGACATAATGAGAAAAGGACATACACATGTATATATAGATGTAGATATAGTTATATTTCTTTATCTCTATATCTTTTAATGTTTTTCCTGAAAGCAAAACAGTGGGTAGATAAGAGGTATCATATTTTTAAGCATTATAAAATTGTTTTTATGAGAGTTTTCCAACAATGAAAAACTTAATTGCAATGAACTGTTTCCCATATTCATTCCCAATAAAGATAATAATTACTTAGGGATTCTACTAAAATAATTGCTAGGTTGTTAAGAAGGTAGAAAATGATGACCCCTTCCAATCCTCAAAACCATAATAAAAATAAACTTGAAAGAAAGAAATTTAATATGGGAAATGTCCATTAATTATCAAAAATAGGAGAAAACTTGGAATAATATTTTAAACTATATATGTATCTATATGTATTTATACACATATATGTATGTATATATCTTTACACACATCATACATACATATACTTAGAGTAAATTTAAATGAACTTGAAATTTATAATTAAATAAGACCAATAATAATGTTATGTAATTGGTTTCATTGTCACTAGACAGGATGAGACTAATAATTATATTAATATAATGGAAGAGGTCTTCTTAAAAATATTTTAGAAAGGCCCAAGGAGAACCATAACCTAATAAGAAAGCATGTACTTGCATAGAAAGAACATAAGCTCAGAGTAGAATGAAAAAAGCACACAAAAAAATGGATCAGGATATAAGGAAAAAGCAAGTTATATGATTGGTGAAAGAACATTTCCCTTAAAGATAAGCAATGTCTTGTTGACAATTTTTTTTTTTTTTGCATAGATAGTAGAAGAAACATTGAAAGAAAGTAACACTTAGGACTTAATGCAGATCAAGGAAGATGAAGTTTATGAAGTAAAAATAATGGAAATTCTGAGAGAAAGCGACAGTAGAATTTTATTTATTTATTTATTTATTGTTGAGGCAATTGGGGTTAAGTGAATTGCCCAGGGTCACACAGCTAGGAAGTGTTAAGTGTCTGAGGTCAGATTTGAATTTAAGTCCTTCTGACTTCAAGGCTGAGGCTCTATCCACTCTATCAAATGACTGCCCAGCAAGTGGGACTCTAAAGTTTGTATTAGCCAAGGGAGGATATATGGATAATAGTGGAACATGAACTTCAGGAAAGTTTATTTTCAAAAAAGTGCAGAGAAGAAATTATTAACCTAGAGAGAATAGGCATTCAAAAGGAGAAAATCAATCAAATGACATTCAGGTTCATTTTCAACAAGAAAAATGAAGTAAAATATAAGATAATTTCAAGAATCAAAAGGAAGATAGTTAAAAAAAACAAAATGTTGCACAAAGTATTCCATATTAGTTTATATTATTAAAACAATATAATAAATGAATAGAAATAGTGAAAATCAAAATATTGCTATATTTGGAGTGAGGATTATTTGAGATCAAATTCTGCGTCAGACAATTACTAGCTGTGTGACCCTAAGCATACCACGTAACTTCTCTCAGCTACCATTTGCTCATTTGTCGAAAGGAAATAATGATAAAATTTATCTCATGAAGTAATTGTGAGGATTAAATAAGAATATATTTATTCTGCAAACTTTAAAGTGCTATATAACTGCATCATAATCATCTTTTTCATACATAGATAAGGATAAATATCATAGTGGAATAAATAGGTATTACATTTTAAAAACTCAAATCTAAAAATTGAACTAAAACTTGCAAAACAAAAATTTAAGAACCTTTAAAATGGTTTCAAAATATATGTTTAGATGAAGAAAAAAGACCAGAGTCTAGGTTATATAGTCATAATCAACAAACAATTATCAAGTTCCAACTACGAGTTAAGTTTTTGGCATATAAAGCCAAAAGTGACACTGTCCTAATCTTTAAGGCTTTATATACTATGAGGAAAGACAATATGTACTTACATAGATGTATGGGATTGTGTTATTCCTCCTCCCACCCCATCTCCTATAAACACTAACACCTATAAACACCAATTCAATTGATTACAAGAATATAATATTGATATAGTTTTAAGGTTTTAGCGAGATAGTCCATTCTGTGATCCCTTCTGGAACTGAATAGAGTATTACTGAATAGATTAAACAAACAAATTAGACATGCCTTTAAAGGACCCAAATACCTAAATCCTAGATATCATTCAGGAACTTAAATATGGGGAGAGAGAGAGAGAGAGTGCAAATTGGGTGCTCTCTGTGGAGGAAAACCCTGGTGGCAGGATTCTCACTTCTTTATATCAGGCATGGAGTTTTGATGGTTCTATTTGACCAGAAGACATGATATTTTCAGACTTTTTTTCTCTTCTTGTTTCTATCCTAAACACTTTCACAAGTCATAAAAGGATCATGGAGTACTGTACTTCTTGATTCATCAAAAGCTCATCATTTGTGACTGTATTCAATGAATATATAAACATAGAGATTACATAGCAATCTTTCTCTCTCTCGCTATCTCTCTCTCCATATATATACATATGTACACACAAATATATACATTATATACATACACATATATCTCTGTGTATACATATATATAAAAATATTATATAGTATATGTAGCATAGTATGTATAGTATAGTATATATGACATATATACTATGTATAGTATAGTATACAATATATATAGTATATATAGTATAGTATATATTACATGTAGTGTATGTGTGTATATATATAGTAGACACTGGACAGCAAATGACATCTTTTAACGTGGAAGAAACTAGGGAACTTACTTTCAGGAGAATCCTAATGGAATATCAGGTGATTTCTAGGGAGAAACTATGAATATGGGTGGAAATTCTGTAACTGATTGTAAATGATGAACCCTGAGCTAGGGGAGAAACTTTTTTGATTGTCTAAGTAGCCAGGATTGTCAGTGTGTTCAAAAGGGCTCTATTTAGCTTTGGTCTTCTGTCCACCATACTATCTTTGTCCATGCTGATGGTGGATGGTATCTGGTGAGAGACTATTATGTGAAAAGCAGTAGGTCTTCCTCCTTTGAAACTGCAGTATTAGAAGCAGAGTCTCCTTGGTTTCTTTATTCTTTCTTTTTGATCCTTTATTAAGAGAATACAGTTTTTGACCATGAGAGAATAAGGCACAGGAATCCTGGAGTTACTATTCAGCCTTCAGGAATAAAGGAAAATCTTAGGGATTGGTATTATTGAACCCAGCTCTGTAGAATAACACATCTGACACTGATATTACCATCTGCCATGAACTTGATAGGATCAGTATTATGTAAGTACTTAGCTAAACTGTGAGCCTTCTCTTCTAGAAACCAACATATAACCTGGAGGTATTAAGAGGGGCTGCTTATATGTTCGTTCTTGTGAGAACCTAATTTATCAACCTAACCCCCATAACCCCATGATCCTCAAACACCAAATGTTATAGGTGGAGGAGATTATGTACCTAACTTATTAGGGGAATATATTTTTGTATTTTCTTGCTATGTCTTTGAAGTAAATATCCCTTTATAAAAATACAGTTAATGTTAAGTGATTAAATAGAATTGTAGTGCTAATTACTATGCCACTAATAAATGGAAGGGATAGATCTGGTAGTTCTATTCAGTAATAGAAGATGAGAGATATCCATTCCTTACAGAAGCTAAAAATCCTGACAAAAGAATGTAAATGGCCTGACTGTAAGAGAGTAGGTCCAAGGCATGTACACTACAGGTACAAGTTAATTTTAGGGAAAAGGAATAACAACTGGAACAACCAAAAAAAAGCACTCACATAAAAGGTAGTACTTGAACTGAGTCATGAAAGAGTATAGATAATCTAAAAAATAGAAGTTAAGAAAGTTAGAACAATAATTGAAATATACTAAGGAGAGGCATTTAATTTCCCATTATTGTATCATTATATAGATTTTTTCTTAGTGAAGGAAAATGATTTTTAAAATAGAAAGCACTAAATATTCAAATAAAATCAGAATGATCATATACTCACACTGTTAAAACTGGGAGGAATCTTAAAGCCCATCTAATTTGTTTCTCTGCTTTTTCAGTTAAGGAAAGAGAGACTCAGAGGAGTGAAATATTTTTTTCTCAAACATGGGTAAGGGAGATATCCAGGATTCAAATTCAGGATTGATGCTACTGATTTCATCCTTACAAATTCAATACTCTTTCCTAATGCACCGCATGTGATTAACATAAGCTGTCTTGAAATCATTTTTTATTTATTAAATGGGAAAGAAATGTAAATTGTTATTATTTCTAGTAAATGCTAAATAAATAATGCAGTGATATCCAAATGCACTTGTTGCCTATACTTTCATATATAATATCCAATTAAATATAAATTGATAATTTCTTAACCATAGTATAGTGAAGTTCATGTCTGTTCTGAAAACACCATGCAGGAGATAATTTTTATAAAAGAATAAGCAAAATGATTACATACATGTATAATCTATAGCAAATGTCTTGTTGTCTCAAAGGTAGGGGAAAGGATGAAGACAAAGAAGGGAGAGAATTTGGAAGTCAAATTTTAAACAAAAAATGTTAATTTCTTACATGTAACTGGAAAAAATGAAAAAGAAATAGAATGAAATACATAGTCTATTAAATCAAAGGAATCTGGTGGCATGCTTGCAGTGGGATTATTTCCACATGGAAATACTGACAGTTCAGAAGGCAGAAACAGAATTAAATCAAAACACTTTGTTTTCTTTGCTAGCAGGAGATAAATCCTGATACATACATACCTTCTTCTTAAAGATTTGACCACAGGTGTTAGTGTCCAGCAGGAACTTTGCTCCATCAGCACATAGCTGTTGTCACTAGGCAACAAATAGATGATACTCACAGCTGGATCACAATTCAAATGCTTAAATTTATAACACAAAGTGCAATAGTATACTATACCACAAAACAATACAGTGAAATCCAACAAATAAGTATTTAAGGAGCTACTTTGTCCAGAGAATTTCACTAAGTGATGTGGAACTTAATATATTTAGTTAAAACTCTCCTGTATTTTTGGAGTTAATAGATGCTGAATTACAGAGTGGAAATTTTGATAAACTCAGAAATAGGAGAGACCAGTTTTGGAACCATACCTCTGCCATTTACTCATTGCATGGCCATGGGCAAGGCTTGCATAAAGCTGAGCCTTGATTTCTTCATCATTAAAATATGAATGAGGATATGGATTACATGTGCCTTTTATAGGATTACTATAATTACTATATATCATGAGGATCAGGTGAAATGATAAGAAGTAGGCAGCACATAAATGTCATTATTTATATAATCCTGCAAGACAATGACATACACAAATGCAAATTAATATATCGGACAATACTACATGAGAAGTACATTCAAATTTTACAAAACAGAGCTAGATGAGGTCAGAGCCAGTTATTGTAGCTTTTAAATAGGGCATCTTTGAGGAATCACAAGATCAGATATTGGGTAGATTCTCTTAGATAAACTGTGAGTAGTCATGAATGGCTTGTGACTTTTTCATTGAAGGAAATACCTACCCTGCATCAATAACATCACAAGTCCATCAGTGTAATTGAATGTGAGTAAGCCATGTTCAGTCAAGATCTTAATTCCTTTTGGGAAATGAAATGAAAGGATGTAAGTGATTGGGTGCTACAGGCTATGTCACTTTCTACATAATTGGTTGAACTGATTAAGAGATATGGCAAATCCCAGTAAGACATCTCTTTGTAAAAGAAATGGATGGCTTCGGAAAGTACAGTGATTAATTTTAAGAAACCTCTCATTAGTTATTAAGCCTTTTATTTAAGACTATACAATTATAAAAGAAGCACACCTCATCAACTTCATGTTTTTTAATATGTAGAGAAGTCCATTCATATGCATCTGCC
Source organism: Antechinus flavipes (assembly GCF_016432865.1). Taxonomy (NCBI): domain Eukaryota; kingdom Metazoa; phylum Chordata; class Mammalia; order Dasyuromorphia; family Dasyuridae; genus Antechinus; species Antechinus flavipes. The sequence goes on along the minus strand of NC_067398.1, from coordinate 89,401,814 downwards.
TCACACATATACACATGTATACATACATGTATACATGCATGTATACACATGAAACAAAAATGATTTTCTTTGCTCTCAAAACTGTTTTAATTGCTACTGTATAGCTGAATGACCAAAAAATGAACTTGCATATAGGTACACTTTCAGGCAATAAGGAAACTTATTCCCCCGAAAAATGACCATTGAAGGAAGATATGAAAAAAATGTTGATATCTTTTTTTTTCTCTTTTCCTTATCCCTAATATTCAATTAGTCACCAAGTTCTATTGATCTTCCTTTTCAATGTGTCTCAGATTCATCTCTTACTTTCAATTCCCAATAACTTGGAAGTTAGTAAAGTCTTTCATCAGGACATATTTTGACTAAAGAATCTTTATGTCTCTGCCATATGGACCTTTTAATTCTAGCCTTCTTACCAGTGACAGCTAGTACTTTACTGTATGCTAATGATGTGACTAGCAAATTAATTATGTGTGTTCTCAGAGCCACAGTATCTTTATCACTAAGGAAAAAGTAAGAGGGCGCCAACCTGTCTTTGATCAGCTCAAGTAAACAGGTTCAGATGAAATTGGCTATATTGTTCCAGTCCCACCCCTGTTCTAGGGGAAAAAATCAATCATTTGTTTATCAATGCAAAGATTTTCACAATGTGACTACTCTATCTTCCAAATATAAAATTATTGAACAATAGTCTTCAGATACTCTCTCAGACAATTTGGTCTTTTTTTTTTTTTCTATCTGTGACATTTCAAAAATTGACATAAAAATTTAATAAGTGAACCACTTCAATTTTGAAAGTGTCATGATCAATGAAATTTTTAAAAAGGATTTTGTAGTAAAATGGTAAGAGAATATAAAATTTTTCTTTAGAAAGACAAATGAAGGAGTTGGCAAATATGATTTCAATATGCATCCAAAGAAGACAAAAATTGATTGGATTATTTTTTCTGGCAATATTCATAATGAGCATAATCACAGAGATAGTGATTTTACACTAGTACCTCTTATAGAGCTTTGAAATTTAGAGAAATTTAGAGAAACTGATAATATCTTCAAAATCAAGTCAATACAGTCTTTGCTATTCCATGACTTTGATGTGAGTAAGAAAAGGGATATGGTTGTGGAAAAATATATTGGAAAATGAGCAGAAGTAAAAGTAGTTCAAACATTCAAGATTCTTTAAAGCTTTGTGCCATTGTATATTTAATGTTTTCTTCCATAAGAGTTGGAAGGCACTATAAAGACCTAGCAAGGGGTATCTTTCTCTTCTGTCTGTCTGTCTGTCTGTCTTTCTCATACATATAGACAAAAACACACACACAAACACACACACAAACAAGCAGACAAAATTGAAGCTCAATTGACAGGAAATGCTTTGTTTAAAGGGTAGGAATGGCATCAGAAGCATTAGTCTGGGTTCAATTAAACATTTGTGTATTTCTTACAAAAAGTTAAAAATATTAAATTAAAAGAAAGACTAATATGAGACTATTGCAATTAATTCAATTTTATTTATCCAGATTAATCCTGGATACTAAAAATTGAGAAATGGAAAAAGGAAAAAATAGATAGCACCTTCTATTTTCAATATTTCTTACCAAAAATATGTAGGACTAAATAATATAACTATCACCACAAGTAGAATACAAAATATGTCAGAACCAAACTAGTCAACAACTTGGATATAACTGTGAAAAAGGAAATAACAACGATGATGATGATTGACAAGGATAAATGAAAATCAGTAATATTAAATTAAAAAAAATTCAAAACAAAGAGTGGCAGAAGTATTACAAGAGAATGGCTAAATAAAAAATAGTATGGAGTTTTAGCAAACTCAAAGATTCATTCTTGAATAATAAAATGTGGCAACTGAAGAAAGTAATGTAATGTTAATCTTTGTTTAAGAAAATAATAATTTTTGAAAAGAATTAGCTGGTAATCCTGCTATAATCTGTTCTAGACAAACAATATCTAGAGTATTAAGTTCAGGTATGAGTATAATACTTTTTAAAAAACATTTTTAAAATTATTTTTCCTGGTTATATATATACACACACACATTATTTTTTAAAAAAATACACATTTCTTTATGAATCGTGTTGAGAAAGAAAAATCAGAACAAAAAAATAAGAGAAAAAATAAATAAAATGAACAAGGCATGTATTGATTTGCATTCATTCTCCTTAGTTTTTTCTCTAGATGCAGATAGCATTTCATATCTAAAGTTTATTGGGATTGCCTTGGATCACTGAACCACCGAAAAGAATCAAATCTTTCACATTTGATCATCATAATAGCTTGCTGTTATTGTGTACACTGTATTCCTGGTTCTATTTATTTCATTTAGCATCAGTTCATGTAAATCTTTTTAGGCCTTTCTAAAATCAGCTTGTTCATCATTTTTTGGACTATAATATTCCATTACTTTCGTATTCCATAACTTATTCAGACATTCCCCAATAGTTGGGCATCTACTCACTTTCCAATTCTTTGTCATCACAAAAAGAGCAGATATAAAGATTTTTACTGTGGATCCTTTTCCCTCCCAGATCCAATAATCGTACTGTTGGATCAAAAGATATGCATAGTTTTATAGCCCTTTGGGCATAGTTTCAAATTCCTCTCCATAATGGCTGCATCACTTCACAACTCTTCCAACAATGCATTAGTTTGCCTATTCTTTCAAATTCACTCCAACATTTATCATTATCTTTTCCTGTCATCTTAGCCAAATTGAGTGGTATGAGGTGATTGAGTATAATACTTTAATAAACAAATTATTAAACTGAAAAAGTATAGAAAAGAACAACTAGAGTAGTGACTGATCTCAATATTATAACAGATGCAAGTGAATTGGAATAGATGTTTGAGGTACACAAAGGTTTTATGGGGGTAGCACTAAATAGGTAGCATTTAAAGAGTTATCACATGGAAGGCAGATTAGAATTATTCTCTTAAAGTCTTGAACACAAACCAGGAGCAATAGGTAGATGATAGACTAAGACTAAAGCTATCATGGAATTATAAATTTTAAAGGGAAATAACCTAAGACCAGAAAATCCAATTAAAACCAACTTTAGTACTGAACAATTACAAGAATTAATTTCATATTAAAGACATATAAAAGTCCTTGTCATACACATTTGTAATCAGCAGGTGGGTGGGAAGGAGCTTCCTTTAGACAGTTAAAGCTTAGGAGTCGCCATGGTAACCAATCACCTTGGCATTCCCTAAAAACAGTAAGAGCTCAATAGTCACCATGGAAACCAGTTAAGGCGGTGTTCCCCTTAAGTAGTGAAAATCCAATATTCTCTTGTCTTAGTTTTCTCCAAACCATGCCTTTTATGGATAAAAAATTTACATTCTTCTTAGAGGGATAGCCTGTTGCTTTGTTGGTGACAAGAATGTTGAGTGAATAAATTCCAGGTTGAGCTATAGAGCCAAAAGAAAGTGAGAATATATTCTGGTTGTAATGGCGGATGTAGAAGCAACGATAGCCTCAATAAGACACAGATGTGATACTTGGGTTACCACTCTTTAAAGCCATTTCCCAGCTAAAACAAATATAATCCGTCAAAAGATGAGCAGAGAAAGAGGCAAAGAACTTTTCTCAAGTTAGCACTATCTCAAAGTATAATCAAGTGCACTGGGGAAATGTATTCCCAACTCTAGTGTGATTAGAATTCTTCAGGCAAAGTCTGAATGACTGCTTGCCAGGTAATATTGTATAGAAAATTCTCAGCTAAGCTTCAGGAGATGATGCATGAAGTTCCTTCTAAAACTAAGCTTATGTGCTTTTTTGATTCATGAAACATTTATGTTATCTACCAGTAACACCTACCTTGGGCACCTGGGATGTATTCCCACAGAATAAAACATTTACATAAGCATGCAACACCACTAAATCTCTATGCTGGCTCACTCATCTTAACCTGTCTTCACACTGATAGTTTGGGTGGAGAAGGAAATGGCAAACCACTTCAGTATCGTTGCCATGAAAATCCCACTGACAATATTGGTGTGGAATGGTACACATGCTCACAAAGAGTGACAGGACTGAACAACTGAACAATAACCAGGAAGATACATAATGAGGTTGACAAATATATTCAAAATCACTTACAACTCTGGACTATAGGAGATGATGTTATTGACATCTCAAACAATCTTTAAAAGTTGCTCTCTGCTAACTGTTGCCATTCTGATCTTTGTTGAAAAAAATGTTCCTTTTCTCTCAAAAGTATGATACAGTGATAAGCTGTTTTGGCTCACAATTACAGCTAAAAAAGAAACCTGTCACATTTAAGTAAGGTTATGAAAAGATGTTTTGTAAGATAAAGGACAAATGAATCTAGAGGAAAGAGTTTGATATGATAGACATAAAGATGGTAGATTTGACAAATTATAGCTAATAGAAGCTCCGGTATTGTTCCTAATTGGGAGGAGTCAAAGAGTTGTGGATAGGTATTGGATGGAATATTAAGCAAGATACACTCCGTTGCTGTCTATATTTAATAGAGTAGTGTTTGTATTTATTGATTCTTCAATGTGATAAAATCACATATCCTATGAGATGGAGGACTAGATACTTTCTCCAATCCTCACAACTTCTCTAAGCTTTGCAACATAAGAATTATGCACAAGAAGTAAGCTAATTACATCTGTCATCATGGATTAATATATTCAGATATCCTGATGAGGGAACAACTCAACATGCTGACAATAGAAAATACTAACCTTTGATGGCTAAACCACTCATTCCAAACACCCTCCTCAACCAAGTACTGCACATTGGTAAAGTTTCAGTACAAGACCTAGGAATTTGTATTTGGAGATCTATTTAGTACTTCCCTTGTTGCTTTAGTCTTTTTACCACTGCTCCTACCTCCCTCACTCCACCACTCCAAAACAGCAAACAATAGAAATCATTTGGGTTATTTCCCATATTTAAAGAAGGTAGATAAGCACAAACATACAAAGATTTATCTCAACACAGAAACATTAGAACAATTGGCTTTGCTAAAGCACTGCTTATCTAGATATTGAAGATATTGAGAGAGAACTGGGTCAGAGTACCAGTGTTTGTGTTTGGTTTTATTAGGTCTAAAAGAAGGGGAACTGGCATTCAGCTAAGTCTAGATAAATGTTTTAACAAGTGATTTAGAGAAAGTGATGGGAGGAGGTTGAAAGATCATGTAGTGTAGTCCAGTGTGGAAAGTGTTGTAGTGCTACTATCCAAGAGAAGTCATCAGAAGGTGAACAATGTGGATATAAGAAAAAAGACTTGAAATTACAAAAAAATCTCAGGTGAAGAAAATTTCAGTTAAAAAGCTCGAGTATAAACAGATATTACAATTAGAAAGATAGGAATAAAAAAGGGGAAGATGACCTAAAATACAAACATCCCTGAAATAGTTCAAGAAAACTAAGAATTATAAAAACAAAATGTCTTAGCTGCATGGCAAAAAAATAATTGGAATAGGAAAAAACAATTGATTACACAGTGGCTACTCTCATCCAAAAAAAGGAGAGCAAGTGATTGGGATTTCAAATATGCAGAAGCAAAGAACACTATGGAAGAAAAGAAAACATGACATCTGTATAAATAAGTAATATTTACCTTGAAAAAAGAATATGGATGTAGCTTAATGATTATGTCTCCTGGAAGTATAAGTTATAAAGCCTGACAATACCTAAATATAAAAAATGATGATGATGATGATGATGATGATGATGATGATGATGATAACTAGATTAACTAGTGATAGCAACAAAGTGATGATCAAAATAATCCATATATCATCTCTAAAAAACTGTGTTGTAAACTCCAAAATACATAGTGATTAAATCTAACATTGTTAATGACAAATAGCACAATCTACATTCAATTAGGAGGCAGACTTTCAAATATACTTTCAAATTATATGAAACTATTTTGCACCCACTAGAAATTGCAATGGAGAATGGGGTCATTTATTCTTAATTGTGAAATAAGATTAAGATTTAACTGATGGTAAATTCTCTGTGAATCTGAGCCTAACTTTTGCCTAATCACCTACATGAAAAGTAGAGAGATAAGAGAATAAGTATTCATATAATGACTACTTTGTGCCATGCAGTGTGCTATGTGCTTGATAAACACCTCAGCTGATCTTCGCAATTACTCTAGAAGGTACTATTGTACTTGTTGTGTGTACTATGTACTATGTAGGTACTATTATTATCCACATTTTACAGTTGAGGAAATTGCTGTAAACAGATAAAGTAACTTGTGTATTTAATAAAAGAAATCCATTTTGAAATGTTTCTACAAAAATATTTTAGCAGATTACTTACCATAAAAAATTTTTCAGAGAAAATATACATATTAGGGATAAGCAGCAAATTCACTAAAAAAAGAAGACAAAATTTAACAAAATAAATTTTACAAGAAAAAAGAGGTAAATAAAAAGAGAAAGCTGTTGACAGTTAACAATGACAACAGAATAACAACAATAGCAAGACAGAAACCATTCAGAGATGCCTTAAAAACATGAAAGTCATGGTGAAAGTAGTTATTAGGAAGAACTGATGATGAAGAGACAGGTTGAAAAACCAAGAAATAGACTTTACATTACTCCACCTATAGAGAAATTAAGTATTTCATTTAAATTAAATATTAATTATTTTGAAAAAGGAATGTACCCTAATTAAGTCAATGATAAATGATGAAGGGGACATTACAATTTTAATCTTTCAATAAGACATGTGCATATGAAAGAATGGGGGAGATGGCAAATGGAGGCATTGAAATAAGGAAAGAAAGGGAATTTCATAATGAAAGATCACACTAAAGAATTTCCAAATGGGGACAGAAAAAATGAACAATGGGCATAAACTATCGTGATTTATAGAGATTACTACTTCAGAGTGAGTATTGTCATTCAATAAACAACCTACTAACTACTAGAAACTGAATTTCAGAAGAGTTGAATTATAACTTTTCAGTTTTGATATAAATGTAAAATAGTGGAATTTCATTCTTCCAACCATTCCAGAAGGCATTGATACAGAGAAAAGATTTCCTGGAGAATAAGGGGAAAAGAATATAAAGGGGCAGAGACTGGTAATAAACTGAACTATCAGAAATAAAATTCAATTTGTGACATGGGGTTATACATTTATCATTACTATTTCTCACAGAGTTGACTCTTCAAAGAGTGAGGTACAATCTCACAATAGGAGTAACAAGTTCTACAAGGCAAAAAGAAAAATTATTTTTTAAAGCGAGAACTCAAAAAAGTACCAAGTTGATGTTAAACTTTTAGTCCTCAGGTGGATCTATGATCTATTAATATAGATATTTCTTCAAAGAAATGAATGTCACTATTTATTTATGCCTGCACAGCTTGGACAAATATTTTCCCTATCCACTCAGTTCATTCCAACATGTCTTTTGCATTTTTCTCCTCATACTTTTATAAAACCAGTAAAGCATTTAAGCAAGCAATATATTCTCTCACTTTTAACCTGGGTATTTTATGTTTAATTTCAATCATGCATTTTCCTAATCAAATCTTTTATTTTTGTTATTTGTAATAAAATAGATTGTACAATAGATAGTTCTGGGACTGGAATCATGAACACCTGAGTCTAATTCCAATCTCAGTTATTGATTGGTTGTGTGATCAGGGGCAAGTCACATAATCTTTCCATGCCTCATATGTATAAAATAGAAATGATAACAGTACCTGCATCACAGTTTTTTATTAGATTACAATGTTATTTAATAGAATTTAGGCACTTGTCACATACTTCTATCTCCTTTCATATCATTAATGCATATATATTATGTAACATACATTACAAATTCCATATATCATTTAGAACACATTAACTTTATATAATGTACATGACATATATAATAACCAACTTTTAATAAACATTCAAATAAAAATGAATGAATAGCAAAGCATTTTATTTATTTATTTATTTATTTATCTTTCTTTCTTTCTTTCTTTTTTTTAAATAAGTTTTTATTGATAGAATGCATGCCAGGGTAATTTTTTACAGCATTATCCCTTGCATTCACTTCTGTTCCGATTTTTCCCCTCCCTCCCTTCACCCCTTCCCCCAGATGGCAAGCAGTCCTTTACATGTTGAATGGGTTGCAGTATATCCTAGATACAATATATGTGTGCAGAACCAAACAGTTTTCTTGTTGCACAGGGAGAATTGAATTCAGAAGGTAAAAATAACCCGGGAAGAAAAACAAAAATGCAAGCAGTTTATATTCATTTCCCAGTGTTCTTTCTCTGGGTGTAGCTGGTTCTGTCCATCTTTGATCAATTAAGGCTCTCTTTATCGAAGAGATCCACTTCCATCAGAATACATCCTCAAACAGTATCGTTGTTGAGGTATATAATGATCTCTTGGTTCTGCTCATTTCACTCAGCATCAGTTCATGTAAGTCTCGCCAGTCCTCTCTGTATTCATCCTGCTGATCATTCCTTACAGAACAATAATATTCCATAACATTCATATACCACAATTTACTCAACCATTCTCCAATTGATGGACATCTTTTCATTTTCCAGCTTTTAGCCACTACAAACAGGGCTGCCACAAACATTTTGGCACATACAGGTCCCTTTCCTTTCTTTAGTATCTCTTTGGGGTATAAGCCCAGTAGAAACACTGCTGGATCAAAGGGTATGCACAGTTTGATAACTTTTTGAGCATAGTTTAGCAAAGCATTTATTAAGGCTTTCTGTATTTTAACTGGTAAGAAGATTTAGGGAGTCCATGATAATTATATTCATAACTTTAAATGTTTGGAAATGGTAGAGGAGTCAATTTTTCTGCATTGCAAGAGAGTGCAGAGATCTTACAAGTCTGGGACCAGTTTCTTTTATATTTTATTAAATCACCATATTATCATAATATCAAGGATCCTCCTCTTTTAAAATCATGCATAATCTTACCTCCATAACATACTTCATTTCTTTTCTCCAGTACTAGCCAATTTACAATGTGACAAAAACTGAGCTAAGGGCTCAACATAAAAAGCCAAATCTTACCATTGCAACTATTTTTCATTCATCTTTGGCACTTTGGCATTAGTTATATAGTCATTGAATATATAGTCCCTTCTAAAAATGGGAATAAAAATGTGCTCAAAAATTCTTGCAATTCTCCTAAAGCACATCCTTAATAATGCCTGATTCTTTGATCCTCAAACCCAAGAAACTGTAAAGAAGATAAATTGTTTTTGTTGTGCCTGCCTTTCTTCACATAGGGAATAAATTATTTCTTTTCTTTTTTTTTTTTCTTGTTTTTCATAGTTGGAAAGTTAGCAAAGATCAGCAATGTGATTAAGAGATCCATGAGCTTGATTTATGGGAGAGAGATTAAAGGAGAAAATATACATAGTTTTGTTAAGTGGCAGTTAAAAGAGATCCTGAAATTGCATATATTTTATTCAAGGTGGGCAAATATTTTTATGGAGAGAATCATTTAAGTTAATTTAATAAGAGATAGGAAAAATTGCTTAACAAAAATAATTCCAATTTAATTAGATTGTAAGAGAATCTTTTATAATGATAATAATTCAAACAATAAGCATTTTATTGAGTGCCTACTAAGTGATAGGCATTGTACTATTGATTGGAGTATTATTCTCTACCTGAAATAGTCTTGTTTCTCCAAAATAATAAGGAAACTAGGACAAGACTATCACAAGAGAGAAAAATTTCCACAAAAAAATTCAAGCAACCAAGATATACTAATTGTATCTGGTCTTTCGGAACTTCCTCTTGAGTCATATGTAGGATTCTCCCTCTCTTAGTTGAGCTAAATTATCTTATTCACAATGTAAGGACTCCATTACTCTGTATTATCTAGCACTGTATTATGTCTCTCTTATGCATACTTTCTCTGTTTGCATGAATTGGATATATTGGATCCTTGGCTACTGGTTATGTTTGTCTATTATAAAACTGGTATTTAATAAGAAAGACATACATCTCAAAATGCTCTTTCCCTCAATAGTTAAACAAAGATCATAAATTAGACTGAGGGAAGATTCTGGGAAGATGGCAGAATAAATCAGAAAATTTCAAACTCTTCAGATTTCTCCCACAAACTGAAGAAAATTGTGTCTCAAAGCAAACATAGACCAGTGAAAAACAAATAAGACTTGGGGCAGAACAGGGTCATCCTGGGGGCAATATGAGATGACCCAAAGAAAGACCTATGGGTCCATGCTTAACCCATTTAAACTATGAACATCTCCAGATTAGCTCCACAGAAACAGCAAGCAGGGAAACCTGAAGGTAGCTCAGGCCAGGGAAGCCTCAGACCAAATTACAGAGACTTTCATCTCCTGCACAGCAAAGGAAGCCATGGGTCTGAGTTTGGGAAGACTGAAGGAGCTTCTGCTGATTAGGCACAACAGACCCAGCTGTGCTGCAGAGACCTGGCCCTGGCCAAGAAGGGACCAGCACACCTGGTCAGTGCAGAAGCCTTGGGGCAGAGATACTGCTGCCTGCCAGTACCTGCAGGAGGCTGGAGCTTTTGATTTGGGATCAGAGGGAAGAGCTGAAGTGAAACTAGAGGCACCATCCTTCTACCTCAGAATTAGAGGTGCTTACACCAATACTTCTTTAAAAAATTAATGCATAAAGAAGAAAGAACTTAAACACAGAAGCTTATTAAGGTAATAGGGAAGATTATTGGAGTTTCATCTTTTAAGGAGATCAATGAAATTTTAAAAAAGTTTCTTCTACCTCAAAGAGTAAATGGCTATCGGCCCAAAAAGAATTTATAGAACTCAAAAAAGACTTAAAAAACCAAATGAAAGAGATTAAAAAGAAAAAAATAAGAACAATCTAAGAAAAAAAGATTATGAAAAAACTTAATCAGTTAGAAAAGAAGATACAGAGTCTTAAAGAAGAAAGTAATTCTTTTCAAAAACAATTTTTACATTTAAAAAATGATTTCTAAATTCTCTAACAAAATTCCCTCTCCTTTCCTTTCAGTGAGAAAGCAAGCAAATTGGTACAGATTATAGATATGCAGTTATCCAGAACATATTTTGATATTAGCAATTATGTGAAAAAAACAGATAAAAACCTATCAAAATAAAGTAAAGCAAAGATACCTTTAATCTGCATTAAGTTCTATCAGTTCTCTCTCTGGAGATAATTGGTACCTTTCAACATAAATCCTTCAGAATTGTCTTAGATTATTGTATTGTTCAGAATAGTTAAATCATTCATGGTTGATTGTCATAGCAATTATTTATGTTTTTTGGTTCTGCTCAATTCATATGTCATTCCAGTTTTTAAAATATTCTCCTTATCTTTTCATATGACACCATAATATCCCACCACAATTATATACCACAATTTGTTCGGCCATTCCCTATTGATGAGTTAAAAGGTACATACATTTTTATAGCTTTGTAGGCATAACTCTAAATTGCTCTCCAGAATAGTTGGAAAGTTCAGAACTCCAACAATAGTGCATTAGCATGCTAATTTGTCCATAACTTCTCCAACAATTATCATTTCCCTTTTCTGTTATTTTAATCAATTTGATAAGTGTAAGATGGTGCCTCCAAATTATTTTAATTTACAATTCTCTTAGCAATATTGACATAGTATTTTTCATATGATTATAGTTTTAATTTCTTCCCCTTTATACTTCCTATTCATAACCTTTGTTCATCTATCATTTGGGGAATGGCTTATTTCTTTATAAATTTGATTCCATTTTCCTTATATTTAAGAAATGAAGTCTTTATCATACAAACTTTCTGTAGATTTTAGTCTTAGTTTTCTGAATTTCTTCAAATTTTGACTCCATTTGTTTTTCTTTACAAAACTTATTCATTTAATGGAAATAAAACTATCTAACATCCTTTGATACTTTCTATTTATTGTTTGCTCATAAAATTTTTCCTTAGATGTGAGGTAAACTTTTCTATGCTTTCTAATTTACTTATGGTATCAGCTGTTATATATAAGTGATTCCTTTTTTAATGATCTCTTTTGAATACAGTTCCAATAGTGAAACTACTGGATCAAAAAGGATGCACAGTTTTATAACCCTTTTTTGAATTATATGTATATATATATATATATATATATATTCTATTCAGCTGCTTCTTGGCATTTTCTGCTTCTGATTACTTGCTATCTCCTTCTTTCCTCTCTCTCTCCTTCCTTCTTTCCTTCCTTCCTTCCTTCTTTCCTTCCTTCCTTCCTTCCTTCCTTCCTTCCTTCCTTCCTTCCTTCCTTCCTTCTTTTCTTCCCTCATTCCTTCCTTCTCTTTCTTTCTTTTTCTTCTTCTTGGCTAATTAGTTATATACATCTGCCTAAAGCAGCCATCCATAAAACATAGCACATTGGAAAAGAGACATATGGGTCTATGTGCTTGGAAAATATGGACTTAATTGTGCCTTAAAGGTTTATTTCTTTATAGTCAGCCATATGTTGTATTTAGCTTTATGTATAATAATAAGGTCTAACAAAGGCAAGACTGAAAAAGTGAATTTGTGACCATAAAAAACAGATGGAATTATGTTTAATAAAGTTAAGGTTACTATAGTATTCCCCAAACAGTGGCATCTCTGGGTCATTATTTCCTAATATTGTTGCTTCTTTCACATTTCTTTCCCTTGACCTCTAATTTTAGAGAAGATAGTATTTTTCTTTAGGAGTTCACAAAAAATTCTATTTGCTACAAGTGAATTTATAATGAGGTATTGAAGATTCTAAGACATTGATTTGTCTGTGATGGTTTGACTGAATCCTTTTACTAACTATCCCTCACATCTGGAATTTTCTCCCTTCTCATCTCTATCTCATGTTTTAATTCATATTATGCCTAAAATTCCATCTTCTGCAAGAAGACATTCTAAAACCTCCTAATTTCTAATATTTTTCTTCTCTTGATTATCTCCAATTTGACCTTTATATTTGTTTTGTAAGTTGTTGTAATGTTGTAATGTAAGTAATGTTGTAAATGCATTTTGAATATTCTCTTCCCTATTAGACCCCATTAGCTCCACAAAAAAGGAACCCTCTCTTAAATTTCTTTGTAGACCCAGTCCTTAGCACAAGTGGAATTGAACTAATGTTACATAGAAATCATCTAAATATCTACTGGGAAATTTTGGTCACATATAGGGCAGAAGTACCAAACTCACAGCCCAAGTTTCCCCCCAATTCCCAAGTGAGACCTGAGATGGATTGTTTAAGAAAAAGATAATGATAATTAAATCATTATGCAACCTGAATTCATTTCTTATTTCAGATTGTCAGAAGTGCAGAAGTTATCTATGAAATATTAAACTCTTTTAGAACCTGGACATAATGTCAGGTAAAACCTGAAGGGGAGAAATATTTTACCTGGAGAGTAGGTGATTGTGGTTCTGAGCTTTGGCTTCAGTCTAGGTCTTCTTCCTCTTCCTCCCCAGCCCCTGCCGACTCCTCCATAATCTGGTTGGCTGAAATTCAGGGAAAGAATTTGCAAGTATTGAAGTGTTGAGTTATTGGAACTTCCCATCAGCATTCTAGTATTAAGTCCAGAGTATTTGATTCCAGTGACTACATTAGGATTCAAGAACAGAAATGAAAAGAACCAGGAGATCATTATATACCTCAACAATGATACTGTATGAGGATGTATTCTGATGGAAGTGGATTTCTTTGACAAAGAGAAGATCTAACTCAGTTTCAATTGATCAATGATGTACAGAAGCAGCTACACCCAAAGAAAGAACACTGGGAAATGAATATAAACTGTTTGCATTTTTGTTTTTTTCCCGGGCTATTTATACCTTCTGAATCCAATTCTCCCTGTGCAACAAGAGAACTGTTCAGTTCTGTACACATATATCGTACCTAGGATATACTGTGATATATTTAACATGTATAGAACTGCTCGCCATCTGTGGGAGGAGATGGAGGGAGGGAGGGGAAAAGTCGGAACAGAAGTGAGTGCAAGGAATAATGTTGTAAAAAATTACCCATGCATATGTTCTGCCAATAAAAAGTTATAATTTTAAAAAATAAAAAAAGAAGAAAAGTCATTATCTATATACAATTAAAAAAAAAAGGATTCAAGAACAGGGACAACGTAGATTCATGGCTCCACAAAAGATTCAGCAAAGAAGCTATGTTATGGTCAAAGATAAATTGCTAAATACCCCACAAACATGAGAAAATGATTTCCCACAATGAGAAATCATGCATTACTTCTTTAAATAATGTAGTGTGTAACCTGGAGCCTGCTTTCCCCCCTAGAATATTATAATTTTTGATGAAATTTCTTACATTATTAGCTTAGTAAATATAGATATGAATTGGATCTGGGAGATATATTTCAGAACATATATTATAAATTATTTTTGAAAATATGATATTCAGTTTTTTTCCTAAAATGACCTTCAGATCAGCTGTTTCAGTTTTTTTTCTTTTTGATCTTCTTAGGTTTGCTGTATTCAGTATCCTTTTTAAAATTTATTTGGGGTTTTGGAGAGGGAAATATGGTTAAGAATATCTCACACTACTCCATCTCAGGATGTCCATTTTTATTTCATTAATAAAAATATAATGAAGACAAACTGCAAGAAGAATATTTGTGACTATCAAGTGCCAGAAAATCCAGCATTACATATTTAATTATTAATCATGCAAGCTTCGAAATGTTACTTTTTTTGCTTACCACTTATCAAATAGTGACAGTAAACATACTTTTCCTCATTATAATCTAATTTAGAACCATAATTTTCCCATTTAAAATGTATACCAATGTAATATATGTCCTTATGATAAAATAATTATAATTACTATTAACAACTTTAGAAAGAGAACAATGAAGTTTGTTAATGGGAAGTCACCTAATGAAAAAACTAATGCACTAAAGAGGAGAAATTGACAAGCACAATTCCCACAACAAGAACAATTTGTTACTGATGATGAAATTGAGTAATAACCAGAATGGAAGTTGTGAGATTCATAGTGAAAGCCCTCTAGGGTAAAATTAATTCCTTTATAACAATTTAAAGAAGCACACAAGGAAATTGTTTGTGCCAGATGGGACAAGGAAGGCATCACGAATAAAAATGAGCAGCATTCTTTTTCTACTTACAAATATTTGAATTAAGATGATGGTAGCATATCTAATTAATGGAATAAGGGTGCTGGTGCCTGCACAAAATTTAAAGATTTTTCCATCTGTATAAATAGATTTGTGGGCAGAGAGTGCGGCTGCATTTCAATAAAGTATTAAGGCAGACATTTGATTGGGACATACTCTTTATTCTTGCTGTTTCATCCTCTAAGGCAGCACATGGAGAAGTTTTGTGTTTTATTTGTTGTTTAACATTCTGAAAATAGTTTTCAGACTCATTTGTAATGTACTTTTGCCTGACCTGATTTAATTGACAATGCTGCATTAAACAGAATTTTCTCCATATGACATTATTATCATGCAAAAGACTTTGTGTCATATCACCAAGATTTCAGGGAACTTATAAGCCTTGGTGGGAATGGGGATGGTAGTAGCAAAGAAGTTTATGAGGAATAGATTTAGACCTGGGTGAAGGACCAAAGAAAGTGATATCATGGTTAGGGAGATAATCAATTAGTAATGATAATTCTCAGTTCTCATTTTCCCAGCTCAGCAACCATCTATAATGAAGATATATGCTTTATGAAATGTTAAATAAATTATCAAACCAAAAAAGTTATATCAACTGGAAGATAAATTATTGGTAAAGTCAAGAAGAGAAAGTTGTTGGAAGAAATACTTACAGACTTCTTTTTTATCTTTTTTTGAGAATTATCAGTCAGCAAGTAATCTCTATTACTTCTTCCTCTGCAATACATATGTTGACCTCCATCTAGCTCATCTTTGTCTCATGTGTTTTCTTTCCATTTTTAACCTCAAAATTTATCTTAAAGCAAATTCCCCTAGATTAGACTGAAAGTGCCTGCCAAATTTATTCTTCTCAATCTTCACTAACTTTACTTTGTTATCTCTGCTAGGATAAAATTGGACTTGATTTGAAAGTAAGGTTCATCAAATTGATGAGAACTTTCTAGACTAGCATTCTAATGGAAGATACCATAAGGTTTTGGAGAGCTGTGAAATCCTATTTATTCACTTTCCAAGTATTTGATTATTATTTTCCAAAGGACTGTTTCTAGTATTTTCCATGAGACTTTGTATTTGACAAATGCCAATTAAAACATGAGTCAATTTAAAAATAAAAAGGCAAGGTTCATATCAATGAAATATGAATGTCTCAAAAACTGTAAAATGAAGGAGGCCTAATTTCTCCACAAAAATCTACATTCAGATACTTTTTGAATAGTAAAGCTAATTTGCACTTCTAAATTTTTAAAGTCCAAGGAATTCTTTCACATATGCCAAAACCCTGCAGAATTATGCAGGGTATGAACCTTTCTTTCATCAAAAAATAATTTAGTAAACTTAAAGTTTAGCAATAAAAACAGAAAAGAGAGTAAGTGAATTATTTCAGATTATGTGTCAGCAGGGTACTGTCAAATAACATATTCATTCCAGAATCTACCAAGCCTCTTCTTTTCAATTCTTTTTCCCTCCTCTTTTGCTGTGTCCATCTGTGTGTTGTTATTTGCTCTCAAAAAGGACCAGATAATACCATTATGTTAGAGTAAAGTTGCAGTATATCTGATTTAGCTGATCAAAACAAAACAAGCTTGAAATGCTCTACCATAAATTGTGCACAAATAATCCATATGAATATTTGGGGTAGATTCTCTAAATTTGTACATCTAATGTTTCTTTTGAATTACTTTAATTTTCTTTGCTCATAAAGCACAACACCTTTTCTGATGAGAGTATATACCTTTTTGGGTTTTGCTGTGCCAATGTTTTCCATGTCATTCAATTTCTAAGCGCTTGAGAGAAACCTTGTGGATATCCTTGTATTGCTTTTTCTGACAACCATGTGAATACTTTCCATGTGCAAGTTCTCCATAAAATAGTCTTTAGAGCAAGTATATGTTTGGTATTTGAATAATGTAGCCAACACATTGGAGTTGTGCTTTACAATGGAGTTTGAAATCTTGACTATTTAGTTCAAGAAAGGACCTTATTTGATCAGGGGATCTTCAGAATCTTCATAAAAACAATTCAAATGAAAGCAATTCAGTTTCCTGGCATGCTGCTTCTATACTCTCTAGGTTTTATAAGCACAAATCAATGAGGTCACCAAACAGCTCCACAGATCTTAAGTTTAATAGTCTAATACCTCTCTTCTCACATACTTTCCTTCACACTCTCCCAAACACTGAGCTAGCTTTGGCAATTATCATTATCAATGTGTACATCCTGAGAAAGTAACTGTGGGTCAGCTAAGTGGTTCAGTGGGTAGAACACCAGCCCTGAAGTTAGGAGGACCTGAGTTCAAATCTGGCCTCAGACATTTAACACTTAACAAGCTGTGTGACACTGGGCAAGTCACTCAACCCCAATTGCCTCAGCAAAAAAGAAAAGAAAACATGTATGCTGTGCAGATAAATAAACTTATCTACAACATTCAAAACTTCTTTATTTGCAATAGCCAACAGTTCCATGTACAAATGGTATGAAGCTGGCTGAAGGAGCTCTTCTTTTTTCTTGGTCTTATTTGTTAGGTCAAATCAATTGAAAACAGCTGCATACATTTTGTTGTATCAAAACTTTAGAGGTTGCATTAAGTGCACAATTATATATATAAAAAAATCATGGAACAACATTCTACTTTAATCTTGGATTGGATGCTTTTCAGGTGAAAGACTTTAGCACCAGTGAGATGGTACTCATTTTTCATTTAACAGCTTGTGAATTTTGCCATCATTTTCATAAAATTATTTTGATGTTTGTAAGCATTCTGGTTCAGATGAGCAAATGCAGTGTTTTTAAACTAAATCTCTGAAAGCTACCCATTCCTTTTCTTCTCCACTGTAGCCAACTATTTATTGACTTATATTTTGTCCCTCTGAGTTAGTAACAAACTATTCCCTATCAGAGAAGTACTCTAATCTATTGACTTTAAGTCTTCTGGTAGTCATTTTGCTTAAGGGATGCCAATTTTGTTGAATGAAAATATATCTTGAGAGGATAAGTCTATGATCAGTCCAACAATATGCACCACACATTGTTTTGTCACTCTCACACCTGTTTGTCTATTCCCCTTATGATAACATAATTTATTAAATGTCAATGTTTGATGTAAGGGTATTTTCACAAAGTTTGATTTCTTTTAGGTAAATAAAAAATTGTGTGGTTGATGAGAAAGGTCATGGGGTGCACAAGTCTTCTGTACTAAGTGACCATTGCTGATGTTATGTCCAATTCCATTCTTCTCAAAAACTTCTTCTTATTATTCTCAGAAGTTTTTGTCAAATAGTTCTTATCCCAAAAGCTGGGGTCTTTGGCTTTCTCAAACATTAGATTGCTATAGTTACGGACTATTGTGTCCTGTGATCCTAACCTATTCCACTGATCCACTACTCTATTTCTTAGCAAGTACCAAATAGTTTTGATGTTCGTTGCTTTATAATATAGTTTTAAGTCTGGAAAAATTGCAAACTAGTATAGTAGTAACTAGGCATTGACCCATACCTAATACCACATACTAAGACAAGATCAAAATGGCTTCATGATTTAGACATAAAGAGTGATATTATAAGCAAATTAGAAGATCATAGGATAGTTTATTTCACAGATCTGTGAAGAAGGAAGGAATTTGTGTCCAAAAAAGAACTGGAACTCATAATTGAACACAAAATAGATAATTGTGATGACATTAAGTTAAAAGATTTTGTAAAAATAAAACTAATACAGACAAATTTAGAAAGGAAGCAATAAATTGGGAAAATTTTTTATATTTACGGATTCTGATAAATGCCTCATTTCTTAAATATATAGAGAATTGAATCAAATTTATAAGAATTCAAGCCATTCTCTAATTGATAAATGATCAAGGGATATGAACAGACAATCTTCAGATGAAGAAATTAAAACCATTTCTAATCATATGAAAGATGCTCTAAATCACTATTGATCAGAGAAATGAAAATTGAGATAACTCTGAGACACAGCTACATACCTCTCAGATCGGCTAAGATGACAGGAAAAGATAATGATGAATATTGAAGGGAATATGGGGAAACTGGGACACTAATACACTGTTGGTGGAGCTGTGAATAAACCCAGAAATTCTGGAAAGCAATTTGGTAGTACACTCAAAAAGTTATCAAACTGTGCATACCCTTTGATCCAGCAGTGTTTCTAATGGCCTTATATCCCAAAGAGATATTAAAGAAGAGAAAGGGTCCCACATATATACAAATGTTTTGACAGCCCTTTTTGTAATGGCAAGAAACTGGAAACTGAATGGATGCCCATCAATTAGAGAATGGCTGAATAAATTATGGTATATGAATGTTATGGAATACTGTTGTTCTGTAAGAAACCACCAACAGGATGATTTCAAAGAGGCCTGGAGAGACTTATATGAACTGATACTAAGTGAAATAAGCAGAACCAGGAGATCATTATACACGGCAACAAGAAGACTATATGATGATCAATTCTGATGGATGTGGCTGTCTTCAAACATGAGATGACTCAAAACATTTTTTCCCTTTTTTGATCTGATTTTTCTTGTTAAACAAGAGAATTGTATAAATATGTTTGCACATATTGTATTTAATGTATTTTAATATTTATAATGTCTATATTATATTGCTTGCCATCGGGATGGAGAGGAGAAGGGGAAAATCTGAGACCCAAGTTTATGCAAGGGTTAATGTTGAAAAATTATCCATGCATATGTTTTGAAAATAAAAAAAGCTTAAAAAAAAAGAACTTGTCATGTCTGGTAGCTTAAGGCTACTCTAATATTAAAGTCACCCAGAATTATAGGCTTGTCCTCTTTTGCCACACTGATGATAAGGGTCTCATAAAATTTTTCTTTTACCTCATAAGCATTTGTCATGGTGAGAGCAAAGGCACATCATGATAGTGGCGTGGCATTTTCCTTCAAGTGGCAATTGCATTGTTATGAGCCTATTCATTCCTTTTGGAAGGTGTACAAGTTTGTTTACTAGATTAGTTTTGATTGTAAAACCTACCCCAGGTTCCTGGTACTTCCGTTCATTGCAGCCATACTAGGAAAAAAAAAAAAAAAGGTCTATCTTACTCCATCTTCAGTAAATCCACTTCTATTTGCCAAGCTTGTTGCTCTTAGGGTGGATATTTGGATGAGATACCTGCTGAGTTCTCATGTCTACAGGATCTGTGCTCACCTTCCATATTCCAATGGTGAGCAGAATCATCTTTGTAGAAGTTTTTATATTATGTCTGTATGTGTGTGAGTTTCCATCACAGAAGGGAGTCTCTTCCTCCTGTGGTAATCAGCCCAGGATTGGGCAAATAGGCAATTCTTATGGAGCATTTCCAGTCACTTCTTCACACCTTGAGGAGAGCAGCGTGGCCTTAAAATGCTGCTCAAATCCAGAGTCCTGCCCAATTCCACTGCTGCTTCTGGTGGGAGGATGGCTCCCTGACCTGGGGTCTGTTTGCAAGGTTGTGATGGCAGCTCCCAGGCTATCCACTCCGCTGCTTTGTCACTTGCCTGTTGCCACAGGACTTTGCATGGGTAAAAATAGAAAATGATATGGGGAAAGTTTTTTGATTCTTGCATAAGTTAGATTTACATGGGGCAAAATTGCACAAAGCCATTGGTCTCACTCACTGTTCTCAAGTCACCACAGTACACTGGCAGGACAGAATCAGTATACCTGGAGATAGCTACTTTACATTCTCTTCTTCTTTTTCTCTGTCTTTCTCTATGTACATGTATGGGTATGTACATATATATGTAATTATATTTATAATGCATTTATACATGCATATAACTGCTCATTTTAACCTCTCTCCCTGTTTCTCTGTCTCACTTTTCCCTTTCTCCCTCCTTTTCTCTTTCTCTGTCTCTCTTTGTCTCTTCTTTCTCTCACCCCCATTTCCTCTTTTTTCTGCTTCATTTAATTTTGCTATAATAGAGGATAAATATATTTACATATTTTCTTCAGTTTATTACATACAGTACTTGTAAAAGACATACATAAGTGGAATATTTTATATTTCCTCTTAGTAAAATAATTCAAAAGAAAATAGCATCTTGCTTTTTTTTTTTTTTTTGTAACCTTTCACAGGGCATTGAATTGAGTTTTTGTTTTAATTTACTTTGGTTCAATAATCATTAGTAGTATAAAAACAAATCATAACTTTCCTCTACCTTCCTCTTTTAAAGAAATGACACAAAATTGATATTTTTGTCATGAAAACCATCAACAAATCAATAATTTCTGACTTTGTGATTAGAAATTTTCTGCCAGGAGATTCTCTTGAAGGAATGATGCCAAAATATAATAACTTGAGGGGAAATGGAACATATATAAAATAAAAACATACAAAGAAAATTATCAGTTAGTGATTGTCATTAGAAGGAATATTTTGGATTGTTGTTTTTGTTTGTTGTGTGGATATAGCATGTGTGAATATAATAAGCTTAAGATTTAAAAATACAAACATTTATTTTTTAATTTTATTTTCATTTCATAAAATGTTCTCTCTTGTACTTAGATAGGGATCCAGTCCTCAAAACAATGCATTAAAAGAAAAAAGAAAAAAATTAAAACTATGAAAATTTAAATAAATTTTTTTCTATATGTTTAATATTATACACCTATAGTCATCCATTCCCAGAAGAAAGAAAAGATCGTGCCTTTTTCTTATTTTTCCTCCACAGCTAGTGTTGATAATTATACTTATACAGAATGCAGTGGATTTTTTCCCCTTCTTTTGAGAAAATTTACATAATTATATTCTCAATGTATATTTTATATCTATTTTATTTGTTTTATAGATATACACATTCTCACTCTTCTCTGATTTATCTGTAATAATAATTTTATTACATAATATTCAATAATATGATATTACATTCCTGTAATACAATTAATTTAGTTTGGTTTAATCCTTTGGAAACAGAGAAATTGCTTTAATGAATACTATTGTGTACTGTATATATTTTTTGTCTGTCTTTGACATTGTTTAGTACTAATATTTCAATTTCTGAGTTAAAATATATAGAATTTTTAGTCACTTTCCTAGTTTAAATCCAAATATTTTTCTATAATTGCTATATTTTTTTACAACTTTGTAAAATCACAAACTGATCATTTTCTTTGTATGTTTTTATTTTATATATGTTCCATTTCCCATCAAGTTATTATATTTTGGCATCATTCTTTCAAGAGAATCTCCTGGCAGAAAATTTCTAAGTCAGAAATTATTGATTTGTTGATGGTTTTCATGACAAAAATATCAAATTTGTGTCATTTCTTTAAAAGAGGAAGGTAGAGGAAAGTTATGATTTGTTTTTATATGATATTTATATAATATGATATTATCTTATTTCCACTTATTATCTGTTTCTCTGAAGCAGGATAGCATCTTTCTTCATAAGTTCTAAGCTTGCCATGTTTTTTTTTTTTTTTTTAAATAAATGAACTCATCATTTCCTAAACAATATCAACATTCCAAACACAGTCTTATTCTATCTGAATGATTGCTTATGAGGTCCTTCCTAAGCCCTCCCTTCCCCTCACCAATTTTCTGCATTCCTTCTATTCTTGGCCACATAGATTTTATTTATGCCAGAATATTTTACTTTAAAATAATTGAAATTATCCATTTTATACTTAATCTCTGATCTTATAATGTAGTTTAGGGTCTAATATTACTGAATCAAATTCCTTTACCTCTTCTCTCCCCGTCCCAGTTCCTTTGATGTTCCTAATGTTTATTTTTCTTCCAAATTAACTTTGTAATTATTTTTTCTAACTCAGTAAAATGGTTTTTAATAATTTAATATTTTAAATTTAATTTAAAAAATTTTAATTGGTATAATATTATATAAATAGACTAATTAGGTAGCATTATCATTTAAATTATATTTTCTTTACTAGGCCATAAAAAACAAATATTATTTAGATCAGACTTTGTATAAAAAGTGTTTTATGTTTATGTTCATATAGCTTCTGTGTCTGTTTTGGCACATATAGACTCAGGGATAATCTTCATATTGTTTGGTTATTTTAGCTGGTATGAAAAAATTTTGAATAATATAGGTAACACATATTATAGTTTCCTAATTTCCTCTTTTGATTAAAGCTATCTTGGCATTAGTTTTGTCTGAGCTCATGGTTACTGCTACTATTTTTTAACAGTAAAAAATTTATACTTCTTACCTTTATTTTATGTTTCTCTCATTTTTATAACATTTCCTGAAAACAACATATTGTTGAATTTAAATTTTTGTTAGGCCATCAGTTTCTATTTTAAGGATGAATTTACCCCATTCACATTCTAAGGTAAAATTACTTGTGTATTTTCTTCCTTTCCTTTCCTCCAGAAAGAAATGTTTCTCCATTACCCTCCTATTTCTTTTTGAATTTGGGAAACTTTTATACTGTATGTGTGAATGTGTGAGTGTGTGTGTGTGTGTGTGTGTGTGTGTGTGTGTGTGTGTGTGTATTTGTTCCTTTTCTAACCCATTCCTGTTGAGAGTAAGGTTTCATACTTCCTGCCTTTCCCACCACTAGCTTCTTCTAGATCAGTTTTTACTTTAATATCTAATTTGCATGTGATAACTTCTCCTTTTTTTTCTCCCTATCCAGTTTTTAAAAAATAATTCTATTACACTTAGCTCAGCAAGATCTTTCTTTCAAAGTACCCACGTGAAAATGACAGTCATAAAAGAATTGATATTTTTATATATAAGAAGTAAACAATTTGACTTTATTGAATTCTTTATAATTGGTGCTTATGTTTATTTATATTTCTCCTGGAAGTAATATGTCAAAATTTCCCCTAAATTTTGGTGTTTTTATTACAAATACCTGAATGTCTTTCAGTTCATCAAATGGTCTTTTTTTTTTTTTCATTCAGAATTAGATTTAACTTTACTGGCTAAGTTACTCTTGATGATAACCTCAGATCTTTTGCTCTATAAAATATAATGTTCTAAGACCTACCTAATACGTCTTGTGTATTTTTTTTATTGTAGCTCCATGATATTTAATTTTTTTCTTATTGCTTCCAATGTTTTCTCCATAACCTGGGAGCTTTGAAACTTGGCTATGATGTTCCTGTAAATTTTGTTCCTAGGAACTCTTTCAGTTAATGATTGGTGGATTTTTTCTATTTCTATTTTGTCTTCTTGTTCTAGGACCTCAAAGCGATTATTTTTGATAATGTCTTATAATATTATATCAAGATTCTTTTTTAATCATAATTTTCAGTTCAACTATTTTTGTATTATATCTTCTCTATTTCAGTTGCTTTTTGAATGAGATGCTTCACATTCCCTCCTTTTTTTTTTTTTTTTCCATTTTTGATTTTGGTTTCCTATTTCTTGTTGTCTTAGAACATCATTGCTCCCCTTTACCCAATTCTAGTTTTTAAAGAATTATTTCCTTCCTGAAGTTTTTGATTCCCTATTCCAAATTGGTTGACTTTCTTCAGTTATGTACGAGTGTGCATTGATAGAAGCAGTTTCTTGTTCTGTTACTTTCTTCTACCAGTAAATTTAAAACTCTAGGCCCTGCCCTTATACCTATGTCATAGGACTATTGTAAAGATCAACAAACTTATATGTAAAGCACTTTGGAAAATTTAAAGTGAAGTGTGAAATTTAAATAATGATTTTTATTAGTTCAAGTAGTAAGCTTCTTCCCCCCTCCCCCCCA
This sequence comes from Antechinus flavipes, assembly GCF_016432865.1. Lineage (NCBI taxonomy): Eukaryota > Metazoa > Chordata > Mammalia > Dasyuromorphia > Dasyuridae > Antechinus > Antechinus flavipes. Next base: position 89,376,972 of record NC_067398.1, on the reverse strand, counting down.
GTAATGTTTAAGGGTTGATAAAGTGCTGAGCTATAATATTTAATTATTTTAATTTTACCTTATCTGTTTTTCCACAGAATCATTTTTCTCTTTTTAAATAACAACTAATTTTGATCAGTAAAGCTTTATGTCTAGAAGTGCTATTGCCATTTCATTCCCACCTTTCTCTCCATTATTTCTCTTGAAACTCTGGACTTATTTCAAGTGAGTTTTGTTATGATTTTATCTGGTTTTATCAAGTATTCCCCTGGTAATTGGTACTAAAATCTATAAATGAATTTTCAGAGCCTCATCACAATCCAACCATGAGCATTATACATCCATCCAATATAAAATATTTTGAAAACCTTAACTTAATATAAATGTTAGTAATTTTTTTTCAATTTTTGCTTTTTTGAAGAGTTTTACAATTTCATTTTATCTTGAGTGTCTTGGTACATTTAAAAAAATTACTTGTCTTTCATGACCTTTGTTCTCCTTCTGACCTATGCTGAATGTGTGGTCCAAGGTAAGTCACTTAATTTCTCAGTACTGTAGACCAAAACTTCTAAAAAACTATAGGTCAGACCCCATATATAGTCACAGACAATGTGGAATAGTGAAAAATTTGGCAAAAGTAAAAGATATCAAATATCCCACTAAGATATTTGATTATGTAAAAATAAACAAACATATCCCTTGCATTTGTATATAATTTGATTCCCATAGCTATCTAATTATAAAACAAAGGCTTGTTTTAAAAATACATTTCTATATCACCAGTAAATGTTTGATTTATAAACTTTTTTATATACCTACATAACCTGATCATGTAAAATTTTCTTAAAGGTCACAAGTAGAAAAAGTTAAAAAGTCCTGCTCTAGGCAAATCACTAAGACTATAAATTGCAAATAAATAACTGGTGCACAATGATAAAAGCAGTTTCCTGTTCTGTTAGATTCTTCTATCAAATCTCTATACCCATGTCATAGGACTATTATAAAGATCAACCAACTTATTGTATGTAAAGAATTCTGCAAAATTTAAAGTGGGGCTTAAATAACAATTACTTTTATTATTTTGTTCTCTGCTTAAAATAGAATCTATAAGGGAAAAGTCTGAGTAAGTCTTTTTAATATTCTATTTAATGTTTCATTTAATATTTAATGTTCAGTGGAGACATTTAAATTATTGCTTTTTTATAATTGGTTAATAATATCCTTGTATTATAGTTTAGACTTGGAAAGGATTTTTAGAGGCTATTTAGTTCAATGCCTTCATTTACAGATGATAAAATTCACTCACTGAAAGAAAGTTTGTGACTTGTTCTGAGTCATGCAAGTGTTACATATAAGGGTAGCCATTTTAAACCAGATCTTCTTACTTCCCATTTTAGTCCTGTATTATTCATAACACAGTGCAAACATCATCTAGAGAATCATTGAAAGTTTCTTTGGGACAACTACAGTAGGAGACAGGAAATGGAAAATTCCCTAATGCTATTACTATATAGTTTTAATTTCTCCTGTTATTTTCCTTTATTTTGAAAACTTTTCATTCATTGCAGGTTTGAAAGCATCTGCAGTTAAGTATGGTGGTTGAAAATTATCAGTCTTAAATTTTACATTCAATGTGAATTTTTTACCACTTTCCAATGTTGTGTGTCAAAAATCTGAACTAAACTATAAAAACTGAAACTTTTCTGTAATTTATATCAATGAACCAATTCTGAATTACAAATGTTAATATCTTATTATCATTAATTTTGTTTGTTTCAGATTACTATTTTTTGTATTTAGTATTCTATGGATTATACAAACTGATAAGTCAGTATTAAGTAAATGATGAATTTTATATTCAAATAAATATGTTAGGATATAAGTTCACTCTCTCTTGCCTCATTGAAAGTACTATTAGCAGATAAGACAGTAAATATCACATGTACTTGCTCCTTTTCCCACATACTTTTGATCTTTTCACTGGGTCTCTATATTTGTGAAATTCCATTGGAGATTATAAGTATTTGGTCTGTTAATGTTTATTCAAATTCATTGTGAGGTTTTATAATTCAATATTATATTTGAGTGATTATTACAGTTTAAAAAGTTTAATATGTGATAGTAGTGCTTTGGTTCCAATATAGTTTATTTATTAAATTCTCTTTGAGATGTTGTGAATAATATTTACAGTATGGGGATTTGTCTCCTATAATTCTATGAAATATAGCCACTTTCTGATATTTTGTTTTTCTAGCCACTAAAGCATATCTTGCTGGTTGTTTGATAAAAATTAACTGATTGCAACATATACTGATTGCCCAGTTTTTGTAATTTCATTGTATAATCTACATCAATCATTAATATCAGTTAGTCTTATGTTTCTGTATTGTCATCATAAACCTCTCCATTTCCAAAAGATTTATTAATTAGCTATATGTGCCATAATTATGTCTAAAGAATTCTTAGTTCATGTCAATGCATCTAATACAGTTTTCTTATTCCATTCTTGGATCTTCCAAGTTTCATCAACTTCATTTCTTCTTCCTCTTGTTCCTCTTCCTTTTCCTTTTCTTCTTGTTCTTTCTTCTTTCTTCTTCTTCTTTTCTCCTTCTCCTCCTCCTCCTCCTCCTCCTCCTCCTCCTCCTCCTCCTCCTCCTCCTCCTCTCCTCCTCCTCTCCTCTCCTCCTCCTCTTCTTCTTCTTCTTCTTCTTCTTCTTTTTCTTCTTCTTCTTCTTCTTCTTCTTCTTCTTCTTCTTTTCTCCTTCTCCTCCTCCTCCTCCTCCTCCTCCTTCTTCTCCTTCTTCTTCTTCTTCTTCTTCTTCTTCTTCTTCTTCTTCTTCTTCTTCTTCTTCTTCTTCTTCTTCTTCTTCTTCTTCTTCTTCTTCTTCTTCTTCTTCTCTTCTTCTTCTTCCTTCTCCTCCTCCTCCTCCTCCTCCTCCTCCTCCTCCTCTCCTCCTCCTCCTCTTCTTCTTCTTCTTCTTCTTCTTTTCTTCTTCTTCTTCTTCTTCTTCTTCTTCTTCTTCTTCTTCTTCTTCTTCTTCTTCTTCTTCTTCTTCTTCTTCTTCTTCTTCTTCTTCTTCTTCTTCTTTTTCTTTCACTTCTATTGTGGCTAGTATTGGTTTGAATTTCTTCCCTCTCAAAACTGCCTGTTTGTATCTTTTGAGTATATGAGGGGATGCCTTTTATTATGAAAAATTTTAATTAATAACTTATATACCTTAGAAGTGAGACCATTAATAGAGAAACTCACTGCAAAACTTTTTCTTAATTTCCTGTTTCTCTTCTATAATTAATTGTATACAATATTTAAGATTTCTTAAAATTTTCTTTAATTAATATCATCCATTTTAAAATGTGTGATCTCTTTTAATCCCTTGTATGGTCATGAACCCTTCCCAAACCATAGATTTGAAAGGATATTTTTTTTTTTTTACCAATCTAATGTATTTAGGATATCCTCATTTATATCTAAGTAATGTCTCTGTTTATAGTCTGGTTTAGAGTTTTGGTTTATACCTGGTTTCCATCTGAATTGCCAATTTTCTAGTTTTTCTAGCAATTTTTTTTCTCAAATAGCTCAAAGTTTAATCTTTGTTTTTATCACATACAGGACTTTAGAACTATTTTGCTTCTATACATTGTACACTTAATCTTTTTGCATTGGTTCATAACTATTCAGTAACCAGTATTAAATCATACAGATTAAAGCTTTTTAGTTTTGTCTGAGAGTTGGCACCATTATACCTTTGTTCCCACATAAAAAAAAATTCTCCCTGAGTTTCTTTATCTTTTGCTACTCTAGATGAATTTCTTTATCTTTTTTCTTGTCTATTAATGTATTCATTTTGTAGTTTGGTAAGGTACTAAATAAGTGAAATGATTTAGGATCCCTGGCCATTTTAGTATACTATTTCAGACAACACATTATAATTAGTATTTTTCTACTTGTTTAGATAACAGTTTTATACATTCTAAAATTTGTAATAGAATTTTTTAAAGTTTACTTTCTGCTTTTCTTTCCTTATATGAATATAAAAATGCTAATAATCTATTTTATATTTTCAAAATTAACTTAATTGATTCAATTATTTTAGCTGAATCTCTTGGGTTCTCTAGGAAACATATATATTTATATGCATATTTACATATGTAATACATACAAATATTTTTTTATTTATTGTTTTTTATTTTGTTATTTTTATTTTATTTTTTTTTTATTTATTGTTTGTATAAACACGGATATATGTGTATCTGTGTGTATGTGTACATATATATATATTATGCATCTATAGGTTAAAGCCATACACTACATCTATATATTTACATGTCTATCTATCTATTTATATATGCTATGCATATCTATTATTTGTGGCTATACTTGTTCCCTCTATTTTTTTTTTTCATTGCTTTATTGTAATAGCTAACATTTCTGGTACTTTGTCAAATGGTAATGGTTATATTCAACATTCTCTCTTTACCCATTTTCTTGCTGACAAAGTTTTCATGAATATTATGTTTAATGTTGGCTCTTATCATTAAACTAATATTAAATTTATAATATTAAACTAAGATAAACTGTTTTTATTTTCTATTTTTTAAAAAAGGAATGGCTTTTTATCTGAAAAAAGCTATAAACTGTGATTCTCCAAATCAAATAAAGAGGTTGAGAAAAGCATAAGATAAAGAAATGAGAGCAAATGAAAAAAAATTGTGAAAAAGTAACAATTTAGTAAAGGAGACACAAAATATACTGAAGAAAATAACACTTTAAAAATAGAATTAACCAAATTATAGGAGAGTTATAAAAATACACTGATAAAAATAACTGCTTGAACAACAGAATTGGTCTAATGGAAAAAGAGATACAAATGCTCATTGAGTAAAATATTCCTTTAAAAATTAGAATTCAGACTCACACAAATCATCAGCATTTCTATATATTAGCAACAAAGCACAAGAGCAAGAGATAAAAAGAAAAATTTCATTTAAAAACTGTAGACAAAATATTTGGGTGTCCATTTGCTAAGACAAACTCAGGAACTTTTTGAACACAATTAAAAACACTTTTTGCATAAAGTCAGATGTAAACAATTTGGAAAAAATCAATTGCTCATGGGTAGGCTGAGCTAATATAATAAAAATGACATTTCTGCTTAAATTGATCTACTTATTCAGAACCAAAACAATCAGACTTCCAAATGTTGTTTTATAGAGTCAGAAAAAGTAATGATATTACTCATTTGGAAGAATAAAAGCTCAAGGAAATTAAATGGGGAAAAAAGTTTCTGATAACCTCCTGACTTACATTGGCCTTTCTTCTTTCATCCCTCCTTCCATTTCTTACCCATTTTTCCTACTTTTTTCTGACCTCACTTATACCCAGTTCCTCCATTTTCTTTCCCTTTTCTTCTCCTTTCATTTAGAGTAAGAAAAAATTTATTACCAACTAAGTGTATATGTTATTCCTCTTTGAAACAAATGCAATGAGATTAGGCTTCACACAATGCTCACCCCCCCTCTCTTATTTCCATCTACTATAATATGTCTTTTGTGGCTCTTTATGTGATCTAATTTATCCCATCAAATGTCTACTTTCTTCTTGTTCCATTATACTCCTTTTCCCACAATTTAATTTCTTTTATAATATTATCACATTAAAGCCAACTTATATCCACACCATAAGTGGGTATAATTGCTCTAATAATATAAACACTTCTAAAGAATTACATGTATAATCTTCCCATGCAGGTATGTGAACAGTTAAAGTAATTTTTTTCTTTCCTCTTTAGCTTTTATGACTCTCTTGAATCTTGTATCTGAAAACCAAATTTTATGTTCATCTCTCTTTTCATCAGAAGTGACTGAATATTCCTTATCTTAATATATATATATACATATATATATATATGTATATTTTTTTTTCTCCTCCAAGATAATGCTCAACTTTCTTGACTAATGTATTCTTGGATGTTGTCCAAGCAACTTTGCTTTCCAGGAATATGGTTTTCCAAGTTCTCTGATGCTTTATTGTAGAAGTTGCCACATTCTAGGTAATCTTGACTATAGTTACTCAATAATTTAATTATTTCTTTCTGATATCTTATCGTTTTTTTCCTTGATATTATAATTCTGGAATACAGTTACAATATAATTTTTTTTTTAATTTTCCTTGTGGGATATCTTTTAGGAGGTGAATGATAGATTCTTTCATTACTACTTTGCCCTCTGGTTCTAGTATAACAAGGCAGTTTTCTTTGATGATTTCTTAAAGAATGCTTTCCATGTTCTTTATTTTGGTCATGGCTTACAGGTAGTCCATTGATTTTTAATCATGGTATGATTTTTCAAGTCAGTTGTTTTTATAATGTGGTATTTTACATTTTCTTCCATTTTTTTTCATGTCTTTTATTTTGTTTGACTGAATCTTGATGTCTCATAATCATTAGCTTCCATTTGCCCAATTCTCATTTTTAATGTTTGATTTTTTTCAGTAAGCTTTTGTATCTTATTTTCCATTTGATTAATTCTATTTTTAAAAATGTTAAATCTTCAGTAGATTTTTTTTTGCATTTGAACAATTATATTTTCTAAGAAATTGTTTCTCTTTTCTAAGATGTTGACTCTCTTCATGCTTCTCACCTCTTTTCCCAATTTTTTTCTTCTATTTGACTATCAATAGCCCTGAACAACTCTTTCAAGAAGGCTCTTTGAGCCTAGGATCAATTCATATATCCATTTGTTAATTTACATGTAGGTATTTTGCCCTCTTCTGAGTTGGTGTTTTGATCTTTCTTGTCACCACAGTAACTTTCTATGATAAAAGTTCTTTTTGTTTCTTGCTTTTTTATTCTCTCTTCCTCCTTACCTCTTAATTTCCTAACTTATAAAGCTGAATTCTGCTATTTTGCCCAACTGTATGCCAATAAATCTACTAATCTAAGTGAAATGTATAAACACTAGCAAAAATATAGATTGCCCAGATTAATGGAAAAGGAAATAAATTACTTAAATAGTCCCATTTTAGAAAAAGAAATTGAATAAGCTATTAATTATTTCCCTAAGAAAAAACCAACAGGGCCAGATGGATTTATATGTAAATTTTACCAAACATTTAAAGAAAAATTAAATTCAATGCTATGAAAACTACTTGAAAAAATAGGGAAAGAAGGAAAAAGCTGGTCAAAGAATATTAGCCAGTCAGCATCTTCAGTCATTCTTATCTAATAAGCTTATGTCATGATATTTGAATATAACAAATCATACTAATATGATATAACCAATCATAGTAAAGGTTAATGCGAGTTTTTCTTTTCTTTAACAAACAAATATATGATTTTATTGACTTTTTAATATATACTCTATATGTATGTGTATATTTCAAAATACTTGAATCAAAACATGTTTACTTAATGTACTGATAAGCAATCATCTAATGTAAGCAATGGAGAAGGTTGGATAATAGTTAAGTTTCTAATAATTCTCTAAGGAACAGATTCATCAGGTTCAAAATAGCTTGAGGATTCATGTTTCTAAATCTAAACTCACTGGCTTCCAGTAATATCTATGTCTTTATAACTTATCTGTTAGACACAATAATTCAATAAAGTTATCTAATGAAACAGAAGATGAGCAATGTTTCCCCAAAAAACATTAGTTATACACATATTAATTATATACACTTATATACACAGCTGTGTATATACATAGATGTGTTATAAATATATACATATACACATCTATGTATATACATACATATGCATACATGCACACACACACACACACACACACATATATATATATATATATATACAGAGAGAGAGAAAGAGAGAGAGAGAGAGCATGTGTGTATATTTCCAGATTTGACATTCTAGTAATATGTCATTTTATCAAATATGAGTAACATAGGCAGATTATTTTAAAAGGAAGATCCTAAGCAAATATTATTTGAAAGAGTGTAAAGACAAATAAAAAGGGAAGGAATATGAAAATATTGAGAATATCATCTTATTTCGACTTAAATTAAAACTGAAACAAAAAAGACCATAGCATAATGTTTCAATTGTTAGTGTTGTTATTGTTGCTGTCTACCAAATCACTGGAATTAAATTTTCCCGTTTACCACTGCTTCAAATTTTCAATGTAATATTTAACATATCTCTTTATTTTTCTTTTTTCCATTTGATAGACTAATTATGAATGTGTTTCACTCATCTCCCTCAATCATATTGGTTCAATGTTGTATGCATTTTGTTTTTGCCATCTGCAGTTCACACTCTGCCATCTGCTTGTCACCTGTAATGCATGTTCTCTGCTCTACTGCATTCCATTTTCTGTTTCCAACTGCACTGAACATTAAAACAAAGTGGAATAATTTTCTTCTCATTGATTAATGCCATGATTTGTTGTAATGGTTCTTTTGTTTATTGTGACATTTTAAAATAAAATAACAGTATATTTTAAACATGGTCTCAAAATGGTTTACAACTATATTATTATGTATTCCCTATGCTCTTAGTAAAGGTACAAGAAGATTTTATTTGTGCATAGAAGTCAAAGACATAATTGAAAACAAATAATCTTTGTGAAAATGGGATTTTTAAAATTTCATAAATTCAAACTATTTTAACTAAATTTGTTCCAATTAATAGTATTTTGACTTTTAAATTTTCATATAAAGATAGTTTTCAATTTTCATACTTGTAAGATTTTGAGTTCTGATTTTTTTTCTTTCTAATTCCTTCTCCTCTCCTCTCTCAAAGATAACAACCTATCATATATAGGCTATACACATAAAATAATATCAAATATATTTCTACATTTATCTTATTGTGAAAGAAGAATCACAAAAAGGAAAAAAAAACTTCAAAAATGAATAAAGGGTAAAAAGTGTGTTTTGAGCTACATTCAAAGTTATTAATTTTTTGTCTGGATGTAGATATTATTTTCTATATTGAGTCTTTTAAAATTGTTAAATCTATGAAAGTTGATTGCAAAATATTGCACAATATTAATGTTATTATATACAATGTTCTCCCTGCTTTGTCTTCTTCACTCAGCATCAGTTCATTTGAGTCTTTTCCCAAGTTTTTCCTAAATCCACTTTCTCATCCTCTCTTATTGCATAATAGCATATTAATTTACCACAACTTTTCATCATTTCATCAATTCATCAATTTATGGGCATCCCCTCAATTTCCAATTCTTGGCTACCAGAAAAAGATATGCTATAAATATTTTTGTACATGTGAATCCTTTTCTCTTTTTTCTTATGATCTCTTTGGGATACAGACCTGAGAATAACATTTTCTGGATTAAAGGATATAAACCATTTTATAGCACTCCAGGCATAATTTTAAATTGTTCTCCAGAATGGCTGGATCAGTTCACAACCCCACCAATAATCCATTATTTTTTTTAATTTTTCCCAAATCTTCTTTAACATTTAAGATTTTTCTTTTCTCTCATATTTTCAAATCTGATAGCTCTGATACCTCAGAGTTCTTTCTTTTTTAAATTTACACTTCCATTAATATACACTCAATCATGATTGAGAGCATTTCTTCATATGACAATATATAGCTATAAATTATTCCTCTGAAAAATTCCTGTTCATATATTTTGATCATTTATGAATTGGTGAATGAGTTGTATACTTATAAATATGATTCACTTCTCTACATATTTTAGAAATGAGGCCTTTATCAGAAATACTGTCTCTCAGTGCCAAGGAGACAGATTCTTTTCCACCTTCAGTCAGACTCCTGGTGGCAGGCTCTTCTTCTGCATTTCTCCACTGAGACCAAGACTGGTCTGAAAGGCTCTCCAGAAAGCTGCCCAGCCCCAGGAAGGAGATAATAAAGAATCTGGATTTTAACTTCTGGCTACTCTTGTGGTGATTACTGAACTGAAAGGAAAGCTGCCCTAGAGACCCCCAAAAAACCGAACAGAGAACATTACATTAGTCTAATTCCTTCAATTAATTTTTCCCTTCTTATGGCTAACACTAACATTTTTATACAATATTGGATAATAGGGGTGATAATGGACCTCCTGGTTTCCTCCCTCTTTTTATCAGGAAAGGTTCTTCTTTATATTCCCATTCCATGTAGTGTTTGCTGATGGTTTTAGAAAGATACTATTGATTATTTTAAAGAAAACTTTATTTATATGTTATTTAGTGTTTTTAGTAGGAATGGGTGGTTTATTTTTCAAAAACTTTTACTTCATCTATTGACATAATCATAATTTTTTCTTAGTTTTGTAATTGATATGACAAATTATGTTGATAGTTTTCTTGATATTGAAACAATCCTTCATTCTTGGCATAATACCTACGAATAGTGTATTATCCTGGTGATAAATTGATATAATCTTTTTTGCTGATATTTTATCATTTTTTATATCAGTATTTGGTCTATAATTTCTTTTTTCTCTTCCTGGTTGAGATATCAGCATCATATTTATGACACAAAAGAAAATTGGTGGGACTCTTTCTTCTCCTACTTTTTAAAATACTTCATGTATTAGAATAAATTGTTTTTACATGTTTGGTAGAATTAATTCAGCCCTAGAGATTTTCATTTAGGGTATTCATTAACAGCTTGATTAATTTTTTTTCCAAAATGAGATTATTTGAATATTTTATTTCATTTTATGCTAATCTGGACAATTTGCATTTTTGATAAATATTTATCCATTTCACTTTGATCTTCAGATTTACTGACATACAGTTGGGATGTGGTAATAGCAAAATAGCTATTAATTATTGCTTTAATTTCCTCTTCATTGTTGGTAAATTTACCTTTCATTCAATAGTTTTCTTATTTTCAATTTTATTATTCTCTTTGGATTTTTAAAAATTGCTAATTTTGTATTTAATAGGGGATTTTAATTTATTCTTTTTCTAGCTTTTTTGAGTTGAGTTCCCAATTCATTGATCTCGTCTTTGTTTATTGTATTTATATAAGCTTCTAGAGATTTAAAAATTTCCATAGTTACTGATTTGGCTATGTCATTTAAATTTAGGTATGTTGTCTTTTTATTGTCTTTTTCTTTGAAGAAATTATTGATTATGTTTCTGATTTGTTGTTTCACACATTTATTTAGGATTAGATTATTTAAATTCCAAATAATTTCGGTCTATTTTTTCTTGGCCCTTATTACATGTCATCTTTATTGCATCATGTTTTGAAAAGGATACATTTGATATTTCTGCCCTTCTAAATTTGATTGTGAAGTGCTCATGTTTAACACAAGTTTAATTCCTTTCTATCCCCATTCAGTTTTCTTCAGATGTCAATCACATCTAACTTTTCTAAAATTCTGTTCACCTCCCTAACTTCTTGTTTATTTTGTAGATATCTAGTTCTGAGAGAGATTGTGGTCCTCCACTAGTATAGTTTTGCTGTCTATTTTTTCCTACAATTTATTTAACTTTTCTAAGAATATGGATGCTATACCACTTGTGCATATACGTGTAATATTGATAATACTTCAATATTTATGGTATCTTTTAACAAGGTGTAGTTTACTACCTTATGTTTGCTTCTACATTCTCTGAGATCAGAATCAGAAACCTTGTTTTGGTTTTTATTTACTTTAGATTAAGTTTAGTATGTTCAGCATCAGTCTTTCATCTTTACTGTGTATATCTCTTTGCTTCAAATAGGTTTCTTGTAAAAAATATATATATTGTAGGATTATATCTTTAACCCTTTTTTCAATCTGTTTTTTGTTTTATGGAAAAGTTCATTTTATTGATATTCACAGTTATGATTCCTAACTGTATTTTCCTTCATCTTATTTTCTAAGTTTATACTTTTTTCTCTGCTTTCACCCTTTCCCGTCATCAATTTTTCCATTCTCACCCCCACTTCCCTCAATCTATCCTCCTTTCTCTCGGTCCCCTTATTTTCTTATCCCTTTTCTCCTACTTCAGCACTCCCTGCTAAGAGAGTTCCATCTTCCCTTTTCTTTTCTCTCCCTCCCCCTGCTTTTCTTTATGATAAGGTAAATTTCTATACCAATTGAGGTGTGTATATTATTTCCATTTTGAGCCAAAACTGATGAGATTAAGGTTCAAATAATTCTCATCCCCCTTCTTTCATTACGTCTACTATAATAGATCTTTTGTGCCTCTTCATCTGATTTAATTTACCCCATTTTATATTCCTTTTCCTCTTCTCATACTATAATCCTTTTTCCACCCCTTAATTCCTTTTTTATATTATGAAAGTCAACTCATACTTACACCCTCTGCTAATGGATACCTCTTCTGTCCTAATAAAGACAGTTTTCACGAGTGATTTTATATATATATATATATAATCTTTTTCCCAAGTAGGTAGTTAAATCATTTAGTCTTTGAATTATATGTTTCTTTGATTATTTTGCTATTTGTCTTTTTATCCTACTCTTTAGTTTTGTATTGAAGATCAAATTTTCTGTTCAATTTTGTTTTTTTATTCAGAAATGATTAGAAGTCATCTATTTCATTAAATGTACAACCTGTCTCCTGAAAGATTGTGCTCACTTTTACTGGGTAGTTTATTCTTGCTTTTTTGTTTTCTGGAATATCATATTCCAAGTCCTCAAAAACTTCAATATACATGCTGCTGATTTTTGTGTAATTCTCACTCTAGCCCTATGGTATCTGAATTGTTTCTTTCTGGTAGCTTGCAGTATTTTCTCCTTGCTCTAATAATTCTGAAATTTGGCTACAATATTTTTTGGAGCATTCATTGGATCTCTTTCAGAAGGTGATTGTTGGATTCTTTCAATTTCTATTTTACCCTCTGGTGCTAGAGGATAGGGGCAATTTTCCTTGATGATTTGTTAAAAGATACCATAAAGGTACTTTTTTGAGGGATCATATCTTCTGGTGGTGAAATAATCCTTAAATCTATCTCTCCTGGACTTATTTTAAAGTCAATTTTCAGTGATTTATTTTATACTTTCTTCTTTTTTTTATTCATTTACATTTTTTTTTGCCTGATTCTTGATGTCTCATAGAGTGATTAACTTCCACTTGTCCAATCCTCAGGTATGTGTCCATCTTCCTGCTTAGATCTCAAAGTAATATTGTGATGATTATAATGGTATGGTAAGTGACAAGCAGATGTTGGATAAATTCAGATGGGTTGGATGAATTTTGTTGGATTTGAATGAAGGCTATAATGATCCAGTAAACAGGGCCTCCTGGGTCATTAATAACATTAATAGTCATCTTATGTAAATACTGAATTCAGGTAATTATAAAAGGCATGCCATTCACTTTTAAGTGAAAAACATTCGCTGAATTTTTAGCAAATTGGCTTACTAGATGCTGCATCTGTTGCTTTTGTTAATACCTTAAGATGAATCATACACTATCAGAGCTAATGAACATCAGTTAATAAATTTCTTTTTAGGCCAAATCAATTATGGCCAAAATCTTAATCACTTGATCTCATGTTTAGCTTTGTCATTTGTTATTGTCTTCAAGTAATTATTTCCCTGCAAGAAAATCTTAAATTTCATCTACCCCAAACTGTAAAAAAAACATTTCTAGGGAACCATTCACATAGAGAAAACTTTAAAGAGAGTCAGCACATAAGACTTGCAGTGATGTGTGCTACTTGTTTTCACTTGAAAAGAATATCCATCAGAGTTCTAACTGTAATGAAAGTGAAATAAACGGTATTGAGAAAAACACAGAGTGATTTGGCTGAGCCTTCTGCTTGGCCCATCTGCTAAGTTATTTTTCTCCAGTGAGCCAGTCAGGGAAATGTTACATAATATTTCAAACTTTGAAATGTTAGACAATATTTCAATTGAACATTGCCTAAGTATCTGTATAACAGAAAAGGACCACAAATGCACTAACTTTCTGGGCTTGTGAGCTGTTGCTCAATTAATGACAGGCATAAGTAAATAACCCTCCATTATTTAGTATTGCATATTTTACCTAGGATTTAATGGGCCCTTAAATTTTTCTCAATTTCACTGGGTGGTATATGTGGGTATGAATCCTGGTTACCATTTTTCAGATGAATAAACTGAGATCCTAAGAGTTTATAGGTTTTATAAAAGCTTATGCAATTTTGGTAAAGAAAATTATGGATTCTCCAAATCTTAGAAGGCACTTGTCAGCCAGACTGTCTTCTATCTCATGGTGGCTGGACTCAGTCAAAGCAGGTTAGAGACAGGAGAGTCAGGACACAAACAGAACTTTAATTTCAAAGTGAGCAAAACATCTTGCAAGCAAGGACAAGTTATATTGTCAGTAAATCATTGTTCAATTAAATTGAGTTGTCTCTATTATTCATTTCACAGAACTCTTGTCACCAAACTGAAAGATTGTCATGTACATAGTAAAACACATATTAAATAGTGTTAAATTAAATAGAACAAATATTAAATACAAAACATATGTATATCCTGAATGATCTTGAACAAGTCACTTAACATTTCTATTCTTAAATGACCTCATCTATAAAATGCAGAAAACAGCTACATTACCTACCTACCACTGTTGTAGCTAATATAGTGTTTAATAAACCTTTAGTTATAAAGTTTCTATAGCATTTTACTGCTATAGAGATATAGGAGCTTATATTGCTTGTCACTTTTTTTAAGTATGAATGCAACCTCCCCCACTAAATTATGAGCTCCTCTCAGGAAATAATCACAATTTATGCTTCTTTTCCAAAGCACAAAGGATTGGCAATATTCAATAAATATATGTTAATTGGTAATTCATAGACTGCAAATTAAAATCTTATTTACATAGGTAAAATGATAATCATTAATTTATTTTGGGTATTATCTTGCAGATTAAAAGCATTACAACCTTATTATAATAGGTTGTTACTAATCAGCAATAACTTATTAAATACCTACCATGTGCCAGACACTGTATTAGGTACTGGGAATATGACAATAAAACGGATGAAATCCTTTTCTTCAATGAGCTTAAAAGCTAATGGGAGTAGAGAATATGTACATGATATGGGCATAAACAAGATACCTATAAATTAAATGGAAGTACTAGTATATGGAAGAATTAGCAAAGAACATAGAACTGGCACTTCAGCCAAGATTTGAAGGAAGTGAGGAATTCTACAATGTAGAGATAAGGAATAGTTGACACAGCAGAGAAAGGGCAAAGGCAATGCATAGTTCATCATTTGTTTGTACTGTTAAAAAGGCCATTTTGCCTAGAATGTAGAATAGGTGAAGGAGAAAAAATATAATAAAGCTAGAGACAGACAGGAGACAAATTCTAATGAGCATTACATATTAAACAAAGAGATTTGTATGTGAATTTATTTATTCATTTTAAAGCTTTCTATTTACTTTTTATTTTCATTAAAACTTTTTATTATCAAAACATTTGCAAAGCTTTATCAAGTTTCATTCGTGCAAAATCTTGTGTTTCAATTTTTTTCCTTCTGTTTCCCCTACCCCTTCCCTTGACAGCAAGTAATATGTTAAACATGTGCAGTTTTTCTACATTTCCACAATTATCATGGTGCACATGAAAAATGAAATCAAAGAGGGAAAAAAACTGAGAAAGAAAATAAAATGCAAGTAAACAACAACAAAAAGAGTGAATTTGCTATGTTGTGATCCACACTCAGTTTTCACAGTTTTCTCTCTGGGTATAGATGGCTTCTTCATCACAAGATCATTGGAACTGACCTCAGTCATCTCATATGTAATGGTAATAAACTGAAACCATTCCCAATAAAATTAGGAGTGAAACAAGGTTGCCCACTATCACTATTACTATTCAATATTGTGTTAGAAACGTTAGCTTCAGCAATAAGAGATGAAAAAGAAATTAAAGGAATTAAATTAGGTTATAAGGAAACAAAATTATCACTCTTTGCTGATGATATGATGGTATACTTAGAGAACCCCAAAGATTCCATTAAAAAGCTTTTAGACATAATCCATATCTTTAGCAAAGTTTCAGGATACAAAATAAATCCACATAAATCTTCAGTATTTTTATGTATCACTAACAAAATCCAACATCAAGAGATACAAAGAGAAATTCCATTTAAAATACCTGTCAATAGAATAAAATATTTTGGAATCTATCTGCCAAGGAAAAGTCAGGAACTATATGAGCAAAACTACAAAGCACCAGTATGGAAGAAATTAAAGCTTGACTCACATCTAACAGAACTTACCAAGGTGATATCTAAATGGGTTCATGATTTAGACATAGAATGATATTAAAAGCAAATTAGAAGAAAATAGGATAGTTTGCTTCTCCGATCTGTGGAGAAATGAGGAATTTGTGTCCAAAGAAGAACTAGAACTCATAATTGAACAGCAGATAGATAATTTTGATTATACTAAGTTAAAAAGTTTTTGTACAAGCAAAACCAATGCAGACAAGATCAGAAAGGGAGCAATAGATTGGGAAATCATTTTTATATTTAAGGTTATGATAAAGGCCTGATTTCTAAAATACATAAGAATTGACTCGTTTCTAAGAATTCAAGCCATTCTCCAATTGATAAATGGTCAAAAGATATTAATAGTCAATTTTCAGATGAAGAAATTAAAACCATTTCTAATCATATGAGAAGCTGCTCTAAATCACTATTGATCAGAGAAATGTAAATTTTGACAACTCTGAGATGATACCACTTACATCCCTCTCAGATTGGCTAAGATGACAGGAAAAGATAATGATGAATGTTGGAGGGGATGTGGGAAAACTGGGACAGTGATACATTGTTGGTGGAACTGTGAAAATACCCAGCAATTCTGTAGAGGAATTTGGAACTATATTCAAAAAGTTATTCAACTGTACATGCCCTTTGATTCAACAATGTTTCTATTGGGCTTATATCCCAAAGAGATTTTAAAGGAAGGAAAAGGACCCACATGTACAAATATGTTTCTGGCAGCCTTTTTTGTAGTAGCACTAAACTGGAACTGAGTGAATGCCCATCAGTTGGAGAATGGCTGAAGAAGTTATGGCATATGAATGTTATGGAATATTATTGTTCTATTAGGAATGATCAAGAGGATGATTTTAGAGAGCCTGGAGAGACTTACATGAATTGATGCTAAGTGAAATGAGCAGAACCAGGAGATCATTGTACATGGCAACATCAATATTATATGACGATCAATTCTGATGAACATGACTCTTTCCAACAATGAGATGATTAATGCCAGTTCCAATGATCTTGTGATGAAGAGGATAATCTACCCTCAGAGACAGGACTGTGGGAACTGAGTGTGGATCACATCCTAACATTCTTGCTCTTATTCTTGTTGTTTGCTTGCATTTTGTTTTCTTACTCATTTGCTTTCTTTTTTTCACCTGATTTTTCCTTGTGCAGCAAGAAAATTGTATAAATACATTTATACATATTGGATTTAACATATATTTTAATATGTTTAACATGTTTGATTGCTTGACATCTGAGAAGGGAGTGGGGAGGAGGAGAAAATCTGAAACACAAGGCTATGCAAGGGTCAATGTTGTCAAATTATCCATGCATATGTTCTGAAAATAAAAAGCTTTAAAAATTAAAAAAAAGCAAATTTCCTTGACAAGTAACAATCAACTCTAATTAGTGGACATTTTTAATGAGGAGATTAACTAAAAGACTTCCTTTCTCCCTGCTAAGAATATTGCTGAATCATGAGACCCAGCAATGTTAAGGTATTTCAATAGGCAAAGACATTTTCATTCAAATCTCTCTAACTAGTTTTCTCCTTTATGAATCGAATTGCCCTAAAGTCTGATGGAGATGATCAAGGAGAGGGAGTTCTCAGGCAAAATTTTATCCAGACTAAATTCTAATTATACTTTAAACAAAAATAAGCACTCATAGTTGTTTGGGCTCTCATCCAACTTAAAGCATGTTAACCCTCAAGGACTAGGAGAATCTTTTCAGTTACCCATATCCTACAGAAATTGATTGATGTTTTTAGGAGTTTTGACTTAGAAATAGAAAGACAAAGATGAAACAAAATTTATAATTAATGATGAATATAATAGCATAATATTAATTTCTCTCAATAGAAAATTTCTAATATCAGAGAAGATAAACAGTGGAAATTTGTTGCTGGAACACTAAATTCATTAATTAATAAGTGAAAACATCTAAGTTACTATAATAAGACATATGTATGAAAGATCTTATTGTTAATCTGTATTTGTGGCTAATTCAATATCCTATATAACTCTTTAGTTATACAGGATGACTTTGCCTTGCCATTCTTTTCCTCCTTAGTTAAATTCAAGTAATAGTTTGGGTCATTTATGTACCTTATTCCTTCACAATGATCTGTGCATAGAAGATATAACATGTACTTACACACACTTGTGTGCATATATAGTATTTTCATATTCTAGATATTATATGTGTGTAATATGTATGTGCATGTATATGAATATAAACACCCATACCCACTCCCACACATGTGTGTATAGATAGTGTATCCTCCAAAAGAGTGTATAAGATAAAAATGTAAATGGGTTTTTAAAAAATTTAATGGAGGAGTAAATTTTGGGTAAACAATATTATCAAAATGTTAGAAAGCTATGTATTGGGATATATTTCACTAATTGTCATCTATGTCTAGAACACACAGATTGAATAAGATTTAATAATAAGTTCTCTGAATTAGACTGAAGTTCTACACATAAAACTGTATTAATAATTGCAAAGAATTTTGAATCATGTATTTTTTTAAGTGCCTGTTTGAGAGAGACAGAAGGGCTCATCTGACAAATCAACTTCTCATGGATATTATTACTATTATTTTAGATTCTTTCTTTAGCCTATGGATGACTTTGCAAAGAGTTTGGGTAAAGACTGAAAGAGCAAGAACTTTATAAAAATTGAAATTCTCTGAAACTTTAGTGATATTGTGGGCTCCTAATTTACTTTCTTCTAATAGTTCTGTTCATAAGGTTAGATTTCCATAGTTAAATTAGTTTTCATGACCTGAACTAATTGCTAGGGAGAAAAATGGGAAGATAGGACCAAATTGCACTGATAAATTTTGGCAGAATTACTTAGGAATAACTACAAGTGACTTACAATCCCAAAATCTGAGCTTCTGGGGAAAAAAGGGATTTGATTTAAATAAATTTGATGGTTGATTTATCTTTTCTGAAACTTTTAAAGTGGATTTAGCTTTTATTTAGATTACTACTTTTTGTTTTGTTTTGTTTTCTTCTTTAGTATTTCAAATATACATTTATCTATTTAATTGTACCCTTTAGAATGAATTACATTTTTTCCTGACACAATTATGGTACTAATTTAGTTGATATTTCTTCTCCTGTTTTTTCCTTATTTTTATTATGAATTCATTATTTGTATTGAAATATTTCTTAAGGTATTTCATTATATTTTTGTTAGCATCTAATATTCTTATAAAAGTTTTGGCAATTTCATTTTTTATTAATATTTTTAAGTTGACTGAAAGAAGTTTACCTTTCTGTATCTTTGTTATCTTTCATAGATGCTTAAAACAGTATTTTTGCTTAATAGTTTCTCAATGAAAATATTATTCAATAAATGAGTTTAATTTAGTTTAATATACATTTATTAAGTACCAATTATAGGTGAGAAATGATGTTAGGTACTGAACATACAGAGATCACAACTTTTAAAAAGTATCTCTTCCTTCAAGGAGCACATAACTAAATAAGAAGTTCATAAACACATATACAAACACAAACACATACATTTTGATGGATACCAAGAGTCTATCCATAAGGCTATAAAGCAAGATTCATAACATTACCCTTTTAAATCAAGGACTAAAGATCAGGTAGATTCAATTTCATTTTGAGTTAGTTTTGTTCAAAGATAATCTTCTTAGAGACTAGATAAAGCAGCATCTAACTTCGACATGATCAAGTATGTATATGCAAGAAAGGAATGCTTTAAAAAGACAGATTTGTAATTTGTTCAGATAATTTATATAAGATAAAGCATAGGGCTATTTATTCTCTGACACTTGTTGGGATGGTTAACGACAAGGAAACATAAAGAAAAAATTTTCTCAAAGTGCACTTTTATTTCATGAAGCAAATGTATTGTTAAAAAATAAGTAAATTATAGAATCATCATAATACAAAATAATGGTTGATCCTGTTTTCTGGAATTCTGTGGGACAACTCTTAACAAAAGGAATAATACTATTATTATAATGTGAATTTTAAATCACCCTTAAATTTTATTAAGAATGCTTTTTGGGATGTATATTACATGTTGTTATTTAAATATATAGCTTGAAAGAATAACTTTCAAGTGGATCACAGTTTTTAAACCAAGAAATAAAATGGGCAACTAGTTGACACAGTGTATAGAATGCTGGGTCTGAAACCAGGAAGATTCCTCTTTCTTAGTTCAAATCTGTCCTCACTTACTAGTTGTGTGACCTTTGGTAAGTTACTTAAGCCTGTTTGCCTTAGTTTCCTCAAATGTCAAATGATCCAGAGAAGAATATGCCCAGTATTTTTAGCCATAAAACTCCAAATGTGATCACAAAGAGTCAGAAACAATTGAAGAACAGCAATCAAATGCTTAATTTTCTCAATTACTGCATAAATCGTCTTTTTAGAATCCACCAAAATGTTATATTGTGATCATGGTAACTTACTAAATTAAGGATAGTCCAAAGGTATCTGATAATTTTATTATTAATTTACAAAAAAATCATAAAAAAATCAAATCAGTAATGCAACAAATTTTAAGGTATTCAGGATAAGCATGTATGTGCACCCACATGCATATTAGTGTGTGTATATATATGTATGTATATATACACACATATATGCATACACTCACATATACATATATATATATATATATACATAAGAATATGAATATATAGAATATATATACATAAGAATTGTACCTTCAAATAAACTTTAGGTAGATGATAATAACACCTTATTTGCTCTCTGGCCCATTCCAATTTCTTTTCTATTCTTTTTTCAGATTCATTTATTTAAAAAAAAAAGTCCTTTACATAAAATTAGTATTGCTATCAATGATGCTTTGTAATGTAATTACCTTCTACAACTATCTGAAAACAACGGTTTGCCATTTCTCCATTAATGAACTAAAACTTTCAGAATCATATTAACATGAACTAAATTCAATTTACTCTAAAGTGAGCTCTTCAATTAAAAGATTAATAATTTCAATTGCTAGTCATCCAGGAGGTGTCATGGCCCACTGCACCTTTTCCATAGTATAATTATTACTTCTAACTAGGGATTCATCCTTTCCTAAACAAAATTTATGATGTTTATTCCAGTGTACTCTAGCATGTAGGTGAAGTCACCACTCATACAAAGATAAGTGGAACAAGTTAAGTATTTTATGGTCATGGGTTTCTCCTTCAAAGTGATAGCATATTACAATGGGTATTGTATGAGTTTGCTGATTCAAAAACAAATTATGTGAATGATCAATTATCATTTTATGCTGGCTTTCCTTAGTACTTCAAAAGTGACTATATTATAGCTATTAATACAATGAAAGTGTGGGAAAAATAAAACACGTGCAGAATAATAATGTTATATACCATTACCTAAATGTTTATAAGAGATTATGAGCTTTCCTATTTCTTTATATTTGAAAGCTTTGACAGACTCAAAGTCTAACAGTTTGGATTAGAATTACAACTTCATTCTTCTAATCTGATGTTTCTTTGGTTGTAAAAAGACAGGGCTTGATTACAGTGCTGCATTCTTTTGCCTACTGTATGGACAGTTGGCCAATAGCTATTTGCTGAGCTATGCATCTGGGACATTCACTATTTTCTAAGGAAAATCAGACAAAAGGAGCTATTGAAATGGCAAGAACAGATATAAGGGATAGGTAGTTAATGACAGAGGAAAAAAGCAAACCAAAAATGCAGCAAAATGATAGAAGAAATATAAGAAATCAAGAATCAGAACAAAGGAGATAGACACACAATTTGGGCCACTGTGACTGTAATTGCCGTGGGAATCAGTTTCATAGTCTTTTCTAATTGGTTCTACTAGCAGCTATCTATATGATAAAGATATTCAGTAAAATCCACTTTTTCTGAATGATTAGGGGTTGTACTTATTTTCAAAATATCATACATGTTGCTAAGAAGGCAAATCCTGATGGATCTCATTACTTCTTGGATCTTTTGAAACGTATCCTCAATCCTGGACTACATATGGTACAAAATTCAACTACAGACTTGGACAAATGCAAACATACCTATCTGAGTTCTTCGCTGACTGACCTAATAATTTGTATATCCAAAATTTTATAGAGCATTGAGGGAAATGGAAGGGATAATTTTGGACCATAGGAGCTACATTTTTCAAAGACTTCTGTCTATCCATTTCTCTTTTTTCCCCACACACTGGTTTATAAGTGTTAATTCTATTCATTTCAGTTCATTTCATTTTAAAAAGCATTCATCAAGTACTTTTTATGTGCAAGGCACTTCCCTCAGGGATTACTAACACATAATTGATGATCTCATCAAAATAAGAATTACCTCCAGTAAAACAAGTCAGAACTCATGCCCATCCTTTTTAATTCATCCACTTTTTCTCAGTGGGGAGGCCCAAGATGCTGAGAATCTCCACTGCATTTCTTTTAACATCATAGGAATACTAATTACTCTACCAGGTCTAACTCCTTAAAGTACAGGCCTATCTTCTCCATTTATCAAATTATTTTCTGACTCTCTTTAGAAGAATTAGCTTATTTATTTTCTTTTTTATAATAATTTGAAAAGCTACAACTAAGTAACACAGTGGAAAGAGAACCAGTACTCAAGTCAGGAGAGGTTCAAATTCAATCTCAGATCCGTATCAGGCAAGTTACCTAACCCTGTGTGCCTCAGTTCCTCATCTATAAAATGAGCTGGAGAAGTGAATGTTAAACTATTCCAATATCTTTGCCAAGAAAATCCCAAATGAAGTCACAGAAAATTGGACAAGACTAATATGATTCAACAACAAGAATGACAAATGATTTGAAAATACTTGTACCCAACAAGAGCTTTTCCATTAGCCTTTAGGTGATCTTCAGTTTTAATTATGTGAACATTTATATTTTATGTGTCTCAAAGCCCTACAATATGTTTTGTAAAATATAGATATTAAAATGTGAACCTTTTTTTTCCAGGAACAGTTTGGCATCATTAAAATAACTGCAACTTCCCAAAAGCAATCCAATCCACTTTTCATATGCTCTTCTACAATCCCATACTAACCATGGACTTTTGCTTGCTCATTACTCTTCTACTTTCATATATAAAGAGGAAAAACAAAATTAGTATTTAAAGTCATCAGAATGCTTGGGAGTGCCTCTTATAGAAGAAAATACTTAATGAAATAATCACACTTTTGTGTGTGATTTGATTTGCTGTCTCCATTTGCCAGATCTATCACAGCTACTTTCTACAGTATTAGAATTTGGAAAAGCCCAAGATGAATAAATTGAGGGTACAATTGACTTTGAGATGAGCTTTCTTGTATAAATATATGTTCAAAAGTGTTTTTAACCTATTAATGAATGTCAATTTACCTTGAAGGAAGGATTGAAATGAGATGATCAGAAATGATATTTTCAGCATAATCTTTTTTTGAAAGCTGATTTGGGAATGATGAGGTGAATTTCAAATGAAAGAGGTAATTTATTTTCATAGAAAAAATGAGAACAGGAAGGGCATTTTTCATAGGAAAACCATGTTGAGCAGCTTCAAAGACTAAATACAACTTCTAGAAAAGTTACTGAAAATGATTTAACTTCTATCCCAGATCAAATAAGAAAAGAAATATAATAAATCAAAGTCAGAGTTCAGAAATTGACATTTATTTAGAAAAAATGATGAATAACACAAAATATCCATTTGAAATGTTTATTTAGAAAAACTCTGAGAAACAAATGAAAATCACAAATACAGAAACTGTAATATAGTTACTAGTGCCTGGCTAACATTAGTCAAGATGTTTCAGGCTTCAGTGCCAAATATCAGAGGGCATTTGATTCAAACTGTGATAAAACACATGGTGATGGGAGAATAGAAAAAATCTCAAGAGAGGACCTGTGAAAGGTGACTAAAAACTATAAAAGTATTTACGCGAAGTCAATATGTTTGGATAGGAAAAATATGGAGAAAAAAATTGAGCTTTTCTGTTTCACTTGGTAGCAAAACTAAAAGATGAAATAGCAATACTTATATAACTATTACAATTTCAAAGAATTGTTGATCTCAGGATAAAGTTAATTAGGTAAGTAAGGATATTATTCAAACTTTAGAAAAAAATATCTTTTCAATGAGCACCATTTGTTTTGTTTTGTTTTGTTTTCCACTCATTTTTAGTCATGCAAAACTTTGTGATCCCTTCTGGGGATTTCTTGGCAGAGATGCTGTAGTGACTTGCCATTTCCTTCTTCAAATCACTTTTTATAGATGAGAAACAGACTTAACTGATTTGCCCAGGGTCACAGAGCTAGTTACTTTATGAGGTCAGACTTTAACTCAAGTTTTCTTAACTATAGACTTGGTCCTCTGTCCACTGTGCCACTTACCTGCCCATTTATTTGGGGACTCACTAACTTCAGTGTTATTATAGCTCGAGAAATTGTATAGCTAGAGAAATCAAACACCCACCCTACATAATTTAGTTCAAATCCACAAACATTTTTATGCTAACCTTAAGTCAGAACTTATTCTAGATGTTATGTGTTATAAATATAAAAGTCACAGGTCTGAATCTATATTGTTTATAAACCTATCTGTGTATGTATTGACACCCTCACAATTTAGTATATTTATAAAGCCTCTTGGCCCAATTTCTGTCATACTAGTAGTCAATATATAAATGTATATTATCTTCCTTTCCCCCATCTGTGGTAGAAGGAATCCTAGGAATTACTTTATTTGTTTCTTTATCAGCAAAGGGATACAAGATAATTTCAAAGAGAAGATGATGATACAAACTTAAGGTACTTTGCAGGGGGTTGGTTGCACCTGATCATAGGCTTTGAAGGAAGCTAGGGATTCAAAGAGGGAGAGGTAAGAGAGAATATATTCCAGATATAAAAGACTGTTTTGTATCAACAAAGAAAGGTAATAAATACTATGAACCATATAGGATACAATAGATCACACAATTTTGTTGGATTGTCACTGCTTATCATTCTGTTTTTTCTTTGTTTCACTGACAAATTGACATCAAACACTCTTGATTAAACATACATCGAAAGAGATTTGTAATTTTAACAATAATATATAGGCATTCTATATGTAGACCTGAGAAATAGTCAATCCTTGTTACAAAGGAAAACATGATAAACAAATGCATATTCAGAACAATGATTCATTCTATACAATCTATGGAAGAAACATAGATTTATAGGGGGAAACTGATTGTGCTGTCTTTCAGATATATCACACAGTCTTTAAAAAATTGGAGATAATTATTAATCACAAAATAGATAATTTTGATTATATTAAGTTAAAAAGGTTTTGTACAAACAAAACTAATGCATACAAGATTAGAAGGGAAGCAATAAACTGGTGAGACGGTTTTTGCATTACCCTTTACTCCAGCAGTGTTTCTACTGGGCTTATATCCCAAAGAGATCTTAAAAGATTGAAAAGAACCTACATGTGCAAAAATGTTTGTGGCAACCCTCTTTGAAGTGACAAGAAACTGGAAACTGAGTGGATGCCCATCAGTTGGAGAATAACTGAATGAGTTCTGGTATATGAATGTCATGGAATGTTCTTGTTCTATAAGAAATGACCGACAGGATGATTTCAGAGAGGCCTGGAGAGACTTACATGAACTGATGCTAAGTGAAATGAGCAGAACCAGGAGATCACTGCACATGGCAACAAAATTATGTGATGATCAATCCTGATGACTATGGCTCTGCCCAACAAAGAAATGGTTCAGACCAATTCCAATGATCTTGTGATGAAGAGAGAGTCCCCACAGAGAGAGAGGACTGTGGGAATTGACTGTGATTCACAATATGGAATTTTCATTCTTTTTTTGTTGTTTGTTTGTATTTTATTTTCTTTCTCATTTTTTTCTGGTTTGATTTGATTTTCCTGGTGCAAAAAGATGTATTAGCCATTTTGCCCTTTACACCCTTCAAAAAAGTCAGAAAAATAATTTGAAAAATATACTTTTGCCTGCACTCAGATTTTATCACTTATCTCTCTGGAGATAGATAACATTTTTTATGTTAAGTACTTTGGAGTTGTCTTATCCACATAGTCAAATTGAAAACTATGGCCTATTGTGTGCGCATTGAAAAATGTGGACTCAGAGCAAAACAGACAACCTTTGTTTAAATAAAAAAAAAAAAAAAAAAAAAAAAAAGAACTCTGTATCAGTCAGCCAACTTCTCTGTGTGTTTGTACGTGTGTGTGCACACACATGCGCATGCACATCCCAATGAATCATAGACCTCACAAGTTGTCTGCATCTTCATCTTCATTATACAATTCATATTCTATTAGAATTGTAAGTTGCATGAGGGCAGTAGTTGATTTTTTTTAATTTATTTTTCTAATATATTACACTGAAACTGATAGATTTTTTCTTTCTTTTTTTTCCCCTTTTATTTGCAAGGGAGATTAATGGTATTTCCTTTCCCCAAATACATGCAAAGATAGATTTCAACATTTGCTTTTGTAAAAGCTTGAGCCCCAGTTTTTCCTCCCTCTCATTCCTCCTCTCCAAGATAACAAGAAATCTGCTATATCTTATATGTGTAGAATTATTCTAAATGTATATTCCATATTCATCATACTATGTGAAAAAATCAGATAAAAAGGAAAAATGAGAATAAAAGAAAATTTTTTTTTCTGGAGTTATTGCTGGATCAAAGAGTATGTACAATTTTATGCCCATTGGAGATAATACCAAATTGCTCTCCAGAATAGTTGGACCATTTCACAATTCTACATACATTAGTGTTCCACTTTTCCTACATCCCCTCCAACATTCATCATTATCTTTTCCTATTATTGTAGCCAGTCTGAGAGATATCAGGTGGTACCTCTTTCCACTTTCCCCTCCTACTACCCTATAGTGTGAGACAGATTTCTATACCAAGCTATGTATATATGTTATTCCCTCTTTGAACAAAATCTGATGAGATTAATTTTAAAACAATACTCAATCCTCCTCCCTTTTTTTCTCATCTGTAATAGATCTTTTCTGCCTCTTCATGTGTTATAATGTACCCCACTTTATTTCTCCTTTTCTCTAAAGAAAGTTACATGATGACTATTATATATTTAAAAGGAATAGCAAGTCATACATAATAGATTTAAAGTTTCATGTGCAATTCTACTATATTATAGAAATGCTTATTTTCCATTTTAAGTTAGGATAAAATAAAATTTTAAAGTATAGGGTGAACATAACTTGAAAATGGGCAAATGCTACATATTAATAAATAGTTATAGTAAAACAAATTCATTTAAGACTTTGTATCTTTTTCTAACTTTCTTTTCATAAATTCCTTGAATTCCTTTTATTTTTCCCTAATTTTGCTTCAATGATTGTTCTTTTTCTATTGTTTAATAATTTTAATTTTTAATTTTTCTTATTTTATTTTAGCAGTTTATTATTGACATCATCATCATCATCATCATCATCATCAGGTTTTAATCTTGAGTTGTGGATATTGTTGACCTAAGCTTCAGGTCCTTCTGTTTGTTTTCTGCATCTGTTCAGGGGTTGAACCTCAGGACCTCCTCTCTTCCTTTTCTAATCCCTAGCCACCTGAAAATGTTCTTGCTCAGTGTTACAGCACTCACTGGACATGTATTCATTCTTCATCTAGAGTCATTTGAGTCTGGTCAGCACTGCCAGACCTTGCTTTAGAAAGAGCAGGAGGTTCTTTGCTCTTTCCTCAATTAGTGTCTGCTGTTCTCCCTCTTTTCTTCCTTCCTCTCTCCCTCCTTCCCTCCCTCCCTTCCTCCCTCCCTTTCTCTCTCCCTTCCTCCCTCCCTTCCTTCCTTCTTTCTTTCCCTCTTTCTTTCTCTTATAATTTAATTAAATTAAAATTTAAATACAAAGAAGAAAAAGAAACAAAAGATCCTTGCCATGTATACAACAATGCATAAGAGAAGATTTAAAATATAGAGCAATATATTTATATTTCAAGAAAGTATATATATATATATATATATATATATATATATATATATATATATATACACACACACACATATATATGTAAACATACATTGTGTTCAATTTTAGGGCTTCTTTTGTTCTCAGCTGTGCAGTTTTTATTTTATTCTCAGTTCCCCCCTACCCTCCTCACCTCAACGGAAGCTATAATTATGCATGGATATATATTGTATGTATATGTAATACATAATATCTGGATATATACACATGTACATACATATATACATAATATACACACCTACATATACTTAGACATTTATAATAATACATATATACATTCTTATACATCTATATAAGACTATGCTATGCTTGTTTTTCTTCTGTTTATGTGAAGATAAATATCTTCCTTTATAAATTTAAATATTTCCATATTTTTCAAATGTATCAACTTATCATTTCCTACACAACAACAATATTCTACCCTTACATTGTCTAATCATTGTTAGTAGTGTAAAACGATATTGATTGATATGTCTAACACATAGTATAGTTTTTCTGTTTTTCTTTATTATTTACATCTAACATTGACTATGTTTCAAATCATGATAACTTGCTTTTTTATCTAATTAATTCTACTCTTGAACTTTATTATTATGGCTGTATATTCCTCTGATTTATTTTTACATACTACCTTGCCTTTCTATTATTTAACCTTCCCCTATTCCAAGAATCCCCCTCTTATTCGCTCCCTCTTAGCCCATTACTGTTAATTTATACGTGCTTCTACATCCCCTTTATCTTATTCATTCACCCTTCTATTTCTTTTTAAATTGAGATGACTTTTATTCTCTGCTAAGTGTATATTTTCTTCTTTCTTTAAACCTGATTTGATGTGGATAAGATTCCTTCTAAAAACCCTTCCCTTATCTTCTCACTTCCTCTCTATTTTCTTACTGTCATTGCTTTTGAATTTAGAAGACTTCTTTAGACACATACATATATGTGTACAAACACATACGTACACATACACACACACAGTTCCTTCTTTAACTCATTCCCAATGTGAATTGATTTCCAGAAGTAGCAGCATTCCTTCCCTAATTGCTGTTTCCTACCAGCTTTGCTTTTTAATCATACTTGATTCTGCTCCAATATTTCTTTCAAACTACCCAATTAAGAATCACAATCATACACAAAGAGTTTGCATTTCCATATATAAAACATAAACTACTTATACTTAATGAGTCCCTTGAAATTAGTCTTTGATATTTACTTTATATTTATCTTGAATCTTATGTTTTTTTCCTAATTTTTTTTTCTATTTTTTCCTATTAATTACAGGTCTTTTTTTTTTTTTTTTTTTTTTTTTTTTTTTTTTTTTTTTTTTTTTGCTACAGAATGTTGAAAGTCTGGCAATCATTGAATGTTTATTTTTTCATTAAGGATTATACTTAATTTTTCTGGCCATAATATTTTTGGCAACAATTCCATTTCTTTGCTTTTCAATATATAATATTCTAAGCCCACAATCTTATAATGTAGCTAATGTTAGGTTTTGTATGCTTCCCATTGTGCTCTGTCATATTTGAATTATTTTTTTGGTTGTTGTTGCTAGTAATATTTTCTTTTTTTTCCCTTAGGGATTTCAGCATTTGGCTATAATGTTCCTTTAGTTTTTCCTTGTAGGGTCTTTTTTAGTTGATGATCAGTAGTTTTTTTTTTTTTTTTAATTTTCTAATATATCAAAACAATTTTCTTTAATTATTTCTTGGGGTGTGAGAGGATTCTTATAAGATGGTGGAATAAGTCAGAAAATTTTAACTTCTCCAGATTTCCTTCACAAATAGAACAAATTTGTGTCTTAGGGAAAACATATACTGGTAAACAAAAAAGACTTGGGGCGGAACATGGGTTCTCCTGAGACAATCTATGGTATGGAATGTAAATCCATTCAGGCTAGCTCCACAGAAACAGCAATCAGGGAACCCTGGAGCTATATGTGATCAGAGAGCCTCTGCCCAAACTACAGAAAATTTCATTTCATGGACAGCAAAGGGAGTTAGAGATCTGAGTCTGGGAAGACTGAGAAAACTTTGACTGATTAAAAATTCCAGGTTCAGCTGCGCTGCTAAGATGAAGTCCTGGGTGAGGAATCAGTACACTTAGTCAGTACAGAAGCAGTGGGAAAGGGACACTGCTGGTTATAGACACCTGCACAAGTGAAACTTTTGGTTTGTATTTCAATAGGTGAAGTGAAGCTAGAGGCACCATCCCCATTATACTACAGGATCAGCGATGTTTACACAAATACTTCTCATTAAAAAAAAAAAAAATAGGCAAAGAAGAAAGAACCCAAACCTAGAAACTTAATAGTGGAATAGGAAAGACCAAGGTTCATCTTCAAATTAGGGCACTGAAGTTTAAAAAAAGCCTTTTCTACCCCAAAGAATCCAAAGAGTAATAGTAAGTGACTACCTGCTCACAAAAAATTTATATAAGAACTTTTAAAAGTCTTCAAAACAAATGAAAGAGATTGATGAAAAACTAAGGAAAAAAGTCTAAGACAGACAAAAAGATTATAGGAAAAAATAACCAATTAGTAAAGGAGATACAGTCTGAAAGAAAAAAAAGAATTCTTTGAAAATTAGAATTGGGCAAAAGGAAGCCAATGAAGCTATAAGATGATGAAATAATAAAACAAAAT
This sequence comes from Antechinus flavipes, assembly GCF_016432865.1. Classification (NCBI taxonomy): domain Eukaryota; kingdom Metazoa; phylum Chordata; class Mammalia; order Dasyuromorphia; family Dasyuridae; genus Antechinus; species Antechinus flavipes. The sequence continues at coordinate 89,346,148 of NC_067398.1, read as the reverse complement.
ATGAAAATCATGAGAAAACAACATATAAAAAAAATGAAAAGTAGAACAGAATGTGAAAGATCTTATAAGAAAAACAATAGCTCTGGAGAACAATTCAAGAAAAGAAAATATAAATATAAATTTTAAATATATATATATTTAACTGAACTACATGAAAGTTGTGACCAAAAAAGCTATGGCACAATATTGCAAGAAATGGTAATAATAACAAATGTGTCCTGGAGTGATAGAATATAAGGGGAAAGTAGAAATAGAAAAAAAAATCATTAATCACCACTTTAAAAAGATTCTATCTGAAAACCATATAAGGATGTTATACCAAATTTTGAAAGCTTCAAATCAAAGAAAAAATTTTGCAAGAAACAAAAATAGTAAAGAAAATCAAATATGTTATAGCTACAATTAGAATTGTACAAAATTTATCTGCAGCTATGATAAAAGAACACAGATCTTGGAATGATATATCTATCAGAAATGAAGATATAGGCTATGGCCAAAAATGTCATATCTAGCAAAACTAATTATAATACTGGATAAAAAAAATGGACATTAAACAAAATTTCAGATATTCAGGATTCTATCTCAACCAAACCTGAACTTAGTAGAAACTTTAACATTTAAGAGACAACATAAAAGATTAATTTCCAGGGAATCAATGTAGACAAATTTAAAGTTTTTGTATGGAAATGTATGGCACACATTATGTTCAAGATTGACATCAGTAATTGAGTAGCTGAAAAGAAAGACTGGATCAGAATTGAATAAGATCTTATTCTGAAAACAAAACTATGTATGTAAAGGTGAAAAATAGAAATTATATGAATGAAGTACAGAGGACAAATAAACACAAAGGCTTTAGAGAGGGGAAGTGAACTTGTTGTTCTGAAAACTTATATTGTGGAATAGAGTAAATAGAAATCGCTATATGTATACACATATATATTATATATACATATATGTATGTGTACATATGTATATATATATATATATATATATATATATATATAGAGAGAGAGAGAGAGAGAGAGAGAGAGAGACAGACAGACAGACAGACAGACACATATACACACATAAAATATAAGGGGGGAAGGAATAAAGAAAAGTCTGTGTCAAGTTATAGCAGTGGAAAAGGAACAAAGAGTGAGAGAAAAATGACATAGAATAAGGTGAGACTCAGAAAGTTGCTAAGATACATAGAAGTGGGATAAGGTCTGTAGATTAATGGTAATGGGGTAAAGAGAAAAGGAAAGACTGGGAAGAGAAGATAAGGGAGGGATCCATTGGTAGGGGGAAGTTAAGTAATAAAAAGGCAAATGAAAGAGGAGAAGTAAAGAAAAATAGTTAGCAGACATAGGAAATAAACATCCGCAAATGCTTCAATAAAAATAAGAAGTAGAATATATTAGAAATTTATTAGAAATAAACAGGCATTTATTAGAAATTGGGCTAGTACTCATTGACCACAAAGTTAAACTTACAGATTCAAACAAAATAGAAATCTACTTTATATGTCAGCTATATTAATATTTAGATACATGTTTATTCATCTACATAAATCAGTGTGTATTTATTCATATGGGTGTATTTATTCATATACACACACACACACACACACACACACACACACAAATAAATGTGTGTATATGTGCCAGTGTGTGCCTGGTATAAAATATATGTAATTATGTATGTATAAGCATGTATGCACATATATGAATATTCACATATACATATACATGTTCATACACACACACACATATATATATTTCTATAGATATATATAGATAAAGATATCCACACATGAATATACCCAACTTGGGGGAGATAAGATGAGATGAAAGGTAAAAAGAATAAAGTAATAAATATATAGCAGAGAATAAAAGAATAACTTAAAAGGAAACAAAGAAAATATAGACATCATGAATATAGTTTCTTCTATTTTATGTATGCTTTCTTGAAAGGGAAATTTGCTGCAGATTTTGAATCTTCCCTGATTTTCTGCAGGGCACATGTCAACTTTGTGTTTTTTTTTTTTTTTTTTTCTTTCTGTTGCTTTTTTTCTCATTTTGTATGTAGTTTAAAATAAATAAATATAAAATACTTAAAAATAAAACCAGTTTTTAAGCTATTGTCAAAAAACCTGAATAATTTAGTAGACTGCAAGTGCAATGTTATTTTTTTTTCTTTTTCTTTCTTTGCTTTTCCCCCACACCCCAAGGCAATTGGAGTTAAATGACTTGCCCAGGGTCACATAGCTAGGAAGTGTTAAGTGTCTGAGGCCAGATTTGAATTCAGGTCCACCTAACTTCAAGGCTGAGAGATCTATCCACTGTGCCACTTAACTGCCCCTTGCAATGTTGATCTTACCAAAAAAAAAATCTCATATGATCTAAATCTACCTTAAGCAAGATATGGCTTTCATGAATAAAGAGGTGACAATCGTCAGTAACTTCCTCTGTTACATATGGAATTACATTTCACATATGGAATATTGTGGTTCATTGTGTGCATCACAGTTTAAGGAGGACATTTAAAATCTAGGCAGTATATTAGAGAAAAGTGACCATGTAATATGAAGATTAAAAGATATGGGAATGCTTAACTTTGACAAGAAAAGAAATGTGTATTGCAGAATGACCTCATACATTTCTATTTGCATGACATTTCTCTCATCAGACTGAAAATACACACACACATAAACACACACATATATACACACATATATTTTAAATGTACATGTATGTGTGTATAAGCATATATAGTTACTTAGCCCATGAAATAATCTGCTTTGCATGATTGTACATATTTGTCATGAGGCATTTTTTCTCTCAGTGGGGTGAGGGGTGAGAGGCTGAAAAATGAAAAATACAAATACAAATAATAATAATTTCCTTCATTATTATATTGTCTTTTTTTATCATGGTTTCCAGGTAATCTTATTATTCTTGTTTTCTCTTGATCTGTAGTTTAAAATAGTTGTTTTTCTCATGAGATGTTTCACATTCTTTATTTTTTCCATTCTTTATATTTTGTTTTATTATATCTTGGTGTCATAATTTCTCTTGTTTTTCGTTGTTCTATTCTAATTTTCAAAAAGTCATTTTCTTTCTTAACATTTTTGGATCTGCTTTTATAGTTAGTTGATTTTTTTTCATATTTTTTTATTTTTATGGATTTTTAAAAAAATTCTTTTGTCTCATTTTATTTTTAAAGTCTTCAAAAAATTAATTAATTTTGTCAGGTAACAATTTGGCATTATTCTTTGGTATAGGAAGAACTTTTTTTTTTTAAACTTCAGTTTCCCCTGTGGAGACAAACCTGTCTTCTCTGTTCCCATGGTAACTTTTGATACTTGTTTTGTTTTTATTCCCTGTCTTCTCTTAAAAAAAAAATGTATAGCAGCTTGTTATTGTAATCACTTCTAGTCCCAAGGTGTGTGGGATTGTGCCTCTGGTCCCAAATCCTCCTTCACTTCTCTGCTTTGAAATTGAAACAAAAAATTCTAATGTCCTACAAGTACTCACAGCAAATAGCATCCCTGCCCCAATGCCTCTGTATTCACTAGGTATGTGCTGGTTATTTCTTAGCCAGAATCTCATCTCAGTAGCACATCTAGACCTGGAGTTCCTTATCAGCAGAGATGCACTTAGTTTTCCCCAATTCATATGACAGACTCCCCATCCTACCTCAGAAGTGAAAAATCCTTATGTTTGAGCACATCTCAATCCAACTCCAGAGCTCACCACTAGCTGTTTCATGGGAATTAGCCTAGAGGTGTTTATACTTCCATGGCTCCAAAATTGTCCCTTTATCTTTTTTTTTTTTTTAACATCTTTTCTACTTGTCCCAGGAGGACTACTACTGTTTTACCCCAATTTTTATTTGCTTTTGCCACTCCAAGTTCACTCAAAGGTGCCCATTTGTCTTTTTTATGTAGGAGATTTGGAGAGCTTGACATTTTCTGACCTAATTTGCCATCTAAGAAGAATCCTCTTTACTCTCCTTTAGTTTATGGAAGTTTATGAGATAAAAGTTCCTGAGGGGAAATATTTTGAGGTCTAGTCTGCTTCCTTTATATTATTGATTCAGTGAAACCTAGAGTAGTTATACTGAGGCAAAACCTGAGCTTCTATAATCTTCTCAAGATGTGCTCCAGGACAATCATTTTGTCCTTATGCTTTTTGCTGTTCCACATGCATCTCCTAGCAATTTTCTATCTTTGAAGGAAATCTGGAGAGCTTGGAAATTTCTGACCTACTCTATCATTCCCAGAATTCCTCCAGAAAATTATTTAGATCACAATTCTTTCTTAATGCAGAAAATAATATAACAAAAAGAGAATCTGATTCATTGTCTTGATAAAGTATGTTATTAATTGTTTATACTTATGAAAAGAATGAAGAAAACTGTTATGGGCCAGAACTTTGTACTTAAAACAAAGTTTCTTACAAATGTTAATTCAGTGGAATTGATGAGTCAATGGTTATTTAGTTTAACATAGTGATTAATATTTCTCTAAGTTCAGTATGATTGATTTAATCTTACAAGAAATAATGGTTTCCTAGAGATATAATGATTAGTTTATACTCAAAATAGAGCATATAAAGCTGCAACAAACTCAGCTAGAGTCGGAACCAGAGACAGACTCAGAAGAGATGCAGAGATAGATTCATTCCATCATCCACCTCTGTGGTGGCTGGAGGTAAAGCACAAGCCCAGGGACACAGAGACAGATTCACTCACTCCATCTCTCACCACCGTGGTGGCAGAATTGTCCTACATAGCTTCTCCACTGAAATCAAAACTCTGAAAGGCCTTTAAGAAAGCTAGCCTGGGTCTCAGGCAAGGAAACTAGACTGGGAAGGAGATAATAAATGATTTGGACTTTAATCCTGGCTATTCTCCTGGTGATTACTCATCTGAAATGAAGGTTAGTCCACAGATCTCCAGAAAACAAACAAAAACATTATAGAAAACCTTAATGTATAATTAATATTAAACTTTTAAAAATACTGCTTTTTTCTGGATAGTTTATTAAATATTACAAAGCAGCATTCTGATTTTTGGGGAATGGCTCATACAATTGCCATCCAATCTGTCCTGTTATAACTTGTTCAATTATTTCAGACTCTTCATTACCTCATTTGGGTTTTTTTTTGGCAAAGATACTGAAGTAGTTTGCCATTTCTTTCTCCTACTCATTTCACAAATGAGTACATTGAAGCAGTAAACCAGATTAAGTGACTTGTCCAGGATAACATTTCTACTAAATGTTTGAGGCCATATTTGAACTCAGGATGATGAAGCTTCTAATCCTTACTTCTAGCAATTATCCTTTCAAATATTGTAACATTCCCTACTCTCCACCCCTTCCTATTAGTTCACCTGAGTCCACAAAAAATCATAATTGGCAAACATTCAACACAAGGTACAAACCTGAGGAATGCCCTTGATAATCTTCAGTATAATCAAGCCCTTCATTGAATTCAAGCAATATCATTTTTTAAAAAGACATATACATGTATACTAATATCTTAATTAAGATAATACATTCTATGTTTTGGATCATAATATAAAAATTATTTATTTAGATGACAAAGCCTTCTAAATATGTAAAGTAATAGAACTCTAAAAAGATAGCATATTAAACAAGTAAAGATCCAAGAAGAAGTGACTCCAGATAACAAATGAAATATAACATACATGGTACAGAGTTTGTAGCTTCTTAGAGAAATTTATTCAATAAATGAGAGGCTCATGATATATGAACTTTCCAAATGTTATACCCAATTAAGTGTGACAAAGTTTTTAAAAACAGCTTTTAAAAAGACTGCAATTTATTAGTGAAACTAGACATCTGTGGAAAGATAAATCCTCTTTAGATTGTGTTCATAGAAAACAGTCATATTTGTCAATAGATTATCTATATTTTTTTTATTTTCCAGATATCTATATATTTTAGATATATTTAGATATATTTCTTTATTGATAGATATATAAATTGTATATATATATATGTATATATATATATATATATACCTATATATGCATCTACATACTCAATAATAGAGATATTGTGGAATATTTATGATATCAAGTTCAAAAATATCTCTCTGAATATAGTCCTGACATTTCTTCTTCTACCTTACTTCTAAAATTATTATTTGTTTTTACCAAACCCTAAATCAGTTTTCATACTATTTTATCCTTGTCTCATATCATTATGTCTGCTTTGGTTCCAACAACACTCTCATAAATAATGGGTCTATAATGGTTGTTGAAAGTTTGATATTGGTGGAGGAGATACTTGGTATAAAGTAGTACCTGATTATGTTTTTTTTAGTTTAATATAAATAAGTAAGTAGAGGAATATCAAAGAAGTGATGATCAGTGGAACAGGACTACAAGAGACCTGAGGAGACTGAATGTAGAAGACAAAGGATAATTTTAGCTGAAAAAAGACCATCTCTTTCTCTCATACCAGCGAAAAGGGGAAAACAGATAAGAGTGAATTTGAGTATGAAGCAGAAAGGTTGAAGGAGCTCACATAGCAGGTCCTTGCTCTTTACAGTAAAGTAGGACATAAAGTCACCTATTGAAGGTGGAATTTAGGTTAAAGGCTTAAGGAAAGTCCAGAATTTTGACATCCTGTTATATTTTGAGGAAGTCCCTTCAACCCTCTTGGTTTTAGACTGTCTTTGAAATAAAGAAATTAATTTAGATGATCATTAATTTTTTTGTACCACTTAAAATGCGGGTCCCTATGAATAATGGACATTGTATCAAATGTGATAAAAGTAGAGTTGAATTGAAGGACGCGCCAGTGAAGACCCAGGTGAAGTCAAACACCATGAATTTACATTGTTTGCATGCACTATTACTTTCTTATCCTAAGAGGAAATTGGGACAGCTTCCTAATTCAGCAAACATGGCTTCTTCATGAAGTATATATAATGACCATATAAAGTACCTATCCTGTACCAAAGTATATTTTCTTCAGTTAGATTATTCATACTCATAGATCTAATCTATATCTTCTTCAGCTAAGGGATTCAGACATATATGTCAGAGTCAATTTGACCCAACTCATTCATATAATTTAAACCAAATAAAATATTAGTTATAGAGGGAACCCTGGATCTCATATAATAGGAGCCACTATTTTAAAGAACAATCTTAGACCCAGAAATTGAAGTCAATGCCTAGTATGACTAACAGCAATCAATAGAAAATTTGATTTTGGTCCAGTCATTTTCTTTTCTTCTTTCTAAACCTTGATTTTGCTAACCTGAAAAATGATAAAGTATTTCTGCATAATCTCAGAAACGCTTTCCAGTTCTGTTCTTCTCTGATTATGTAAGTATCACACATATTAATATATGACAGAGAATTGGTTATTGACATGAGAATAAAATTTCATGAGAACATTGAAATTCCCTAGAATATTTCATAAATGTTAGTTAGGTTCATGATTTCCTGGAACAGAGTCATAAAGCATACACGTGCACACACACACACACACATACACATATGTATGCATATACATAAATATATAATATGGTAACAAACAAAAAAAAACTAGTGTTGTATGTATTCATGAAAAAAAGGACACGTATTGTATTTTTTCACATTCATTACCACCTACTGGGTCCTTACCTTGGGCTGATCAAGGGAAATTTACTTATGAATGAAACTACTCTAAGATTAGTACTATTACAAAAACAATAAGCCAATTTTATGGCTTTATGATGAGATGAATGAAGGGTGGTAGTTGTATAGCCAAAAGAATTCCTCAGTCTGCACAGCTATGTCATTGATACTCATCTCAGGAAAAAGACAATCATTCTGTGTTTTCTTTTTACCAGTTGTTATAGATATGAACCCATCTTTGAAGTGCCTGTACAAAGTTTCAAGAAGGTAGGAATCTGAGCAATTTTCCATATAAAAAGAGAGAATGCTTTTTTATTCTTTACTGGCCATTGTCAGATGTCAGGATTTTAAATATAATTCTTTCTTAAAGTAATAGGTGGTTGCTATGAAAAAGGAAAACAGGCAAAACCTATCACTGCATGTTATAGTTATCTGTATCTTATCCCATACTAGACTGTGAGATCTATGAGGGGCTCATGTGTTTTGTTTCTTCAGCATAAAACAGAGTATTGCATCCGGGCAACTTTTATTAAACATTTAATGGTGCAAAATGGATAGAAAACAATGCAGATTCTGTAAATGCTAAAATAATATATTCTAGCCCTTTCTTAAGAAATGGGATATTTGAGGGGAGCTAGTATGAAATATTTCAGAATGTTTTGAAAATAGTATAATTCTTCAATCCACCCACTAACCATTCTTGTAGCCAGCATGTTTTTAGGTTTAAATTACCTGACCTCTATAAAAAATATTCTTACATTATTTAATTCAATATTTCTTGATAGTGTCAAGATTTTCTTCATTTCCATAATCATTAGAGAGTAGACAAAAGCATGTGTTTGACCTCATGTAGCTCTCTCAATCTGCTCATACATCAGCTTCACTAATAATATTCATTGCATTGTGAGGAATAGTAGAAGCCTATTAATAGAAAAAAGAAAACATATGAATCGGTAGCTTAATTGCTTAGTCTTTAACCTCTGAAACCAAAAGCCAAACCTCCTTTTGGAGTGAAGTTTTGCTGAGAAGAAAGAAACAATCCTATTTATGGTGTCACAAAGTTTTCAAGACTAAACTTAATCTTAAAATGAGTAGTTGTGTTAGTTTTTTAAATATATATAATAATTAGGCATACTTAAATTGCATTAAGATAGGTTTTATAATTTGAAAAGTTATTTTGATTCATCACACTTTTAGAGCTGCTAAATTTATGAACTAAAATTTATGGCAGGTATTTTCTGCAAAAACATGTTATTTTACAATGATGTGGCAATTTTAAATATTTTCATCTTCAAAGTTTCATCTTCAAAGTTGAGCTATTGCTCAAAAGTTTCCCAGAATTTTAAAATTTTTTTTCCTATGGAATTAATACACATGTGCACACAATATATGTGCCTTCAAACTGTTTTAATTTATCAGATGTAATGTTAGAGATCAGACAGGCATTCGTCCTGAGATGGTTATACAAATTTATAATTCTATACTTGTGAAAAGTTCTTTTCATTGGAATGACCACTCTGAAAATGCTAAAAACATCCCTATTTACAACCTTAAAAAAGAAGCGTTTTGGAAAAGGAACAGAGATGATAGAATTAAACCCAGCTGTGTTTACACTTCCACTGTCATGTTTGCAAGCTAGGGGATAAGCCACCACTAGGATGTACTTATGGGCAAATGAACACTAGGGCATTCTCTTAATTACTTTGCTATCTTCACTCAGAAGCCAGGTGGTTTCTAGACTGAATAAAGCCTCATCCCATAGAATCAACAAACTTTTTTAAAGCACCTACTTTGTATAAATCATTGGAGTGCACAAGACACAAAGACAACATTCATGCACATAAGTAAATATATACAAAGTAGATACAAGGAAGTTTATATATACATTATATATAGATATAGATATAGATATACATAAACTTATGACACTATATGAGATATCAGATAGCCTTCAATATACTTATACCTCTATCACCTAATTTACCTTTAATGAGGGATTTTATAGATACTGCCCTCTTTAATCTTCAATATAGCTCTATGAGGTGACTAATAGCACATAAGTGAGAACATTTTCTAAGGGTGGTAACTTGCCTTGAGTCACCTAGTTAGTGCCTGAGCTAGGGTTTGAGCTTATGTCTTGTTCTGTCCAAGTCCATCATTATATTCATCCTGCCATATTGCCTCTCAGATAATCCCATGTCTCTGAGCTTTTATATTCTCATCTGAAATTAAAAAAAAAAAGTTCTTAAAACCTAAAGATCTTGATGTTTCCTTGAAATTATGGAATTCTAAGCATGGGGAATGCTTTTTAATAATAATAACAACAGAATTGCATGCAAGTATGAAAGAATCCTGAACAAAGTTTGAAAAACATATATGCAATATATTCATTTTCTTAGAATCATTGATTCAGATTAATAGAAGTATTTTTTAAAATAAGCAAATTCATCATGATACTCACACATTAATATTAGACTCATAATATTAGTTAGGGCATGTGGAATAAATGAAATGCATTTTGCAAATATGTTTTCTGTTTCCCTGCCCCAATGGAAAGGAGTTTGGTTTTTAAAAACAAGGGTGAAGTTTCCCTGAACTACTTGGGGTCAAGCTACCATTTTATAAAAGCCGTTCCAATGTGTGTGAGTCATTATTTTGCATCTCCCTAGAGTGTAAAAGCAATATCTTTTCTTTGATTGCCTGTGATTAGAATCTCTGCTACTATGGCTCCTTAGCCAGCTATTGTACCTTTGCAGTAGTTAAGTTGGCCACAAGAGAGGATGTCAAAACTCAACTCCTGTAAGGTAGAATTCACGGCAAAGCTTGTGTGCTTCCCAGTTGTGCATAAATGTCAATTGTTCTAACATGAAACCCAGTCTTATCATGACTTCTTTTATATAAGATACAATAAAGAGCCACTATATATAAGTAAAACACTTATTTTGATGATACTAGATCTAGGGAATTTTTGGCCACAAGGTGGAAGTATAAGTTCTTTCAGAAAAACCAACAGCATTTTCCCTGGATTTAATTTCCTTCCCTTCCTCCCCCTCCCATCTTTTCAATTCTCATGGCACAGCATACTTATCATGCAGTCTTCCAAATACTAAAAATATCCCACAGAATCTATGCTCAGGAAAGTTGACTGAAGCTGGCAGGCATTTTACCCTCAGCAACGTGCACTGGCTGAGGCCACTGGCATGACCCTGACATTGTGGTCTTCAATTCCAAACTGTTAATAGTGACTGTGATGATAAATTTCAGAGTGTCTGTTAACTGGTTCCTGTATATCTGCTGAAGGTATCTCAGTTCCTGAATAAGGAAGATGGAAGTTGTTCAGGTGCTATGGTTGTGGTAATCCTTTGTTACTACATAATTTTAGTCCTAGACTAAGGATACAAGGCAGATAATTTTATTCCATGAGCAAAGCTGAAAACAATATTCTCTTCAAAGAACTGTTTACTGGCTCTTGAATGGGAGTATCATATATATATATATATTATTTGTGTATCTGTATCAGTACATATACTCAGAAACATACTTTTTGAAAATATATATATACATATATTTTTTTAAGTTTACAGAGAAGAAAATGAATGCTACAACATAATGACTTTTTTCAGGTCATGAAAACAGTGTCAGAATAGGGATTAAAATTCAGGTCATTCTCATTGATATTTTAGTTTATAACATTTTCTCCTAATATTATTACCTTCAGATCCCTACAGCACTCCCACATTTACCATTCCCAACCCTTCCTCCAATTTGATTATTTTCTGTGCTTTCTAAATTGGCCCAAGATGCTGCCTTCTATATATCAGTGCTTAAATGTGTTAAATGACTCCTGCTAATACTTCCTCTTACTATTAATCCCCAGATTAATTACTTAGTGATAATGGACGGTGCCTAATCAGTAAGCAAGAAGCTAGAGTAAATAGAGTGTTTGACATTAGGTCCCAATTGAACCATGGACAAAGCTTTCAGGTTTCAGCAAGGAAGAAATGACAGAAAAGAAAAAAAATGAGTGAGGAGATACTGTGCAGTAGTAACTAAGGTAAGCTCTTTGCTTATTAAAGTGACTACAAAGAACTCAGTCAAGGCTAGCATTCTCCAAGGGATGAGTAAAGAATCAGGAAAAAGGCATTGATAGCCTTATATGATTCAATATTAGGACATTTCTTAGTCTGTGGGTGGAGAAGGAATCAAACTATACAGCTTCATTGTTTCATGAGGAAGAGGATTTGACTTTACAATGGTTCTGGGATGGAACAAAAAGGTGAAAAGAAGCGAAAGATTTCATCACATTTTATATTCATTTACTACAATCTTCCAATGGCAAATCACTGGGCAAAAACACACACACACACACATTTTAGAATGTATATGTAAATGCATGTATGGGCAGACATATTTATGTCTATATGTGTATGTGTATATATTTGCATGTCTATCTATATATCATCTATGGATACATACATAAAACATATATGTATATATAAATATATACAAATAGATAGATGATAAATAGAAATTAGATAGCTTTTGCTCCGAAGGAGTTTATGTTATATTGAATGGAAGTTCACAATAGAAAGTTAAAGGAAAAAATGTTATGAGTAATTTGAGATGAAAGCTAGGACTCTGAGCTGAGTCTTGAAGGATAAACTGAAGTGAGATTAGATGACCTTCTCTAGCATAATACGCTATTATGAGCAAAGTAGAGAAATAAGAAGAGAAAAACAGGAATGGGGGAGGTAGATTGTGGATGATATTGAATTAAAGAATGAAAAATTAGTTTATATTTATTCAAAAAGCAATAGGAAGTGGAGCAAGGAATAGAAGTTGTTTTGGGGAGGCAGAGTTGCTTTGGATTTATTGTTGTTTGTTTGATTGTTTTGTTTTAGAAAAAAGACAGCATGCTTCAAAAATATTACTTGAATCTGTAATGGCTAGATTGGAGTAGTGAGAACCTGGAGACAGGGAGACTAATAAGGAGTATATCACAATAGCTAAGCAAAGAATAATGAAGGCTTGAATTACAGTGGTGTCAGTTGAAGTGGAAACATATTATATGATAAATGCTCAAAAATATTCAGAACAATAAGATTCAGAAACAATAAGATTTTTCCAAAAAATGATTAGATGGGATGAAGGAGAAACAAGAGTAAAAGATAATACAAAGGATTATGAGTCTGGACTGGTAGCTATTAACAAAAAGATAAAATAAAATAAGAAAATTTCCCCCAGGTTATGGAGAGGAAATGGAAGGAAAATAAATTCACTTTTGATTTTGAGATGCAAGTAGGAATTGCAATTGATGATTTCTAATGACAATTGAAAATGTAACACTAGAATTATGCGGAGATTAGATAGGATATTATGGAAAAGGATGAGATCACCAAGGAAGATAGTATGGCTAAATTTCCTAAGTTGGGATAAAAGTGAGCCTTGTGTTTACATACTACCCATTCTTAGATCCACCCATCTATTTATGCCAATTTTATTTGAAGGGCTGCTGGCTCAGGAACAGAGCACTAAAGCCCTTAGTCACATTGTCTGAGTGACAGCAGAAATCTGGCATCCACAGCCAAGAGTTTAATCTCATCCCCTTCATATCTGGTTGCTGCTGGTTTTCTGACTTTAAAAGTACAGTGGTGCCTTGATACTTGTCCTTAATTGGTTTCAGAAAGCATGACAAAAGGCCAAAATGATGAGTATTGAACATTGCTTTTCTATAAGATGTACATCTCTAATCTGCAGTCTAACCATCCCTCCCATGCAGTTCCCCAAAGGAGCAAGGGGAACTTTCAGATGTGGAGAAATAAGCTGTGTTTCTTCTTTCTGGATTCATTCACTTTCTAAGCAGAACTATATTCATTCTGCTCTCCCAGGGATCAGCTTGTCTGGAGTCCCGGGTCCTCCACTGCCTTGACTTCTCCAAGGCTCCTACTATTGATGCTTGTGCCATCCCTGCTGCTTCTGCTCCTGCTGAGCATGCCACCTGCTCTGTGCTCCTTCTATACTACTATCTGGGAGCTGGGAGACTACATACTGTAAGCTCCTCATCCTCCAGGAACTGCCTGGCAACCTGCCTGCAGATGCACGTAACCTTAGCATTGTGGGCTCCAAACTGACAGTCTTATGAATCACTGGTTTAGCTGGGGAGGAGCTGTCCATGGTGGACGGAAATAGCAAGCAGGACGGGGCCATTTAATGGCCAACTTTACATTCCTACTTCTCAACCAAGACAAAAACCAAGTGCATCAAGTGCCAAGAAAGTATCAAGTGCTGAAACATTTTTTTTTCTTGTCAAAAAATACAAGCTTTGAAAAGTTTCTAAACAGAAGAATGCCAAGGTACTATCCTAGATCACAATTATTGGGAGAAACACTCATACACAAATATGCACATACAGTGAAACTGTCCTATGCCTCTGCCTATTTCCTTTTTTTCTACTGTCATGACTCTCAGTCCTTATAAGTAAAACCTCTCTCCATTTCAATATTTACCCTGTAAATAATAAATGTAGGAGAAATCAGAAAGAAACACATGGTTTCAGTTGTTAACATTTTCATTTAAGGTCTTCCCTCCCCAAATAACCATTACCCCAGGTAAGAACAATGTGGCACCTCTCTTATTATTCTATTCTTAGCATGTTACATAATCAAACCTTTGAAAGAAAAAAAGTCAGAAATAATAGGATGTTTAAAAACTCAAGTCAGGATTGGATTTAATTAGAGAACAAGCGCGTTTTGTTAGATAGTTATTTAATTTGGTCTAAATGGTACGAAATAATTTCTCTCTTCCTATTTTTCCTCATAAGTGGCTCTGTCATTATAAATATAATGTGACAATATCATATTATAATATTTATATATAAATACATATATGATAATAGAAACTATATATAATATGCAAATATCACATACATATATATTTTATCATATATCATAATATAACAGTATAATGAAAAGAAGCTTTACCTTAGAGGCCAGAAGTCAAGTTTTGACTTTACCAGTTACTAAAAAAGGCTTTTTTTTATAGTTCCTGTTTATATATCTTGTATTTTTCTAAGTTTAGTGGATACCAAGTAAAGCAAAAGACCAACGTCCCTTGTTCTTAAGGAGCTCACAGTTTAATGCAGGACATAGTATGTGAAGAACTATAGAAACAGGGCAGATATAGAGAAAGTAGGAAATAACCAACAAAAGCTTTGTGATTTTTAGAAAGACACTTCTTCATATGGAATCTCAGTTTCTTGATCTGTGAATGTGATCTTGCTATTTATACTCTTTCACAGAGCTACTGGGAGGAATGTTCTTGGAAATTTTAAAGCGACATAGATGTTATGATGGGCATGGAGATGATGTGTTTTGGGATTGTATGGTCTCATCCATAAGATAATGTTGAAATGTAAGTATTTAAAGAGAGGAAAAAATAAACTAATTACCAGAAAGAAAAATGGGAAAGTTGGACTAAAGTGTACTGAGCCTTTTAAATTGCAGATTTAAGGAGAATTACCTAGGAATTATTACAAGTGGCTTAGAATCACAAACTCAGAGATTCTAGGAGAAGAAGGCATTGATTAAAAATAGCATTAAACTGGTCTTTGAAGTTAATTAAGTTAGAATACAAGATTTTGTAAAGGTGAATGTTGAAAATTATCCATGTATACATTTTGAAAATAATAAGCTTTAATTAAAAAACAAAAACAAATCCAAACAAACAAAAAATAAAGAAAATAAAGTAAAACAAAATTAAAAAGAGGTTAACAAAGAATTTTAGTAAATGGAGGTAAGAAAGGAGCACATATTAAGTATATTGGACAGCCTGTGCAAGGCTAAAAAAGGAGAGCCAATGCATGATAGAAAGCCCATTTCTGAATAAAAGGAGGAGAGCAGACTAGATTACCAAATAAAATTATTAAAATGATTCTAGCATTTTTCTGTAAAAAAGGTTATATTTCTAAATGTGGTAACAGTAATCTTTTATGGCTGTGTCAAAGAATAATTAATTCTCAAGATCATGTCCAAAGGAGGAGAGGCATGTGTCATAAGCTAGCTATAACATATTAAAAACACAGAATAATATAAAAAGATGCATAAAACTTATAATAAAAGAAACACATGAAAAAAAGAGAAGGCCAGCCACATAATGAAAAGATGAAATGACTGATGAGGGAGGGTTTTGAATACTCCTCTGATATTTTCATGATAGCAAGAAAAAGGGAGGAAGATGCACAATACATTAGATGTACTTCCTATAGTGAAATTAGAGCAAGACATGAATTAGCATTTTAGAAGGTGGTCAGACATAGATGCCTAATAATATGTCTCTGTATTTTTGAGAAATGTTTGAAACTGAAGATTGATTGGAGCATTACAGTTAATATAGATTTTCTTCTATCCAATGAATTGATTTGGTATTAAAAACACCTCTAATTAGCTTTATTGAAATGTCATTGAAAACTCAATATTCCATTTGACAAATTAAAATCATTTAAAAATCACTATTTATACATTGTATAGTCACATCATACTTGAAAAAAAGAATACCTATACACCTACATACACCCCACTCACACAAACACACACGCATATATTTGTGTGTGTGTATAAAAGGAATCTGCTTATAAATAAGCTAGAAATTTTCTCTTTGTTCCATTTTAATATACAAAGAATTTAAAATAACCTGATTTCTTCTTCAGGATGATTTTATCTATTTACAACCAAAATCACAAAGAAAGTATTCTAAGACTCTAAATTCATGTTAAAATCTGGGCAAGATATTCCCCAAGGGCAGTGCTTGGACAAAATTTATTACTTTATTCTATTATTTGCTTTATTTGAGATGTATCTTGAGTAAAATAAGCCTTAGCAGCTCCTCTTTCTCTTGATCCATTCCTCTATCTTCCTCCTTTCATGCCTCTCTCTCCCTCCCTCCATTTCTTTTTTACCCTCCTTCCCTCATTCAAATTTTCCCTCCCTCCTTCTTTTTCTCTCCCCTTCTCTCTTTTTCGATGTCTCTCTGTGACTATCTGTCTCTATCTCTCTTTCATTCATTCTTTCTTTCTCTCTTTCTCTCTCTCTCTCTCATGGGTTATTTACAGTACCTTTTTTGTAAAATTCAAGTTAAGTATTTGGTCATAGGCTATGTCTGTGCCATATGTTGGCCTTCACATATCATCTACAGCTTTTAACCCCAAATTCCATTAAATTTCTTATGTCAGCCTGCAAAATGAAGTTCGAATTGAATTTTTAATTTTACAATATTAGCTTATTTTTTTTAACATATTACCTCCTAAATTGATCTCACTAATATAGAATAACAATATTAAATAACATTAATCTTTGTTGTACTTAATAACATTGATCATCTTCCCACAAATTTAAAATAATAACAATAATGGGTTATATTATATATATATGTATATATATATATATGTATATATATATATAGTTATGCATATATGTGTGTTTGTATATATAAACATAGACTTCTAATTTTTATTTTTCTTGGACTTTTGTACATTTTCCCCACAGTGGTTGGTAATAATGTTACTCTTGGATAAGTAGTATAAGCATTATTATCTCCAAATATGTGATTTTTATATTTTGCAATGTACTTTTGTACATTTGAAACTCAGAGAGTAAAATGACAATAAAGTTCCATATTTATCAATTAGTTTGTTTTTTAGCAGAAGGGAGTTCTTTTTTTAATCCTGAAATTTGTCATCATACTAAAATTGACCACATATCTAATGAAAATTTTGTGGATTTTTTTCCTTTTTTCCCTCTTATGTAGTATTCTTTTAACACTATATTTGGCTTCAGTTAAAAAGAAAAAAGCTTCATATGTAAAGTGCTTATTAAGCAGGTAGAGTTATTTAGAGTCTTCTTGTCCCAAAGGCTTTATACACTTGGCAAAAATTAGTCAAGCAAGTTCCAAATGACACCTCTATGAAAAAGGCAGGCTCAAAATTTCCCCTAGATTTTATAGCCTTGTTGCTATTCAATTTATTTTGGAGAATTATCTGTTCCTGTACAGTGAATTCTACTCTTCACAGTATTTGAAGAGGAATTTCAGCAAAATCTTCTATATCAGTCCACAGACTAACTTTGAACAATAAAGAAATTATCAAAAAGTATATTGTTGATGAATTTTTCAAGATTGGTCAGATATCTACTTTTATATATCATTTAAATCCTACAACTGTTGCTGATTATCTGGATGACAGAATAAACAGTATTTATGAAGTTTTTTAAATACAGAAAGCACAGAATCTCCAATGGAACTTTTTCTAATGTGAAATTGAGGATGAGCACAATGAAAAGCCATGCTTTGAAAAACAGAGAATTACTATGTTTGAATTCAACAGATTTCATGTACATATCAGTTTGATCACACTTCCTGAAATGATTGGTAATGTCAGAGAAATGCCTGATTTGACTCCTTTTGTTTCTTTCTTCTCTGAGTTTTAGAAGATAAATGAATATCAGAAGTTAAAAGGAACTGGGTCAAGTTGTCTACTTCAAAGAATAATAGAATTGAGCACTTGATTTAATTTCTGTGGCCTAATTGTGGTAGATTTATGTTCCATATGTGATAGTTACAAATACTTAGAATAAGGCTAAGAAATTTGTTTTAAAAATTTATTGCACAGTTACAAAATACCATGACTAGACAATAGCTAACGTGTAAAAATAAAACAATAACAATACAGCAACAAACAATTAAGGCAAAAAGGCAATTTTCAAAAGAAATATAGATATATAGATACACATATAATCAAATGAATTTATAATTGCTTCACTAACATGCAAAAATATACCAATTAAAATTACAGTTAAAATTCCCTTCTGCCCATCAAATTGGCGAAAAGAAATAATTTTATTAAAAAAATCTCACAACTAATGGAATTGTAGAGAAAATTCCAAATCTTTTCTGGAGGAAATGCAAATCTCTTTAATCTTTTTGGAATCAAGTGCATATTAAAAGTTACAAATGTTAGCAATTTTTTGACACAATAATTACATTGCTGCAAAAACATTCTGAAAGTGCAAACATAAACACCAAAAGAGATATTTATTCAAATATAAGTTGAAGATAATACTATTTGTACTTGTGAATAAAACTCAACAGGAAAACTTCATCAAGCTGGTCCCAATAACTTAGGTCTGAAAATGAACAAAAATTAGTGATTTAAATCTATATAATATTTAACCAAAGGATGATTACTTAGCTATAGCAAGTGAAGATGCTCAGAACAGGTTGCAAACACTCTTCTAGGATAAAGCATTAAATCATCTGAGAATAGTTTTCCAGGCTTGTACATTCTGCTGATCTCTTCTGAAGTCTCAAGAAGATACCCTGACCTTTGCCTAGCTATTTTGTACAAAGGTAATAGGGAAACTACATCAACCACTTAAATCTTCTCCTGATTCAATCAAATCCACAGGGCAGATTCAGTAATTATAAGGAAAATCCAGCCCAATTTTCATGGGGAGGAGGTATTAGGATAGTTCTTTTTAAAAATAAGATAGCTAAATAAATTATATCAGTTATTGCATTATATTACTACAAGAAATTAACATCTAGAAATATAAAAAAAAATTGACACCCTCTCCAATCCATCCTTCCCATATAGTTTATTAGAATGCTCTCCTGGAATTAATGTACATCTGTCAGAAAACACTCACCCAGAACTCTACTTCTGTTGATTAGCTATGACTATCTCCATTTAACAGATGAGAAAATTTAGGGTCAGAGACATTAAAGGAATTGTTCAAGATTATTCCTAATAAGTCCAGGAGTACTACTTGGAGTGTTTAACTCCAAATGTCCTTTTCTCTTGACAACATTGCCTATCCATGAAATCTGAAATATCTCAAATGAGGGAGGAGCATGCTATCAAACAAGATAAATATTTTATCGAAGACTGTCCATATTGAATTGCTATCCTTTAAAAGCCACTTTTTTCATAGTGTTATAATTTAGTATATTATGAATAAAACAGAATCATTATTTCCAGTGATATTTTGATAAATGTTTATAAAACCAGCCCTCCAGAAAAAAAGTACATGTACACATACAGGTACCTGCATATGCACATATGTATATATACATATAAATTCATATTTTTAGGATTAATATAAATTATTAACATTTTCCCCATTACTTTTTAAGTCAAGAAAACAATAAATCAAAACCTGGTTTGCAGCATTTTCTTATCTTTGAGCTAGAAATGTTCACAAAGAAATTTAACAATTGTCTCTTTTAAGCCTTTAAGAGAAGATGACTACAGAAATTTGTTTATCAAAGGCTTTCATTTCACTTTACTTATTGTTATGAAATTAACAATTTCTGTAACATTAGGATGTTTCTTTAATCTTTTAGTGTCAGCTTTCTACCTTTTTCAAAAGGTAAGTTAATATCTTTTCAGCTATGTCAAGTGGTAGAACATGTGACTCAATCTCAAGGCTAAGAGATCATGTCCAATATAAGCAAACAATTTATATTTGTTTTTCTTTTGTTTAAAGAAGCACTATCATATATAGGTGATTGCACAATATGTTGTAAAAGGATTTCTGAACTGTGAGTCAGTTAAACCTCTCAGCTTCATAGATTAGAGGAAATCTATATTTATGAGATTTTGTTAGTGTCCTGGTTTTGTACCACTTGGTGCATATATGTTTGGTATTGATATTGCTTCATTATCTATAGTATCCTTAAGCAAGATGTAGTTTACTTTAACTGTTTCAATTAGATCTATTTTTGCTTTTGCTTGATCTGAGATCAGGATCACTATCCTTGTTTCTTTTTTTTTTTTTTTCTTTTTACTTCAGCTGAAGCATAATAATTTTTGCTCCAGACTTTTTCCTTTAGTGAATTACTTTCTTCAGTTGGCTTTTTATCTCCTTTTGCATTTGGCCAATTAAAATTTTAAATGACTTATTTTGTTCATTGGATTTTTTTCCTTTTTATAAATTCTGTTTGTCAAAGAATTATTTTCATTTTCCATTTTACAAAAACTATTTTAAGGAGTGATTTTCTTCAGAAAACTTCTGTTTCCCATTCCATAGTTCTCATTTCCTTTCAACATTTTCTTCTCTCTATTAAAATTCTTTTTGAATTCTTCCAAGAGAGCTTTGTGAGATGGAGACTGAGTTATTTTACTTTTTGAGCCTTCATCTGGAGATGTTTTGCCTTTAGTATTCTCAGGGTTTGAGGTCTGTTCTTCCCTGTCTCTATAATAGCTATTTGTAGTCAGAGCTCTTTTTGCTTTTTTGCTCATTTTTAAAGGTTGAAGTCTGCTCTTGGGACAAATGGCAGATTTTCTCAAACTTCCTTGGTAACAGTGGCTTCATGATGTTCTAGGCCTGCTGCTTCTGGCTTCTTTCTCATGCTTGTTAAGCTGGAGTTCAGGGGCTCAATATATGACTTCTCTAGTTATGTTGAATCTAGTCTGCTGATCCATTGGCTTCTGAAATAGGACAGAGTAGCAAATACTAATGTATTTTTTCTATAAAACTCTATAAGCCTCTAGATTTCCTCAGTACATGCAAGCCTCTCTGCCTTGGGTCTCCTTGCTCTGTGCTGCTGGCATGAGCCTGTGCTTGGCTACAAACCCCTGCTCCCCCTGCTCAATATATCTTCTGGAAACTTATCACTCCAAATTCCATTCATAATCTTGCTCTGCTGTTGATCTGAGGGAATCCAGGAAGAGCTCAGAAAAAGACTTAACTGCTCCCCCCATCTTGACTCCCTGGTAAATACTGTATTTACTGAGCTTCATTTTCTTGATCTGTAAGTGATAATGTCAGACTACATTATGCTCCAGATTTCTTTCAGCCTTAACAATTTATAAAACATTTTATAAGTCAAGCATGTCACTAATATTTAGAGTTTATGGTTATATGGCACAATGCTCTAAGATGCAAGTGACTATTTCAGGGTTAACATCTTCCAACACACAGGAAAAAGTTCATATAAGAGAATGGTACAGGGTCTCACAATTCATTTAGCATTTTTCCTTCTTATTCACATGTTGATTACAGTTCTAATTCACATTGTTTCACAGTTGTCTCCTAGATTGCCTGAGTACAGCTAGAATTTGACTTTTGTTTCAAGGGGACAATTCATGCCAAATTGATTTATGTGCAGCTGTGAAAAGATTTGATTTGAGAATTACTTTCCAGAGTTGAGTATACATGACACCTCCCCAAAGCAACAGGGGACTCTTAATATGCAAAACCAATCATCTCTCATCCAGAGGATGAGAAAGTAAATGGTAATATCTTTCATTCAAACTCAGGACAGAAAATTTTCAACTCATTGTCAGCAACTTTGGTAAAAGTATTACTGATAGAAGGACACTTAATTGATTCAATACAAGGAGTTAGCTAGATGATATCTGGGTTTCACTAATCTAAAACTTCTATAGAAATGCACAGAAATAGAAAAACTATTTTTAAGATCATAAAATCATGGAATTTTCCAACTGAAAGAAAAATTTAAGATTATTTCAGTTGAAACTCCTGAGTATACAAATACACAAACTGAGATTCAGAAGCTGGAAGGGTCTTTTATTAAATTCCTTTCATTAGTTTTGAGAAAATATAAATCTCTTTGGAACATTGTTCCTGCTTTTCATTCTGCCCTTTGCTTTTCTTCTTTTCTGTTCTTTTTTTTTTTTAAAAAATTACAATTCCACAAAATCCAATGTAGTAAATAAATATAGATGTAGTTCAAATTAAGACTCAGTTGATGGAGAAGCTATTCCATTTTTTTATTCCCAAATTAATCAGTAATGTTTTCCATGTCCCACATAGTAAAGCACAATCAGTATGACCACATAGACTCTCAGAATGACCACATGGAATTGCAGTATGTAAGAACTAAAAGAGATTTTTAGTTCAAACTTTTTGTTTTAAAAACAAGGAAAACAAAATTCAGTGATTAAGTCAAAGATTCCAGATCATGTAGAGAATTACAGTTGTGTTGTAACTTGAAAAAAAGTTTCTTAGCTTCACATTTCAATTTTATTTCCATTACACCAATGAGATCAAACTGAAATAATACTTTAATTTTCTGTATTACAACAAAGAGAATAGATTTTTGTGAATCTTCTGAATGTTCTGAATCCTTTCAATGAATGTTTGCAGCTATTGGGCAAACATTCCACGTGCTTATACTGCAGAGAAAATTAGTTTACATCCACTAAAAAGGGTTTGACTCCTAGCTATATTTGTATATTTGGGAATGGGGCATGGAATTAGAATAGTTGTCTAGATATTCCCCTTGTCATGATGAACAGCTGCTATACCCTCCTCAGCAATAAAATTTCTTTTCTTAAACCCCAGTTGTTAGTGAATTGCAAAGGATTGGCCACATCTCTTATTACATTTATCTCCTATTGCTTCCCTGCAAAATTGATGTTCCAGTCAAATTATATTTCTTTCCTTTTCCTGATTATAATCATTTGTAATTTTACTAAACCATATTCAATAATTTATTTATTTTTAAGAACCAAAGGATATAGATCTATAGAGACCTCAGTATACCCCCAGTCATTATTTTATAAATGAAGGAATTGAAGGCCAAAAACATTAAATGAATTACTCAGAAGCTATAGTATGTGAAAATAACAAGATAAGATTTTTCTATTAAAAGTGATGAGCAGATTGATTTCAGAAAAGCTTGAAAAGACTTACATGACCAGATGCTAAATGAATTGAGCAGAACCAAAATAACATTGTATACAGTAATAGCAAGATTTTGTGATGATAGATTTAGCTCTTCACAGCAATTCAGTTATCCAAGGTAATTCTTTGGATAGAAAATGACATTCATATCCAGAGAGAGAACTATGGATGATACTCAGTGTGGATCAATGCTCACTGTTTTTCCCCTTTCCATTTTTTTCTTTTTTGTGTTTTTTTTTCTTTTTTGTTTTCTCTCTGAATATGACTCCTTTGAAAATATGTAAAAAATGAATGGATATTGATGACCTAAAAATAAAAATGAATAAATAAATTGCCCATATTGTCTTCTCTTATGAATTCTGATCCTTTCTTTGAAATCAAAGAAAACTCCACCTCCTCTAGCGAACTACTATGATTTGTCCATTTGATAGTTATCTTTTTCCCCATCATAGTACATAGATTTCATTTTCTTTGTACCACTATTATCTAGCTCTTTGTATATATTATCATATTTTTTAATGAGATTCATTCTCTTTTAGGCTTCTTGATCATTGTGTTACTCTCTTTTATTCCTGAATCTCTAGCCTTTCTCTACCAACTCAATATCTGGAAGTTGATGCCTACTTTGAACCTCCCAAATGGCAACTACTCGCCACCATATTGTTTCTCTCTGATTAGGTGCCTCCTCCTAGAACCTTTATTTTAAGATGAATGCCTAGGAAAATCATGAGCTCCATTGAGTTCCAGGTTATATTCCTGAATCTCTACCAAGAAATTTTTCCCATGCTCTTGGAAGAATCTGCTACTTTTATCTTATTATTCCTTTCCTAACTTTCAGCTTCCTTTTATGTGTTGTTTTCTCCCATTAAAAGGCAAAACATCTTAAGTGCAGAGACTATTTTTCTTTCTATGAGTATTTGGATTATCATTGCTTAACAAAGACCTTTCACATAATAAGTGATTAATAAATACTTAACTTAATACATTTCAGACTTTTAGAAAATATTATGCCTTATTAAATTTTATATCTATATTTATATATGCATATCAATTTGCATTTAAATATATATGTACACTTAACTGTATATATTATATGCATGTGTATGTATTATACATATATACATATACATACATTAAATATAAATATATAAATAAAATACATATTAAATACATAAATACATATATTAAAAATAAAAATAAAGCATAGGTATAATCTATAACTATTTACATTCATATCTAATATCATATCTGTCTATATATCTATATCTATATGCATATATTGTTCTTGAACTCTTCTGAAGCCACACTAACTCTCAGGCCTTTTTCCAGGTGTATAATCAACTTATTAAGAAGGACTCTGACTTGAATCTTGCCAGCAATGACTAAGAGTAAACCCCCCGTGATTGTCATAAGACAATTTATTACCTTTATCTTCACAGAGATAGACAATGGATGCATCCTTGAATTCTTAAGGCATAACCTCCTCTTGCTATGTAATCTGGAAAATTTCAGTCAGCTTTTGTATGTGTAATAGAAAGTGTGATGGACTTTCCCCTCTATCCCTCAACTTTGCAAATCTCAGCTAGAATAGAATCAGCACCAGATGCCAGGAAATGGAATCGCTTCCATTTTGAATTGTCTTAGGAAGATTCTGAAAACCATCAGGCAGGATAAGGTCCTTTATTGAATTAAACTACAAAGCATTCCAAATTTACTGCAGAGGGCACAACTCCATTGGATGATCTACATTGTTTGAATGCCAAATGTACACTTGTTAAGAATATTTTGGGGAACTCACTCAAGTGCTCACTAGGTGATCAGAAAAAAATGATACAAAAACACTCTCGAGGTCTTTGTAAAAAACTTCAGAATTCATTGTATGACATTGGAAACACTGTCCCAAGACTGCTCTATATGGTGTATCATCATCAAAGAAGGTGCTGTGCTCTATGAGCAAAGTAGAACTGAATTAGCTCAGAATCCGCTCCAGAGCAAGCCAAAGCTGGACACACTGTAACTTGACTGTGACATAGTGATGTCATTTTGGTCATCTTCAAGGACACATTCACATACGTGTAGATATATGCACATATGTATAAAGCCAGAGACAGTGGGGGAACTCTCAGTGAGGTATAAGATCCTTCCACCCAGACAGAACCTGCTGATAATGTCTGGTTCAGTTCTCATATCCCCTCGGGGACGTCTCAGTCTTCCTGAGAAGGTGGAGAGTGTGTGGCAATCTGTGTTCTACACGAAGCAGAGATACTCTCAGTAAAGAAGCATTTACTTATAGTTAGCACATGCCCAGTGTGCTGTAGTGATGTAATTGTACTAAGGTATTTAAGGCAAAGAGAACGTTAAATAAATGGACTCTATATCTGAGCATCCACATGGGTCTCCATCTTCATCACTCCTCCTCTAAGACCAAGGACTTGGGCTGGTCCCAAGATCATCCAGAGAGCTAGTCCAGACGCTGTATTTTGGCACTCCAAGGTGGGACTCAGAAAGCACACTAGACACATTTGTATGTAGATACATACACACATGTATTCTGCATGTATATATGTATATATAATATGCACGCACACATGTGTGTATATATGTATATGCACACATATGTTTATTGTATGAGTGTGGATATCTAGTGATGGTTTCATGACCTTCACTTTCAAATGTTTAAAGTGACTCCTGGGAGATGCCATCTATTGGCTAAACAAGTTAAAGTGTATAGATGTAATTGAATATTATTATTCTATAAGAGATGATGGACACTGATTTCAAAAAAGTCTGGAAAGACTTCCATGAACTGATGCTGAGTGAAGTGGGCAAGACCAGGAGAACATCATACACAGTAACAGCAAAATCGCATGGATGTTTAACTATGATAATTTTGCTGTTCTTGGGAATACTGTGATCAAAGACAATCCCATTTGACTTGGGATGGGAAAATGCTATCCATTTCCAGAGAGAGAACTAAGGAGACTGAATGTGGTTCAAAACATACTATATATAATATGTATTCACCTATTTGTTGTAGTTGTTGTTATCTTATTTTCTTTGCTTTTTCTTTCTAGTGTTTTTTTTTTCCTTTTGCTCTGATTTTTTTTCCTTTCACATGGTGACTAATATGGAAATATATTTAAATATATTTAAAATCATTGTACATATATAACCTATATCATATTGCTTACTGTCTTGGGGAGGTGGAAGATAAAGGAAGAAGGTAAACATTTTGGACTTCAAATTCTTACAAAAATAAATGATGAATATTCTTTTACATATTTAACATGTATGGGACTACCTGCCATCTAGGAGAGAGGGTGGAGGGAAGGAGGGGAAAAGTTGGAACAGAAGTTTTTGCAAGGTTCAGTGTTGAAAAATTATTCATGCATATGTTTTGTCAATAAGAAGCTATAAAAACAAATAAATAAATAAATTTTGAAAACTATATTTCCATGTAATTGGAAAAAATAAAATACTATTAAAAAATAAAGTGACCACTGGACATGTGATATTTGTGCTCAGGAGAGAGACTACTTCCATTCTTCCAAATTATCTTGCTCCCTGACATCCATCTTTTCAAAGAATTCAGTTCTGTAATCACTTAAAGTAATATTATGACAATGCAGGGACCATCAATTTTAGAACATCAATCATGGCTTTTGGTGATGTCTTTTTATTGTGAATTCCATCAGTGGTTTGTAATATGCTTCAGAGCCCTAGACTCAGCCATCTTTTCCATAGGGTTGGATTTTCAATATATTTCTACTACTCTGAAACTTGCATTAATCCTCTGCCCTTTCATTGATTTTTCTTTCCTTTAGCCTTTGAGTAAAATAATTAAATATTAATATTTCTTGGCATGGTGCTTTGAGTTATTTAGAGGAAAATTGCTCTAAAATTATATATAAGAAATTTGCTAGCTTTCAAATCTTTTTATTCTTTTGGTTTTTAAATCAAAAGTGGTTGTGATTGTGAGCCAAGAGACTTAGTTTCTAATTCTTTCTTTTTATCATTAACATTGACCTTGGCCAAAGTAAGTTCTGTGGGGCTCAGTTTCTTCATCCATGGAATTAATGGACTACATTACATGTTATCTATTTGTCTCATTTTCTAGCTGAAGGAGCTGAGACCCAGAGAAGCAAAGTAAAGAATAGAACCATGAGTTCAATTCGAGCTCTGAAATTGCAGATTTCTTTTTCTATCTAGTTCTAAAGTCCTTCCTTAAATTGTAGCACTACACATTTCTATCTCACATCATAACTATTTTCCACATACTTTCCTCAGTCCAAATTGTACTACATATTATCCCCTGAAAATGCTTTTTAGTTTACTGCCACTGAGCCACTTGCTTAGGCTATGCACAGTGTTAATAATATCTTCTGCATATATCTTTACTTATTGAATTTCTAACTCTTAAAACTCAGCTATAATGCTCTCTCTCCCAAAAGCCTTCATATGATCTTCACTAGGCTTGAACTTAGAACTTGTCTTTTCCAGGTCTCTAGGTATATCCTAAATAAAATTTTTATCATATTCATTATTTTTATAATTCATTGTTTTATACTGTAACTCTCTGTATTCAAGCATTGAGGATAATATTCCTACTTTTTAGATTATTATGTGCAATTCTTTTAAATATATTTAATATTTGTCATGTTGCAGAAGAAAAATTAGCCCCCAAAAGGGAAAATCATGGGAAAGAAAAAAAAAAAAAAAAAATGAAAATACTATCCTCTTATCCATATTCAGTCTATTTTCTATGCCAAGTCTATTGGAACCGCTTTAAGTGCATTGCAGAGAAAAGCCAAATCTATCATAGTTGATTATCAACAAGTTATTGTGTACAATATTCTCTTATTTCTGCTCACTTCACTCAGCATTAGTTCACATAGGTCTTTCTAGAATTTTCTGAAATCAGTCAGCTCATCATTTCTTATGAGATAATATTTCATTATATCCACATACCATAACTTATTCAGTCATTCCCCAATTGATGAACATCCACTCAATTTTCAGTTCCTTGCCACAACAAAAAGGGCTACTGCAAATATTTTTCTACATGTGGGTTGTTTTCCCTTTTTTATGATTTCTTTGTGATACAGGCCTAGTAGTGATACCACTGGATCAAAGGGAGCCTTTTGCCCATCATTCCAAATTGCTATTCTGAATGATTCGATTATTTCCAAATGCGAACAACTAACTGTTCCAGTTTCCTCACATCCTCATCAGCATTTATCATTATCTTTTTTTGTTACCTTAGGCAATCTGAGATGTGTAAAGTGGTGCCTGAGAGTTGTTTTAATTTATATTTCCTTAATCAGTAATGATTTAGAACATTTTTATATGACTATAAATGACTCTAATTTTTTCATTTGAAAATTCTTTCATATTTTTTGACTATCAATTAGAGAATGGGTTGCATTCTCATAAATTTGAGTCAGTTCTCTATATATTAGAAATATATATATAACTGACTGTAAAAACTGTTTTCCAGTTTTCTGCTTCCCTTCTAATAGTGGATATATTGGCTTTGTTTGTGCAAAACCTTTTTAATTTAATTTAATTAATTTAATTTTAATTTAATGTAATTAAAATTATCCATCTTGTATTTTACTATTTAGTCTAATTCTTCTTTGGCCATAAATTCCTTCTTTTTCCATGGATCTAACAGCTTGACTATACCTTGCCCTGCTTAAATCTGCTTAAAGTATCACCCTTCATGCCTAAATCTTGAACCCATTTCAGCTTTATCTTGGTATAGGGTGTTAGCTATTGGTAAATGCTGAATTTCTGCCATTTTTTTTCAATTTCCCCAGAAATTTTTGTGAAGTCTTATCCCTGTAAATGGAGTCTTTGGGTTTATGAAACACTAGATTATTATAGTTATTGACTATTTTGCCTTGTGAACCTACTCTATTCCACTGATCTACTGTTCTATTTCTTAGCCAGTACCAAATCCTTTTGATTACTGCTGATTTACAATATAGTTTTAGGTTTGATACGGCTAGATCACCCTTGTTTTACATTTTTCTCATCAATTCCCTTGATGTTATTGACCTTTTGTTATTATTTTTGTAACTCTATAAAATAATTTCTTGGCAGTTTGATTAGTACAGCACTAAATAAGTGGATTAGTTTAGATAAAATTATCGTTTTTATTATATTACATCAGGCTGCCCAGGAGAAATTGATATTGTTACATATTTTTTAGATCTGAATTTGTTTTGTAATTGTATTCCTATAGTTCCTGGGTTTGTCTTGGCAAGCAGACTTTCAAATAGTTTATATTGTCTAAAGTCATTTTAAATAGATCTGTCTTTATTTCTGTTGCAACTGAACTTTGTTGGTAACAGAAATATCAATGATTTACTTGAATTTATTTTATGGGGATAACATTGTTTATCCTGCTCTTAGCTTATAAATTCCAGAAGAGTAGGAGCTATAGCTTACCTAAACTTTATGTTTTTTTCCAACACAGTAAATTTAGAAGATTAATAAATGTTTCAACAACTTAACAAATTTGTTGGATTGAATTCCATTCAATTGACAGCCAGGCCATATTCTTCTTTATAAGCTTCTTCATTGTACTGTACTTACATTAATATTTCATGACCCTAGAATTCTTAACTTCTCTGGGAATCACCATTTCTTTTTAATCTCTACTAGCTGGTTTCTTATATCTTACTCTTACTGCTTCTTATGTCTTACCTGCTAATTGCCAATAAGAAAGAACAAAAAAAACTTCTCCAATATAATTTTGTAACATATGACATCAGCTAGGTTTTTCCTAGTATATGCAAACCTACTCTACATGTATTGACTCCTTAATGCATTCCTCCCAACAATCATTCTTATCTTTCCTTCTTAGCTTCTTTTAAGATCTCAACTGAAATCCTATCCTCTGAAAAAGGCCTTCCCCATTACTTACATTCATCAAATTAGCATTTTCTCTTTAAGATTAAGTTACACTTATTGTAAAAATCATATATATATATATATATACATACATAGGTATAATGTATGTGAGTGTATATATATAAATTCATTGTTAGAATTTGAGCTCCTTGAGGGCAGTGACAGCATTTTGAATTTTTTATATATCATCCATCAATCTATCAATTGGAAAACACTTATTAATTATCTACTACTTAAGAGGTGCCATAATAAATGTTGGAGATACAAAAAAGAGGGAATAAATAAATACAAACTGTTTACAAGATAAATAGGAAATAATTATCAGAGGGGAAACATTAGAATTAAGAAGGAATAAAAAAAGATATCCTGTAAAGAAAATTAAAATTTAATTGGCAGTTAAAAAAAAAAAAAGTCAGGAAACTCAGTAAGCAATTTTGAGGAAGAATGGCCTTCCAGGCAAATAGACAGTCAGAAAAAAAAACCTTGAGCTGAGAGATGAAAGAATCCTGTAGCCACTGTTATTATATTTTTTAAAAAGTATGTGGTAGAAAATAAAGTTTAAAAAACCTGGAACACTAAGAAAGAGATAGGGTATAACTTATTTTGAATCCCCAAAGATGGGGATAGCTGGTATAGATGAAGAAGTGGTGGACCTAAAGTTAGGAAGACTTGTCTTTGTGAGTTCAAATCTATTTATTATCTGTGTGACACTGTCCAAGTCAATTCAACCTGTTTGCCTCTATACTCATCTGTAAAATGAGCTGGAGAAGGAAGGCAAAGGCAAAATACTCCAGTATCATTGACAAGAAAATCTCAAATGTGATCAAGAAATGTAATACATGACTGAAAAATAACTGGACAACAAGAGAGAGAATGGTACATGATTGGCAGATTTGAGAATTATCGGCCCAGGGATGGTAATGTAATTAAATGCATGAGAGCTAATGAGATCACCAAATGAAGCAATATAAGGGCAAAGAGAAGGGGACCTTGAACTGAAGTTTGAGGGAAAGCTGTTTGAGAGAACATGACCTGGATAAAAATTCAGCAAAGAAGATAGAGAAGTAGTTATATAGCAGGAGAATCAGCAGAGTATTGTCCCAAAAATGTAGAGAAAAGAGTATAAAGAAGGAAAGAGTAAGCAACAGCGTTACAGGCTTCAGAGCTCAAGGGAAATTAGTATTCAATTCCCTTATTATATAATAAGTACTTAATGAATGTTTATTGATTAAATGTCCAACAATGCTCCAAATATCTTGCCCTAGAGAGTTATTCCTGCTTTTTAATGTGAATGTTTCCCCCAAGACTTTCTCCTGTCTTCTATTTCTTGTATCCATAGACTCTCTAGAATTCACAACACGTGTGATACCTAATATGCCGGAGGATTTTCTCAGGCTGTCTTGACATTATTAAGAGTATCAGTGGAGCCTTCTGATTATCTCAAACTGTCATCCTTTGTCCTTGCTAGTTGGCCAGCCAGTCCTTTCTTTCTGTTAAAGAATTCCTGGATAATATCTTGTTCTTCAGACAGGTGCTATAGCCTCCTTCTATCTCCCTTATGCTTCTTCATGGCTTTTTTTGTATGCATCCTCAGGCTTTCACTTTAGTTTTCCCTGATATTTGACAATACTGGTAAATATTAATATTAAAAATAGAGCATTGTGTTCACAGTGAGATTAAGGCCAATAAAAGGGTTTTGTTGGATTGCTTATGAAAAAAAAAAAGTGAACTTTTCTACTTTGTGTATTTTAAATAAATGTATGTTATACTAGATACTTTTCATTTCCATTTTGACACCTCATTTAAAGTCTTCCTTCTAGGGACCTGCAAATAAACTTTTAAATTCTGGAATAAATTTTTTAGAAAATGTTTAAAGTAAAAATGTCAGGACAGAGTTGTTTATATTATTTGGAACTAAAAGTAAAGGAAAATATGATGAGGTTAAAAATAGGGGTAATAGAGAACATTATATATTAAAAGGCACTGTGATTTGGTGAAAATAGTTCCATAATTTGAGTGAAAGCTACTAAGATCAAATCTAGGTCATGATCCGTGGGTAAACATGAGTCATACTCCGTTTTTTATGGGTCTCAGTTCTCTTATTTGTAAGATTTGGACAAAATTATCTTTAACTTAAATCTCTCAAATCTATTGCTCCCATGATTAATAAGTTCCCTATTTCTTAAAAGATAAATAAATAAGTAAATATCTCTCTTTGAGAGTATTTAAAGCCTCTTGCAACATAGCCTCAACCTCTTTTTTAGACTTACTGCATATTATTTCCCCCTTTGCACACTTTATATTGAAGCTACTCTGGCCTATTGGCTATTTATTATCACACTGTTTTATCTTGTTTCATGCTTTTGTACAAACCATCCACTGTACATAGAAAAATGTTCCTACTACATTTCATATTATTCTTAATTTCCTTCAAATTGCAGCTTAGGAAACACCTTCTAGACTAGGCCAATCATATTTTAACTTACAGGCTCTCTGTCAAAAAGCCCCTAGCAATCGAATTTTTATAAAGTGCTTAACACTTTATAAAGTGCTTGACATGTAGCAAGTGTTTAATAAGTGCTTATCCCATCTCTCCTTCCTCAATTTCAGGCAACAGTTTGTATATATTTTGTTTTGGTAATCTGTATATATATATTGTCCTTCTTTTGTAATTCTTTCAGGAGAATGCCAACTTTTTCAAAAGCAAGGACTATTTCGTGTTTATCTTTTTAGTGTCAGCACCTAGTAAAGTCTCTAGTACATAGGGTTTAATAAATCCTTGTTGAATGAATAAATGTACCTGGGCTAATATAATAGAATGGGTTCTCAGTTTCTGTAAAATACATCATAGAAAGTCCTTTTAATCCACAGCAAAGGGATATTTGATAAAAAACAAATTGATTACATTTTGCCAATAATGAAGGTTTCCCTTCCATACTGTGCTTAATATCTGGTACAGAAAAAAAAAATGAGAAAGAATGAGAATAAATGGAATCCTCAATTGTTTCAGTAGCCACTGAAAGGGCCTAAATGGGGTTGTCTAACTTGGTTCCAGAGTTTGGGATGGAAGGGCAAAGCTCTAATTGAATCTCATCTTCAAACAGCCAGTGTAATAAAATAGAAATAAGAGTGGAATTTCATAGCCGCTCAATTTGTGAACCCTTGTAGCAGCTCAATTTGAGAACTCCACAGAACAATTACCTATATATTAACAGATCATAGGTAAGTCTTATTTTTTTCCTTCTCAGTGAACATTTTCTGGCAATAAAACAAGCACTGCCTTCTTTGCCTTCTTTCCTTATTACTCTAATATTGCCACCAGGCTTCATTTAATAAGAAATAACTATGAATAAATTACAGCATCAAATTATGCACCAGGAGGTGACTTGGTATGAAAATCCAGACTGCGGCAGTGCCCCTTGAAGTTAATTCAAGTTAAGCTAGGTAAAAAAAAAAAAAAAAACTTCATTATTTCCTGAGAACCAGAGTTCTTTTTTCATTAGAATCATAGTTAAGCAGACTGCCTGTAGAAAGCTTCTTGTGACAGGCTATGAGGTAAATGAAGCTCATAACTGTGGGGTCAAGAGACTTGGCTTCTTGAATTTTTCACTAATTTGTGGCATGAAAGGTGTTTTTTTTAAAATAGAGCTGAACTCATAGACTCATATAATTTAGTGATTTTGAAGGAAAGACTCTTAGAGGATCTCTAGCTAAGATTTGCACCAGATGGGTACCATCTAAACAATTCATGGAACCATGGAATGGATTCTCTGCTGATTATTAGCAATAGCTGTATTTTTTTAATGAATGAATTGATGGATCAATTGAAGAGGAAACAATTTATTAACCACTTACTATGTGCCAAACGTGATGAAGATATTGGGGGGTACAAATAAAAACAATTCTTCTCTTATAAAGCTCACAGTCTAATAATTCGGGGAGTCAATACAAATAGAAAAGTTGAGCTGCAAGGAGGACTGAATGGTCTTGAAGTCCTAAGTGTGAAGTGGTGAGTACATGGAAAGAATTATAAGTTCTCAGGGTATACCAGCAAGTCTGTTAATAGTGTCCAATAATCTGGAGAGCAGAAAGTAATTTCTAGTAATCTTATTAGATAGATAGTAGGTATTCATTTAGGTGGTATAAACATCCTTGTATATTATCTGGTGGGTGGGAGGAGTGGAGAGCAGAGGGAAAACAACTCAACAGTACTGGGAAGAAGAGGGTATGTCTGAGAGACTGAATGCTCCAGGAATTCTGGATTCCCTGATCTGCAAGGAGACAGGGGAGTCAATGTCCAAACAATATGGAGGAAGGGGAAAGAGAAATTTTATAAAGGATTAGGAAGAGTTAGAATACAATTGTTAAAATAAAATGTGAGGAAAATGAAAAAAAAAGTGTACTTCTGTTTTTTTTTTTAATATCTCAGGAAAATGGCTAAATGGCCAATAAGAGAACCTTACACCATTCAAGAATTAATAGTATAGAATCATGAAATGAAATGTGAAAGAGACCTTATATATCAACCAGTCATTTTCTTCATTTTATAAATGAAAAACTGATGTCTTAACATCGCAAATTCTGCCAATATAATCCCTGCAAAAATGTTCCATGGATATTGATCTTAATTATAGCTAGAATTAATGCAACATATATTATGTGCCAGTCACGGTTAATTTTGATTGTCACAAAAAGCTATTGTTATGCCCATTTTACAAATGAAGAAACTAAAAAAAGAAAAAAAAGACATACCTATAGTCACACAACTAGGAAGAATCTGAGGCCAAATTTGAACTTGGGTCTTTTGACACCTCCTTCCTATTAATGGAATATTTGGTACTTCATGATTTTATCCAGCCTGAGATATTTGTTGAAAGCCAGACTTTATTTGGTCAGTAAGAACAAGAAAATGACTTCAACAGAAGACATGGATATTCTCGATGTGTTTTAAAAACAAAATGAGCAGTTTCTAACCTGTTACTACATAAAAATGGGAAAATCCTTTCTGAATATCTAAAGCCTTCCATAATTTAGTTTGACCTTCATGTCAATTCTTATCTTAAAATGCTCCTCTTCATTGAACTATATTTCAAACAAAATGTTAATCATCCCTGGATCATTATATGTCCATTATACTTTTAAAGACTCATCTTGAATTGCCTTTGGAAGGTAGCTGAGATTAGTTAATAAATACTTTAACCTGACTGCAAGTATTTAAGTTCACACTAGTTAAAGCTATAATTATATAAAATACAGTAATGCTTTCCAATGAAATATAAATTCAAATAATGCAACAATTTCATGAGATGAATTATTCTCACTTATAATGGGGGGGTGGATCATTAGACCCACCAAATCCATGCTTATCACATGGTAAATCCTAGCCCATGATCCCTCACAGGGCTCTTTCTGCACTCCTTCTTACCTCAGGGATAATTATATGATTTCACTTCCATTACATCCTTCTCCTCTTTATAGGGACCTGTATATATAAATATAAGTTCCTTCTTTGAAGTCAATCCTATTCAGATTTCTATAATATATCTCCTAATCTCCTTCCCCTCCAAGTAGCAATGCTCTCTTACCAGATAGCTTTCCAAAGTGCTTTCTCTTGATCATGCCTTTGCATTTATTGTCCCATGTCTTGAACTATTTATTTATATGTCATATCACCTCCATTATTTTATAAAATCCTTTGTGGAAGAGAATGTTTCAATTCACATTCAGAACTAAACAATCTATAAAAGCAAAAATGGATTCTTAAAGATTTTACTCAAATAATACAGATAAAAAAAAGATAAAAAACAAATCATACAGATAGAACTAGAGAAAATTTTGTTTAATTCATCTTTGATGATAAATATCAAGCAAAACATTAAAAAATAAAAGATTCAAGTTGTTGACCAAAGAAATTAATCAATGTCATGGAAGATGACCTACTCAAAAAAAGTATTTGCCATTAATGTATGAGTGTTAAAGATATATGGCATTTTGCAGATTACATTGAGCCATAAAAATAACAAGGCTTCTTTGATGAAATCTACAACCATTCAAAGACAGTCAGCCTAATATTTCATATAATAAAGAACAATGAGATGAATCATGTAAATTGTTCAGATTCTCACATGCAATTGGATGGGAATTAAAATGTGTTATTTCATCAGCCCAAATAGCTTAGACAAACTATTCCATAGATACAATGAGCAGGATCCAAACTGATTTTGAAAGTATAGATGGGGGTCATAAACAAGTTGGTGGAATAAAGGCAGGAACTCGTACAACTTCTCTGCCAAAAAAAAAAAATCTCTAGATTCCTTTAAATAGTGATTCTGAACAGATGTTAGACCATTAGAACACCTCAAAAGATGGAGTAGAACATTTTCCAGCTGAAGACAATTTAGAATGTCAGCAGAAAAGTTCTGTGACATCAGGATGGGAATCCAGCACACAATCCCAATGCAGGCTGTATTGGCACACCTGGCCCCAGTGTACCAGTGCAGCCCTAGTCCTGGACCCACCCCCAGCCCTGGACCATATCAATAAAGCAGGAACAGGTCTAAGAACTTCTCACTCCGTGGCCATCCTGGTGGCTTCCAGACCGCTCAGTCCAGAGACATCAAAAATGATTCGGAAGGTCAGCAGAAAATATCTCTGGCAACAGGATAGGATCCCAGTGCCCAGTGCTGGGTATTCTAGTGCAGCCCGGATCACAGCCTGGGCCCAAGTGCCAGCAGAGCAGGATCTCTGCATCAGCAGCAGAATTGGCAGTTTCTAAACCTCTCACCTAGAAGAGGGTAAAAATGGCTTGAAAGTTGGCAGAAAAGGTTTGTCAGTAGCATGAGAGGGCCTTAGAATACCAGGAAACTAAGAATGGATGAGAGCAGTGGTGCTGATGGCAACTTCCTGAGGTCTCAGATCACAAGAGTTTTCTTCATTAGAACTGAGGACAGATTCTGTTGCTTTAACACATTACAACTTACTGCTATATTGGAGCAGGGATGCTCCATAGCACAAGAGTGCTTGTGGACAGGTACCTAGACGAATCTCTGAAAATAGCTGTATAAAAACCAGAGAAACTTGGGACAGTGCATCTCCAACCTGGAAATAGAACCTTGCTTTAACAAAGAGTTGAAAGCCGAGTAATAGGCTAGGAAAAGGAATAGTCAACAGAAAAGTCTCTGGCTCCTGAAAGTTACTGTGGTGATAAAAAAAAGATAAAAATATACACTCAGAACATGATAACAAAGTCAAAACTCCTACATTCAAAATCTCCAAGAAAATAAGATTTGGGATCAAACCTTGAAAGAGTTCAACAGGGATTTTGAAAATCAAGTAACTGATATAAAAGAAGATTAATTAGTAAGACAATTGAGAGTGGTGCAAAAGAAAATACAGAACAATAATGAGAAGAATTCCTTAAAAATCAAAATTTGCCAACTGGGAAAATAGGTACAACTTTACTGAGGAACATAATTCCTTAACCATTAGAATTGAGCAAATGAAAGGTAATGACTTTATTAAAAAACAAGATGCAATAAAATAAAAAAAAAACTAGGGGGAAAGCATGTGAAATGGGGGGAGACACAGTTAACAGTAATTGCTGAAAAAAAAGTAAAAAAGAAGATAAATGAAATGATCAGAAGATATGAATGATACCTAAAGGGCTATAAAATCATGAATATCCTTTGACTTAACAATACCATTATTAGACATGAATCCCAAAAGGAATTTGAAAAAAAAAATGAAAGAAAAGGACCTGTATAAACAAAAAAATCTTTATAGCACTTTTCTCCTCAAAGCCAAAAAAAAAAAAAAAAAAAAAAAAAAAGAGAGAGAGAGAGAGAAAAGAAACACATCAAGCTTTAAATCCAGACCATCTGATTTCAAACACAGACTACTTTATACTTTATACTGCATCATATTGCTTCTAGCATTATCAATCATTTATGATCAAGAATAGAAGTTTAAAATGTGAGAAGAAAGCATAAAAGATATCCTATACACTGCATTGTTATCTATGAAATATTGAAATGTATAGAGAAAAATATTCAGGTCTAGGTAATTGTTAGGGATGTTTATGGATATAGATGAATAAAAATCATATAGGATGAGATGATGTGCATAAATTACAATTTGTTCAATGTAATATGCCAGAATAGTTAAATTATCATAATATGCAGCCACTATATAATACTGTTCAACGTATTCTGTTCTTCATTGATAATTGAATGTATTTTATGGATTGAATTGGTTGCTCTGAGAACCATAGTGCCCAAAATTAGGGAATTATTAGTTCCATCATCCCCTGCCTTAGCCTTAACATCTAGAATATTGCCATCAGGTGATATATTTTTGGGAAAAATATTAAGCTTAAGGACTCTAAAAGAAAATGACCAAGATGGTAAAAGGAATAGAGAATATATTATATGGAAATCTTTTAAATGGACTGAATTTTGTTGAACTTAATTAAACTTCTTACCTTTTCTTGGATTCCGTAAACTCATCTTTGAAACAAGGATTTTGAATTTGCATATTATAGAGTTCCTTCCTAATTCTACATTCCATGATATATGGGTTCCTCAGTTATATCAACTACATAGTAATATACACCCTTTACTACTTTCATATTTGCTGTTATCCTATTTTCTAGCTTTATAAGTTGTAAAGCCATGGCTAATAGAATTATTTTTTCTGGGTTGTGGAAAAATATACTTGAAGCCATTAGAGGGGGAAAACATGATTTTGAAAGAAACTTTTTTATGAATTCATTATAATAATTCACATATATACAACACTTCATATTTTATAAAGTATATTTCTAACAGAAAAAAGAGAGCAACATAGTTGTTGCAAATAAACATGTTACACATAGGTAAACAAACTCATTTAAATAAAATAATTAATCAAAGATCACACAATAAGTGTTAGAGCCAGGATTTAATTCTAATTCTTTTGACTTTAAGATTCTTGTGTTAGACACTATTTCATAGTGCTACTCAATTACCTGGTCTCAAATGTTTAAGATATTATTTAAAGAGTTTCTTTAATGTATTTATTCCCTTACTTTGAGAATTTTGGAGCACTTTAATGGAGAGGTTTGGGAAAAATATAAAGAAATAGTGAAAGAGACCAGAAAGGAACATATAGAAATAGAAAATCTGTAGTTCTATGACTGTGCAAGTTTGGGGTTTGACCAGCATTGATGGAACCTCTTTACTTAACCTATAATTAGAGAATCCTTGTTTCTTTAATAGGAATTTTTATGACTACCCTTAATGAACCCTCTAATAAATAAGTAGGGATTAGAGAACTATTGAAGAATTTTGAGTAGAGGAGTTACATGATCAGATATATTCATATGGAAGAATCACCCTTACAAGATACTACAGGATGGAATATTTAATGTCTTTTGCAGGATGAATTTTCATTTTTCATTTTTTTTGACTCATACGATTTTTATTTTTTTTATTGTTATAATAACTTTTTATTGACAGAACCCATGCCAGGGTAATTTTTTACAACATTATCCCTTGCACTAGCTTCTGTTCCGATTTTTCCCCTCTCTTCCTCCATCCCCTCCCCCAGATGGCAAGCATATGTTAAATATGTCACAGTATATCCTAGATACAATATATGTGAGCAGAACCAAACAGTTCTCTTGTTGCACAGGAGGAATTGGATTCAGAAGGTAAAAATAACCAGGGAAGAAAAACAAAAATGCAAGCAGTTTACATTCATTTCCCAGTGTTCTTTCTTTGGGTGTAGCTTCTTCTGTCCATCCTTGATCAATTGAAACTGAGTTAGATCTTCTCTTTGTTGAAGAAGTCCACTTCCATCAGAATACATCTTCATACAGTATCATTGTTGAAGTGTAAATGATCTCCTGGTTCTGCTCATTTCACTTAGCATCAGTTCATGTAAGTCTCGCCAGTCCTCTCTGTATTCATCCTGCTGGTCATTTCTTACAGAACAATAATATTCCGTATTCATATACCACAATTTACCCAGCCATTCTCCAATTGATGGACATCCATTCATTTTCCAGTTTCTAGCCACTACAAACAGGGCTGCCACAAACATTTTGTCACATATAGGTCCCTTTCTCTTCTTTAGTATCTCTTTGGGATATAAGCCCAGTAGAAACACTGCTGGATCAAAGGGTATGCACAGTTTGATAACTTTTTGGGCATAATTCCAGATTGCTCTCCAGAATGGTTGGATTCATTCACAACTCTACCAACAATGCATCAGTGTCCCCATTTTCCCACACCCCCTCCAACATTCATCATTATTTTTTCCTGTCATCTTAGCCAATCTGACAGGTGTGTAGTGGTATCTCAGAGTTGTCTTAATTTGCATTTCTCTGATCAATAGTGATTTGGAACACTCCTTCATGTGAGTGGTAATAGTTTCAATTTCATCATCTGAAAATTGTCTGTTCATATCCTTTGACCATTTATCAATTGGAGAATGGCTTGATTTCTTATAAATTGGAGTCAATTCTCTATATATTTTGGAAATGAGGCCTTTATCAGAACCTTTAACTGTGAAGATGTTTTCCCAGTTTGTTGCTTCCCTTCTAATTTTATTTGCATTAGTTTTATTTGTACAAAGGCTTTTTAATTTGATATAATCAAAATGTATCAAAATCAACTGTAACTAAAAATTCTTACTCTGGACCATTTATATGCCCAAGTTCAGGTTTACCCTTTGTATGTTTTATGTAGTCAACCCAACTTAAAAGGAGGTATATGGTAGTTAGGGAAAGGAAATCCATAACAAAAAACAGCATGAAGTCATGTTTCTGGCATGATAATCAGTTCAGATTTGGGTCAGGTCTATTTACTCTGATCTGTTTGCCTCAGTTGTTCATGCTGTTTTATATTGTCTTTTGCTGAATTACATCATTTCACAACATTGCAACATGGATATAAGGGGATTACAAACTTAGCTATCTCAGAAATGTAACAACCACCTCTATTTTTTAATATATATGCACAATTCTAATCCCAAGGGATTCATAATCAGATTGCGTATCTGGAAATAAGTCTGAGTTTTCCATATTAACTGCACAATACTACAAGTTCTAGCAATCCAATTTTAATACAAATCTCTTCTGTCTTTTGTAGCTAAACTTCAAAATGCTTTCTCTAACCTGTTGCTCAGCCCTTTCAGTTGTGTTTGACTCTTCATAATCCTATTTCAGGTTTTCTTGGTAAAATTACTAGAGTGGTTTGCTGTTTCTTTTCTCCCTCATTTTATAGATGACATTTATCCTATTTTTCTCTTCTCACTCTCTTCATAATGCCTCAAAAATGTTTTCCATCCTCATCATTGGATGAAAACTGCTCTCTTCCACCCATCAAA
This sequence comes from Antechinus flavipes, assembly GCF_016432865.1. Classification (NCBI taxonomy): domain Eukaryota; kingdom Metazoa; phylum Chordata; class Mammalia; order Dasyuromorphia; family Dasyuridae; genus Antechinus; species Antechinus flavipes. Next base: position 89,304,515 of record NC_067398.1, on the reverse strand, counting down.
TTTAATGGACTTTTCTCAATTGTTATTCTCCTTGTTTAGTGCCCACAATGTGCTAGGCTCTATGCTAAGTGCTGAAATTACCAGGAAGGGCAAAAACATTCCATGCTGCCGAGAACTCCCATGTAAGTGTGAATAAAGGGAAGAAGAGAGAAAAAATTATATATATATGTATATATATATGTACAAAGAAAATATCTCTGAGATAAACTGAAAAAAAATTCAAAAGGTAGTCATTGTCAGTATGGCTACCAGAAACTCTGTAAATCACTTTATATAATCGTCATTCTCCTTTCTCTGCATTTCTTGGAACAGTTAATACATTAGATATTATCTTCCCTCTAGGTATTTGCAAAGTCATTAGCTCCTGATTCTCTTCCTACTTATCTCTTCTCTTCTTCACTGTCTGTTTTGCCAGATTTTCTTACAAGTCATGCCTTTTTTAACTCTAGGTCTCCCTCAAGGTTCTAATCTGAGCTCTCTTCCCCTCTCCCTATATACTACTTCACTTGGTGGTTTCATTAACTCCCCACTATCACCATCTCTATACTGATAATTCTCAGACACCTATATAACTCTAATCTCTTTTCACCTATAACCTCACATATCCAATTACCTTTCAGACATCTTAAAATAAATTTCAGTATGCATCTTACATTCAGTACTTTACAATGATTAGTATGATTTCTGTTCCCAAACTCTAAGACAGAAGCTTTTAATCTGAGATCAATATTTTTCCTTTCTTTTTAAATTTTAATGCTTGCATCTCAAAATGAATATTGTTGCTATTTAATTTTTTGCATTTAGAAATAGGATTCTGAGAAATGCTCACAGGCTTCATCAAAGTGGAAAAATAATCCGTTTTATTTGCACATATGCACACACACACACACACACAAACACAAAAACAGATTAAGAATCATAACACCAAAAATTATTTCCCATCTTGAAACTGTCTTATATACTGTCATCATCATCATCATCATCATCATCATCATCATCATCATCACTACTATTATTACAATCACTTACATGCTTATTGTGCCTTTAGATTTGCAAAGTGCTTTGCACACATTATCTCATTTGATCTAATCCATTACCCTGGAAAATAAGTGTTATTATTAACTCTATTTTACAGATGACAAAATGAAGCATAAGATAAATGACTTGACTTGTACAAAGTTCCTTGTCACTATACTGATAGTGCCTTCCCTATGAAATGCTTTTAAATTTATCCTAGAGAGATTTTTGTATGTAATCGTTTACATTTTTTCTTTCTTGTTCCAAACCACTAGCAGCAGGGATTGGGACATCTTGGCAGCCTGGGACTGAACAGTGTCTCTAGCACACTGTAGGTACTTACCAAACGCTTGTTGACTTGATGATTTGGGATAGCTTGTTGGTGGGTTCATATATGAAAATAGCCATATGGAATAATTTGCTTTCATACTTAGTTTCTTTCTGCTACTTGTTTTACACACTTACTGAAGCCTTGTTCACATCAATCACTGAAGCTTCTGGAATTTCTCTCATTTTCATGACCCTGATGATAGATATTAATCTAGCACTCATACTTAGCAGACCATAGAAATATCTCTTTTGTGCTTCATTTAATGTCTGTTCATTAAAATTTTATGAATGACACTGCAAATATGTGCCCAATGCCAAGCAAGCTGTAATGGCTATTGTTGGGTTCCTACAGTTCAGCATTTTCTATGTCGGTTTTACAACATTTTTCTCAGGCATTGGAAATACATTTCCCATCTGGTGGTTATGTTCTCATCCCTTACTTTATATGAGTACTCTCTTTGCAATGTCATTTTATGTGCTTTGCAGTTCAGGCTAAATGGAAAGCAGCTGAAAATTTCCCTATCAAAACCTCCTGAAGAAGCATTTATGATTATTGTAAATGATGAACTAAAAAGTTGGCTTTTTATTTTTAAACTATACAAGCTGCACCTAGATCATTAATAGCTCTAAATAAAACCCTAAGGATATATGTGTATATATATGTATATATATATTTAGAGAAGTTCTATGAGATAGTGACCTATGTCTATTGACAAGTTTTACTGTCAAACAGGGAGAGGAATATGTCCTTTATTTTTTTATTTTATTGATGGGGGGGAAAGTACATCTGGTAAACACATCTCTAGGACTGTGAAATAGAACTCTCCATTAAGGGTGGAACTGAAAATCGACCAATCATTTTACTCATATAATGGGTTCATTAGTTTCTCTAGGTATAGATCATTAATGACATAAGTAAAGTCATAAATAACATACATATCATGTGTGCATAATGCAAATTTGAAGGGAATGGCTAATATATAAACAACAAAGCTGAGATCCATTAAGATTTCAAATGTCTGGGTTGATGAAGTGAACCTGTAAAAGTGAAATTTGGTAAGAATAAGAGTTTTAATCACTATAAAAGTAGACAAGAAAAAAAGCTTAGGCAAAGGTTGACTTAACATAGTGGATTTGACTGCACTGTCACTGTCACCAGCCTGTCCCAAAGAATATTTCTCATCACCAGAAATTTCATTATTCTAGAGATTGCATCAGCTTTGGTGCTCATACTCTCTCATCAATATCCTCAGTACTTTCAGACTTTTTTATTAGAGGGCTGGCATATGAAGCAAGATCTTTTAAAACCCACATAAAGAAGAATCTCAGTCTAGCCATTTCCCAGAAGACATAGTCCTTGGATTTGAGTTCCCCATAATCATGTTCCCACTCTGGTTATCTTTTCCTTCCCACAATACCTAGTTTCAGTTTCCTTTTGTGTGTTGGTCTATCCATTAGACTATAAGCTCTTATGGGCTGGGACTGACTTACTGACTTTTTTTTATCCTTATATCCCTGATGTTTAGCACAGTGCCTAACATACAGTAAGCAGGTGTTCAATTAATTAATACTTATTGGATTGAATTATTCAAAAGATGACTGAGGGATGTTAAAAGACTCCAGAGTATAATATAAAGCTGAGGTGGAACAGCAGATGACATTGGAAAAGGTCATTTAATCATTCTATATCTCTGCTTATTTATAAAATGAACTGCTTAACTTCAGGCTTTTATTAGGATAAAATGAGATGATACTTGTAAAGTACTTTATAAAACTTAAGTCACTAAATAAATGCTATCATTATCTTCACCTCTTGCAGTAGTAGTTGCAATAGTAATAGTAGTAGTAGTAGTAATAGTAGTAGAAGTAGTAGTAGTAGTAGTAGTAGTAGAAGTAATAGTAGTGGTGGTGGGTTAATGTTAGTGATGTTGGTGGTAGTGGGAGTCTTATAGCAGCCAAAAAAAAAGAAATTTGACTTGAGACTGCCTAATGCTTCTTACTACATAGTAGGCACTTCGTAAGTATTCATAGATTGTTTTCTTTTTCTTTTTATTTCTAGTAAATTTATTTATTTTTAATACACATGAGTTTGAATGATTTCCAATACTACTTTTGTTACTTGGGCAAAAATATTATCTTCTTTCAGAATTAGCTTTTTCCTTTGTAAAATGAGGGTTGGGTTAGATAGTGTTCAAGCGTCCCTAAAGTTGAAAGTCTGATTGAAATAATTACATTAGGAAATATACATTACTTTATGAATCATGTTGGGGGAGAAAAATCAGAGCAAAAGGAAAAAATCATGGGAGAGATTAAAAAAAATGAAAATGTATTGATTGATATTGTCTCCTTCCTTCTTTTTCTGGATGCAGATGGCATTTTCTGTCCAAAATCTATTGGGATTGCTTTGGATCACAGAATCACTGAGAAGAACCAAGTTTTTCATAATTGATCATTACACATTCTTGCTGTTAGGATATATTCAGATTTCCCACTTCCATGCTGTCCCTGGTAGATACATTTGAGTAGAATAGTGGAATAGAAGTCACAAGTTTTCAATTTTTTTCCAAACTCCTACATTGCATAGCTGAATGATTTAAACCATGCCACTTGAATATTCTTTCATTTTCTCCATTTGGAAAGAGAGATAATATTAATCACTTTTCCTTTTGCCCTGGAGGATTGGTTGGCTAATGAGTTAAGGAAAATGTTTTGTTTTTCCTTAGATAAATTCTGCTAAGCATAAAACAACACCAGAGTTTATTAATGTGTTTACTCCCTTTTGGCACAGTGGGAAGGTATTCATATAGAGTAGACATATGGGAAAGCTCAATATAAAACTAAGGTATAAGCATCATCATTATTATGCTAGTACTCAAGCTGTCCCTCTGGTAAACTGAATAACAAAAGGTAGTGGCTTCTGAATTAAAACCTGTTAGAAAAAAATAGAGGAACCCAAAATGATCTAGCCATATTAACAGGGATAGATAATGTAAAACATGGGAAATTACGATCTTCATGGCTCTCAATGTGACCAAAGTAATTACCCATAACTATTGTGGAAGTTGATTTTCTCTCTTCAACTTGTCTTTTTTATTCTCTCCACAAATTGCTTTATTAATCAGTCAATCAATACCACTGACAAATATAACCGTGATATCTTTTTTTATCAAGAGAGTACATTCCCTTTGCTGTTGGGAATGTTGTCATTATTTTTCAACTGCTTTCTCATTTCTACATGTGTATTCCCTTCAGCTCTCTAGCCAGCTCATCTGAGATTATTCTCTTCCTCTTCTGCTTCATCCTGCTTCTTCTTATTATTATCATTATCACCACCATCATCATCATCATTAGTATTTATGTGACACTTAAAAGTTGTAAAGAACTCTACACATACTATCATTTTATTCTCACAATCATAAGAGATAATGTTACTATTATCCCCATTTCAAAGCTAAAAAGGCACAAAGTGATAGAGACTTTCCCAAATTTATACACACACACATACACACACACACACACACATATATATATATATATATACTTATATATGGATAGCTATAGTTATAGAACATGAAATATGACAGATGTAGAAATAAAAGCTAACTTTTATATAGCTCTAACTCTATGCCAAGCACTGTGCTAATCACTTTATAAATATTATTTCATTGTATCTTCCCAGCAGCCTTTCAAGATAGATAATATTATTATCCACATCAGAAGCAAACTGAGACAAAATTCATATGACTTTCCAGGTCATGGAGATAGTCAGGGTCTGAGACCAGATTTGAAATCAGATTTATCTGATTGCAGAAATATAATTCACAGTATAAGAATTTAAGAGCAGGTATCTTCTCACAATGGAGCAGGATATGGGAAATCACTCCAGTATTTTTGCCAAGAAGACCCCAAATGAATTTAAGAATAGCCCTATATGACTGAAATGACTGAATAATGACAAAAATTATTCTTTCTCAAAGTTCAGTATTTAAGACCCTAGAAGGAAAATTGAGGAGTTAGATTTAATAAGAAAACTTTTTTTTAAAATTTCTTTATGTTTTTAGAGTGACAATATACCTGGTGCCAAATTTGATCAGGTCTTCCTTATTCAAAAACCAGCACAAGATTTACATACAAAAGCGAAGAACTTTATATCTAGAACAATTAAAGTATTCATGCAAAATAGTTATTAAATGTTTTCTGTGTTCTAGGTTCTGAGGATGAAAAACAATAACAAAAAAAAAAAACAGACAGTCTTCATCACTAACGAGTTGATGTTGAGGGTGTTTGGTGTTGGGGAAGGGAGATGGTGACATGTAATATGGAGATAGTTAAGTAAATTAATTTGAGAAGAAAAAGAACACCTAAAATTAGAGTAAAGGAAGGAATTTGGGTGAATACAAAAGCGCAAAATTAAAATAGAAATTTTGTTACAAGAGGTAACCATTTTGTTACTTTGAGAATTTCCTTAGAAATTAATGCCAAAAAATTCCTCTCCACTAGTCTCTAAGTCAAGAAGAAGAAGAAACAAAATAAAACAAAACAAAAATCAAAACATACTTCTTGTCCAGATTTTAAGTTCTTGAGGGCAAAGACTTTCTTTTGCCTCTTTTTGCAATCCTAGCACTTAGTATAATGCCTAGTACATAATAAGTACTTGACAAATATTTGTTGAATTAAAATGAATTATCTTATGATCCTATAAAATGTGAAATTAGCTCTTAGAATACTGTCCTTGAAACATAACTAAATTATGACAATGATGACAAGTGGCCTTCTTCCCCTATGAAAACAAACCTCCCAATCAAACTCCCTCATGAACTGAGCACACATACTCTCGCTTACAATTCTCACTTATGCATGATTTATGCTTTGCAAGGGAGGAAGATTATATTATAAAATACTTCATTTTTCTGAGGATGAAGGTTTTTTTTTCTTTTTTCTTTTTCTTTGTCCAAACTATCTTCCATTCAATAACAATAGACCACTAACTCTCTTTAATAATGATTTATAATTTACAGAGAAGCAAAGTGTGTGATAATTGTCATGAGTCTAGAAGAATCCTGCCTCTTATCCTTACTAACAGCATCATTACAGACAAGGCATTTACTATGTCTAAACCTCAGGCAACACTCAAAGGCTACAATCTAGAGAAATGTTAAGTTTCTGTTGATGGAGGGAGTTCTCAAGCTGAAAAATAACAGAATATTATATTCAACATCACATATATTCATATATATGTATATCTAGATATGTACATATGTATGTGTGTATATCTCTCTATCTCTATAAATTCAAATGCATGCACATTAATATATAAGTAAATAAACAGGTTTAATTAATGTTTGGTTGATTGATTATGCTCCTTTTTTTCATGAAGAATTAAAAAATAACAGAATTGGGTGAAAGTCAAGTTACAACATGTCCTGCTAGGACTGATCACCCCCCAAAATACTCAGAATGTTCTACCACAGATCAAGCAAAAATAATACATCCAAAGATATGTGTGTGCATGCACACGATATGCATATGAGTATATACAAATATACATATAAATATATACATATATATGAATATGTACTTATATATAGATATAGTTGTAGAACATAAGATGCAGATGACAGATGTAGAAATAAAAGCTAACTTTTATATAGCTCTAACTATGCCAAGCACTGTGCTAAGCACTTTATAAATATTATTTCATTGTATCTTCCCAGCAGCCTTTCAAGATAGATAATATTATTATCCACATTTTAAAGAGAAGCAAATTGAGACAAAGTTCATGTGACTTGCCAGGTCATGCAGATAGTTAGGATCTGAGACCAGATTTGAAATCAGATTTATTTGATTGCAGAAATATAATTTACAGTATAAGAATTTAAGAGCAGGTATCTTCTCTCAATGGAGCAGGATATAGGAAATCACTCCAGTATTTTTGCCAAGAAGACCCCAAATGAATTTAAGAATAGCCCTATATGACTGAATTGACTGAATAAAACAAAAAATATTCTTTCTCAAAATTCAGTATTTAAGACCCTAGGAGGAAAATTGAGGAATTAAATTTAATAAGAAAACTTTTTAAAAATTTCTTTATGTTTTTAGAGTGGCGATATACCTGGTACAGGAAACTCGCATTGAAGGAACTCACTAACAATATACAAGAGTGTTTATTAGGTAATTTAACCAGAGATACAACTCTGTAGAACAAGATTCATTAGTGTCATTTTGAAACTGGATTATTTGGGATAGCTCCTGTGAAAATTTCTAACAGGAAAAAAAATGCCCTAAAGAGTTCAGTCTGGTTAAGTGTTTTGTTTGAATATAAGCTCCCATCTTGGGGGCCATTTGGACATTTTATTGAGTGATGCTAAATGAGAACTCAGTATTTTTGCTTTGCTGCTCTTCACTATAATGATTTTGACAAGTCCTTCCTGCTTCTGTAGCTATTGATTGTATTGTGAGCCTACAGCATCAGCAGTAGTGCTTAACGGTTATATATAGCTTACTATGTGCCAGGCACTGTGCCAAGAACTTTCCAAATATTATCTCATTTGATCTTCACAACAAACCTGTTAAGTAGATGCTAATAAACAGGGTCCATCACAGTGCCAGCAAAATCTCCCCTGTAATTTCCTTTTGACAAGGTGTCTGACTCATTTACCATCTGTGTGCTGGAGAGAAAAGTACATATATATATATATATATATATATATATATATATATATATATGTCACAAAGATTAGAGTTCAGATCTGGTCTCAGACATTTATTTGCTGTATGAGCCTGACAAAGTCACTTTCCTCAATAACAAAATGAGGATAACAATAACATTGTCCTTATTCTTTGGAAGTTGCAGTCTATTTAATCATACAAGTTTTAAGTCATTATGTGTATGTATGTGTATTTTTATACACACACACACACACACACACACACACACACACATATATATATATATATATATATATATATACAGAGAGAGAGAGAGAGAGAGAGAGAGAGAGAGAGATACATATTTGGCTCTCCCTAAGTAGTTAAGTAAAAGATGCACTTACAAAATAACATGAATTAAGTAAAAGGCAAGTAGTTCATTCCTATACAGGGAGAAATATTTCATAGAAAGTACTACAGTGTGCAATACATACTTAGTAGAAAACAATTCAGTAACTTAATTTCTAAGAAGTATTTAATCTTCTGGGAAACTGATAGATACATCTTTTCAGAATATAAAAAATTGTGGAGTTGTTTTATATTTTCATTCTGACTACATAGCCATCTTTTATCTTATTTCTGGTGGCTACTCAATTCGAAGAGTATTTTGCCTTTGCTACAAGTCCACTCATGTCACTGATACAACTATCACCACTCATAGTCATTTCCACAAAAACTAATAGTTTTCTAAATTTCAAGTATGCAAGAATTTCTACTTAAGGAAAACAAACAGGGAAAAGCAGTAAAGAGAGCACAGAGTCCCAGCACAAGTACATCTCATTAAATTCCCCAGAACTAATTCCTACATGGTTATCAAAATACATAAAGAGTAGAGGCACAGTGCATAGAGCATGAGGCTTTACATAAGAGAAGGTCCACTTCATGAGTTCAAATCCAGCTTCAGATACATCCTAACAAAGTCACTTTCAGCAAGTACCTCTGTTTCCTCATCTGTTAAATGAACTGGAGAAAGAAATGGCAAATCAATCTAGTATCACTGACAAGAAAACTCCAAAATAAGGTCACAAAAAGTCAAATCTAACTGATCAAAAAAGGGAACAAATCTGACTTTTTTCACCTCTTATTAAAATTACATTAATTAGTGTTCTCCAGCCCAGAGTACATAAGGTGGAAATTATTTCTTTTCACAGTTCTCCTGAGTCATCTGCTCTCTTGGATCAACAACCAATAAGGTTGTTCCCATTAAATCTGGTAACTCACGAGTCTGGAAGTCTAAAGTTAAATTGCCCACTAGAAATAGGAAAATATCTACTTATGCTTTATATAAACTCATGTTAGTGAGGGTTTCCAGGATCCTGGGAGATTAAACTCCTACAAGTATGTCAGAGGTAGGAACTAAATACAAGACTTCTTGCTTTTGGGCCTAGTTCTCTATTCACCATGTTGCCATGCTGCCTCTCATAAACATGTCTAGTTTGTTTAAATTTCCTTCCCTACCTTGGGACTAGTTGGCAGTAAAATCTGAAGGTGATTTAAACACTGAGCTGTAGGAAATTGTAACTTGTTGCAAACTGCCTTGCTGTACAACTCAGGCAGCACTGAATTAAATTAATGTGGTACTTTAAGAAGCCAACAGTAAGTATGAACCCTCGATCATACTGCATTCTTCATCCTGTGCCTTTGTTTATTGCTTACATCAATACCGTGAATCACCCTGGCTAATGGGAGACAGGTACAAATGGATTCCCAGAAAATTGGTGGGAGGAGCCAATCTTTTGAATGAGTAGTTTCCCTCTCTTCCCTGATCTTATTGTGATCAGAATTGCCAAGAAAAAGCAGAAAATCTACTGTTTAAGAATCATAAACTTAGGAGAGTGTAGTCTAAAGTTAGGGGAAAAATAAGTTCTTGTATTTTAGGGCAACAAGAACAAAAAAGGAGAAAATGAGGAAATAGCTCTTTTTTTTTTTAACTACATGGTTTTGGAGAAACTAGTAACTGATTCTACCTTCTGGCTTTAACAAGAAAACTTTGTATTCTTGTTCCATTGACTTGCAGTTGTCCAAAAAAATCAGAATTGTAATTGAAGGCCTCCTTCCTCGTTGGTCCTTTTTTTCTTTGGCTGTGTGAAATGAAATAATTTTCTTTTATAGAACTTTAGGAAAATAGATACATGGACATTTCTATACTTCTCAATGACCAATCAAAATAGAATTTATTTCCTAATTCAGTTTTCCCTCTGGAGAATATTAAATTTATTGTGCTATGCATGGTAAAATTTGAGATCCCCTTTTTTTGGTATTCCTTTTTTTGAAATACATTTGCAAAAAATGAAAGAGATTTCTGCCATATATTTGTTCTATTTCTATTCTCTTCTTTCAGGAATTTCACATCTTATCTTATCTACTTTTATTTAGTAATCTGTGAAATATATTGGACTGGTTTATAATCTCTCCTCCTTCCCCACCACATTCTACTGACCCTGTTTCTACTAATAAAGTTAAATACTTTGTATGCTGATTTCCCAGCATTTTGAACCTGGAAGGAAGCTTTGTATAGAATAGTCTCTGAATCAGGATAATCGGTGTTCAACTATCTCTTTCTAACACTAGTAATATAACCTTGGATAAGTGTTGACTGCAGATAGTATAAATTCAAGGATTATATGGATCTTTTAGATTTGTTCACTATTTCCCAAAGGCAAAAAAAGGTACCAGTTTCCTACCCTAAAGATGTCCACATAAGAAATACTTCATGTAAATTACTATACACATACAATACATACATACATACATGTAAATGAGTAAAAAATTTTTAAATTACATGTACATATATATGCATATACTTACATACACACATACACACATAAACATAATACATATGGAAATGCAAGTTAAATATATTAATGATGGAAATAATTGGTGAAGGAAATCTTCCAAAAGAGGAATGACTACATCTTTCTATTTTTCATTTTCTTGGTTTTGTTCGGTTTTGTTTGGTTATTTATTCATTTTTCCTATGTTAGTAATTTGTTCAGTTTCAGGAATTACAATTATATAATTTTTAAAATAATGTCTGTAATATTTTTTTTTATTCCCTAACTTATAGTCTTATAGTATATGTTGTTTTCAAGGGCCATCTCCAGTCCTCCTGATCTGTAACTGGTCATTGGACCTAGATGGCTCTGCAGGAGAAAACAAGGTGGGTGACGTTGAACAATCCTATTTCACTTAAACCCAATTCTCTTACATGGTATAGTGTCATCTACCTGAAGGCGTGATGTTCTTTGAGAATGAAGGAAAAACAACAAAACTAACAATAACAACAACATAGGTTGCATGCAAGAAAGGATTGAACCCCGATGTTCCTGATTCCAGAACCAGTCTTCTATTCACTATGTCACACTATCTCTAGCATACTAGTATTTAGAAACATCATACTATTGAGATGCATGTGAGTATTTGATATTTCAGATACATAATGTTTCTCAGTAGCATGTTTATTTTATTTTAAAGTTAGCAAAATAGTTTTCACAGATAAATAGACTAATAAAAAAAAATCATCGCTGCCCATTAGTCGTGCTGCTGTTTGAGACAGGGCATTTGTCCATGCTAACTAGCACAACCAAATGATGATAATACACTAAACTTGTATAACTTAAAACACTGTCATGAGAGAAAATCAATTGAAGAAATTGAATGAAAAGCATTTGTCTAAGAGAAGATTTTTATCCAAAGACAACAAAATGTCAGAACTAAAAGGAATTTTAAACATTATGCAATCTACCTTTTTTTCATTCTATTTACAGATGAAAAAGCTGGAACCAGTAAAATTTGTGGACTTTGCAATTTTTAAAATATATTAGCAACAGATTAAGTACTAAAAGTCAAATCCTCTAATTGCTGTTAGAATGTTTTTCCCCTCAAGTATAACTGTTAGTTGAGAGACCTATAAATAATATCATACGAGGAAAATTATATGTAGACTCTTTAATTAATAGAGAAAACTATTGACAAGTAGGGAATCAGCAAATATACAATGCCTAGCCTCATTTTAAAGTTCTTTTTAATATAAAAGTGTCACTTCTTCACTACTCAAATGTGACTAGCTTCTATGAGTTTCTGTTTCTTTAATTCTCGGGTTTGGCAATATGTTGTCATTTCTATTTTAAAAATTATAAAACATTTTACAATTAACATTTATAATATATACATGTGTGACTAGTTAAGAGGAAAATATAAGTGTAATGATGGAAAGGAAAAAGTTTAATGAAAAAAGGAGAGAACCAAAAAAGTTGGTTGGTTATTGTTAATTAGCATAGTGTATGCAAATGAGAAAGTATCCAAACAGTCATGGAGTAATGAACAATTAGATCAGGAAGAGAAATTGAAAATCATCACATCTAAATCTCTTATTTCACAGATGAGAAAACAGAGTCTCAGAAAGGCTCAGTGGTTTTCCAACTGTTACACTACTAGAGGAAAAACTCTACAAGGAAACATGAATCCAGTTCTTAACTACCAAATTGGTTTTTAACAATATTGCTCAGTCTTTCCAGTCATGTCCAACTTTTTTTGACCACATTTAATTTTTTTTCTATTTTTTTTGTAAAGACACTGTAATAGCTTGCCATTTTCTTTTACAATCCATTTTGTAGATGAAGTAACTAAGATAAAGTGAAATGACTTCTTTGGGAAGCACCTTAAGATCATATTTGAACTCAGGTCTTTCTGCCTCCAGAGTCATTGCTCCAACCACTAAACCACATGGTTGTCCAATGTTGATAATTTTTATTTCAAACCAAAAAAATTATTTCTACCATTATTTCCTAATATTACTTACGGCAATTAACTTGCATAGCAAATTCAATCTTTGTATATTGTGCTGAGGTAAATTGTAGGGCAGACTGTAAAAATATGATTCCAAATTTAAATTAATAGCATTTGAATGTGTTGATTTAGTGACAACTCTGAGAAATGGAGACAGATCGAATCCTCAAGTTGTTTCCTGGAAAAAGGTTTTTTTTTTTTTTTTTTTTTTTTTTTTTTTTTTGTCAATAATGTGATAACTTAGGATTGAATATACAGGTCAGTCATACTATTGTAAAATAAAGGAAAGCTTTGTTGGAAAGATGATCCCTTGGAGAATAGGTGAGATTTCACCGGACAGAGGTAGAGATGAGAACCCCCAAGGAAAAATATCTATTTGAAGACTCTAATAGAGGTAAGAAACCATAGAGTATCCTGAGGTCACAGAGAAAATTCTTGTCTTACTTGTTTTAGGTTGTAATAGAAAAAAATAGTGGAAAACAATTACAGAAAGTAGTTTTAAGCAAATTATGGAAGGTCTTAAATGCCATGGATAAGATTTTTTAATTGTTCGGTTTGTCCCAAAAGGACAACTAAGTGGATAAGCACTGCAGAAAGAAAGATTTCAGTTCAATATAAAGAAGCACTTCCAATAAATCAGAAGTTTCCAAAAGCAGTTTATGTTGCTTGGGGACACAGAAAGTTACCCATGATCAGACATCTTCAAGAGAAGAATGGATAACCTCTTACCAAAAGTACTGCAGAGAGAATTCTTCATCTTGTTTGAGATAGACTGATTGCCCTGTAAATTCCCTTTCCACTCTAAGCTTCCTGATTCTGGGAGATTATAACTGTATTCTACATTCAGTGGATATTTAATGAAGAAATTGTGAGTAGTGAATAGATAATATGTGCATTTGGGAACAAAATCATCTGGCTCAGAGCTAGGAATGGTAAGACTAGCATGTCAGACATAGGGTAAGAAAAGAATAACAAAGTTAAGAACACATCTTAATGGCAATTTTTTTTTAGAAAAGCACACCTTTTAAGTGCCAAATAAGCCACTTTATACTGAAAACTCAAAGTTTTGTGGCACACAGAAAAAGGCAAGAAGTACAGTGGTAAAACTCCATGGTACAGGTAGGAGAGAAAATCACAAATGCTTTGCCCTGGATCAGGCTAAGCTCATTAAAAAATTGGCCCATTCTCCAATTCCTGAGGAAGTGTATAAATTACATGAGGAATTAAATCAGTATTCTCTTCTAGTCCTCAAGCATAAGTTATTGCCAGTCTTTGGGAAATGACAATCTGTACACTGCTATAAATTCTGAAAAGGCTTTTGGCTGAGCTAAGTAGTATAATGCTGACATGTTGATATTGGGCTCCAATTGGGAAGATTGAGAGAGATGCTGGATGGTGGAATTCTCTTGGAAGCAAAGAAAAATATGTGTAAGTCAAATCCTTTTCCTGTTAGATTCACCCAAAGAAGCAACAAATCAGTTTGTCAAAGGAACAATAGAATATCTGCAGTTGGTGTAAAAAAAATAGAAAGAAAAAAAAAGAAAAGAAAATCTTTGCAAGAGAAAAACATCTCTTTTGCACAGATGATTAATGCTTATGGGTTCTAAAAACTCATTAGTGAAGCTCATCAGGGAGATGTAGGTATCATCTTGGGTCATGGATGGAAAGTATATTCTAAATATATACCACTAACATTCTGAGCAACCAGTGTATCTTAAACTGATGTGAAAAATCCAAATGAAACAAATAGAAATGAGTTTATTATTTTAATCTCTTATCCAACAGTTCTTATTTCATTTGATATTTCAAATGTTATGAGATGTATCAAAATATTCAATTAAAGTCTAAAAACTCTTTTCCCCCCCTTAAATTGTGATAAGATTTTATTTCTGAGCAAATGAAAATGCCTGATTCCAAGGGAATTAACTTTGCTTCACTTAGACTGTTTATAGGATGTCAAAACAACTTATCAGTTTAGTCAAATGACTATTCAAGTCAGCTATCGAAAAATAAAATGATACAAAATAAAACAAAAAACAGAGGGAACAATCATTTAAATTCTATTCACCAAACATTTATTAAGTATCCTTTTTGAGTCAGGCACTATGATTGGCACTGGAAATATAAGGACAAAATGTGAAATCATCTCTGCTCTCAAAGAGGTAACATTTTATAGAATGGGTGGCAGTGGTGGTAAAAATAGTATATGAACAGAAATATGAATGTAATGTAATATAATTTGTGAAAGTTGAGACTACTACCAGGAAATCAAAATAGGTTTGCCGCTAGAAGTTCGGCCTTGAGAAAAGTTAAAAATTTTTAGAGAGAGAAAGGCATTCTAGTCATAAGAGTTTGATTCTTTTGAATTATATAGCCCAATGATCTTTGTAGATTTTGATTCAATCTCTGTTGACTCATTCATTGCCATGGTCTCTACAGAACCAGATTATAAGAATGAGGGAGAGGGGTAATAAGCTAAAGACAACAATAAAAACCTCATCAGCAAATTGAAAAAGGTTCCTGTGTCAATGCTTTCATCATCTTTTACTTCTAATTCATGAGGAAAATTTGGGAAATATGGAAACATATATCAATAAAATTCATATTTTTAAAGTCCATGAAGTGCTTTCCTCAAAAGGACTCTATACATTAAGAACTTCATTTTATGGAGAAAAAAAAATGGTAATTCAGAGTATTCATAAGCATATAATATAGATTTTGAGGGAAATTTAATTGATTATTTAGCATAGACTTTTAATTTTACAGATCAAAAAAACAAGTCTTTCAAAGCCATGAATATAGTGTGTGGCAACTGAAGAGTCAAGCCCTGGTTTTCTGACTTGAAATCTATTTTTATTTTGGCGACATTAATGCAGCTTTGAAGAACTTTCCTCAAGGGGCATACTGAGAATTAGTGGCAGAAACAAAATTTGAATTTATGTGTCCTAACTCTATATCCAGTGGCTTTTTCCACTATTAGCTTACCCCATTTTCAGCAGGGTAACTTCCATAATCAGCAACTTTCTGTCTTCCCTTCCTCAGTGCATTTCCTATCCAAGACTGAAGTTATTCATCCATTTTAAACCTCCATGTCATCATTTTTTCTCATGGGTTAGCAGGTATCTGCCCAGGTTTGTTTTACCTTGCCCAACTCCAAATCCTAGTTAAAAGTTTTCACTTTCACTAAGCACTTTAAAGTACTACCTCTTTGATTCTCACAACAATACTGGGAATTAAGTTTTATTATTATTCCCATTTAACTGATGAGGAAATTGAGACAAATAAAAGTTATTTGGCCTAGAGCAAAACAACAGCAACAACAAAAACAGAATTCAAATTTGGCTCCTGATACTTCCTAACTGTGTGATCCAGAATAAGTCACTTCAACTATCTGTATCATGGGTCCTTCCACTGTAAAATGGGGTTAATGATTGCACCTGCCTCAGAGAATCATTGTGAGGATTAAATGAGATAATATTCATAAGTGCTTATTCTAGTGCCTGGCATATGGTAAGTGATAAATAAATACTTCTTTCCTTCATTTCTTTTTACATTTAACTCCAGGACTTAGCAGAATATCTGACACTTAAAATGTATTTTCAACCTCATTCTTTCATTCATTCATTCTATTTTTAAGTGATATAAATAAGTTTCTTAGTCAGATATAAAAGAATCTAACTTTGTTTTCAAAAGGCCTGACTTTAAATCCTAGCTTCAATGCTTCTACCTTTGTGAGTTTGGCAAGTCACTCAATTTCTCTGGGCTTAATCTAAAAAAAAGAGATGACATTTGACTTTCTTCCAGCTCCTAATCTATAATTTTAAGGTATCTTCCAATTTTGAGATTCAGCATGTGAAATGATCCTATATTATTTATTTTATACATGTAGATAAGTAGTATTTATATATACATCATAAGTTATGTCAAAATTTTTCTCGATGAAGTAAAAATGGATAACTAGAAACAATAGTCATAATCATATGCTTGAAAGATCTTAGAATATAGTCCTTAGAGCATCTAGAACTCAAAGCTTTAAAAACAAATTCTAAAAATGGATTTACATGTAATTGGGGAAAATAAAATATTAAATAAATGGAAAATATAGTCCATGAAATAAGATATTTAAGTGATTATTTTAATGATAAAGACAAGGTAGAGTAGCGACTGGATCTGAGATTTCACTAGTATAAGGGAAATCATCGGTTGGGAAACTCCTTCTGTCAATACAGGCTAGTACCTTCCTTAAAATTTATAATATTAGAAATTTGCCTAAAGGACTGAGAAGTTATAACTTTCCCAGAATAACTCAGACAATGTCAATGTAGAACTTGAACACAGTTCTTCCAAGGTTCAAGGCAAAGTAATAATCTACTATACTATATTGCATTTAAAAATATAAGAAAAGAATAAAAAGAACTGTAGCACAAACTAAAAGGTTAAAACAGTTCACAGGAGGGAAAATGTTGGATGGATGGATAGATGGATGAATAAATGGAGAGATAAATGGATGAAATGCATAAATAGATAAAAAAAATGAATACACTAAATGATAGGTAGGTAATTTGTAGAGTTCAGAAGCAATTTTAAGAAGGCCATTGGAGGTATATTAAGTATTGAAGTAAGAATAAAGTCTGAATAGGGAATGAGACAAAGAAAGAAAGTCAATATAGGAAAAAGACAATAACTTTTCAATTGAAGCAATGGCATTTTTGGTAGCTAATTTCATTACTGAAAATGAATGAGTTTTTGAATTACAGACAATAAGGAGGTCCTGGGGTCAAAAGCTGCTTTGTGGTACAAAGCCTTAAGCTGAGAAATTGTTGCAAATAGCACCATTCATGTTGAGAATTTTTATATTATGGAGGTACTTTTTAGGGAGTTAATATTCCCAATGACTGCTTTTAGTCCAAAAGAAACTGCCCCAAAGCTAATTATCATGTTCTGTAGTGAAGTTAATAAAATTGCTTCCTAATGGAGCTTTCTCCTGAAGAAGTCTTTTGAATATTTTCTGCCTGAAGGGTCTTGGCGTCAGTAATGATATATAATGTTTACACTTTTTTTCATACTTTTATAAAATGGGCTAAAACAACTCCAGAACAAAGATACCTAAGCACTCAGAAAGCAACCAGATCCATTCATTCTTATTGCATATGAGGAAAACAGCCATGGTGACAAAACCCAGGTTGTTCTGTATAGGCACATAATTGTGGAGTTAGCAGTTTATTTTATAATCATTTGAAATTGATAACCTGGATAGAAGAACTTTTTTTTTTCCATAAACAAATATGCTTCTGGAAAAAATGTCACAATTAATCAGAGGGCCTTGAACAAAATGATTGCAGTTTTAATCGGAGCATTTTAAAATATGCATTTTCCTCCTATTTGAATATTCATTTATCATTTAAAATTAATATTTAAGAGAAAAACATATTTTTGAAATTTAGATATATTATATAGAAAAGAACTGTCTTTGAAAAACTTCAAGAACCTTTTGTCCCTACATACTTATATATGTATATTGGCAGTTAAAATAAATAGTGGCTAGAGCAGATTTGGAATTGGGAAGACTTAAATTGAAAGCCTGCCTCAAACATTTAGTAGCTTTTGTGATATAGGGCAAGGCAATCTTCAATCTGTCTCAGTTTCCTCAAAAGTAAAATTATGGTAATAATTATACTTACCTCACAATGTTGTTGTAGCAAGTGAAATAATATATTAATTTTTTTAAAATGTGTTTTATGGAACAGTTTCCTGGAATAGTGGATAGAATGATAGGCCTGGAGTCAGAAAGACTCATCTCCTTGAATTCAAATCTGGCCTTAGGCACTTACTAACTGTATAACCCTGGACAAGTGACTTAACCCCATTTTCCTCAGCTATAAATAAACTGGAGAAGAAGACAGTGAACTACTCCTACAATTTTTGCCAAGAAAATCCCAGATGGAGTCAAAAAGTTAGACATGAGTGAAAACAATTAAAAAATAATGTGCTTTATTATATTCTACTTTCTTCAACCATAGGCTATTTATACCCTACGTATGTCACTTTTTGTCTGGAACCCCAAACTCTTACCCTGATTCTTTTCTGGATGTTCTTCCTCTTTATGGGGCTACATCATCTTATGTGAAGATGTTACTGGATAATTTGTCTTATGAAATCTTAACCCCGAATGACTGGAAATCCATCGCTAAAACATGTCTTGAACCAGGACAAAATTTATTGTGGCTTTCAGAGTTTCATGAATTATGTAGGATTCAAGCCCAACGCAATAGGCAAACAGGAACTATTGGACAAATCACTTTTGACCAACTAGCTGGTGAAGGTCAGTATGCAGAGAGTTCAGAACAGATTTATTATCCCATAACAGTATATGAGCAAATTTCTAAGGCTGCAATAAAAGCTTGGAATTCTCTCCCTGGACAGAAAGATGGAAATAATGCTTTCACAAAAATAGAGCAAGGTCCCAATGAACCTTTTGCAGATTTTGTGGGACGTTTACAAACAGCTGTAATAAGAACCATTGGAAATAATGCAGCAACAGAAATAATGACTAGACATTTGGCTAAGGAAAATGCCAATGAGGTTTGCAAAAGAATTTTATGGGGGCTAAACAAAGATGCTTTTTTGGAGGAGATCATTAGACGCTGTGCCACAGTGGGCACAAATGCTTATTATGCCCAGACTATGATGAACATGGAAAGACAAGGTCCTTCTTTGCAGAGGAATTCTAGAGAAACTCGTCGATGTTTTCAATGCGGAAAAGTTGGACATTTGAGAGCTCATTGTAGATATGGAGATAGAGTGAGAAGACAGGGTGAGAGAAAACCCAAAACCTCATGTCCAAAATGTAACCAAGGCTTTCATTGGGCCTCTAAATGTATATTGACCCAGAAGAATGAGAGGCAGGGCCCAGCTCCAAAGTATCAATCAAAGGACAGGTGGAGCATGATAGCAGCTGAGGTTACACCGAGAGAGACTTTAGAAATTCAGAACTCTGATGTCATCAACCAACAGAAAAGCAATCAGGATTACAGTTGGGAAGAATACAGGCCTTTTAAGACAACAAGACAATATCCAATGCAAACAACTCCAATGTAATTACCAGATGATGAGGAGAAATCCCAAATTTGGTAAATAGAAGGGAATTAGGTTAACCGCTTGGGGAAGAGGATCTGCTTATATTTCCACAGATGGAGAAAGAATCAGATGGCTGATAAGGAGACTGTCAAAGAACTTTAAAATCTTCAGCTTTTAGTTTTTGAAAAACCAGCAAGAATCATTGGGTTCCCTGAGATGAAAAATTGTTGACCTTTTGCAGTACTTCAGAGCTTACAAGAATTATTAGATTCCTGGCACATGAACTAATGGACAATGGAATCCTATTGGACTGTTTCTAGGACTTATGGACATGTGTAAATTTTCAGGATGATTCATGTTATTTGTTACATTACTACTAGCCTGTGTTATATTGCTATGTGCTTATGTAAATTATGTGTACTGCCTCCCATATTGATGGATTTATGTATACCATGTATATCATATTGATGGATTTATGTGTACCCCTTCAGAAACCCACTAATCTGATTAGATTTCCTATTTCCTTTGGTGTTTTCATCTAACAAAAGAAAGGGGGAGATGTTGGAATCCTTACTAACTGCTAACTAATTAGAGTTGATCTAATCTTACAAGAAGATGTTTTGGGCAGAACCTGAAACAAGGTACTAAGTAGAACTAATTAATACAAGGCTTGTGTTCACACCTTTACTCATTGGAGTTCAATGAGTTCACACCTCCCTTGAAGCTCTTTGGGCCAGAGAGCACTAGCATAAATAGAGCTTCAATGGGCCAGTCAAAGAAGTTCTTCAGAGGAAGAAGCTACAAGTCGAGATTTCACCGGAATGACATGAAGAGCGGTGCTGGCTCTGGAGGCTGAAGAAAGCAGAGGCAGAAGCAAAGGACAAAGTGGCAAGAGCTCTTGGAACCAAGCAGAGAGATAGGCCTCTAAGCTAACCGGGCTATATTGGAGATAATAAAAGATCTGAACTTTTATCACCTGGCTGTGTCTTGAGAAGAAAAAGCTCACCACATTTTGGCACCCGAACAGGGACCGATTCAGATCCATCTGAACTAGATCACAACACTTCCTTAGCTATATATCTGCAGGTTTTTTTCTTTTTCTTTTTCTTTCTCTTTTTTTTTTTTTTAAATCCATGGAAGGCAACATGGAACAATAAAAATGGATTTGACAGCAAAGGGCAAAAATTGTTTCTTAGCCACTATCCTGTGCTGTATTTCTGTGGCTTTCCATTAAATGCAACAAATGAAAGGTGTTTTTGCTTTTCACATTGATTGGCCCACCTGCCTCCTTTGTAAAACCCCTTTAAGGGGAACAACAGATCCCAAAAGGCAACATATCCAAAAAGTGCCTTTTAAAGTTTAGCAACATATCCCAGAATTTTAAAGAGTAAGAAATATTAGGAAAATAAGGAAAGAAGAAATCTCATTGTAGAATACCCATCTCAGGGCCCCACCCTGGAGAAACCCTGACTCTTCTCAAAGTTTAATAAGAAGGTAAAATACCTACTGCCAGCTAAATGATTATAATTTATTTTAAAGCAAAGCAATAGCGTAATTTTAAAATATAAATTGCCTTGAGCTGCACTTCTGCATAGCTGGAAATTTGAAGCTATAATCTAATTTCTGTGTTGTGCAAACAGCGATCAAGAGCAGTATCTCAATAGCTCAGCATTTTAAGATGAAATAGAGCCTCCATGCATTTCTTTTATTGTATCTTTTTTTGTGCTGTCATCATGGAGATTTAGAGAGCTCTGAAGTCCCTTGTAGTTATTTCTTAATGTATACTAAATGACAAGTAGAAGCCACGTACAGGATGGAGTTGGAGAAGCTAGTTCTGCTTCAACAATCTACTCATTGGTCATCGATGATGACACAGTGGGTATAGTGGAAGATCCTGGGGTAATGCTAGGTTGGAGGAAGACATTCAGAATAAAAGATATCAAAGAGCCCTATATAGTATAATATAGTATAGTATAGTAATATATATATATATATATATATATATATATATATATATACACACATATATATAAATAAACTTTTACTAAACTTTTTTTTTACTAAAGTTTCCATTAAGTATTTTTATAACAATTTGACAAGAGAAAGAATGAAAAAAGCAAATAAATAAAACATCTTTATTTTCCAAGATAACTATAGCTGGAAATAATTCTCTAACCAAGCAACAGAAACATATTCTCAAATAAGCTGTGCAATATGTGAGATGAAAATAATTGTTTTAAAATTAACAAATATAACTTGGATAAATGTGGTGACAATGACACTAAACCTATTGGGATATACTTGGATCTTGCACAGTGAAAGGAAAAATACTTCCTCTCTCATTTACTACCAGTGTAACATTAGAAAAGTCATATGTCATTAAATCCTAGTGTGAAAATAAAGACTCTAATTAATAATTGATACAATCTGAAAATGTGGATTATGAGAATCCAAAACATTTCACTGACAGTTAAATATAAAACTAGACAAATATTTATCTCTCACTTTGAAGTTATAACTACTTAGACTTCTATGGTGTCCATCATAGGCCATTCATAAAAATAATGTCAAATGCTACTGGTTTTGGACAAATGCTTTTCCATGTACTGGGGAAAAAAACACAATTTTTAGAAAAAGTACTTTCAGAAATTCTAGTTTGGGAATGTATAACATTAAACTCAAGTTTAAGGAGAAAAAAGCTTGTGAGTGATATAGGCTTAGATTATTTTGTTTCGCTTTTCAGTAGCTTCTAATATTTGAATATGTATGTGTATATATATATATATATATATATATATATATATAGCACACATATACATAGATGAATATATACAAATGCTTCTTTGCATCTGAGCAACCTTTAGTATGAATTGATAATATAAGGAAAGGAAGAACTAGTTAAAATTTTGGTTTTAAAAGATTAAAATAAGTTAAATAAAATTCCAGTAATGAACATCATTGACTTCAAGAAATCAATAAGGCAATTTCAGTGTTTGTAAAATGATTTACTATGTAACCCCAACAGTATATTTTCCTTTGGGGTGAAACTATTGATTTTAAGGAAAAAGAAAAAAGCTCTATTTCCCCCTTGCTCCTCTAACAGTAGAGTTGATGGTAGATAGCATCTTGTCTCATTACATGTATTTATGCTGGAGAAATGTAGATGTTCCCTGTTACCTGGGAAAAATAACAGTTCACTGCTGTAGCAACTGGTCATTTTGACACTAAGAGTAACAATACATAAATGAAAAGGGCAGGCAGTTGGTTAAGAATGGAATAGGATAAAAATAAGCTACATTAAATGCACACTTCAGTGCATAGACTAAGAATATGTTAAACTAGAAGGACAAATTCAAAATTGTTTTCTAAGTCCTCACATTCTAACTGGAGATAGCAGACATATGAGAGGTCAGAAGCAAGATACATGATAAAGCTTAAGGGTTTATAGGGTTGAGTAGTAGAGAAAATAGAAAGGCAATGGGGTATGAAGTCCACAGGGCCAGGGAATATTGTAACTTTCGATGGTTTTTAGAGCCTGGTGGCAAGGAACGTTTTGTGGTCTTTAATCTTACCAGAAGGCCTGTAGTTATTGCTTTTCTACTCAATGAGGAGAAGTTAGTGGGCATATCAATCTCACATATGAGAGGCTGGAGGTTTCCGTGATCTGGATTTGTGTCCCCTGGAAGTGGGAATCCTGTTGGGATAATGGTAGGCCTATTAATGGAGAGGGTTTCATATTGGTCTACTTTGCTCTACTCTGGTGTCCAATTGTGGGTTCTGAGTATGTATTGGTCAAAGGGGAATCAATAAATCTTAAATAAAATCTAAAGAAAAGCAAAGTTTAATAAAATGAAACAATGTATTCATATTTGTTCTCTTTTTTTAAGTTTTAAGAAGGCAACTGTGGTACCTAGAAAGAAAACAGAAAATTTGAGGTTAAAAGAATAGAGTTTGTAGTTGAAATCATATAAAACTATAGAAGTTGAAATATATTAAATGATTTTTGTAATGAGTCATTTACCTAATGAGTCATTAGGTTTAAATTCTAGTAGTTGGGGAAAAATATTGGAATAGAAGGTAATCCAGTGTGTTATTAAAATCTTTGCAGGAACTTTCTCTTCTCTGGACTTTATTTTAGTCATATATAAAATTACTTAAATGAATTAGATGATCTCTAATATCCTTATAGCTCTAATACTCAAGAATTCTGTGATTTAAAATTTACTATTACATGTTTAAATATAGGAAAAAGGAGGCTAGTGACAAGGTTTCTTTGAGATAAAGGATAATTACCTGATATCACACTATATACATATGAACACACTTATTTTCCTCCCCACAGTTGACCTGTAATTTCATTGGATTAGGAGATTCCTGGTAAGAAAATTACCTTTGCCTGTGCACATCTCCTCTGCTTCTATAGCTAAAAGTTTTTTGTTGTATATCAACATAAATATATATGAGTTGAACTGAACTATTGAGTAATACTAAACTATTGAAATGATAATTTCCTGACTGTAAAGTTTATCTCATACACATGGGCTTCTGTGAATATATTTCTGGTAATATCATATCATAAAAAAAAACCTATTTGAATGAAATGATATAGAATATTTTTATTTCATATTTACTATATCCCTGATAACAAAAGATGACTTATGTAAAACTTCACAATGCAAAACGTGGTGTATTTTCATAATCTCAATTGGAACAATATGTTTGTGATGCAACCAGAACAAGAATTATTGACCAGTTTTATTCTGATGGTTTATGTTAACATGATGGTTATTTTGAGTTGTTGAAAACAGTGACAATGAGTCATAGAGGCACAGATTCTGTTAGTCCAACTAATTCTTTAAATCTTTAATTTCTGTTTAGTAACAATCTATATCTTCTGTATAAGGATAAATCTACTAAACTTCATGTTGTCATCATCAAAGCGTCATAAATTTTTTGGTCTTTGAGAGCAATTAGTTTTTGAGATAAAATTATAAAATGACCTTCAATTCTTAGACCATTCATATCTGTAGTGATAGAGGTGAAATATTATCAGGAAACAGAGTAGATAGTATTAAGGAAAAAAAGAATTTGTAGTATATCTAAAAACTAATTGAATTGTTGGTGCTCTTAATTTGGATTAGTTGTAAAGAAACTATATTGAATTGAATAGGTGTATGCACTTATACATGTAATTGAAAAGGGAATTAGCAGTCATTTACAGAGTGATGTTCTTAAAGGAACACATATTTTGGTTCACAAAGTACTTAGGGATATAGAGGACATATGATCCTGATATATATATATATATATATATATATATATATATTATATATATATATATATATATATAGGCTGAACAAAACTTGAAAAGAACCTTAAAGAAAGTTGTTGGGATAATGCCATCTGAATATTAGAAGGAAAGAAAACCAATGGAACCAATTCTCCCATAGGTGTGAATGACTCCCCAGAATAGATGGCTCTTCAAAATAGAAGTCTCATTAACCCTAAATGAATTTCTAATTTGTTGGATTTCAGGTACTTATTCTACCAGAGTGAAAAGAAAATATTCAGTTAGTGGAGGGAAAGAGTGAGTAATATATACACATATATTTAGAAAGCATTTGATTTGCTAAAACAAAATGGAACTTTGTCTTCTTTGTTCTTCAAACCATCTTCTCTTTCTAACTTAATACACTTGAGGGTATCACCATCCTCCCAGTCCTGCAGGCTCACAATTTGGGTGCCATTCTTGATTTCTCACATTCTCTTAATTCCATATTGGATTTCTTGTCAAGTTCTGCTTCTATCTTGAAAATATCTCTCAGACAGAGTTTCTTCCCTGATAATATGATAGTTCAAGCCCTCATCACCTCATGCCTGGAATATTGCAACAGCCTGAATAGTCTTCATATAATCACCCTGATTCTAATCTCTGCTCACTCAAGTCCTTCTTTATTATTCTTACTGGTTTTTACTCATTTCTTCTCTATTCATTAGGACAAACACTCTATTTCATGAATCCATTTTTTGTCAGTGTTTTTCCTCCCGGCCCTGGTATCACTGGATCACAGACTGGGTGTGAAAGGAGTAAGGTATAAGAAGACTGGAAAAGATTACTAATGGCTTTAAAAATCCAATAAGATTTTATGATCTTGGAGGTAATGTGGAGCCACTGGAGTTGATATAACAAGAGTCAGACCTGCAGATCATGTTCATAGCTGAATAAATAATGGACTGCATATATGTTTCCATTTTGTCTTCCCCTATTAGATGGTGAGGTTTTTGAAAAAAGGAATTGTTTTGTTTTGTTTTTACCTCGCTTTGTATCTTCAATGCTTAATACTTTTAATCTACATGAAGTGTCTTTAAATAGAATTCAGAGAATGTAGGTAACAGAAATTCTGGTTGCAAATGTTGTAAATGACATGCTAAAGAATTAGCAGCATGATCAATTACTGAAATCATATGGAATAGGTCATGACCAACAGAACAGAAAGAAGTGGTCACAGTGATTGTGTTTTTCCAAAGATTTTTTTTTTTCTTTAAACAGTTCTCTATTAAAGTTTTATTGTGAGTTCCTCTCACCATAAGCTTCAAGGACTTCCATGAAAGGATTCATTTCCTTGTATTTTTATAATAATTATACTACAATCCTATAAAATACTGTCTGCATATTTCTTGTTTATCTATTTAAATACCAATTTAGAATGTCTATGTATATCTTGTTACATATGTTAAAAAATCGAGTATCCATGGTACACTGAGAGCTTCTCCATTACTTTTTTAAAAATAGATAATTAACAAAAGGATAAAGCTATCCCTGAACTGTAGCATTTGCTGATCTTTGAAGGCATATAACATGAGTTATACTGAACTACTATGAAAAATTAATGGCTCTGATTCCAGCAGTACAACCCTGATTATATACTATATTAAATGGTTAAATGAAGTAAGATGTAACATGGAACTCACTATTTAAAAACAACAACAAAACAAATTTATTCTGAGTTCATAAGTAATTATTTTAAAAGACCTTTCTCAATGACCATTCTTGGCTCTTGCAAAGAAACTAGAAAATTTTATTTCCTCCCTATTACACAGAGATGGGGATAAAACATTGCATTTATTATAATATTTGGCTGAGGTTGTATTCATTTTTGATAAACTTCCCCCTGCATTTTATTGTTTGTTTTAAAGTTTTTTTTGTTTTGTTTTGTTTTGTTTTCCCTTAGGAGAAGGGAATTGATTGGGAATAATGATGATGTAAAAAAAATGATTCAGAATCTATCACTATTTTTGGTATTCTAAATGTTTCAGTAAAGCTGGTGGTGACTTGGAATTATCATTTTAAGTGAGACATTTCAATATATGATGTGGTGAAAATCCACAGAGGAAAGTGAGCATGCATTGCAACTCTAAACTGGGGAACGCACTGAATTTAGCTTCCTGTGTTATTTATGGAGGAAGACAAGGTTTCTACTTTTTTCGAAAATCATAACTTGTTAAATTTAGTCGTCTCTACATTTATATAAGTGTATGTGATTAAGAGGATAGTCACAATTTCCCTGATTTCTTTTTACCAATACAAGTGCTGCTAAGTAACTGATTAATATTCTGGGAGGCAATTTCTTCTCTTGAATAAGTTGACTCCCTGGTGTGTTACATGTTTAACACTTTGGGAAACTGCATTAATATTTAGAGGCAACTGAGGCCTCATTTTAGATAATTTAAGCCAAAGGACCAATATATGAGAGGGCTTTATTTAAGTAAATACAAGTACAACTGTAACCTCAAATTAGAAATTTCCTGCATCCTTTTGTGTTGAAAATGGTCTTTAAGACTGGTGAGTCTAAATGCTTTTATCAGTCACATACTTATATCTCATTTAATGCTTTAAAAATTACAACTTAAGAAATATCAAAAAAGCTGAATTCCTTTCTTTTCATAGGTAGAAATGCTTAAAAAAGAATGTGGCACTTAAATAGAATTATCCAATGTAACATAAACCGTGTATATCTCAATTTTTTAAATGGTAAAATACATTTAAAATATTTTATTTTAATGGATTTCCTAAGGATCTTATTTCTTATTTCTTATGCTTTATGTCTAGCTCTGACAGAAGAATGCAATGTTAGTTCTTTATGGTAATCATATTTTGAAAGAATTACAGGTGGACAGGGATTATATCTGGATTCATGAGGAATAATCAAAAAAATTAGTCCAAAGTCTTCCTACTTTTATTCATCAACAAATCCAAAATTAAATTAAAGGTTGTCAGATGCTGAAAAATATGAGATATATGTAGAAATAGGAAAACCTGTTTAAAAAAAAAGAACATAGTCACATGTTTTCTAACAATTAAATACAGGAAGAATAAGAAACATCAAATATTTCTTAAGATTTGTTAAGTTATTGTAGTATATTTAAAGATTGTTTCAATTTCCCTGTCTCCATCTAGGGAAAAAATAATTTTATGCCTTTTAAGAGATATGTCTATCTCTCTCTTCTCTCTCTCTCTCTCTCTCTCTCTCTCTCTTCTCTCTCTCTCTCTCTCTTGCTCTCTCTCCACACACACACACACACACACATACACACACACACACACACACACACATAGTTTTATGCATCATTTTAATATTGTTTCATTAAGAAAATTATTTAGATATTTTCCTTAATCCTTTGAAAGGAATTAATTTAAACATTTAAAATATAATTTTTAAAAAGTTAATTATTTTAAAATAGGAGAAAATTTTCTCTCATGTTTCTTTGACAAGTTCATTATGAAGACTATCACATTTCTATTTTTGAAGTGCTTTCCAATTTAAGACTCAGAAACACAAAATATTTTGCCTAGTGAGCTTCAAAATTTAATGGAGCTTGATAAAGTCCAAAGTATTTTTTTTACCGAAAGTCCTGTAAATATCATAGAATCAAAAGTTTTTAAAGGCCCATTATTGTTTGTTTTTCTGACTTTAGCCAGAATAAATATGATCTCAGATTTAATATCATTCAGCTATTAAAAAAATACTAAACAAAACAAAGAACAATATCATGACCTTTCTCAATAAAACATCCCAATGTTTAACAATCCTAAATATGAAGAAAATATTTTTATATAAAATCTACAGACCTCAGTTTAAGTTTATATTTTCCACTTTTTAAATTCAGTTTAAAATCATGTCTTCTTTTCTGGAAAAAATAAATTAATCTTTCAATAACATGAGTTTATAAGCTTTTTTTGTGAAATGAACAAGAAGTCATTCTTTTTGGGAATTAAGTGGATTATTTTGTATACTATAGACAAAAAGAAAAAAAATTGTCAAACATTTATCAATTTGTGAGAACCGGATTGACTCAACACTTTCCAATTCCATTTTAATCTCTTTAAGGATATTTACGTTTCCTATTTTCCTATTTTTCATTATTGTTTTTCTATTCTTTATTTCTTTCTGATTAGATAATATAGAAAATATTTTCATTTTGCTGGTTCTATGGATAAAAGAATCTTCCACTGATATCATACAGGCTTTTTGTTTCACATGGTGTAAAAGGTCAAGCCTTAAGGGGCTCTGAGATTTTTACTAAAGCATTGATATTCATCCTATGTGCTGTGCACTGTGTGCATTCAGGCCACACATTGAGACTGTCCCTACTAGCAACTGTTTTCTACCTTCTCTTGTGAGTAGTAATAAAGTCTCTTAAAACTAGCTCTGTGTGGGATGACACATCTTATCTGGACTCCTCTGCTAAACAACTTTTAAACCTGGTGTGTTACTATTGGTACATCCATAATTAGACTGCTAATGGAACCTTTAGCCAATAGGAACTATCTCAGTTCTTTTGTTTCTTCATTATCTATTAACCCTAACTTATTTTCCCCTTTTTGAATCTCTGCTAAATGTATTTCCAAGGTCCTCACCTTCCTCTTCTAATTGTGGCTTTCTGAAGAGGGAGGGTAGAGTACTACAGAGAATTTTTAATGAATACTAAATATAATGAAAGGGATACTTCACAGGCTCTACATTCCAATCTGGTCTAATTTATATTCTATTAATTTGGAGTGTTATACTTGGAATTTCATGTGCAACAATACTTGTATGATAGAATTATTAAATATCCAAACCCTTCATTTTTCAGATGAGAAAATGGAGACTGAAAGAGTTCAAAAATTTTCCCACAGGCATATAGTTGGTTAATAAATAGCACAACCAAGACTAAAAATTATATTTCTTGAATATTATTCATGTATACTATAAATAAAATCAGCAGTAGCAAAAGTAGAATCGTGGTAGCAAAAGCAAAAGCATCACCAGAGCAATTACTCTTTCATGTAAGACTAGGTTTTGCAAAGCCAGATATGTAAACCTATAATACAAGATTTTCACCATTATACCACTGTTACTTTAAATGATACAGAACAAGAATCCCAAACTTCCGTGCTCTTATCTTTCTTGGCAACTGCTCTTATTTCTCAAGCCATTTAGGTTTAGGATATGCATAGGTTTCTATAATTTCCCATTCCTTCCAACTTTACTTTCTTTTCCCAAGAACACCATTCAATTATAGTTGCATATGAACATGTGAACTTCCTTCTTACAATTGCCATTCCCTCCTTTCTATCTTTTTTTTTTTTTTTTCTGAATCAGTTGGGGTTAAATGACTTGTCCAGGGTCTGTGACCAGATTTGAACTCAGGTTCTCCTGACTTCAGGGCTGGTGCTCTATCCACTGCACATCTAGCTGCCTCTATTCTCTTTTTTTAATGATTTTCTTTGACTCTTTGTTATATATATATATATTATATATATATAACATATGTATACATATTATATACATATACATATGTATATAATATACATATTATGATATATATATATATATATATATATATATATATATATATATATATATATATATATATACACTATTTCATTTGATCCCCAACACAAAAAGTTGCACTTGGAATTTTACTCAGGAAACTGCGGTAGAGAGAGATTTTTTTCTGACTCAGTATCACAAAGCTAGTAAGTATCTGAAACTGGATTTGAACTCATATCTGTCATTCCAGATCCAGTGTTTTATCTATTGTACAGGGTAAGAATTCTTTGTAATTCTAGGAATCATTGACTCAGCTAAAGAAAATAATTAGTCTTAGAGAGGAAAAAAAAAAAAAAAAACAACTACAACAACTGTCTTCATTTTTTTTTTTTTTTGTTTTAATGACTTTTTATTGACAGAACCTATGCCAGGGTAATTTTTTACAACATTATCCCTTGCATTCACTTCTGTTCCGATTTTTTTCCCCTCCCTCCCTCCACTCCCTTCTGCAGATGGCAAGCAGTCCTTTACATGTTAAATATGTCACAGTATATCCTAGATACAGAAATAGAAATAACCCGGGAAGAGAAACAAAAATGCAAACAGTTTATACTCATTTCCCAGTGTTCCTTCTCTGGGTGAGGCTGCTTCTGTACATCATTGATCAATTGAAACTGAGTTAGATCTTCTCTTTGTTAAAGAAATCCACTTCCATCAGAATACATCCTCATACAGTAGCGTTTGTTGAAGTATATAATGATCTCCTGGTTCTGCTCATTTCACTTAGCATCAGTTCATGTAAGTCTCTCCAAGCTTCTCTGTATTCATCCTGGTGGTCATTTCTTACAGAACAATAATATTCCATAACATTCATATATCATAATTTACCCAGCCATTCTCCAATTGATGGGCATCCATTCATTTTCCAGCTTCTAGCCACTACAAACAGGGCTGCCACAAACATTTTGGCACATACAGGTCCCTTTCCCTTCTTTAGTATCTCTTTGGGGTATAAGCCCAGTAGTTGTCTTCATTCTTAAATGCTTAATAAGATCTATGCTAAACTAAGAATACTTGAGAAACATAATGGAACTGAACTAAATATGTCTTAATGGAATGTCTTTGATGGAACAATAGACTAATTAAGTTACTCAAAGCATTTTTCAAGATTAAGTTTTTCTTAATTTTGAAAATTTTTCTGATTAGAAATATCATTCTTAGTCAAAAATTATTCTCCTTTGATTCTACTTTTCAAGATACTTTTATTGTTTCTTTGTGATATATTTAATATATTTTATCTTGTATTCTGGTTACATTTATAATTATCTTATTTTTCCTTTTTTATTGTAAGCTCCTTTTTAGAGTTAATTGCCCCTCCCATTCTTTAGACATTGCAGGGGAGATACAATGAAACTCAGACACTATATTATGTAAATATTTGGTATATTTGCATATACCATTAATATATTTATATAAAATTATGTATACCATTAACACATTTCCTTGTATACATGAAGTGTATGACTCATTGTATGGGTGAGTCTGGTATGACTTTTAAGTCCAATTATATGGTTGCCTGCATAAATATTTTCTATTGCTACATAATGCCTACAACCATTTCTGTTGTCTTACCTATATTCTCCTCCCTCTTATTCTTAGCATTAGCCTCTGTTCCAGTGAATAAGATCACTGCTAGAAAAGGATAGTAAGAATGCATTTTGACTAATCTTTCAATATTCCTTGTTATGTCTTAGGGGCAAGGAAAAATACTTGCTTCATTTATTTTCAGAGCATACATTCCTTTCTCTTTGGAAACAGTTTTATATTTGTCTCAACACCATGTGTTAACAAGATTTTGCTCCTTCCTTTTCCTTTATGACACCCTTCTTACTTTCATCTCCTCACTGACATGTAAGCATAACCTTCAATCTCTTCAGATTCTTTTCCATCTTCATTTTCAACTTGAAGCCCTTCAGCTGCTTTAAAGAAAGCTCTTCTCCTCTCTGGAAACCTGAGAATAAAGAGGGAGTCCTTTAGATCCTGGAGTACTTTCTATTTTAGTGTTAAGATTACACTTTGGGTGGCAGAAATAGAAATATCTCACTTAAGTTAAGAGGCTACAAAGTAATGTTTTCTTTCATTTGAAGTCATAATTACCTTTCCTGAAATGCCATAAATCTCTCTCTGGATCTTTTCTTATTTGACCAAATGTCTGTTCTTTTGAACTTTAAAATAGTTTCATTAAATCCTTTATCAATAAAAAATCAAATTGAGGACTCTTGGACTGGTACTATTACTATATAGTTATTGACTCCAAGGCATACGATGTTCAGGGGCCCATAAAGGTAAATTAACATTATTCTCTTAAATGCAAGCTTTTAATACTAGAAAATCATTATTTTCTACTATTATACTATATATATATATACATATATATATATACATACACACATGCATGTATAGAATATTCTGTAGTGTTATGCAACATTTTTTGATAAATCTTCAAAACTGCAAGTGTATACCAATAACCAGAAGCCATACTTTTTAAACTCTCAGTGCTAATTATTTACAGATGACTAAGATAATGCAGGTAAAACACTTTGAGAAATGTAAACTATCATCAAGTATTATTTTTAGTATTAATATTAATATCACTTCTATTAATAGCTACGTTATTATAGCATGTCCTTTTGCTTGACTCTATGGACCCAAAGTCACCACAGAGCCCTCCATTCAGATATTAAAATCTAGAAGAAAAAGGACGAGTACATAAAAAACTAAAATGCAAGGGGTGCTATTTCATAAATACATTGGAGAAAACTAAGAAAAGAAGTTTGAAAATTTTTCAACTGTCTAAAAGTAGCTTTGCTTACAGACAGATCTATATGCCAACTGCTGTTCTTGCAAAAGGAATGAAGATGCAGTTAAAAAAATAGCAAATGTGTTTTATTTTGCAAGTAATCTGTTATGCTGTGACAATGTCTAGGAAGACTTAGAGAAACCAGAAAATTGGAGAGTCTGACTTTGTTATCACCAGTGGATGTAACATTTGTTGGGAAACTGAAAATCCTTCAGTCAAATGAGAAGGGGAAATTTATGCTTAGAGAGGCATTCCTAAAACATTAGCTACCAAGGCAAATTTGAATATTTTAGTCACTTTATCTTTTTGGAAATAATATTGAGAGACTTAGTCATGACATAAGTAAAGATTTCCTAAATAAGTATTTTAATTAAGCATTGAAATGTGAAAATACTTATTGATCATTTACTGAGATTTTATAATGTATATGTATATAAAAGTACCTACATATTTTATATGTATACTTGTGCACATTTATGTATATTTAAATACATGTACACATATTCCTTTCTTCTCTAGGATTTGTATTGTGCTTTGAATATAGCTATGTTCCTGTGTGTTAAAATTAATGTTCACTCACAGGACGTGGTAGTCCTTTGAAGCAGTACATGGTAGAATTGCATAGGAACTTATTTTAAAAGATCCGATTATAGGATGAGATGATCAGAAAAAAAAGTATGGGAAGATTAAATAGCAAGGGGAAAGAATAACAGATTTCAAGAGACTTAGACAATTGCTGAAGATCCTGAAGTAGTCTTTTAAGCATTGACTTGGCCATTCTATGAAGAATGTGTGGATGATATGGATGACAAAAACATACTATGATAAGTTTTAGTTGGGTTATGTTCAGTATAATTTAATTTAGTATCTGCTATAATGAGATGGAATGAAACTTTAAAGTACATATATATTTATTTCAAGAATAACATTCTGCACACCATGATTATTCAGTCACTGATGTATAGAGAGAATAAACTTTTAGATCATGTTAATTATATGATAAAAAATGTTTTGTATTTTTTACAAATATCATCGAATTTATTCCTCACCAAAAAATGCGATAAGATAGATGCTATTTTCATCCTCTTTGACATTTGAGAAAGCTGAAGAAAATAGAAGGTAAGTGACTAACTTGAATTCACCTAATCTATAAGATCAAATTTGAATTCTGGTCTTCCTGACTTTAAATCAAGCCCTCCATCCATTGTACTATCCACTACTTTGAGTATATGCTGTACATGGGCTGACATTTTCCATCTATTTTAGAAAATCAATTTCTATTTTTTTTCACACAACTGTGTGAGCATTTGCATCAGTAGTGGTTGTAGATTTGAAATTATTATCTCTGGTGTCTTATATTAATTGATTCTACCTAATTGCGTAAATACTTGTTCAATTCATTATTTTATTTGTATATATGTACTCTTTTTACAAAATAGATTTTAGTCATTCCACATTTTTATAATTAGCTTAATGAAATATCATGCCATACAAAACAAAATATCACCCAATTATCAAATTTCCAGCAATGAGATACTCTGCACATGCCTAGGTTGGTCCTTGGATAGCAGGTGTATATTTTATCTGTAGGCCAATATTTGAAGATTAATGCTTTGAAATTAATTCTTTGGAGTATTTTCTTCAGAAATACTTGGGTTCTCTAATCCATAATAAATTATTTTTGGGGAAAATGACTAGTGAAAAATCATACTTATGTAGTTATGTATTTAAAATGTCAATTTTATTTTCAAATTAAAATTAGTGGTGATACCATGGGCTTTCATAGAATTATGATTATGAATCATTTGAGTAAGAGGTTGGAATAGATGATCTCCAATTCTATAACCTATCTGTAAAAATGAGTGGAAATGCTGCTGGTAAAGGAGTATTCTCCCTCCAATTCTTTTGTTGAAGGAATCTGCTATTTCTTATGAGTCACTGAATATATTTGACTCTACAACATAATTTCTCAATGAATGACTCCTCCTTCAAATGAAGCTTCTTTTAGCATGGGATCATAAAAGAAGAATACATTTTTTTCTCATTTTTCCCTCATGATCTGATTTTTCTTGTGCAATAGACCTGATATAACTTGTACATAGCAACAACAAGATTATGTGATGATCCACTGTGATGGCCTTGGATTTTTTCAACATTAAGGTGATTCAAGGCAATTCCAGTAGACTTGTGATGGAGAGAGCCATCTATCTATAGAGAAACTATGGTCACTAAAAATGAATTGTAATGTAGTATTTTTACCTTTTTGTTGTAATTTGCCTGCTTGTTTTTTTTTTTCTTTCTCACTTTTTTCCCCCTTTGATCCTATTTTTCTTGTGCAGCCTGATAAATGTGGAAATGTGTTAAGAATTTTATGTGTTTAACCTAAATTGAATTACTTGCTATCTTGGGAAGGAAGAAAAATTTATAACATGTGGTTTTGCAAAAGTGAATGTTGAAAGCTATTTTTTCATGCATTTTGAAAATAAAAAGTTATTAAGAAAAATTAAAAATGAAATTAAAAAATAAAGAACAGTGTATATTATACATTCTGGACTCAGTATATGTAGATTTAAATACTGCCTTAGACTCTTACTGCTCCAAGTTTTCCTGGGCAAGTTAATTTCTGTCTGTCTATTAAGTTCATATGTAAAATTATCATAATAATAATACTGTCTCTAAGGGTTGTTATGAGATAACATTTGTTTCATGTTTTAAAAGGCTTAAAGCACTTTATAAATGCTAGTTATAAATATTAATGGTAATGTATTAAGAACAACAACGCAAAATACAGTGAGGTAGGGCATGGTAGAAGTTCTATTCCATATTATTAGTTGTATGGAAAGAATGGTTGACCAAAAATAAAATTGCTGCTAATGCTTTCTCAAGTATAAGGAACTTAGGGACCTAACAAGGCTTGAGCCAGACAAAGGAAGAGTTGTTATCCTATGGCCTGTTTATGCTTCAATTATCTTGAATGAACACTATGCCTTGTCTTTAGGAATTACAAACATTGTCTCACTGGTTTTGGGTATAGTGGGGATGATTATAGAATTAGCTAGTCATCAGTAAATGACTTAAGTATCCCACTGAGATATGTTGAAATAAATCTATTTATGGATGCATATATTTATATTTTATATACTATGATTAACTTTAATTATTAGCTTTCTAAAAACAAAATGTATTTTTGAGGAATTATGAGATGGGATTAATGGCTTAGATCTAAGAGATGTGTGTCCAAGTTTGATACGGTTCTGCTATTTAGAAGTCATGGGCTTCATAGGTTGCTATGAGTAATTTGTTTTTTGAATCTCATAGGACATATAAAATGAATCTTGTTCACTTTCTTTTCATTTATAGGTTTGCTACTAACATAGGAATACAGATATAATTTCTAAAATAAAGATATGTTTCTCACAAATAAAATATTGTGAAATGTTAATTAGATAATGATTATACTCATTTTAACCTGCATGTAATTGAATATGGGGAGGTTTGTGAGATTCCAGAGCAAAATGCCTTTTGACAGATGACAGCATAACATGTTTACTTCAACAAACATATAGAAAAATTTACCAATGTGACTTTCAAAATAGAAAGCAAAAAAATATCTAAATTTTCTTCTTGTATTATTAAATAGAACTACTCACATTAACAATTTAATGTTTCTTACAGACCTTTTTTGTAGTGGCAAGGAACTGGAAATGGAGCCGAAGCCCATCAGTTGGAGAATGACTGAATAAGTTATGGTACTTGAATTTAATGGAGTATTATTGTTCTGTACATAGTGATGACCGGGCTGATTTCAGAAAAGCCTGTAAAGAGTTAAATGAATTGATTCTAAGTGTACAGTGAGAAGAACCAAGAGAACATGATACACAGCAACAAAATTATGTGATGATCAATTGTGATGGCTTTGTCTTTTCAACAATGGGGTTTTTCAAGGCAATTCTAATAATTAGTGATAGAAAGAACAATCCACAATCAGAGTGAGAACTATGGAGGCTGAATATGGATCAAAGCATAGCATTTTCATCTTTGTTTTTGTTGTTGTTACTTGTTTGCTTATTTTTTTTTCTTTCTGTTTGATGTTTTCCATCCTTTTAATCTGATTTTTCTTGCACATCATGACAAATGTGGAAATATGATCATTCTAGAGCTTGACTCACCATCACCTATTATGTATTTTACTTCTTTGCTTTCACTTTTATTCCAAACATGGGCAATATGAGACAAGTTTTTTTTTTTTGTTTTTGTTTTTTTTTTTTTTTAACTCTGCATGGTAGTATCAGTGACATGAAAGACACTGATTGCACTCATGTCTCAACACTGATGATAGCAATGGCTTTTAAGAGAGTTTTTGTTATGATTTTAGAGGACCATCTATAAAACTGGGATACTTTGGCCTCTTCAACTTGTCATTTAATATGTTAAATTATATAAAGGTGAATCTTTAGTCTCTATACTCTTTGTTCTATTTAAAATTTATCTTCAGGACTTAAATATTATCAGTCCACATGTAACAAACTTTTTGGTCTTTAAAGAAAGCCCATTTCAATGTCTCTGCTTTTTTGATGTCCAAGGTTATTTGTTCTACTTTTGAAAAAAAAAAAAAGGTTGTCTATGAGTTTGAAAACGACTAATGTATCTCGGCTGAAAGTTGTTCTTTTTATACAATTATGCCATTGGTTCCTGCTACAATTTCATGTTTCAATCAGCAAAGAGTCCCAACAACAGGATAAGTGGATATGATTAGCTATTATTGCCTTTCAGCAGTAATGGAAACTCTAAGTAGTAAGTATCCACAATTTTAATATTGGTGCTGGTGACAGGCACAGATATTGCTTGCAGTGTTCACAATGTTAGTCATATTTTATAAAACAAATAAAATTCTTGCTTGTTTTCTAAAACTTTCTCATTCACACATTTTGGGTTTATAGTGTACTAAGATTTTTGGGATACTTTCTAACTTTTAAAAGTTTCAACTTTGTTGAAATAATTGATGAAAAAAGAAGATGAATTTTAACTACCAATATTAATTGATATGTATGATTACGTGTTTTTTATATGGTTTCTTCTATTGCATGAAGCAATGATGGGAATTGCATGGGGAAAGTCACTGTCACTCTTGGAATCTTGATTTAATGATTAGTTGAATGAGGGGCTGTTTAGATGATTTTTAATATCTTTTCTAGGTCTACATTATAGTGTCCAACTATTACCATTAAGTTTAATGAAAGTATCTATAAAGTATTTTGAACTAGTATCAGGACTAGGGAATCATCTTTCAATAAATTATGGCATTCTTTTTTTCTGAAACAAAAATTAGTACATGTGAAGAGGATAATGTAGTACATGTTTCACATAATCAGAAATTCAGAACTGGAAAGAATCTCAATGGATTTCTAATACAATTGTTATTTTAAAAATATTCTACTACAATGTTCCCATAAGGTTATCAAGCTTTTTTCTTAAAACTTCTAGTGAGAAGGAGGCCACCACCTCCCTCCTTTTAAAAACAACAACAAAAAAACTTATATTTTGTATTAAAGAGAAAGTATTTTCATATGTGAGCATATAACAAATATATCCAAAATAAATACTCAGTGATAATATATTTGGAAAGATCTAACATCTAGGGAATCCAGGCTAAAATGAAGAATCTCATGTAGAAGAATGTGTTTGAGTTTTAACAGAAGCTAAAGATTCTATGAAAAAAGATACAGAGGCATCAGAAAGACTGAAGATTTTTGAACATGGAAATGATAAAGTCAGAATTGTACTTCAGGGATGTTACCTTGGCAGCTGAATGGCTGATAAATTAAAACTGATTTTATTTTACAAAATCTGTCATGCATTGTCACATGCTCTTTATCAATCTATTCTCAGTGGGACAATTGTTTCCATTTTTTCAAAGTTATTTTATTAAAATAAACAGAATAATAAAAAGAAAAAAACAGAAAAGGAATACAAAACAAAAAAGAGGAACATTGCCATGTACCCATCAGGGAGGATTTATTAGCATATTTATTAGCAGAAGAAATTATATTCATGAATGTCCATCTTTTCTTTACTTCCTTGTAAATTGTTATTTTATTCTGTGCTGTGTACATTTTTTACTTTGTTCTTTTCTCCCCCTTTCATCACTCCCATCTCCTCCAAACAGGCTATAGTTATGATATATCTATAGATACACACACACACACACACACATACACACACACACACACACACAAACACAGATGACACCCTGCCCCTCCCCTGCCACATATATACATATTTTTCCTAGTCCTGATAACTCTTATGCTTTAATTGTGCTCCATTACTTGCCATGCTGTAACTTAACCTTCCCCACCCAAGGATCACTCCCTGGTCTTCTTTCCTCACGCTTCTTCCCTGTCTGCCCATTCCACATCCCTTATTTCT
Source organism: Antechinus flavipes (assembly GCF_016432865.1). Lineage (NCBI taxonomy): Eukaryota > Metazoa > Chordata > Mammalia > Dasyuromorphia > Dasyuridae > Antechinus > Antechinus flavipes. Next base: position 89,264,492 of record NC_067398.1, on the reverse strand, counting down.
TTATATATTTTGGAAGGTATTATACCCTTTATGTTATATATATTCTTTTAAAGAAAATTATGTAAGAAAAAACAAGAAGATTATGAAAAAAAAGTTACCAACTAGAAAAGAAGATGCAGAGTCCCAAAGATCTGAAGGTGAGTAGGTTTTCAAAACTACAAGCCTCCTCCCTCCTCTACTGCTTCCTTTCTATTCTTCCCCTGCATTTTATTTGTATAACATAATTACTATTGTTATCTTAACTGACACAATCTTTCTTTTGAGCTATCTTATTATTGATGTCCATCTTAAATATATGGTGTACATTTCCCATGTTAAAAAACCACAAAAACTTTTCCATGTTAAAAATCGATTATTAATATTGGCTCTTATATGTTAAATTTTCTATTAAGTCCAGGTATTGGTAGAAAGTAGTGAAAATCTGCAAGAACGTTTAATATTATGGATAATTTTGCTGAATATAATATTTTTGGCCACAGGCTTAGTTCTTTTGCTTGCTGGTGTAGATGATTTCAAGACCTATTGTCTTTTATTGTGGCTGCTGATAAGTCCTGTACAATTTTAATTGTAGCTCCAGCATATTTAATTTTTTTTCTTGCAAAATTTTCTCTTTATTCTGGGGGTTTTGAAATTTGGCAGTAATACTTCTGTGTTTTCCTCATAGAAAGATCTCACTGAGGTGATGATGGGTGAATCATTCATTTATTTATTTTGTTTCTACTTTTCTATCACTCCAGGACAATTTTCTTATATTGTTGTATAGGTTGGTTTGTTTGTTTTTGGTCACAACTTTCATGTAGTCCAATTATTCTTATATTTTTTCTTCTTGATCTGTTCTCTAGGTCTATTATTTTTCTTATAAGATGTCTCATATTATATTATATTTTTTCATTCAAGCTACATCCAGCTTGCCTCAGTGGTCTTCACTAGGTATTTTCCTGGAGCTATCCAAGAAATATTTGCATTTAACATGGGTTAATCCTTGTCCTGAGGGCTTTCTGTGGATTTTCTTGGGCTGTACTAATAGGATTCCTACTAATTCCCAAGTCTTCTTGATTTTTTACCGGTCTTTGTTCACTCTGAGGTATAAATTCATTGTTTGGGGAGGAAATCTGGAGAGATTGAAACTTACTGGCCTACTCTGCCATCTTCCCAAAATCTTCCCAGGACAATATTTTTCTAAACACAATGGAAACAGTTTCATAAATATTCAATGCAGATATGTGTTAAATGACATTTGATGTTATAGATTTTAGTTTGCAGCTATCTTATGATAAAGTTTATACTATATGGTGATGATCTATAGGTGTGGGGAAAAAGATCTCATATAGGGATACCATTTGCATGTTCATACACTGAGCCAATATGTCCAATAAAGTACAACCAGACTATGAAGTGGCTAGATCATTCATTGGTTTGGAATCAAGAACATGAATTCAAATTGTGCCTCAGACACTTATGGCGCTGGGCAAATGAGTAAAGATTTCAGCCTCATTTTCCAATTTATCAAATAGGGATAACAGTAGCACATGAATTTCAAGATTTTTATAAAGATTGAATGATATAACCTTTATATAGCAAGACACTTTACAATTCTAAATCTTTTAGTGTTTTTTAGTAGCTTTAATCTTTTTAGTAGGCTTGACTAGATTAGCAGCAAATCAACAGTGGAGCCAGTGACATGTCAGCCTTTCATTTCCCAGCACCAGATTCATACTTTCCTTTTTTCATTTCACTATCTCTTCCATGAGGTTTTATTCTTAAAGTGGATTTTATAACTAACTGGGTACTGCCTCTCTCTGACTTTGTCTCCTTCTTTTTCATAGGATTTGAAGAATTAGTGACTGAATCAGAAGTTAGAGATCATTTAATACAACTGACCTTATTGATCTTAATGAGACCCAAAAAGGCGAAATCATTACTATACATTATAAAGGGACAAGGCAATTGAGATAGGAGTTAGACTGAGGTTCTCTCACCCAAGTCTTCTAAACCTTGTTCCACACCCTATTGAGAGGATCAATTTGAAAGGCCTGGTGATCCCTTGGAGCCTTATATACTCATAAAGTTGACTTTTTCGGTAAGACAGGGGCCTTTGTGCTCATATTTCCCTAAGTGGGAATTTGGAATTGCTTTTTTTTTTTTTTTTTTTTTTTTTTTGTGGCTCTTTGGGAAGAGCAGGAAAAGGTGGAATGAGACTGGGGCCCAGTCTCCTCAGCCTCCCTGTCCATCTCCTTCTCCTTACAACCTTAAAATCATGACTAGATCTTTTCTCTTACACAAATTCCCCTCAAATTAATACTTCATGGATTAGGTTATATTTAGTTGATCATACTGAATCTGTTTTAAGGCTTTTTATTTCTATCCACCTTTTTCACCAAGTGGTTCATGCTGGAATGTGGTCAGCTAGTACCAAAAGGCCCAAGCAATAGAAGTCTTTAGAGCCAGGAGGTCTCCAGGGCCAAAGCTAAGCCCAATTTCTTGTTTGCCTAACAGGAAATAGGACCTTCAGGGACAAGCAGAGCAATACTTATTTCCCTGGTGCCCTTGTCTACCTTTTACTGCCGCAAATTCTGCTCGTCTTTTTGCTCTCAGAATAAAATCACCAGGGATGGTAAATCCACAGCTCTTCTCTTTCATTATACCAGTCTTTTCCACTGTTTTAGGAAAACCACAATCTTTTTAAGGGAGAGAGTGAGAAGAAAAAGAAGGGAAGAGACAGACAGAGAGATGGAGACAAAGAGAGATACAGAGAACAAACATAAAATCACCCTTCATTTGGCCAAGTATTATGATATAGATGATAAAACTTTCACTAATGACAGCTGTAATACATCTTCTTATTATATAGTACTTGTGACCCGAGGACAATTTTTTGGAAAGTTGTAAACATTGCATGTTTTATTGCAATGCCACATCCCCTGACACAGACATATTTAGGATGAGATTATTTTGTCAATCACTGGTATTGCCTGTCTTTGTAACTCTTATCTGTCCCTTCACACATTTGCTCATAAATTATTACAGAACATTGTCTCTATGTGTGGAAAGAATAAGAGGGCTTAATCAGGTTCTGGCACATTAATATATTTCTTTTGTAGTGCCCAGTGATAGGATCATTGATGATTTCCCACTTTAGTTAAAACTTAAAACATAATTAAAAGACAAATGGTTCACATCTTTATGTTCTCCTGGCAGTTGGATTCCCTCCTGGGTAGCCTACTGGTCATTCTAAAATTTCATTAATGAGAGAATTTTGAGCTAGTGTCCTAAGCTGATCAGTGATCATAGATGGAAGTTGTGGATAAAAACAGCACTAGATTTAACTTTTAAATCCATATTTTATTCTAATTCTGAGTGTGGTGTCTAATCACACTTGGAGGCTGCAAGGGAAGATGAAGTTATACATAAAGATGGTAAGGGAACTTGAAAGTCATTCCATATTTTAGTAAATCAACTAAATCATACAATTAATTCTGAGACTGATACATAGAATAGGGAAATAAGAAGAAAAAAAGAGAATCTGTTAAAAATAATTCTTTATTATCAAACTCTTCCATACTGAGGCAGGAAGCTGGGAAACAATTTTACAACCAGTGTTTCTGATTTCTAAAATATATAGAGAAAGAAGTCACATTTATAAAATTATAAATCATTCCACAATTGATAAATGGTCAAAGATATGAACAGGCAGTGTTTAGATGAAATTTAAGCTATCTATATTCATATGAAATTATCCTAGAAATCACTATTGATTAAATAAATGCAAATTAAGACAATTCTAAGGCATAACCGCATACCTATAACATTGGTTAATATGACAGAAAAGAAAAACGATAAATGTTGGAGAGGATATGGGAAAATTAGAACACTAATGCATTGTTGATGTAATTGTGAACTGTTTGAACCAATTGCTCTGGATGACATTTTGGAACAATACCCAAATTACTATTGAACTGTGCATACCCTTTAATCCAGCAGTACCACTAATAGCTCTGTATCCCAAAGAAATCACAAAAGAGGAAGAATGACCCACATTTATAAAAATGTTTGGAGCTGCAATATTTGTGGCGGTAAAGAATTGAAAATTGAGAGTATGCCCATCAGTTGGGCAATGGGTGAATGAGTTATGGTATATAAATGTAATGGGATACTATTGCTCTATTAGAAATTATGAGCAGGTAGATTTCAGAAAAACCTGGAAAAACTTACATGAACTGAAGCTGAGTGAAGTGAGCACAACCACTGTACACAGTGACAATATTGTGCAGATTATCAGTTTTGATAGATTTTGCTTTTCTCATCAATACAATAATTTAAACCCCCCCCCAAAAAAACAAAACCAAAAACAAAACAAAACACATCAATTATGGAAAACACTATCCACATCCAAAGAAAAAACTATTAAGCCTGAATGCGGATGAAAACATGCTTTTTAAACTTTTTGTTGTTGTTTTCTTTCTCAATTTTTTTCCATTTTGATCTGATTCTTCTTTCACAACATTTGAGTAATGTGGAAATGTTTAATGTAATTGTACATGTATTATCGATATCAGAATGTTGGCTATCTTGAGAAGAGGTAGGCAAGGAAGGGAGAAAAAAGTGGAAATCAAAATATTTTAAAAGTTAATGCTGAAAACCATTATATAATTTTACAAAACTAAAGCTAAAAACTGTGCTATGTTCCAGATTGTTAGTATACTGTTTACTAGTAAATAAAATAATATGAAATAAACTAGTTGGTTGGTGGGCTGATAACTTTTAGTTTTCTATCAGGATATCCATGAAAGACAGAATGAGTTGTAAATAAACTTCAGACAAAATCAGCAGTGATTTGAGCAAAGGTTTCTTAATGGGAGCAGTAGAATTCTGAAAAATTCTTTTCTTACTTTAAGAAGCATAATATCCCACCTGGTTACCTCATTAAGTTTCTCTAAAAAACATTGAGAACCAAAAACACACAATACTGAAAAATTAATGAGCAAATATTATGCAGAACTTCAGTGAACTCAGGTATAAAGAGGGTAAGTGTGGTATTCTCTTCTTTTATATAATATAATGGTTCTCTGGGAGCAGGTTTCTTGGGGAGGTTTTCTGGAGGCAGCTTTAGTTTCAGTTCAAATCAATAATCACTTAAATACAGCCAGCTGATAAAATCCAAATGTTTATTTTCTCCTTCTAAGTCTTGTCTCTTTCCTTGGGTCCGGTTAGCTTTCCCGTCCTTGGCAATCTTCCAAAGTGACTTCTGGCTCTAACCCAATTCCAACTTGTGGCTTTTCTGAACTAACTCTCCTCCACTCTGAATCTTTTCAACTGACTCTGCTGACTGAGCTCAGCTGTTTTTATGCTCTCTCAAAGGTTGACTCCTCCTCCGAGAGTGGGATTATGGGAGGTGTGAATTTACAAAATTACAAAGCTAACTTTGTGTATCTCCCATACTTGTGAACACTTGTGAATCTTCCAAACTTGTGAACTAATGTGTGTGAGCTAATGTGTGAACTCTCAAACATGCAAACCCAAGCACACAAGCATTGCTTCTATCAATTCCATTGAGTTATCACCTTGTTTCAAGTTCTGGCCCATAATCTCTCCTTGTAGGAACAGATCAATCATACTGAACCATGCTAAATTAGATAATTATTGTCTCTCTCAATTCTAATGACTTAACACTTTGTAAGGATTCTAACAGTAAGGATAACATCTTTTCCATTTAAAGTATAGAGGGAAAAAATAATGTGAAGGAGGATATGGGTTTTTATTTCTTTTCCCTTACTATTTTCTTACTATTCTTTCATCCCATCCTGCCTTGGTATTAGAAGCTAAGTAGAAGGAGAAAAGTATGAAATAAAAGAGAGGCACTTCTTACATGGGTTTCTCTCCTTTCCTTTTCTATTTTGAGTTCTTAAAATTCATTGCTAGAGTAATAGGAAAAAGCAATACAACCAGAAGCATTTAAGAAATTCAGTTGAAGCTATCTAAATATATTCTCATTGCAAAATAGTCATTATTTAAATCATTACCCCTTTTCATCTGGGCAATAGCAAGTACTTCATATTTAGGGGAGGAAGGCAGAAAATATTTAGATAAGTTTTTTTTGTTTGTTTGTTTGTTTATGCTGGAAACTTTTTCTGAGGTAATTATACCAAAGCAGAAATCCAAAGACATGTTTGTATATGGGAAATTTGTTAGAAAATTCAAGACAATTCAGTGGCATCATCTCCTACTAGAGAATAACTTGCATCATACCCAGTGAGTGTTTCAAATTGCTAAAGGCATAAAAAACAAAATAGTCTAGTTAGATTGACCAATATATAAGAGGTTTTCTTCCTTCATAAATAGGCAATCTATTGTCTTAGTGCTAAGTACCTGATAATCAAAAATTTTCCACAATTTTTGGTCATGATACTGATCTATTTTCTTCTTCTGGTAAATATTTCCATCTGGTAAAATACCATCACTGATAAACTGTGGTGAAATGGAAAAAATCATGGAGGATAAATTAGTAACATAATCCTATTCTTTTAGTGTGTCTCTATCCCTATGTCTCTGTGTGTCTTTTTATCTTTCACTTTCTGTATCTCTACCAAAATCTATTTTCCTGAAATTTCCACTGATATGTTATATAATTTTTTATTCTCCAAGCACTAAGTAGGAAAAGTCTGATCGATTTTTAAGTTACAACCCTAAAACACTTTATAAAAGTTAGCATGCCTCTCAGTCTTTGTGCTAGACCAAATTTTTCCATTTTCTTATAATGGTGCTTTTTTTTTTCTTATATTTTTTTTCATTATCCCAGTCAGACTCATTCAAAACCTGTTAAATTTATTACTAAAATGTAGTGCCTGGTATGTTCTCTTAATAAAACAGAGTTTATCTATTTATTTAACAATAGTTTTTAAATTTCAAAATACATGCAAAGATAGGATTTCAACTATGTTCCAAGTTTTTCTCCTGCCCTACCCTTCAGCCCATTCCCTTAGACAGCAAGGGATCTAATATATGTTAAATATGTGCAATTCTTTTATAAATATTTCCATATTTATCATGTTGCACAATAAAATTCAGATCAAAATCTGGGGGCGGGGGGTGGCCATGGAGCCAGGAATGGCAGAGTAAAATCAGAAAGCTACTTGAACTCTCCTAGTCTTCCTCTAAAAATCCCATAAAATCAAACCTCTGACAAGACTCTAATGGAATGAAACCACTCTGCAGCTCAAAAAAGACTGGAAAAACTTTCAGAAAGGTCAGTCTCACTGGGGTGAAAAGTGTTCAGCTCAGCTCAGATAAATTCTGGGAAAGCCAATGAGCAGGTCTCAATCACAGCAGATCAGTAACAGAGACCCTCAATCCTGGCTCAGTGGAAGAGTAGGACAGTGCAACAATTTCCAGACCCAGGTCAGAAGGCAAATTCTGGGAACTAGACTGTTTCCTGAAAATAACAGGCAAAACTGCCCCCTGCAAGCACAAGGGACCCCTGTTCTCAAAGCCAAGGCTCCTAGCTGCACAGGAAGCTTGGGACAGCAGAGGAGATTGAGAGAAAATACGATAGTGAGTGCAGTGGGTAAAAAAGAAATTACATACAGGGTGGAAATAGAGAGAACAAAAGTATATCCAGGGAAAAAGTTAGGATAGAGGGAAATACAGAGCTGATAATCAAAGTTGTGAATGTGAATGCAATGAACTCTCCCATAAAATAGGAGTGAATAATAGAGGGAATTAATAACAGAATCCTACAATATATTGTTTATAAGAAACACATTTGACACAGAGAGATGCATACAGAATAAAGGTAAAAGACTGAAACAGAATTTAGTATGCTTCAGCTGAGGTTAAAAAAAAAAAAAAGCAGGGATAACAGTTCCGATCTCAGATAAAGCAAAAATAAAAATAGATCAAATTTAAAAAGATAAGGAAGGAAAGTACAACTTGATAAATGGTACTGTAATGGTATTATAAATAATGAAGTAGTAATGATAGTAAATGTGTATGCTCTAAGTGGTAGAGCAGCCGCATTTCTACAGAAGATTTTAAGACAGCTATAGGACAAAATAGACAGGAAAACTTTTCTAGTGGAGGATCTCAATCTTCCTATGTCAGAATCAGAGAAATTTAACCATTAAATAAACAAAAGAAGAAATAGGGAAGTTAATAGGATCCTAGATAACATAAAAATGATTGCTCTGTGGAGAAAATTAAATAGGGATGGAAGAAATACACCTTTTTCTCAGCAGTATATAGCACCCACACAATAATTGACCATCTTTTAGGGTTTAAAAACCTCACAATTAAATGCAGAAAGGCAGAAATAGTAAATGCTTCTTTTTCAGATAAGAATGCAATACAAATTCTCTTCAATAAAGGGCCAGGGAAAGAGATTAAAAACCAATTGGAATTTAAATAATCTAATTTTAAACGAGTGGGTCAAACAACAAATCACAAAAACAATCCATAATTCCATCCAACAGAATGACAATAAGGAGACTACTTACCAAATCCTATGGGAGGAAACTAAAGCAGTTCTTAAAGGAAATTTTATATCTCTAAATAGCTACACGAATAAAATAGAGAAAGCAAAGATCAATGAATTAGGCACACACCTAAAAAAAGCTAGAAAAAGAACAAAATAAAAGCCCACAATTAAATACCAAATAGAAATTCTGAAACTCAAAGGAAAGGTAAATGAAATAGAAACTAAGAAAATTATTGAACTAATTAATAAAACTAAGAGTTGACTCTATGAAAAAATTCAACAAAAGGAGTAGCTAGGTGGTTCAGTGGATAGAGCACCAACCCTGACGTCAAGAAGACCTGAGTTCAAATCTGGTCTCAGACACTTAACACTTCCTAGTTGTGTGACCCTAGGCAAGTCACTTAACCCCAACTGCCTCAACAAACAACAAACAACAACAACAAAAAAAACCCAACAAAACCAAAGTTTTTATCTATTCATAAAATCAAAAAAAAGGAAAGAAAAGAAAAACAAATCACCAGCATCAAAAATGAAAAAAGGTGAACTTACGACCAATGGCAAAGAAATTAAGGCAATTATTACAAGCTATTTTTTTTCCTTCTTTATTGCAGCAAGTCTGACAATCCAACCAAAATAGATGAATATTTGTTAAAAAAAAAATTGCCCAGATTAACAGAAGAAAAATAAATTACTTAAATATTCCTATTTTACATAAAGAAATTGAATAAGTCATTACTGAACTCGCTAAGAAAAAATCTCTAGGGCCAGAAGGATTCACAATTGAATTCTTCCATTCAAAAAACAATTAATTCTAATACCTTGTAAATTTTTTGTTAAAATAGATAAAGGACTCCTGTCAAATTCCTTCTATGCCACAAGTATAACACTGCTACCCAAACCAAAAAAGCCAAAACAAAGAAAGAAAAATCAGATCAAAAATGAAAAAAAAAAAGAGAAATATATCTTTCTTTCATAAAAATTAAAATGATAATCATTTTGTATGTAAGATGAAAATTTCTTCATTATAAGAAAGTTAAATAAAAGAAAACTTATGTTTTAATTGATGGTAACCATTTATAACAATAATTTGATATTAAAATGTACCATACTTTCTTTTTTTTTACTATTGTTTATGATAGTCCAAAAACACACAAAAAGTCAAAATTTCAATATTCTATTTTACACATGATCTATCTAGCTTCTAATGTAATGTTATATTAAATAAAGTACCACCCCACAAAATATGATGGACTAACATCCATGAGTACTTTTATGCCAAATGGTTTTTGCTATAAATGGAATGTTTTTTTTAATTCAAATAATTTCGTTAATGATTATATTTGAGAATAAATTTGAAGAAATAATGAGTATTTTTTAATTTCTAACAATTTAGTCAAAGAACTCAAAAATTTTAAATAGTTAGTGTGGGATATATTAAAAAGTCTAATCAAGTAGGAGTCATTAAAACCATTTAAGTTCTCAGAACATAGAGAACATGCTAATAATATCAGTATTAAAACATTTATAAGATCAAACTACATTGTGATATGTTTTCATGTTGTAAAACTAAAATGTAATGGAGATGCCAAAAGAAAATAAATTCAGAAAGGGTTTTTAGCATTTACTTTAGCTCAGAAAGCTTCAATACTTTCAATGTTGTTCACCTTCAGTTTTCAGCTGTGACTAGTTGCTCTCATAACATCAGAGATCATGTAAAATTTTCCCTGTTAAAAGAGTGTTTTCTAAAAATGAATAAGATTCTTGCCTACATATCATTGTTGCTCAACTTAGTGATCATTTATGTAATAAGCAGATTTATTGTCCATGACAATATATTTAATTAATGACATATTTTGTACTTTGAATTGACCCAAGATGGGAACAATGAACACTATTTCTACAAGCATTTGAATGACTTTATGAAAATTTGGAACAAGCAGGACGTACAGCAAGAATGTGGAATATTTTCTGGACTTTTCACCATGGGGCTAATCAGAAAGTATTCCATTTATTTCAGGAAAATTGACTTTTTAAATTTAGTTGTATTCAAATATTTTCATACATAACATAAAAAAGTTAAATGTTTAGGTGCTTGTGCAAAGTTTTCATTGACAATTATTTATTTTTACTTTGGATATTTCCTTTTCAATTTTAATATTTCTCTGCCTCAAAGCATATACTATCTTCAACCCATGGGACTATGGGAAGCAGTTTATACTCCTCTAGGTCTAAAGAATGTCCTAACTGTGATGATGCAGGTGATATCAACACCATCTAATGAAAGCTATCCACAAAGAATATTTTATTTTGTGTCTTTTACCTTTTTGTTATCTTAGTCTATTATCATCCCCCTGAAATATTACAATAAAATTGTTATCATAAAAATATCTTTCACTTTTATTTGTAATGTAACAATAGAAAAATATCTTTGTGTGTATAATACACATCTATGTGTGTATACAGATACACACACATATATATAGCTTATACATATATATATATACATGTTAAAGTTTATCTTTCTATATATGTATTTATATATTTGAATTTAAATTTAAAATTTAGAAGAAACTTTAGAAATCATCTTAACTTTTTGCATTCATAATTTGAAGATCAGTGAGAGGAAGTTTTGTTCAAATAATGTTAATAAAAAAGAATTACACTATTTTATGTTAGTCATTGGATCTGATTTTAGTCAGAGACCTTGAACTAGCTCAATCTATTCTCATGTACTTGTATGTAATTTGGAGAGGCACATGTAAACTTAATTGGTTTTCATAGGTGATTCATATAATTCATAGTGAGCTCATGATTTGAGCTTTTTATTTGATAGGAATTGTTTGCAATTGTCATTTTTTTTCAGTAATGTTCATATTCATGTAACATTAACCACCTGAGAATGTCAGTAAAACAAAAAAGGAACACTAAACATAAACTAATCAGAAGACCTGGTTTTAAGTATTTCTATAATTTACTTCTTTTGTTATTTTGAATAAATGTTTTACCTTCTTTGAAGCTCAGTTTCATCATTATAAATTGGGAATGAATGCTTTTCATTTCTAAGTCACATATTTGCTGAGATGATTTCAAGAAAACACTTGAAGTAAGGCAAAAACAAAACAAAACAAAAAACAATTACATCTAACATAATTAATTGTAAATTCTCAGATTATTCTTGAGAAACAGCATTGCATAGTAGATACAGATCCAGTCTTACTATTAGAAAGAAGTTCATTCAAGATTTGTGTCTATTCCATATTGACCATGTGACTGAATAAAACCTTTAACCTGTTAGTGCTCCTAAGAAACTCTAAAATCCTTATGTTTTAGAGAAGATGTTGATCCATAAAGATTAAAAAAATCCCCTACTTATATTTCTTTACATCAAATAAATCATGGGTACAATTTAAAAACCTGTTTTTATTATATTTAATAAATGCCAAGAAGGGAAATGGCATAAGGAAATAGATAGAATGCCAGGCTTAGAATAAGGAAGACTTCATCAGCTTCAAATGCCATCTTTAACACTTAGTCCCTGGGAAAAATCATTTCATTTCTGATGACCTCAAGCAATCCTCTAAGACTTATCTACCAAGGCTGAGATGGGTTGTGACTTGTTATAGGAGTTCCCTGTAATGACAAAATCATAGTCTGGGTCTCTACTGCAGCTATTGCTACTTGAGGAGAAAAAAAACAAAAAAACAGCCAAAGTAAGCTGCTTTAGGGAACTGTCTTTATGTGTGTATCATCCTAGTATTTTGCTCTACCCTTTAATTAAACTAAAAATAGCAAAATTCCCTGGGAACATCCAGTTCTGAGGGCAACATAGACCCTCTGTATGTCCATCTGAAGTGATCAAATTCTCAGAACAATAGATACTTACAACTGATGACTAGTTCACAGAACTTCTTATTATAATCATAAACTGCAGCAAAAATGCCTTAGGCTTTCTCCTACACACCCCTCAGGGATGTTGGGGAGTCTCACAAAGCTCTGTGAACTTAATGGCAAAGAAATGATTCTAAATTATATTATTACAATTCTCTGTAAAAGTGAACTGAAGTCCAGATTCCTGGGTATATATCAAACAAAGCATAACATACATGAAATACTTAGAGAAATGAAAGAAATCAATGAATCAGAATGAAACTTTTGTGGTATTTTAGAGATGTAATAGACCTTAAAAATCATTTGAATTAATTCCCTTTTGTGGTTGATAAAGATAAGACAAAGGGACTGATTTAGGATTATTCCAAGACTTGAACTGACATCCTCTGACTCCAAATTCTTTTCACCAATTTGCTCCTGATTCATCATTCTATTTTATTCCTGGGCAGAAATATTCTCTGTAACACATTAATAAATGTCCATTTGGTCTCTAGAAAAAAAAAATTACTTCACCTTATATTATTTATTTATAAATGACATTGTTTAATTCATAAAGTTAGAGATAAATGACAATATAGATAATATACAGTCTAATTTTCTTATTTTACACATTTTAAAAATGAGGAAACTAAGGTATGTCAAGATTAAGCATTTTGGGATTATAGTTCAATATCAAAAGTGTTAAGGAACACATCAAAGTTTGAACTGGTCTTTTGAGTCCACACTCAGTGCCCTTTCAACTGTGTTATGTGGCAGTCTCCCCTAATATTGTCTCCAAATTTGTCTCTTTAAAGTATATATCTTTCTTTAGGACAAAGCAGAACATGTTTACTTTCATTTTTATTAATATATGCTTTGGGAAAATAGGGTCTCCTCTACCCTATGATAAAACATTGGAGAAGGAATTTAGAAGAGATTTACTGAAGATAAACTGCATTTGTCAAGTAATAGTACTGACATCACCTTACCCACTGAGACAAAAACAGACCAACCATACTTAAGATTTAAATTCAAATCTTCGTCACCCTAGTCAAAACTTGCAAACATATTTTGTCTTCAACTGAAGATTCACTCATTAATATTACACTTTAAGGAAATTATTTTTGTTCTCAGCAATAATACCTCTTCTCACTGAACTATCATTCCACAATCTCTGGTTCATCTTTTTCATCAGCATTGTTTCCCACCTCTTCCATCCCTTAGACTTACTATTCAATGACTCTACTATATAGTCATCTCTTAAATAGGAAAACTGACCCTTACTACTAGAAAATTAGCTATAAATCTCTGTCATACAGTCACATTTTCTACAAAATATGTGGAAAACCAAACCCAAATGAAAGACTTCAAAGCTTCCTCTAAACTATTGAATATAGTTATAGATTTTGTGTATTTGCACGTAAGCTGATTAACTTTACTTAGTCTTCCCTTGTTCTCCATAGTCCTCCGCCAACTCCCCAGCTAATGGCTATTAGCTGTCATCATGTATATCATTTTAAACATTCCAAAATGCATTTAAGGAGTATCCAAACCAAAATTTCAAAAATCTGTTAGATGATTTTCTTAGACAAAACCAGAATATATAGCATAGAATAGATGCTTAATGAATACTTGGTTACTGATTGACTGACAGAGAAATGGTCAAAAAAGTTCATGAAGCTAATAATCCAAATTGTAACTTCTAAGAGTTATTGGCTGGTGGTTGTTTGCAATATGTGAAATACAGTTATTTTTTCAACATCATGGAGGTTAGATGCATGACTCCACTGCTAGAAAGTCTGCATAAATTTTCTGGCTCTCACGTCATACCAGAGAAGAAGTCTATTTTTCTTTTTCTTTCATTTATGTGGTATACAACATCCAATTGTAAAATTTGGGTTGATATTATACAAGACTATAATTGGCTTTATGTATTTCTGAGTTTCTAACTTTCTTTGGTGTTGTCTACTTTTCTGACTTCTCCAAAAACTCCTTCAAAATTCTGATTTAATTTCTTATATCAGCCCCTGATATAGTGAAAGCCCAAAGGGGAAAGTCATAATGTAAAAGGGATAATTACCTAACCTTCTTGAGAACAAAGGTAGATATGCTAAGTAAAGCATAAATATATAAAAGTTTAATTTACTTAGTATGTATGGAGATATTAGAATTAATATTCTTCAATCTACTCACCTTGACTGTATTACTATTGGATATATATTACTAGGACCAAGAAATTCTGTATCTATGTATTTTTCCATTTATATCAGTATTTACAAGTGATTAATGTGATGTAACTTTCTTCTTCAAATTCAGACTTTCTATTTTGAAGGCTGATTTACACTTTGCTTCTTGCAATAAAGTTGTCACATTCTTCCTGCTTCATTCTCCTTGTTTAAACCCATTAGCAACTCTCTTTCTCAATGGATATTTACTCATTATGTCAATAATTTATTTATTCATGACAGATTCCTTAAGTGTATTAAATATATTATTATGTACCAAATTCATAATGGTACATTGTGTAACCATTGGGAGAATTGTAGATTTAAATATTAATTTAGTCTCTTTCATGTCCAATAGATGAGATAAATAATATATATTTTGTGCAAATTAAAGTGACTAATGAACAGTCAGGATGACTTGTATTCAAATTCAGTAGCAGTCACTTATGAGTTATGTGACTATGGGCAAATAACTTCAACTAAGTAAATTCTAGTTTCTTGATTCCTAAAATAGCAGTGATAATAACATCTATCTCGCATTGTTATTATGAAGAACAATTTATATAACATCTTGTTTTCTTGGACCCCTGAAAACTGTAAAGCAGCATATACGTGATAATGATGAAAATGATGATGAAAAGTAAATAAAATGGATACAATATGCCATCAGATAAGATAAAGAAGAAATCACAGATTTTTAAATAGGGAGGATTTATGGAGAAGGAAGCATTTAAATTGATCCTTATGAGATGTCAATAGAAAGAAATGAGAGGGAGAACTTTCTAGTTATGAAGAAATAATGAGAAGGTGACAGAAGTAAAACGTTGAAGAATGATAGAAATAATATTTGTACACAATACAACATGTGAGTGAGGCTCAGTGTAAAATAAGATAGAAAAATTAGTTTGGGGAAAGAAATAATGGCTTTGAATGTAAAGGTAAAGACTTTAAAATTGATAAATAATAGATATTATTAAGATTTTTGTTAGTGGTTTAGTAGTATAAACGTAGGTATGACCTAGTAAGAATAATCTGATATTTTATTCTTTCTTATAATCCTATAAAATGGATGTAACAGACACATTTAAGGAAGAACAGACTGGGGATTTTCATTAGATAGCTAATGTCCTAAAGTGAGCAGAGAGTAGCTTGGCTAGGTTAAGATGAAAAAGAATGGAGACAACATTAATAGTGTAAGGAATATGCAATTCCACATCAATAACTCCAATATTTTGCAAAAAGTGGTTCAAGGAAACAGTGCATAACAAATATTAATCTGCTTTTATTTTTAAAGCAGAAATTGGAAAATCTACAAGGAAGCACATTTTAAAGATTCCATTATCACATAAAAGAGTAGTACTGAAAATTGTAGATTAAGCTTATTCTGTTTGGAAACCAATCTCTGATGTTTTGAATCTTATATTAAAGTAAAAACTAATGAAAACTGTGTTTGAACTTAGCTACATTATGTGTGGAGTCCCATAGTGTTTTCAATAAGGCTAACATTTCATTTCAGTGTAAATGAATGAAAATGTTCATTAGCATAAATCTCCTTAGATAACCTTTTTACTTAACTTGTTTTCATTTTCTTTAAAAGGATAATTACCATTTACATAACACCAACCAAACTATCTATGTAATTTTACTAAGGTTCTTCTTTGCCTCAAAGAAATTTTATTACCATCTATGATATTAACTGTAACATTTATATAAACTTACACTATTCACTTCTTAATAACTGTGCAAATTTCTCTAAAATACTATTTGCTACTTTGCTGTGGTTGTTTTCATTTGGCCAGTCCTCTTACCTATTACCATACACCTTGATTGCTTTTGTGGAAATAGTTTTATCCCCTGTTAAAGTACATTTCCAATGACTCATCTTGGTATAAAAGTTGTTCCAGCTGAGTATATACTCTCACAGGCCATATCAAGTTGGAAAGTCTTTAAATATGGATCCAAAAAGGAAGGATTATTGATGGTCATGATCTGAAAACTAAGTTGAGTTTAATATGTCTCCTGAAATAAAGTTCAAGATGTTTGAAAGGCTACTAGAGATGTAGATCTACAGGCAGAGTAGGTAGATTTAGGAATCATTATTACAGAAATGATGTTTAAATCCACTCGTGTTTAAGCATTGTATATAGGGAAAAGAGCCTAAGATAAAGTTCTGAGAGATACCTAAAATTAGAGGGAATAATCTGAAAAGCAAAGCAGAAAGAGAATGAATATCAGATACTAGGAAGAGCACCAAGAGAGAATGTTGTCTCAGAAATTTAGAAAAGTATCAAGGAGGAGAGGTAATTCAACAATATTAAAGGGGATACATCGGTCAAGAATAAGAATCAAGAAAAAATCCATTGAATTTAGGACTTAAAAAATTATTAGAGAGTCATTTTAGTGGCATGATGGGTTCAGAAGCCAGTTAATAAAGTAGTAAAACAAAAGTGAAAGGAGAGAAAGTGGAGGAATATATGTTAGAGAATCATTTCAAGGAATTTAGCAACAAATGGAAGAAGAGATATTGGATAATAGCTAGAAGGGATAGAAAGAGCAAGAGCTTTATTGTTTTTTCACAGGAAAGGAAACAGTAAAGAAGGAGACATTAAAAAAAAAGTAAAACAGTAGAGATGACAGAGGGGTCAGTCTATTGAAGGAGATAAAATAGAAAAGAATCACATGAACCACAAGAAGGATTAACCTTGGTATGGAGTAATGTCAAATTATGATGTAGGATAAGGGTGAAGGGGTTAATAATACTGGTTGAAGAAATTTGAGTGACAGAAAATGAGGAACAACAAACAAATGAGGAAATCAATGTCAATTGGTTTAAATTTTCTTCCTCTTGTAAAATCTGAGGGAAAGTTTTCAGTTGAGACAATATGAGGGAGAGCTATGGGAGTTTTGAGGAACATAAAGAGATCTGGGAGAGCTGCTATGAAGAGTGGGATAATGAGTTGATTAGAGAAGTATAGTAGTGAGGCGTTAGTTGAAGTTATAGAAGACAAATTTTAGTGTACTCACTCAGAACTTTTACTTGATTTCCTACACCAAAATATTTGTTAGAGCAAAGATGGAAATAGTATAAGTACTATAGGATTCAGGCTTGGTTGAGTGTAATTAAAAATAAAATAAGAGGACTAGAGATTCAAGAGAGGAGGAAAATGTAGAGTTATATTGGTTTATCAGTGGTCAAGATGAGTAGAACAAAAGATAATGATTAAGCCAGGACTGATAGATGAAAAAAAATTTAGAGTGGTCAAAGAAATTAGAGGTCACAATATGGATGAAAAGAAATTTTTAGAAGTCAAAGCAAAGAAAAAGGTGAAAAAGTCAATAGATTATAGTTATATAGGGAGGATTCAGAAGATATTATGAAGATCAAGATAGCCTAACTGGACTAAATCATATCTAAGCTGAATCTTTATTGAATTCAAAAAAATTACAAGTCAGAACTGAAGGAACAGAACATTCTAGGTGTTTGTCTTGCTTCTAGCCACTGCCTTCTCAAATCTTTTTTTTTTTTTAGTCACATATTTTCATATTTCTTGTCTTCATCCCTTCCCATCTTCCTAATGAGTTAGATAAGATTTCTGTATCCAACTAAGTGAATATAATATATTCTTCCTTTTTTGGACCAATACCAATGAGAGCAAGGTTCAAGCATGGTCCACCTCTCCCTCATTTACTCTCCATTGTAAAAGCTTTCCTTGTGTACTTCCTGCACATGAGAAAATGTGTCCCATTTATCTCTTTTTCCCACCTTCTCCATTGCATCCCTCTTCCTCCCCCCCCCCCCAACAGACACATGGAAATCACTCCAATATAATAAATACAGTGTGTCCTGTGTAATTTTTACCTGTTCTAAATTCTTAGGGATTACATATATTATCTTTCCATATATGGATGTAAACAGTTAAAGTCAATTGAGTCTTCTATAATTAGTCTTTCATGTTTACTTTTTATGCTTCTTTTGAATCTTTTGTTTGAATGTGAAATTTTCTATTCAACTCTGCTATTTTTATAAGTTCTTTATTTTAATAAATATCCCTATTCTCTCTGAAGAATTATATTCAATTTTGTTGGGTAGGTTATTTTTGGTTATAATTTCACCTCCTTTATTTTCCAGAATATTATATTGTAAGCCCAACAAATATTTAAGATGTGTAATTTTATGTTTTGTATAATTCCAACTATGGCTCCATATCTGAATTGTTTCTTGCAAAATTTTCTCCTTTAACTGGGAGTTCTAAAATTTGGCTATAATGTATCTAGGAATTTTTATTTGGGGATCTCTTTCTTTGAGGCTAGCTATTTTTTCCTAAAAGATTTTTCAAAAAAATTCTATTTTGCCAAAACAATCCCTTTGTTTTATTGTTTTTTTTTTTTTTTTTTGAAGTCTCATGAAATCATTAGTTTCTTTTTGGCCAATTTTAATTTTAATGAGTATTTCTTCACTGAGCTTTTGTACTACTTTTTCTCATTTGACCTAAGCTCTTTTCTTTGCTTTTTAAAAATGTATGTATGTATGTCTGTATGTGTGCATGTATTTAATATTTTTCCCACTTCAATTCAAAACAGTTTTTTAAACATTTGTTTTTAAGATTTTTTAAGTTCTAGGTTCTCTCCCTTATTCCTACCCCCAAATAAGAAAGAATATTTTGAAGTTATGCAAAACATTTTCATAAAAATCAAGTTGTGAAAGAAAATATAGATCTCTCACCCTACTGAAATAAAAGCCCTCAAGAAAAAATAAATTAAAAAGAAAGAAAGAACTAGATAATGCTTCAATCTGTACTCAGACACAATCAGTTCCTTCTCTGGGTAGGCTTAGAACTTTTCATTATTAGTTCTTCACAATAGTTGTGAATGATTGCACTACTGAGAATAATTAAGTCATTTACAGCTGGTCATATAAGAATATTGTTATTACTTTGTATAAAGTATATTTTACTTTGTTTAGGGAGGATTTTCCAGGTCTTTTTCCCCCTGAGAACATACTGTTTATTATTTTCAAGAGAATAACAATATGCCATCATAAAAACATGCCATAGTTTATTGAGCCATTCTCTAACTGATGAGCATCTCCTCAATTTCTATTTATTTATTTATTTTTGTTCTGGGAAGAGAACTGTTAAAAATATTTTTGTACACATAGGACCTTTTCCTAATTTTTTTCTTTTCAGTTGTTGTTAGGTCAAAGGATATGCATGAATTTTCAGCCTTTGGGTACAGATCGTATCTTTTTATCATTTATCAATTGGGGCATGGCTCTCATTTTTTATATGGCACTTCATTTTATTTTTTATTATTTTAATAATTTTTCTTTTGTTTATTAAAAATTTTATTTTCAAAACATATACATGGATAATTTTTCAACAATGACCCTTGCAAAATTTTATTTTCCAAATGTCTCTCCCATCCCCCATCTCTTCTCCTAGATGGCAAATAAGCCAATATATGTTAAATATGTTAAAATATATGTCAGATAAAATATATACATACATATTTTATAATTATCATGGTGCACAAGGGAAAAAAACAGATAAAAGAGGAAAAAAATGAGAAAGAAAGCAAAATGCAAGCAAACAACAAAAAGAATGAAAATGTTATGCTATGCTTTGATCTACACTCAGTTCCCACACTCCTCTCTCTGGGTATAGATAGCTACCTCCTTCACAAGACTATAGGAACTGGCCTCAGTCTTTTCATTATTAAAAAGAGCCATGTACATTAGAATTGATCTTCATATAATCTTGTTGTTGCCATGTACAATGATCTCCTAGTTCTGCTCACTTTGCTTAATATCAGCTTATGTAAATCAAATCAAATCAGTTTCTATCTGTAAATTCATTTTTCCCAGTACGAAAGGACAAGAGAAAGAAAGAGATCTCCAAATAAAAATTCCTAGATACATTATAGCCAAATTTTAGAACTCCCAGCTAAAGGAGAAAATTTTGCAAGAAACAATTCAGATTTGGAGCCATAGTTGGAATTATATAAGACACAAAATTACACATCTTAAAGGTTTGTTGGGCTTACGATATAATATTCTGGAAAGTAAAGGAGGTGGAATTATAACCAAAAACAACCTACCTAACAAAATTGAATATAATCCTTCAGGGAGAATAGGGGTATTTAATAAAATAAAGAACTTCTTATAAAAATAGCAGAGTTGAATAGGGACAACGTCCCTGATAAGCCCTAGAACCAACATATGAATCCATTTCAATATCCTAACTCAATCTCTAAACCCCCAAGAACAGAGCTGTTAAGGTGGCAGAGTTGGCAATTGCATAAAGTTTAAGCCTTTACTACCAGAGGTTCAAACCCTCTTCTGAACAAATGTTCACACTAAACCTTTTCTCTAGGTCTCTCTGAAATCATCTTGCTGATATTTTCTTATAGAACAATTATATTCCATAAGATTCATATACCCCAAGTTATTCAGCCATTCTCCACCTCATAAGCATCTACTCAGCTTTCAGTTTCTTGCCACTACAAAAAGAGCTGCCACAAACATTTTTGCACATATGTGTCCCTTTCCCTTCTTTAGTATCTCTTTGGGATATAAGCCCAGTTGAAACACTTCTGGATCAAAGGGTATGAACAGTTTGATATTCTTTTGAGCATAGTTCCAAATTGCTCTTTAGAATGTTTGGATCAGTTTACAACTCCACTGGTGAATAATCTATCAGTGTACCAGTTTTCCCACAACTCCTCCAACGCTTGTCATGATCTTTTCCTTTCATTTTAATGGCTCATTTTTTAAAAATTATTTTTGTGCCTCTTTTATAAAGCTGTTAATTCTTTTTTCATCTTTTCCTTTTATCACATTAATTTATATTACATTTTTTGCCTTTATCATTTTCATCTTTTTCTTTACTTCTTCCAGGTATCATTCCTGTCTTTGGGTCCAATTAGCATTTTCTTTTAATTTTTGAGTATAGCTTTTTAAACACTGCTGCCTTCTTCTAAGTCTGTCTTATTATTCCTTGACATAATAACCATTTGTGGTCATGTTCTTTTATAGTGGTTTGCTCATTTTCCAGTTTATTTCAAACTTTATCAAGCTCTACTCCTCTGGGAATAGGATGCATTTTGGCCAGTTACAAGCATTTTTGTGGGGCTGTTTTCAGAACTATTCCTAGGAGTCTAAGATTTTAGTATCTTCAAAGTTGGTGTTATCCTGGCAGAGGTATGGTCATCTGTGAACCCTCTTCAGGTCTGGGTTATAGTCTTTATATGAGAAGGTCCCCTTCTCCTCTGCAGCTGGAAGTGCTAGTGCTTTAGGTTCCGGTCCTTATTCATTTAGGACCAATTAAAAATACTCCTAACTTTGAAACTTATAAAACTACTCATTTGCAATAATTACCAATCAGCACCATCTACACTTAGTGTCAGAAAAAGGTCTGCTGTAATCTCTTTCACACTTACTGTCTCTGGAATAAGATCTTCTGAATCTGCTGCTGTTGCTGTTGGAGCCAACTAAAAGATTAACCTCTGGTGCTCATGTAGCACTAGAAGTCCATATGTCTCTTTGCACTCATATTCTCATGTTACAGACCTTTCCTTCTGATCTTCTATATTGATTTGGGCAAAAAAACAAAAAACAAAAAAACTCTTATTACATTTTGTTTTATCTATTGCTTGGAAATGTAATTTGAGATATTTTTATTATTACATTATTATTATTATTATTTATATTATTTTAAAGTTGATTTTAGGGAAATATTGGGAGAGTTTAGCTGGGTGAGAGTCAATATTCTTCCATGATGGTTTCTATTTGGCTTGTGTTTTGAACTTGAGCTTGTACATATGCAGAATCAAGAAATAGAGCCATTTCTTATACTTAATGCAAAATGTTGTTGCATTTTGAGAATCAAAGTTCTGAGAGTAATCTACTCATTTGCTAGGCTAGCAGTAGCCAATACATAGGATCAATGACTTTTCAATAGTAACAGTGACAACTATATTTACTGGGAATCACATGGGTAAAGAACCAGCAAAGCTAAGTGAGAAAATGAATCAAACATATAAGAACAGATTCAAGAGAGAACAGTGTTATAAAAACCTAAAGAAGGAATATCTATAAGACAGAATGTTATACATTTGTTTGAAAATGTAGATCATTGTCAGCAGCAGATACAGAGGATTATGGGTAAGGAGTCTGAACATAATGATCAGTGCACATTGTAAAAAGATTCAGCAGACATTGTGCAAGATATCACTTACTGATGGGGCGGGGGAAGGTTAGAATAATTAGAAACTATTTACATTAGGATCAGTTCCCTCTTTAATACATTCCTAATGTAACTCATTCCCAATGTAAGTAGACTTTTAGAACTATCAGCCCTACTTCCCCATCTAATTCGTTTGTTTTGGTTCTTGCTATCATACTCATTTAGTTAGCATAATTACTATTTTTACCTTTTCTGAGATGATTTTACTTTTTTGATTCACATCTTACTCAGCTCTACCTAGATCTTTTGGATTATGCAATTACTAATATCAATCTTAGGCATATCGTTTACATTTTCATATAAACAATTTATCCTATTCAATTCAATCTTTTGAAATTAGTCTTTACTGAAAGCTCTTATATGTTAAGATTTCTATTGAGTTCAAGTTTGTTTAAGACAAAATCCTAAAAATCTAACAGTTTCTTGAAAGTTCATTTTCCCCCCATTCAATACTATGCATACTGTTGCTGGATATGATATAATATTTTTGACTGCAGGCTTAGTTCTTATGATTGTTGATATATAGTATTTCAAGATCAGTGGGCATTTTATTATTATTTTTTAAAATTATAACTTTTTATTGACAGAACCCATGCCAGGGTAATTTTTTTACAACATTATCCCTTTCACTCACTTCTGTTCAGATTTTTCCCCTCCCTTTCTCCACCCCCTCCCGGAGATGGCAAGCAGTCCTTTACATGTTGAATATGTCACAGTGTATCCTAGATACAATATATGTGTGCAGAACTGAACAGTTCTCTTGTTGCACAGGAAGAATTGGATTCAGAAGGTAAAAATAAACCGGGAAGAAAAACAAAAGTGCAAACAGTTTACATTCATTTCCCAGTGTTCTTTCTTTGGGTGTAGCTGCTTCTGTTCATCATTGATCAATTGAAACTGAGTTAGGTCTTCTCATCCACTTCCATCAGAATACATCCTCATACAGTATCGTTGTTGAAGTGTATAATGATCTCCTGGTTCTGCTCATTTCACTCAGCATCAGTTCATGTAAGTCTCTCCAAGCCTCCCTGTATTCATCCTGTTGGTCATTTCTTAACAATAATATTCCACAATATTCATATACCACAATTTACCCAACCATTCTCCAATTGATGGGCATCCATTCATTTTCCAGTTTCTAGCTACTACAAACAGGGCTGCCACAAACATTTTGGCACCTACAGGTCCCTTTCCCTTCTTTAGTATCTCTTTGGGGTATAAGTTCAGTAGTAGCACTGCTGGATCAAAGGATATGCACAGTTTGATAACTTTTGGGGCATAATTCCAGATTGCTCTCCAGAATGGTTGGATTCGTTCACAAGTCCACCAACAATGCATCAGTGTCCCAGTTTTCCCGCATCCCCTCTAACATTCATCATTATTTTTTTCTGCAGTGGACATTTTATTGCAACTACTGATGAATTCTTTGCAATTCTTATTTTTAGCTCCAACATATTTGAATTTGCTGTTCTTGTTGTTGTTGCTGTTGCTGCTGCTTGTAAAATTTTCTTTTTGATCTGGGAGTTTTGAAATTTTACAATGACTTTTTATATGTTTTCCTTTTAAATCTCTTTGAGGTGGTAATTAATAATTTTTATATATTTATCCATTACTCTTTTTTTCTATCACATTTTCTTTAATTATTTCTTGTATTATTGTTTCAAGTTTCCTTTTCTGTTCATCGTGTTCAAGAAGTTAAATTATTCTTATATATATGTTCTTTTTGATATGCTGTGCAAATTTGTTATTTTTCTTATAAAATGTTGAATACTTTCTTCTAGTTTTTCATTCCTTATATTTTGTTTTAGTATTTCTTGGTTTATTATAACTTGACTGGCTTCCCCTTACCAAATTGAGGGATCATTTCTTTACATTAAGATCATCCTCGGAAGATGACTCCTGAACTTCATTATTCCCATGGGAACTTTCTATTTTTTGATTGTTTCTCCTTTGCCTATTTATTATTATTATTATTAATAGTAATAGTAAAAACTTAATAGCATAATTATTGTGGGGTAGGTGGGGATGGTACCTCTAGTTTCTCTTCAGTTCTCCCCTTTAACCTGAAACCCTAACCCAAGAATTCTACCCTCCTGTAGTGTTCCTGCCCTACCTCTGTAATCATTAGCTGTCTATTGGTTCCTTCTCACCCAGGGACAAATCTCAGCAACACAACTGGCCCTGGCATTCTTTATCAGCAGAGATGCCCTTAATCTTTTCAGTTTCAGAATCCAGACTCCCCATATGGTCTAGGAGGTGAAAGTTCCTGGGGTTGAATTTGAGGCTGTCTCCAACCTAGTTATCCCTCTGGCTCACATCTGTTTTATTAGAGGTGTTTACATTTCATGATAGTAATCTTCAATCCTGGGGTCTTTGTTATAAGCTTCTCTGGTTGTACAAGGGTGGGAATCAATCTATATAAAACCCAAAAAATCATTTGCTAAGGCAACCACAGAATATGATGAGTTGAAAGCTGGGTACTACAGTCTCCTACTGTTTGAGTTCCAAATAACACTTGGCGAAAAAGATTCCTCACCCATTTTAAGGAGGACCTCTGTTCTGTCTCAAATTTTGTTTTTCACTGGTCTTGATTCCTCCAATTTTGTCTTGATTGTGACAGAAATATAGAATGCTTGGAATTTTCTGGCCTACTGCTCTACATTTTCCCAGAATTTTCCCCTATATTCTAAGACTTTTTGATTGTCTGTTTGAAAAATTTGGTTTGAAAAATTATTAATTTTTAAGTGACATTTTAACGCATTAAGGGATGAAACAAATCCCATTGCCAAGTGTAATAATCAGAATAAACTTTCTTTTCCCCATATGAGATTCTTTTTTTAAATGATTTTTAATTTGTTATATACTTCATTCTTCATTATCCTGTTATTCCCTTGATGTTTCTTTTCTAGAACACATAAAATAATGA
The DNA here is from genome assembly GCF_016432865.1 of Antechinus flavipes. Taxonomy (NCBI): domain Eukaryota; kingdom Metazoa; phylum Chordata; class Mammalia; order Dasyuromorphia; family Dasyuridae; genus Antechinus; species Antechinus flavipes. Next base: position 89,238,761 of record NC_067398.1, on the reverse strand, counting down.
TTAATTCTTCTATGAAATCCTTAGCAAATACTTCAGAGAGAAGCATTTTGTATAATTTTCTTAATAAATTGTGATAGCATTCTATGAGAGAGAGCAGGCTTGATTTAGAGTACTATATCTCATATTCAAAAGATTTATATTTATTTTTGGGGAAAAGTAATTTATTATTTCTATATCCTAATTCTTTCATCCAACAGACAAGAAGAATTTTCATCCAAGGTCATCCTTTTGAACTCTGTGTCTAATTTTAATGTGTTCTTTTATCGTCCTTGCTTAAAAATAAAGAAATCAAAATGGAAAAGATTGATGAAGAACAAAAATGAAATCAGTTTTTTTTTTTTTTTGTATTATGAAAGGGATGAGCTTGAAGAGTCTCTGTAGAGAAAGAGAAAGAGAACCATTAAATTACTTTTAAATCTACTGAATGATCTCTTTCTGACTCAATAATCAATCAATTAATAAATCAATCAGTTGTCAGTCTTCTTTGATACAGTTCTCAAGTAGGGGATAAAAAAAAAAAAAAACTTCTGGAACAATCAGAAACCTGAGGTTATGCCTAGTTTTTACCTAGGTTCTGAAGACTTGTATCATCCCCTTAAAAGCCAAAATACTGGAACAATCATGATGCAAATAAATATAATCCTTCAATATATGGATCTACAATTTCACAAATCAAAAGTAGATGCTTTCAATCAATATTATCAACATATGGGTTCTGTGACTTTATATTTTATTTTTTTAATAATAGTTTTCTATTTTTAAAATATATGCAAAAATAGTTTTCAACATTCACCCTTGTGAATGCACACCCTTTTGTGCAAATCCTTGTGTTCCAAATTTTTCTCTCTTCCTTCCCCTAACCCCAGCCCTAGATGGTAAACAATCCAATATATGTTAAACATGCACAATTTTGATAAACATTTCTACATTTGTGCTGCACTAGAAAATTAAAATCAAAAAGGAAAAAGAAATGAGAAAGAAAACAAAAAGCTAGCAAACAAAAATAAAAAATGTAAAAAAAAACAAGCAACAACAACAACAACAAACCCTATGTTGTGATTCACATTCAGTTCCAACTTTCCTCTTTCATGGTGCAGATGGCTCTCTCCATTGAAAGTCTATTAGAATTGGCCTGAATCACCACAATGCTGAAAAGAGCCACATCTATTAGAATTGATCATCACATAATCTTGTTGGTGAGTACACTGTTCTCCTGGTTCTCCACATTTCATTTAGCATCATTTCATGCAAGTCTCTTCTGGCCTTTCCAAAATCATCTGCTGATTGTTTCTTATAAAACATTCATATACCATAATTTATTCAGCCAATCTCCAACTGATGGGCTTCTACTTACTTTCCAGTTCCTTGCCAATTAAAAAAAAAAAAAAAAAAAAAAAAAAAAAAAAAAAAGGCTGCTACAAACATTTTTGCACGTGTAGGTCCTTTTCCCTGTTTTATGATCTCTTTGGAATACAGGCCCAGAAAAGACACTACTGGCCTTTTGGGCATAGTTTCAAATTGCTCTCTAGAATGGTTAGATCAGTTCAGAACTCAACTAACAATGTACTAGTGTCTCAGTTTTCCCTCCAAAATTCATTATTATCTTTTTCCATCATCTTAGCCAGTCTAAGAGGGAGGTGGTACCTCAGAGTTATTTTAATTTGCATTTCTCTCATCAAAAGTGATTTAGTGATAGAAATTTTTTCATATGATTGGAAATATTTAAATTTCATCATTTGAAAATTATCTGTTCATATCCTTTGACCATTTATCAATTAAAGAATGTTGTATTCATATAAATTTGAGTCAATTCCCTATATATGTTAGAAATGAGAGCTTTATCAGAACTCTTGAATGTAAAAATTTTCCCCCTGTTTATTGCTTCCCTTCAAATCTTTTGTGTATTGGTTTTGTATGTTCAAAAAATAATTTAATATAATCAAAATTATGTACTGTGCACAGTATAATACTGTGTTCTATTTCTTGGGCCATAAATTACTCCGTTCATCTGAGAGGGAGACTTTGTTCTTCTAATTCGCCTAGAGTACTGCTTTTAATGTCTAAATCATGAACTAATTTTGAACTTATTTTGGTATTGTGTGTTAGGTGTGGGTCAATGCCAAATTTGTGCCATACTATTTTTCAGGTTTACCATGAATTTTTTCAAATAATCAATAATTATTCCAGAATCCAGGGTCTTTGGGTTTATGAAACACTAGATTACTGTACTCATTGACTATTGTGTCTTGTGAACCTAACCTATTCTACTGATGAACTGCTCTATTTCTTTCCAGTACCAAATGGTTTTGAACTGCTTTACAATAGAATGTTATGTCTGATAGAGCTAGGCCACTTCATTTTCATTTTTTCATTAATTCTTTTGCAATTCTTGACTTTTTGTTCTTTCAGATAACCTTTGTTATTATTTTTTTTCTAGCTCTATTAAGTAGTTTCTTTACAATTTGATTAGTATGGCACTGAAAAAGTAGGTCTCTTAGGTAGAATTATCATTTTTTTATATTAGCTCAGTCTACTCATAAGCACTTGATATTCTTCCAATTGTTTAGATCTGACTTTATTATTATTTATAGTTATTTTAAATGAGTTTTCTCTTTCTATCTCTTACTACTGGATTTTGTTGGTAAAATATAGAAATGTTGATAATTTATGTGGATTTATAACAAGATTATATGGAAATAAATTTTGAGGGATGTGGCTCTTTTCAACAATGAGATTATTGAGGCCAGTTCCAATGATCTTTTCATGAAGAAAGCCATCTATACCCAGAGAGAGGATTGTGAAAACTGAGTGTGGATAACAATATAATATTTTTACTCTTTTTGTTTTTGTTTGCTTGCATTTTGTTTTCTTTCTCATTTTTTCCCCTTTTTGATGTGGTTTTTCTTGTGCAGCACAATAATTGTATACATATGTGTGTGTGCATATATATATATAGGATTTAACATATATTTTAACATGTTTCACATGTTAGATTATTTGATATTTAGAGGAGTGGGGGGAAGGGGAAAATTTGGAACACAAAGTTTTGCAAGGGTCAATGTTGAAAAATTTTCCATGCATATATTATGAAAATAAAAAGGTTTGATAATTTTTTTGCATCAATATTCATTGGTTTGTAGTTTTCTTTCTCTCTTTTGGCTGTTATTGGTTTAAATATCAGTACCACATTTCTGTCATAGAAGCAATTTGGCAGTATTCCTTCTTGACCTATTTTTCCAAATAGTTTATATAGTATTGGAATTGATTGTTCTTAAAATGTTTGGTAGAATTCACTTGTGAATACATCTGGCCCTGGAGATATTTTCTTAGAGAGTTCATTAATAACTTGTTCAATTTATTTTTCTAAAATGGGACTATTTAAGTAATTTATTTCCTTTTCTGTTAACCTGGGCAATTTCTATTTTTATAAATATTCATTCATCTTGGTTAGATTGTCAGACTGACTTACTACAATTGGGCAATGTAGTTCCTATTTATTGAATGAATTTCTTTTTTATTGGTGTTAAGTTCACCCCTTACATTTTTTGATGCTGGTGATTTGATTTTTTTCTTTCTTTTTTTCTAATAAAACTAACCAACAGGTTATCTATTTTGTTAGTTTTTTTTTTTTTTTTAATAAAATCACCTCAGTTTTAATTACTAGTTTAATAGTTTTCTTAGTTTCTATTTTATTAATCTCTTCTTTAAGTATCAAATTTATAATTTGATATTTAATTGGGGATTTTTAATTGCTTTTTCCCCTAGCTTTCTTCTTGCATGCCTAATTCATTGATATCTTTCTCTATTTTATTTATGTGAATTTAAATATGTTAAGGATTTTTTAAAGATATATTTCATTTAAAGATATAAAATTTTTCCTAAGAACTGTTTTGACTGCATCCCATAGATTTTGGTATATAGTCTCATTATTGTCATTCTTTTGGATGAAATTATGGATTGTTTCTATGATTTGTTGTTTGACCCACTCATTCTTTAGAATTAGATTAATTTCCAGTTGGTTTTTAATCTTTCCCTGACCTTTTATTGAATATAATTTTTATTGCATTGTGGTCTAAAGAGCAGGCATTTACTATTTCTGCTTTCTTGCACTTGATTGTGAGGTTTTTATGCCTTAATATGTGATCAGTTTTTGTGTAGATAACATGTATGGACATGTTTCTAGAATATTGGGGCAGTTTTCCTTAACGACTTTTTGTAGAATGCTACCCAAGATCTTTGGCCCAATCCAGGCCCAATGTCCTGGACTTAAGGTAAGCCAATCATTTTTTAAAATCTTTCTTCTGTATGTATTTTCCATGTCAGCTATTTTTTTAATGACATATTTCATATTTTCTTCCACTTTTTATTTTGTTTGACTAATTATTGTTGTCTCACAAAGTCATTAGCTTCCATTTGCCCTGTTCTAGTTTTTAATATGTGATTTTCTTCACTTATCTTGTATTTTTTTTTTTTCTTTTGGTTTATTCTACTGTTTAAGGAGTTATTTTCTTCAGAATATGTTTTTCCTTTCTTTGCCAAACTGTTGACTCTTTAGACATAATTCTCATTTCCTTTCTCATTTTTTTTTTTCCTTCTACATCTCTTATTTGCCTTTTGAAGTCTTTTATGAGCTTACAGGAAACCTCACTGGCTTGAGAACATATTATCTCACACTGAGATTTCTTCTGTGGATATTCTGTCCTTATCTGAATTTGTGTTTTGGTCTGTCCTATCACCATAGAAGTTTTCTATGATAAGGTTTTTTTTTTTTTTTTTTTTTTTTTTTCTCTTTCTTCCTCATTTTCTTTCCTTTTCTTTTGAAATTTCCTGTTTTTTACTTTTAAGGTGGAGCTCTGTTTCTGGGATAAAGGGGGCACTGTCCCAAACTTCCCGTGCAGCTTTAAGGACAGTGCCTCCTTGTCTTTGTTGGGGGGAGCTTTGCTGATTTTTTTTTTTTTTTTTCAGGAATCAGCCTAGTTTCCCAGAGTTTTCTTCTGAGCAGAGACTGGAAGCTGCCTCCTGCTGTGCCCAGTTGCTGAACCCGGACTGAGGGTCTTAGATGCTGATTTGCTGTGATTAAGACCCTCTCCGGCTTTCCCATACTCTATCTGAGCTGGTCTGAACCCCCTTTCCACCCCAGTGAGACTGACCTTTCTTGAAATTTGTCCAAACTTTCTTGAGCTGGAGAGAGGTTTCATTCCATCAGACTCTGTTCTGAGGCTTCCTTTCATGTGGTTTCTAAGGGGAAATGAGAGAGCTCAAACACCTTCCTGACCTTTACCATCTTGGCTCTACTCTGGGGCTCACGGGATGTAATTTTGAAGACATGTCATTTTGATAAAAGGATCTTTATTTTTTCCCCTATTTGTCAAAAAACACATCTAAATGAAATGTAACTAAAGGAAGTAATATTAAAGCTCAATTTAAAAAAAAAAAACTTCTTGGCAATTATAGTTGTCTAAATGTGTTTAGAAAACAATGATGATTATTAATAGAGATCTTCAAGTGGAGGATATTTTGAAAGGAATATAACCTTCAAGCACAGATTCAACAGCTTGATCTATGAGAATAGTTTTACCTTTGATAGACTATGTTTCTATATTTATATGACATGGAGACCTTTGTTCCTGTATAATATTCACCAGGATAAAATAATAAACATGTTCATGTGTAGAGGGCCAGTATTGAACAAATCTGTGAACAAGAAGACCTGCTCTCTGTTAGGGCAAGTGATTCAAACTATTGGCTCACCATTCCCTATCATTGAATGATAAAGACATACTTGAGATAAATTTAGGATAATCCCCATAGGGAATGCATGTCACAGAAACAAGACATTTTAACTATACTATTTACTTCTTAACAATGAGTTAAAGGCATACTTGAGTTAAATACATTAGTATGATAATTTCTGCTATTTACTTCTCTGAACAAGTACTTTGCTATTGATAAACTTCATAACTATTTACTATTCTGTGGGTACTTATGAGCATCACAACTATCCTATTTACAATTCTGTGTTGATGAGTACTTTGGTATTGATAGTGAAATGGATACTGAAATATCAAAGTATGGATTGTGCATTAATCCTGGGAGGTATATGATGTCATCTGAAGGTAGCTAGTAATAATGTAACACTAGTTTAAAGAATATATAAACCCTGAGGCTCAGATTAATAAATAGAGATTGCAAAGCATATCTTCCATCTGGCCTTGGATATCCATTCATATTCACTGGAGTTAGACTCCAACATTCATGCATTATGTTTTGTTTTGTTTTTTAATCTAATTTACTGTAAGCAGAATTATTAAAAAAAAAATCAAGTATCTACGAGTTAAACTAGTTCAAACACTTAATTGAGCAGAAGAAAATTTTGGTCGATTATATTTTGACAATTAATTGACTTGCCCAAGAACATGCAGACAAAAGAGTGGCAAAACCAGGATTAATAACCAGATTATCAAACTCCTGGTCCTGTATTCTCAATATTATATAACAAACATTGTCTTATTTATTACCACCTACTTTACTATTGTAATTGTCATTGAGCTATGTCTCCCTTTCACACAACATTTGCTACTCTGATAAATAACACTGACCCTTCAGGAAACAACCAATACCACTGCAAAGGTCCTCAATTATGGATGGTAGGCAAGGACTGGTGTGACATGATTAGCAACAAGCTTCTGCCCCTTTCACAAGAAATGAAGGACATGTTCTTAATTAAAACTTGACCTGTGATGTCTCCTGCTGCTTGATTTCCATTAGTAGTCACTAGAGATGAAATTCTAATTATGGCATTTGAAGAAATAAAAATTCTCAAGGGAGACAGTGCTCTGTGCTCAGGTTACATTGTGGATAGCTGCAGTAGATTGACTTTACTGTAAATTTCCACATTTTAACCTTTGCCTTGAAAATGCAAAATGAATGGAGTTCTCTTGAAATGGCCGACAGATTGAAAGTCTGCTCAGTGTGGGTGTTTCAGAACTAGCCTAAAGCCAAGGCAACATCCTTTTTGTAATAAAAGTTCCATTTGAGTTCCTGCATTTTCTCTGAAGTTCTGTGTGTACTATTCTTTGAAATGTTGATGAGCTGACATTTAAATGCTGCTATGGAATAGATGACAATCAGATTTAAAATGAATTCACTGCACTTTCTTCCCTCTAGTTTGAATCACATTTGGAGATGAAGGTTATTTTTAATTAAGTTTAAATGTAACCAAGTATCTAGCAAGATACTTTTTAAAAAATATAAACATTTACACACAAAAATGTAAAACTGAACTTTGATTCAAAATTGTGATTCTCTAAAAAGGGTTTAGAAAAAGTTCAGAGGATTCAGTATGTACTTTTTAAAGTTAACTGTGATATTATCAGTGACAACCTTTAATATATCAGAGTCAACATAGAAGAGGTTTTTTTTTTAGATTTTTCTATAATATAACTTTTTGACATTCTGAAAAAGCTTATGAATCTCTTCTCATAAATTCACAAAATATATAGGATTACCAAAGAAATCAATTATTTTATAATTGAGTTATCCAAATATTTTTAAAATAATTAACAAATTAAAATTAAAGGTACCTGACGTACTGTATCACCTTACCTAATTACTGTGAAAAAAGTCACAAGAAATACTAAAAGTAACAAAGCAATAATAATAATGAATTTAAATAGATATATAGATATGTAAATAAAGGGAAATCTTTAACCAAAAATTTAATATAAGGAAAAGGTAATAATATACAAAATAAATAATTTAGATTTCAATATACGAAAAACTTTTCCAAAAGCTTTTTTTCATCCCTTGCAAAATAACTATCTGGGAAACAAAGGAAAACTTAATTGGGGCTAAATTCTTTGTATCAAATATCTCTGATAACAATATGACAGTCATCATGATAGATAAGCAAAAACAAAACAAAACAAAGCAATATTATTATTAGACCAACAGCTACTTTCAAATGAAAAAAATGAAATATGAACAAATCAATTGATTTGAAATTAATATGAATTATTATGTATGTAGTATTTAATATTAGTAAAATATTATATATGTTATTTTCTTGGATATATATGAAAATCCTGTGAAATAGTTGTTACTTCTGTAGCTAAAAACAACTATTTTAAGTAATTTTGATAACATTGCATACAGTATTATAATGAAATCTGAGTGATGAGAAAAATGAAAAAATCTCACTCCTGAACTCTTCAAATATAGTTTTTTTCAACCCCTTTTTCAGAGAGATGATGAAGAATCTTCATAAAAGAAATAGGTCAATAAAGTCTAGAATACATATGGAAAACATGGGAGTGATTAAATGATTTGAATTTGAATAACTGGGGAAGTAGAAGGGAAGGCCTATTTACTAATGTGCTTTTAAGTAAAAGAAAGCCTTAACTGTGAATGTAAATGGGAGGAGCTTATTCATAAAACTGAAGGTCTGGGGCAGAATAGATTAAAATTCATGTTGTTCACAAGAGATTCATTTGAAGCAGAAGGACATGCCCAAAAGTAAAATAAAGGCCTTTAACAGAATCTTATGTAATTTAGCTCAAGTTAAAAAAAAAGGGTTGGGGGGAGCAGGAATAATGATTGCTATTTCAGACAAACTAAAAGCAAAAGTAAAGCTAATAAATTAAACAGGGAAACTACATTTTGCAAAAAGATACCGTAGATAATGACATAATATTTAGAAAAAAAAGGCAGCACATTTCTCTGTTAAAGACTTCACTTTGCAAATATGTTTTTTTCCTAGTTTATTAATATTAAATTACCAATACTCAACAGATCAGATACAAATTTTTGTTACTGCCAAAAATGTGTTACCCTAAATATTTTGGTGTTTGTCACTCTTATCTTATCAGACTTGTCTTTGTAAAGAGGTGGACAAAGGGGGAAAATACGTATATATATAAAATGGAATGAAGTACATAATTAGTAAACTTAATTCTGACCTTAGAATTGATAAACTTAACTAAAACTGACAAGGATAAGAAGATGTTTCACTTAACATCAGTTTATGCAAATATTTCCAAGTTTTCTAAAATCAATCTGTTGATCATTTTTTATAAAACAATAATATTCCATTACTTTCATATACCATAATTTATTCAACCATTCCCCAACTAAAGGACATCTACTCATTTTCCAGTTTTTTGCCACTATAAAAAGAGCTACTAGAAACATTTTGTGTAAGTGGCATTGCTGGATCAAAGTGTATGCTCAGTTTTCTAGCCTTTTGGGAATAGTTTCAAATTACTCTCCAGAATGGTTGAAGCAATTCACAACTCCACCAACAATGCATTAGTGTTCCAATTTTTCCAAATTTCCCTTTAATATTTATTAAATGTCATTTATTAAGTAATTAGAAGGTGAAAAATGATGTACTAAGCACTGGTAATGCAAATAGAAATGCAAAACAATCCCTAATACCAATAAACTCATATTCTAATAAAATATATATTAGATTATATCCTTATGGCAAAGCACCATCAAAGACAATAATAGATCTTATTTAATAGTATTTCCATGAATGACACAATGCAATTTAATGAATTGAGCCAAACCAAGAATCAATGTCTGTTGTGCCACAGTTCCCTTTTGATGTCCTGACCTAGTTTCCCTAATTTTCCTATTTATAACCTCAGGTTATAACCCTATTTATAACCTCAGGTTATAACATTTCCCTCTTCATGTTTGATGATATCAAGGTGTACCTCAGTTGCTCTGCCCCCAAACCCCAGACTATAATCATTCCCTCTCAAATGGTTGATGAGATAAAGGCTTTATATCTTTAGGCTATAATCCTTCCTTCAATGTTTGACAGGATAAAGGTCTATCCATTTTAGACATCATTAGAATATCAGTAACCTCTCCAGTATCTCCCTCCCATCATCCTAGGTGTCTCCCCCAATTAGGTTATCCCCATCCAGGTACCTCCCCCATTATGTCATTGTTCTTGTTATCCTATAAAAAGCTTGCCCTCTGATACTCAGGGCTGGATTCTTTGAGATGATAGTCTTGTTCAGCCCTGGGACCAACCATGGATCCATTTGGTCCCAGTAAACCTCTCCATTTAATAAATTATGAAATTGTTCTCTAATCCCTGTCTTGCTCAGTTTCTCCAGCATTACATTTTGGAGGCCCCAGCGTGATAACAGAAACTGAGAACGGGACTAGGGGTTAGAGACATTTCAAGTCTCCACTTTGGGCCTGGAAACAGTTGGGCATCTGGGTACCAACTGGGGCCACACCTGACAGTGGATTCTCCAGGGGATTTTCGATTCAGCCAGGGGAGAGTAAGACACAATCTTAGCACCTGGATTCTCAGAATAATAGAATGCAGATGGAATGATAGACATTGAATTCTGAGAAGGTTATTATTCAGGACACTGGATAATACCCTCTGGTTTTCTGTCTCCTAGATGTTTTTGTTTGTCTGTCTGTCTGTGTTTCGGCTTTGGTTTTGATTAGTGTCAAACTGGATGCAGTTGACATTACCTGTTTGTCTCCTAAGACATATCTGGTTCTGTGTGCCAGTTGGCACAACTCTGGACATTCCAGAATATAAATCCAGGTGTTTTTTTAAAAGGCAACATCTGGCACAAAAAAAAAAAAAAAAAAAAAAAAAAAAAAGCAGGCTCCATTTGGATTATGGGAAGGGAGGGCAGACTGGAGCTGACTTTGACTGCTGGATAGTCTAGGTGTGCTCTGTGTTCTGAGTGATTTTTTTTTTTTTTTTTTTTTTTTTTTGGTCTGTGTGCCCCTGGTCTGTGTTAAATGTTTGCTGGACAGTCTATGTGTGTTCTGTGTTCTGTGTGATTTGTTTGTCTGTTTTGTTAATTTTAAGGGCTCTGTTAAATTTAAGAACAATGATCAAATTTGGGAATTGGTTATTTCAACACTGAACTCCAGCTGAAGAAAACATTTTATTAGGAATTTTAAGATGATTCTAAGTTTGGGAAATAAATGTTGCCTATGCAGGCTAGAATTTGTTATCTTTTAAGTATAAGATTTTAAAAGAACAATAGATTGTTAAAGAAGTTCTGTTAACTTGCCTGAAAGGGGTCATGAGCCTCTAATTAGGTAAAGTATGTAGCAAAAAGATCTGACTTTTCTGAAAGCTTCAATTCTGTCCAAGTTGGAGCTTAGGAGGAGTCTATTGGGAATAATGACCACATGGGACCAGAGGAAGAGAAAGAAAAACTATGCTGTTTAATTATTTGAAATATGATAGAAAAAGCAGTTTTATATTATTGGGAATTTAAAGCTGTATTTTGGTTCAGAGTTTGTTACTTATATTATAAGGACATGTGGGTTTTATGGAATCTTCCCTACCCATCCCCCCACTGATTTCTGCTACTTTAAATGTTGGGTGAGGTAGGGATCTTTTGTCTTCAAAGATAAAGATTTAAATTCATTCCCCACTGTTGTTACTTCAGCTATTGGAGCATCTAGTTAGCCTGGAGTGGTTTAGTTCGACTTCCCTCCCTCCTGTCTCTTGGGAGGTGGTGTGGGGGTGAAGGGCAGTCACATGGTATCCTCTCCTCCCCCCTCCCTCTAAACTGCTCCAGACTTTTTTTTTAAACCAAGTTATAGTTACATGGTTTTTGGCTAAAAGCAGCAAACTGATTTGCATAAATATAAGGTTATGGTAAATATCTGTTTAGGATTTGTTATTGGAGGTAAAATTTCTTGGGTTTGTAGTTAATATGCCACGGCATTTTTTTTTCCTCCTGTAACTGATTTTTATAATCAGAGCAATGATCAATAAGAAATTGTTAATGCAATTCAATTATGTCATACTTTGCTGTTTCCAGTTTTGGTTATTAGGATATAATCACTATATCCTAAATACTTGAGCAAATAAGTATTTAGTCTGATCATCTATTGGTTACTAGATATTGTGTCTGGATATTTAAGTTTTTTTAAGGTTTATAACTAATGAGAGGCCATATCTTGTAGCAGTTCTTGTGGACCAGTCTTTATATCTTGAGCCCTGCTGCTCCGTAAGCAGAGGCCAAGTCATGCACAAATGACCACAGACCTAACTCACAGTGAACAGTCCATATGCTCCCCAACTGCAGAGGACCTGACATGATTGTAATAAGGAACTTTGTGTATTGCTGATTAACTCTGGGGTTATCAGGGAGAGATTTGACCTTGCTATAAGTCCTTGCTTTATTTTGATTTTTATTTGGTCTATTTACTTTACATAAGGTTTGTCAAAATTAGAAGGTGCGAAGACCTTCTAGAGGAAGGTAATTCAAATATTTGAATAGTTACAAGAGAGAGAGTGGGGAATGTTGTGCCACAGTTCCCTTTTCATGTCCTGACCCAGTTTCTCCAATTGTCCTATTTAGTTACTCTGCCTCAGGTTATAAACTTCTCTTCTTAATGTTTGATGAGATCAAGGTCTACCTCAGTTGCTTTGCCCCAAAACCCCAAGCTATAATCATTCCTTCTTATAAGGTTGATGAGATAAAGGTTTTATATGTTTAGGCTATAATCATTCCTTCTTAATGTTTGACAGAATAAAGCTCTTTATCCATTTTAGATATCATTAGAATATCAGTAACCTCTCTAGTACTTCCCTCCATTGTGTCATCCTAGGTGCCTCCCCCCATTAGGTTGTCCCCATCCAGGTATCTCCCCAATTATGTCATCGTTCTTGTTATCCTATAAAAAAGTTTGCTGTCTAATACTCAGGGTTGGATTCTTTGACATGATAGTCTCGTTCAGCCCTGGGACCAAACATGGATCCATTTGATCCCAGTAAATCTCTCAATTCAATAAATTATTAAATTGTTCTCTAATCTCTGTCTTGCTCAGTTTCTCCGGCATTACATGTCAAGAACTTTCTTCTCCATTTATTTAATAGTTATTAACTACTAAAGATGCAGTACCTGTAGCACATTCAAACGTGTCAGAGTGTGTCTCTACCAAAGATACATCTTTTTGGTCATGTATCTAAGCTCAAAGCAAGATCCATGGTATAATTAAATTCCATTAATTTAAATGCTTCTGGACTCAACTTTTAAGAACCTGGACTAATTCCATCTAGATCTGAGAGGATGTGGTGGTCAAAGTGTCAGAGGTGATAGAACTTGTTTGGCACGTGCCATCTCTTTTTTTGTTTTTTAGGGCACCAGAATTATTCTTAATTTTTCTTTAAGATATTTAATAAACAGCAAAATATTTATCATAACACTTTTCTGTAACAGAGAATTAGAAACAGATTAGATGACTATCAGTGGTAGAATGACTTAAAAATTGTGGCATATGAATGTAATGGAATTTTAATTACTGTGTTCTAATAAATGGTAAATAATAAATACAGAGAGAACCATGGAAAGATTAATATGATCTTATACACACTGATCTTACATATAGTTATATCTATCTATGTATCTATCTATCTACCTATCTACCTTTCTACCTTTCTATATTTCTACCAAGTCACTGGAAAGAATAATCATCAAAAAGTCAAATGTGAAGATGGTAAAATTACAAAGAATAAGCATGACCCCAAAGAAGAGTTATGGAAAGACTCCCATCTCCAAAACAATGGGAGATCCAAGTGGAATATGATACATTGCATCTCTTTTCAGCTTTTTAAATAAATGATAATCAGTTTTACTCTTTTTCTCTTATTCATCTGTTTAATTTTTTCACTTTAAAATATATTTTTTAATTGTGGAGAGCCCTATGGGAAAGAAAAGGGGGGAGGAATATTGAAGGAAAGTACAGGCTAAAAGTAAATAATATTAATAAAAATCAATTTAAATGTTATTATTTATTTGTAAGTCATCAGGCCAAAGTGTTGCTCCCTCACTCCCTTTGCTTGTCATTTTTGGTTAATTTGCTATCTTTTTCTGAGATTAGATTATTTAGGATACTATTATTTCCTCCCTTTTTAAATTGTTTTATTTTTCTGATTATATATGTACATACATTTTAAAAACACATTTGCTTATGAATCATGTTGAAAGAGAAAAATCAGAACAAAAGGAACAAACCACCAGAGAGAAAATAAAATAGAAGAAAAAGAAAAAAAAAAAAAACTGAGCATAGCATGTGTTGATTTAAATTCAGTATCCATATTTCTCTCTCTGGATATAGATGGCATTTTCATCCAAAGTTTATTGGGATTGCCTTGAATCCCAATCTTCAACTGACTTGTACTGCTGAGAAGAAACTAAGTCTTTCATAGTTCATCATCCCACAATCTTGCTGTTATTGTGTACAATGTATTCCTGGTTCTGCTTGTTTTCCTCAGCATCAGTTCATTGTAAATCTTTCCAGGCCTTTCTAAATCAGCTTGTTCATCATTTTTTATAGAACAATGATATCCATTACTTTCATATAACACAACTTATTCATCCATTCCCCAATTGATGGGCATCTATTCATTTCTCAGTTCATGTAGGTGTTTTTCTCTTCTTTATAATTTCCTTGGGATATAGATTCAATAGTATGTACAGTTTTATAGCCGTTTGGGCATAGTTCCATATTGTTCTCTGAGGGATTGGATCATTTAACAATCCCATCAACAATGTTTTTATTTATTTCTTATTTTGAAGTTATATATACTTTAAAAGATGGTTAATCTTTTATTTTCAATTTTTAATTTTGCTTCCATCTAATAGAATAAAAGCTTTTCTGAAAAATTGGCCTATTTTATGTTTCTCATAAGAAGGGGGGAATTATAATTTCCATTAAATTTAGATTTGTAGCTTTTCCTCTATTATCATTTGCACTGATTTACAGTCTGTAATGGAATATTTAATTTGTGTAAAGGTATACAAAGAAATACACATATTTTTAATATTCCAAGTCAGAATTATTAGTAATTCAAATTTATAATTGCAAATACACACACACACACACACACACATATATATATATTTATTTATATGTTGGTATGTATACATAAACATACATGTGTGTATGCATGTAAACAAAACATTTAAAATTATTGGACATGAGTTTTGTAGGAGGGATCTTCATCTCTCATCCACCATCATTTTTGTAGGAGGTTTTATATATAATCAATCCAAAATATCTAAACTGCCAAAACAACCCCCTTTTTATTTCCCTCCAAACCCTCACTGCATCTGAACAGGTAATGTCTCTGTCAAGAAAACCACAATTCTTTAATCTCCTTGATATGTAACTTTGACATTTTACTCAGCTTCTCATATCTGATCAGTTGCCATATTTTCCCATTTCTAAATTCACAATATGTCTCATATCTGACTTGTTTATATTATCAAATGATCAATAAACACTTCTTAAGTACCTACTATGTGTCAGACACACCCACTTAGTTCAGGCAATTTTCCTCTAATAGACTGATTTAAGATTTTCCCCATCACAATTCATAGTCCATACATTATATTTTTTGTATAAATAACCTCCTTACCACTTGCAAATTCTATTCTTTCTTGGAACACCAGAATTGAGCAAGTTCTGTGTGACAAGGAATAGTGACCAGCTTAGACACTATTATAGGGAGATTCTAAAAGATAGGTATTTCTATTGAGTTTTCCAATTGCACCATCCTCTGCACTTCTCTTTCATTGACTTTACTACTATGAGTATATTGCTGAAGGGAAACTCTCTCATTCCTTATTTCATCTATCCCATACTTGCGCGCACACACACACACACACAGAGTATTAAACTTATCACTAGCATTTTGTTAAAGCTTTATAATCTTACAACTCAACTTCTTTCTTACTAACTCTCTAATGTACCAATCTTAACCTGTCCTACAGACAGAATCTATGAATGATGGTACCAAAGAGTTAATTTTCAAAATATATGCTTAAAACATTAACCTTCAAGAGATACAGGAGGGATACAGGACTACTTCTAGAATTGTAGCAATGGAATAGGAATTAGAGAGGAATCTGGTTGTAAGTTAGACAAAAATAATGAATTCATAATCTGGTCTTTAGTTTTTATTTTTGTTTTTATGCAAATTTCTTTTTAATGTATACTTTCTTCTTTCTTCTAAATGGAGTATCATTAAGGATACTTTTCCTTTTTGATTGTGGTGAAAAAAAGCAGAGCCTTAAATTAACTGAAACTTGTGTTATCTCACAATAGTTGTAGAGATATTTACATTGATTTTTATAATACATACATGCATATATATGTGTATATATATATACATATATGTAAACAAAATATAACATGCCACAGAACTTAGAATTTATTTTTCATGTTATATTGTCACATTTGTAGTGAAAGTTCACTTTTTTCTCTGAATAGTAACATGTGGGGAAAATTTCTTAAAGCCAAAGGATTCCAATTTTTAAACCTTGTCCATAGTGCATAAAAGCCTAATACTGGCTTTCTTTTTCCATATACTCCATTTATATTCATTGAAAACATAAAATGTACTTAAGGATGTCAAATCTAATCATTTTATTTTTCTTCTACTATTTCTTAAAAGCTTTCCAAATATTCACACTGCTGATCTTCTGGTTTGATAATATTTCTTATTTTCTACTTCATATAGAATAGATGAAAACAATTCAATGATTTCATTAGGCATTCCAGAGAAGCAATTTGACTGACATAATCTGACAAGGCAAGGAATGTAGGAAGTGCAGAAAATTAAAAGAAACTAAACCTTCCAGTATCCATTACAAGCAAAATGAGTTGTTTAAATTGTCCTGGATTTGAGTAAATTTGTCCTTGCACATTGTGGGGTGTTTGAATATACATAGCTACATCTGAGCAAATGAGAAATGTGTGAGATTTAACAGCTGGTTCTATTTCCCTGGCAAAATGTAACATAATTTCCCAAGATTTCAAATCCTAGGAACTCTTCCAATATGTATGCCAAGGTATGTTAAAAGCATTTAAAGGATATTGTTTTGCTCTACTTTTGGAAGATCCAGTAATGCTAATACATATACCTATGGTAGTTTAGGATTTTCAGACAATCAAGACCTTAAGTAAGTATTTCTTATGTCTCCCAAATTGCAGTAAACCCCAGAGTTACCAAAAAAGCAAACAAATGCTTTCAACAAATTTAAGTCAGAATATAGATGACAATTAAAGAATACAGGGAATTTCCTCTCCTCCATACCCCTTAGTGGGGATGGCACTAGTAGTTGGGGGCAAAAAGCAATGTTTCATCATGAAAGTGGCTTATATGCTGAGTCTTAAAGAGAATCAGAAACTCCCAGAGTTGGGAGGTTGAAGTGAGAGCACTCCAGTCATGAGAAACACTTAGAGAAAAATATGGACACAAATGTTGAAGTGAAATATCAAAGTAATTACAGGTAGGTCAGAATAGCTTGCTTGTAGTTATGCTTTATTACTGTTGCTAAATTGTTTTTTTTTTTTTTAATTTTCTGTTGTATTAAAAACAATTTTTTTAACAATTGTTTTAAAATTTTTTGAGCTCTAGATTCTCTCCCTTATCTCAACCTTCAAACCCCATTAGGAAAGTACATTTAAAGTTGTTTAAAAAAAAAAAAAAAACATTTCCACATGGAGACTGAATGCAAATCAACACATGCTATGTTCATTTTTTTCTTTTGTTTTTCCTCTTTGTTCTGATTGTTCTCTCCCGAACTGATTCATAAAAAAAATGTGTATTTAAAAATTAATGTATATGTATAACCTAATAAAAGAAAACAATAAAAAGGAAAAAAATGTATAAAAAGCATCTTGTAAAAGAAAACATAGATCTCCTTTCTGCCAAAAAAATCAAGAAAAATAAGGGGGAGGGACAGGGAGAAGAAGAGGAAGGGGGAGGAGAAGGGGAAAAGGGAGAGAGAACACTTCAATCTGTATTCAGATAATCTTTTTATGGATATGTATAGGATTTTTCATAAGTCCTTTATAGTAGTAATGGATCATTGTATTGATGAGAATAGCAAAGTAATCCACAGCTGACCATCCCATAATATAGCTTTTACTATATCCAAATACATTTACCTTTGAATGGGTTCATGTGTGACTTTCCAGATTTTTCTGAGCACATGCTACTCCTTCCCATATAAAATCCCAACATTGTCACATACTACAATTTATTCACTCGTTTCCCAGTTTATGGGCAGTCCCCAGTTTCAATTTTTTGCCCTGAGAAATGTGTATGTGTGTGTGTGTACTTATTCTTTAGTTTTTTTAATCTCTTTTGGAATTCATGGCCAGTAATGCTATTGTTTAAAAAAAAAAAAACAATTTGCATGATTTTGTAGCCCTTTGGGCATAGTTGATGACTTTTAATTATTTATCAATTAGGGCATGACTCATATATTGTAAATTTGACTTCTCTCTATGTTTGAGAAATGAGACTGTATCAGAGAAACTTGTTTCAACATGCTTTTTACAATTACTATTACTAACTACATTTCATCCCATTTATTTTATTGTCTCTCTCCTTTCATCCTGTCTATCTTTAAAGGTTGTTGTGTCATAATTCTCTTTTATTGTCCCAACTTAGTTTCCCTAATTGTCTGACTCCGTTTCCCTAAATTGTTCTGCTCAATCCTGCAAAAACATCCCTCCCTCTTAATCATCAGAATATTTGATAAGGATGAAAGAGCTTATATTTTAGAATATCAGAATGTCTCTCCCTATCTCAATATATCAGAATATCAGACACCTTAAGAAGCCTCCCCCCATCCTGTCAGAACCAAATTGATAGTTCCTTCCAGCTCTTAGCACTCTGACTCCGCCCCTGCCTCAGTCTACCCCCTGTAGCTGTGTGTATATATGTCATTGAAAACTCACATTGTTTGCTGGATTCTTGGAGACGATAGTCTCATTCAGTCCTGAGACCAAACCATGGATCCATTTGATCCCAGTAAATCTCTCCCTTTCAAAAATAAAATATTAAATACTCTCTAATATCCATCTTGCCTCAGTTTCTCCAGCATTTCAAAGTATTTGCTACTGACCAATCCCTTCTCCAATATGCCCTCTTTCTCATCACACTCCTTCCTGTATCCCATTCTTCTTTTAATTTCATGCAAGGTAAAATTGATTTCTATATTTATATTGTCTGTATATGTTATTTCTTCTTTGAGCCAATTCTAATGAGAGTAAGATTCACTCACTCACCTTCTCTTCTTTTTCCCCTCCACTGTAAAAGTTTTTTTCTTCCCCCTTTTCATGGCAAATAATTTTCACCATTCTATTTTTTCCTTTCCCTTTCTACCAGTACATTTCTCTTTCACTCCTTAATCAATTTTTTAAAAAGATATTATCCCTTCATATTCGACTCACAAGTGGCCTCTGTCTATATATACTCCTTCTAACTGGCATAACAATGAGAAAGTTCTAATGAGTTACTAGTATCATCCTCCTATGTAGTAAGAATGTAAACTGATAAACCTTATTAAATCCCTTATGATATCAATTTCCTGATTACCTTATACTTCTCCAGAGTTCTATATTTGAAAATCATTTTTTTCATTCAGTTCTATTTTTTTTTTTCATCATGAATGCTTGAAAATCCTCTTATTTGATTGACTGCCTTTTCCTCTGAATGATGATACTCAATTTTTCTGGGTAAGTGATGCTTGTTTGTAATCATAACTCCATTGTTCTCTGGAATATCACATTCTAAGTTCTCTGGTTCTTTATTGTAGAAGCTGCTAAATTTTTTGTTGTCCTGATTGTGGCTCCACTATACTATATTGTTTTTGGGTGCTTGAAATATTTTCTTCTTGACCTGAGAGTTCCTGGAATTTGGCTATAATATGCCCTGGAGTTTTTATTTTAAGATTTCTTTCAGAAGGTGATTAGTGTATTCTTTCAAATTTATTTTACCCTGTGCTTCAAGAATATCAGCACAGGGTTACCTGATAATATCTTGAAAGAAGATGATATACAGGACCTTTTTTTTTAAATCATGACTTTCAGGTATAACAATAATGTTGAAATTATCTTGTCTGCATCTATTTTGCAGGTCAGTTGTTTTTCCAATGAGATATTTCACATTTTTTTCTATTTTTTCATTATTTTGGTTATTGTGTAGTCTATTTTGCTTTTTAAGGCATTCTTCTCCTTATTAGCTTTTTGCATTTTATTTTGCACAACTCTCAATTTTTTCTCTCTCTCTTACTTGATTTTCAGAATCCCTTTTGAACTCTTCCATGGCCTGAGGGGGAAAAAAAAATGTTTGTTTTGTTGTTGCTGGAGGCTTTGGATGTAGGAGATTTGACCTTGGTATCTTTTTCTGAGTTTGTGTTTTGAACTTCCTTGTCACCATAATTAGAATCTTTTTCTGTTGTCTGTTCATTTTCTAGCCTATTATTTGATTTTTAACTTTTTTTTTTAAAGGGCTCTGTTTCCACTTCCAGTGGAGAGTGCACTGTCCCAAACTTCAGGGTTTTCTTGCTTCTGTTTTCAGAGAGGTCCTTCTAGGGAACTGACTTACAAGCACTCTTTTCTTCCCTGAACTGTTAGCAGTTTCTGCGCTCCACTGTAGCTATAAGGGATAGTCTGCTAAAGTAATACAGCCCTTTCTCAGTGCTAATAAAGAGGCATTCTGGGAGCTGAGGCCCCAGAACTGCTCTTGCCATCACTGCCCACTTTGGGTTTTCTGGCATCCCAACTATTGATATTCTCACACTTGATAAACTTTTCATGGTGACTTCCAAATCTTCTTGGGTGTTTCTGGGCTGAGAAGTCTGGAAACCATCAGTACTGACACTGATTCAGAGATCCCTAGGCCAGTTTCTGCTTTGCAGGCACTGGAGCCAGAGCTAGGATTGGGAACAGAATGAGCTGGTGTGTTGTGCATCAGAACCCCGTGCTGGACTTCCAATCTGGTGCCACAAATTCTTGCTACTAACTTTCTAAGTTGACCTCAACTAAAAACAATCTGCTCTGTCTTTTTGTGTGATCTAATATTGTAAATTTTGCTTAGAGTCATTTAAAGGAATTTGGAGAAGTTTGGAGGAAAGGTCAGTGAGTTCTTGTCTTTATTCCACCATATCAGCTCCTCCTTTCAGTTTGCTTTTAGAAAATTGGAAAGGGAACAAGAGGTAAGACATTTCAAAAACATGAAATGTCAGAGAAAGGACTTTTTTATTATTCTGGAGATAATAATGAATCACTAGAGATTATTAGTATAAATTGAAAGGAAGTAAATTAGAAATATAACTTTACAATACATTTACTTGCTTTAAATTGAATAATGGTTAGAGGGAATAAGAGATAAAATTAAAAGCCAAGAAAACCTAAGTTCAACACATGCTATCTGACACATGCTAGATAGGGAGCAATGGTCATATTACTCAATCCCAACAAGCTTCTAAAAATAAAAATAGAAGATTGCAATAAAAAAGCTAATGAAAGATATTTATAAACTATACACCATCTTATAAAATAACCATTATGCTTATCTCTGATTTCTCTGGCTCCCTTAGATTTATGCTTAGCCTATTTCTCTTGTTTGCCTATTGTACAAGTCAACTCCCAGGGAGAAAGCTATTGATTCTACTAACCATCTGCATTCATTTGGTGTCACAAACATGATGCTTCAAAAGCCTTCCCTCCCAGAAGAACTGGAGACATATCAAAACTGTCCCCTGAGATTTAGACTGCTCATTTATTTTTATAGTGACATTTAGGTATTCTGACAAGAGCTTAATTATTGTATGTTCCACCAGAAAGGTTGTCTCAGACAATAAGTGTAAATCACCAAAATGAAAGCACCATAAGCTATTATTTTTTCACACTAGTTGACATCTGTGATATTCATTAATAAATAATTCAGCATGTTTATGGATGATGATGAAGAGACTAACATTAATGCTGGGAGGCTTTGTTCCCATAGGATCAACTCAGCAGATGCTTCATTCTAATCAGGTTATATCTTGCATAGTGTGGTTTTGGATGGCACTAATGTTAAACTAATTTCAATAAACTACACTAGGTCAAATCTCTCACAGCCAAATTTCTGGTGTGAATCTAACTGAGCTGAAGGTTATCCCATCTTGCCCTTACATGCTTTCCTCCTTCCCCCTTTCTCATTATCTAGAGATTAATTTTTTTTAATGTCATGTATTCTTTTGGCTGTCTCCTGAAATGTCTCCTCAGAATAATGTTTTAAATACACAAAATACACAGCATTTCAAAGAAACCCAATTATGTTAAAATATAGGTAGTGCAGTGGCTTGAGCATTGGGTCTGGAGTTAGGAAAATCTGAGTTCAAATCTGGATTCAGACCATTTACTAGCTATTTGATCCTGGGCAGTCACTGAAACTCAATTTACCTCTGTTCCTCTTCTGTAAAATAGGGACACAGTGAAGAAGGAAATGATACACCACTTCAGTATCTTTGCCAAGAAAACTCCAAGAATGAAAGTTCATGGGATCTTGTAGAACCAGACACAAATGAACCACAAAAAAGATATAATTATCTTTTTTTTTTAAAGTCAGGAAACTCAGATCATAAATCCCTGATTTCTACATCTGGTTCTTTTCTGACACTGCCCCAGGAATAAAAGGTTGCCATAGAACATTTCATCTTTTATTTTATAACTTTTTATTAAAAATTTTTATTTTTTAAAGTATATACACAGATAATTTTTATCTTTAAATCTTTAAATGAAGCAGATGAGTAGAGACAAAGCTTGCACAGAATGTCTCTCTATGTCCTAAATATAAATGAGGCTCTAAAGTCCATTTAAAGCTGAAATAAATTCTCAAGTTAGTATGCAGAATTTACTCACTTCCAAGTGATACTAAATTTTAGGATGTGGGTTGTGAAAGATCTATCAGAGAAGTTAGAAAATGTTCATTTATAGCTGGAGACTCAGGAGACAGGGACATAGATATAGTCAATTTCCAACAATTTGCTTTTGAGATACATCCCTGAAAATTAGTTGTAATCTTCTTCTAGGAA
The DNA here is from genome assembly GCF_016432865.1 of Antechinus flavipes. Classification (NCBI taxonomy): domain Eukaryota; kingdom Metazoa; phylum Chordata; class Mammalia; order Dasyuromorphia; family Dasyuridae; genus Antechinus; species Antechinus flavipes. The sequence goes on along the minus strand of NC_067398.1, from coordinate 89,215,872 downwards.
GATTAAGATTTGCACACTATAATGCATTAAAGGGATCTCTCAGGACTGGAAATCAAGTCAAGATAATGAGTATTTACTAAACATCTACTATTTCTTATATACTGTAATGTATATATAGAAAGATCTCTGCTCTCAAGGAGTTTAATTTTGGAGACATTATGTAAAAACATAAATAATATATAGTGGAATGAATAGGAAATAGTCACAAAAGAAAAATACTAGAATTAAGGGGGAATGAAAAAGTTTTCTTGCATACTGTGGGATTTTGGTTGAGACTTCAAAAAAAGTGGGAAAGAAAGAAGGTGGAGATGTGGTTTTGATTGACCTATTTCTCTAAGAATAGATGAATACAAGCATGACTATAAAATGAGAGAGATAACACATAACCTGATATTTCAAGGAAATCTGTATCTGAAGTGTCTGGTAATTTGACAATCCCTGTTTTTTGTTTATTTGTTTGTTTTTGGCTTTTTGTTATCTCTCTTTTGCTCTGTATATGTATGTATGTGGGGGGGGGGGGAAGGGAGGTGGCGTGGTATGGAATACATGCAAGTCCTTTTTTCTTGTTCAGAAACTTAGACATAAGATCTGGAAAATGAATGTCATTATTTGCATTTTAAAAGATCATAAACTCATAGTCAAAGATCATAAAGTAATGGTCCTTGCCCATACATTCTGTTTTGTGTCCAATGGATAACAGAGGAGTTAAGCTGGTTAAAACAAACCTGTTTACAAGAGCTGCTATTGTTGAAAATTAGCCTTTGCTTAGTTTGGGTAGATTTCTTTCTCAGAGGGTGATTTTGTGAATCAAATGTATATAATAAAGAATGAGAAATACTGATGAAGAGAAAGGTCCATCATAACTTTTTTCATCAATCAAAATTAATCAAGTAAAACTAATAAACTTAACTACTATCCTCTACCAGGCTAATCTAAGACAATGTATCATTATGATGTAATGAAAAAGACAATATATTGAAGGATAAATGATCTAGAGTTGAATCTTGTTTCTAACATAATGAATAAACTTTTTTTTTCCAAAACAGAAGAAAAGGAATATTTGCAGAATGCTTGCTAATGCATGGACTTTTAGGGAAATTTCTGACTCAATAACAAATATGTAAATCCATTCAATATTACTGAAATAAATAAAATTGTAATTCTTAAAAGTAACCCTAAAGATGCTAAGTAAAAAGAAAACATTCCCAGAAGATGGAACTAAATTATTTTTCCTGTGAATAGATAGATTAGCCTTTATGAAAGACAATGTTGGTTTTCCAGGGTAGAGGAGGGAGAAAATAAGAAAGAGAGCACCAAAAGATAGATGGTCAAATATATTATCTTGTTTTCCTTTGCTTTCTTCTAGGAATACTGCTACAAACCATGGTTCTACTCTCCAGGGGGAAAAGATATTGTGTGTATAAAGATCTATTACAATAGAAGGAAAGAATAAAGGTGGGGGAGCACTTTTTGAACCTTAATTTCATGGGATTTGGCTCAAAGAAGGAATAACATGCCTATGTAGTTTGGAGCAGAAATTTCCCTCACTTTATTAGGAAATAGGAGAGAAAAGGAGAAAGAAATGCAAGAGGCTCATAAAAGGCTGTGCTGAATTAGAAAGAAAAAAGTTAAGAAAAGGTAGAAGCTGATAAAAAGGGAGCACAGTTTGAGTCAGGTAGGGTCAGAAGAAAAACATTGTTGAGGAGAGAAGGGGTGAAAGAAGAGAGAAAAGTATAAATAGGAAAAAATAAGATGGAAGGAAATACCAAGTTAGTAACCTCAACTGTGAATGTGAATGGAATGAACTCTCATAAAACAAAAGCAGATAGTAGAGTGGATTAAAAGCCAGGATCCTACAATATATTGTTTAAAAAAAAAATAAGACAAACAACAACAACAACAAATTTGAATCAGAAAGATATACACAGAATAAAGGTAGAAGGTTAGAGCAGAATCTGTTATGTATAAGCAGAAGTAAAAGAAAGGAAGGTAGTAATGGTGATCTCATACCAAGCAAAATCAAAAATGGATCTAGTTAAAAGAGATATATTGTGGAAGGGGACCAAAGATAATGAAATCATATTAAAAGTACATATATATGCATACAAAAGTACATAAAAGATGAACTAGAGAACATTATGAAATGCAAATAAACAGCTTTGATTGCACTAAATTATTATTTTAATAATGGCTTTTTTGCTTTCAAAATATATACAAAATAGTATTTTACATTCATCTTTGCAAAACTTTCTATTCCAATTTTTTCTCCCTCCTTTCTCTCCTCCCTCCCTTCTGCTAGACAGCAATTAATTAATCCAATATATGTTAAATATCTGCAGTTGTTCCATACAAATTTCTGTGACTACCATGTTACATAAGAAAAATCAGATCAAAAGGGGGAAAATAATAAGAAAGAAAACAAAAAGCAAGCAAACAACAACAAAACAAGTGAAAATATTATATTGTGATCCACATTCAATCTCCACAGTTCTCTTTCTGGATTCAGATGGTTCTCTCTACTACAAATCTATTGGAATTCACAAAAAAACTACATCCATCAGAATTGATCATTTCATGTTCTTCTTGTTGTATACAATATTCCCATTTCGCATCAGGTCATGTAAATCTCTCTGGGCCTTTCTGAAATCACCTTACTCATCTTTCTTATAGAACCATAATATTCCATAACATTCATATATCATAAATTATTCAGCCATTCTCCAACTGATGGAAATCACCTCAGTTTGCAATTTTTGCCACTACAAAAAGGGCTAGTACAAACGTTTTTATACACATAGTTCCTTTTCCCTTTTTTATGGAATACGGCCCCAGTAGAGACACTGCTGGATCAAGGGGTATGCAAAGTTTCATAGCCCTTTGGGCATAATTCCAGATTTTTCTCTAGAATAGTTAGATCATTTCACAAGTATTAGTGTCCCAGTTTTCCTGTGTGTTCTCAAACATTTGTCATCATCTTTTCCTATCATTTAGCCAATGTGAGAGATGTGTTTTAGTTTGAATTTCTCTAATCAATAGTGATTTAAAGCATTTTTATATAAGTATAAATAGCTTTAATTTTATGGAGATGATATTTTTGAAAATAAAGTTGAGTTGAAAATTGGAATGCACTGGGAGAAAGGGAAAGAGAGAGCTAGACTGGGATAAAATATTTCACATAAAAGAAGCAAGAAAGAGCTATTACAGAGGAGGAGAGGATGAAAGAGATGATAGGAATGGTTAAACCTTACTCTCATTGGAATTGGCTCTGAGTTAATAACATATATATTCAGTTGGCTATAGAGATTTATCTCACCCCATAGGAAAGTAGGAGGTGAAGGACATAAGAGAAATGGAGTGCTCATAAATAGGTGGATAGACTGGAATAGGCAATAGTCAGAAGCAAGACACTTTTGAGGAGAAGTATGAAAGAAGAGATAGAATAGAATAGAGTGGGGAAATAGAATGAAGGAAAATAGTTCACAATGAGAATTGTGAAAAACAAGGCAAATTTCTTTGAAAAAGACCTTATATATCAAATATTTAAAGAAATGAAATAAATTTATAAAAATAAGAGCCACTCCCCAATTGATAAATAATCAAAAAATATGAAGTTTTCAGGTGAAGTAATCAGTTATCTATAGCCACATTAAAAAATGTTCTAACTCACTATTGATTAGAGAAATGCAAATTATAATAATTCTAAGTACTACCTCATACCTAGTAGTTGGCTAATAGGATAGAAAAGAAGAATGAGAAATGTTCGAGGAGATGTGGAGGGGAAAGACATTAATGCACTGTTAGAATTGTTAACTGACTCAATTATTCTGTAAAGCATTTTGGAACTATGCCCCCACTACAAGGTCTTTATTTAAAAGAGATGATTTTTTTTAAAAAAGAAAATGTTCAATATTTACAAAAAATATTTGTAGCAGCTCTTTTGTGGAGGCACAAAATTGGAAATTGAGATGATGTCCATCAACTGAAAAATGACTGAAGAAATTATGATGGAAGACTCTTTTTGCTGTAAGAAATGATAAGCAAATTGCTCTCAGAAAAATCTGGAAAGACTTACATTACCTGTTGCAAAGTGAAATCTAATGAATAAAGAGTAGCAGCAATATTTTAAGATGATTGGCTGTGAATGACTTAGCTATTCTCAGTAACACATTGATCCAAGACAGATCTAGACTTATGATGAAAAATGTTAATCATTCACATAGAAAGAACTGATGGTGTTTTAATAGAGACTAAAGCATAATGTATTTACTTTTATTATTATTATTATTGAAGGATTTTTTTGAGTTTTTTATCTATATTTTCTTTCATGACATAATTAATATGGAAATGTTTTGCTTGACTATAGGTATAACCTATACCAAATTTCTTCTCTTCTCAATGAGGGATAAGAGATGAAGAAGAAGAAAGGGAGAGAACATGAAAATCAAAGTTTTAAAAATGAATGTTAAAATTTTTTATGTAAATGAGGAAATACAATTAATAAATTTGAAAAAAAAAAGATCCAGATAACTGAGAATGACCTACATTTGTCAAGATAGTCCTATTATTTTTCTCAGCTCACAAATTCTTTGATGAAGATGAGAAAAATAGTGCAACCTTCTCAGTACAGACAAGAGATCTCTGTTGAGTCCAAATTACTCACAATTTTCTCCATTAGGATCACAGATGTTTGATTCTTGACTATAAGTTGAAGGGAGGAATTGAGGAGGGGCACTGAAAGAGCAGACTAATAATTTTTTCCTTGTTGGGCATATTATGTTTGGATGTTTAATGACTCTTAACACTTCTCTCACTGACAAAATTAGAATCAAGGTTTACATATTTTGTTATAATTTATTTTGTTATGACAAAAACATATGGGTCCTTGGAGTTCCATATTCTTCAAATATTCTTTTCATTAGAATCAAAGTTCTCATCCATGTTGTTTGTTTGATACTTACAATCACTGAACTTTCTGCCTTGCTGGTGATTGAACAATATTTTCTTCAACTCAGGTCTCTGGAACTTCAAATACCTTGGAGTTATCAATGGGCATCTGGGTTTTTGAAACATCTTTACTTCTCTGAGAGTTTTGTTATATACAAGATCCTATTTGTCTAGTTATATTGTTGTTTCAGATTCCTTTTGAACATTCCCAACCTGTTCCTGTTGTATAGTTGGTTTGATACTCTATTCATCCTAATTTTTTTGCAGCTGTGACAAATATATACATATATACAAACATTTATATGGGTATGGATATATATATGTATATATATAAATTTATACATACATTATATAGATATATACACATATACATAAATACATAAAAACTTTGAATAAAATCATTATGAGATGTCTATTTTTTTTCTAAAGCCAAATATTAAGGTTAATGATAAACCGTGTGAAAAATAATTAGATATATTTACATCTAAGCATTTTGAGTAAAAGACATTTGGCACATTCAAATTACTATTTAAATACGATGAAAGGGGGAATATATATACATACATATAAACATATATATGGTATTTATGATAAATAAGTGACTAATTTTATAATTCATTATTGTATAATTTTATAAGAAAAATAATATATAAAACTAGATATATATAAAAAGATGGAATGGGTTGTTTTGGATATAATGTTCTCCTCCTCACTAGACATCTTCTACTAGAGAGTTACCAAACAAGATCTACTTGTCATCTACACTGTAGATAACAAACAAGATCTACTTGTCATTTACACTGTAGATAACATGGTTATTCAGGATGGACTAGGCCTCTGAATTCTCCTCCATTTCTGAATTTTATTAATTATATTATTTTTTCTTTTAAAGTGTCCATTAATGTTTAGGCTGATATTTCATCATGATAGGGACAAAAGCCAAGGAATTAAATTCTTTTCCAAGAGAGTACACACCCTAGAAATCTAAGTACCTTGGAAATGCTTTGAATATGAATCTGAGGCTAGGTTATTCCGATTTTCCAAGAATTAGTCTAATTGACTAAAGGGGTGGTTCTTCATTGGAGTGATGCATTTTAGGATCAGTGAACAATTTATTAATGCAGTTAGATATGTTACACAGAAGAGATCACTGTGACAGAATAACAAAATGTTTCTCTTGAAATCTCTACTCCTGTTTCCTTCTCTCTTTAGTTAATGGAGGAAAAAAACAAAATTAGACAATATAAAAAAGATTTGTCTGCAATGAGGTTATGAGGAGTGATGAAAATTTTAGTCTAGATTGAAAATTTCCTTTTTGTATAACTCTTTTTTTTCCCCCTTAGGTGAGCTAAAATGGCTTTAAAACACAAAACACAAATAAGTGTCACAAAGTGTGTTGTTCTTACAAGTATGTTGATTGTCAGGACAATACAGTGGTCTTCCAGCCAGTTGAATTTAGGTATTCAAAACTTTCCTTTCTTCTTTCAGATCTTTTATAACATGGAAAAATGAAATAAAACCATATGAAATTTCAATTATCTTGTCATTAATCTAGCAAACGATTATTTAAAAAAATTAATGAGCATAACTTGAATGACAAAGAAAACTTTAGTATTTCACTTTGTCAAAACTTGTTAAGAAAAAAATAGAGATTTGCCATCATTCTAACCTTTCATTTATTTATTGATTTGTTTGTTTTGAGAATCTGGAATTTAGTCACTCAGCTGGATTCTCTTAAGTGACTGAGTTGTTAGCCAGGAAAAGCAAATGAACACAACTACTAGACTTAGATTAAATCTGGGAAGAATACACAATACTTCTTTTGCCATTGCTGCTACCAGACGTGCCATTGACAAAGCTAAATTCTGTGTCTTTGTGTCTGTCTTTCTCTCTCTCTCTATTTCACTCTGTCATCTCTTAGACCCTCTCTGTTTCTGTCTCTCCTTCCCTTCTCTCTCTTAAACCTATCCAAGACTTATTTAAAAACAAACAAACAAAAAAACTCTGCCTTCTCACTCTGATCCTGAATTAAAAATTATTTTCTCTTCTTTGTGGGGGGAAATTCAACTCCTACAATTTTTAACATCTTAGCTGTCCCCCACTCCTAATCCTCAATCAGTTCCAAGCCTTGTGAGAAAGGGCTACTACATATGCATTGGTGATAGAGGCGCCATGTTGGCAGTATCGTGAATGGAAATAAGTTTCACTAAGAATACCTAGACAAAGTAAATATGAATTTGAATTGTAACTATAATATAGACATTAGCTAATGTTTTTTTCTGTGTAGAAAGTCTTTTTTTCCTCTGTTGTATGGCTGAAAGTCTTTCTATCAATCTATTTTGGATTAAATCTAATTCAATAAACACTTCCCAAAACTTGCTATATGTAAGACACTGCTTTAAGTATTAAGAATAAAATGACAGACACGAAATAATTTATTTTCTTTAAAAATAATAATGTATCAGAGATGCAAAGTGGTAAGATTCTTTTGGTGCTTCCTCTTATTCTTCACCCATTCATTCTTATGAGTCTCAATCATTCTAGGAACATTTTTTCAAAGTTGAGAACATGTTGGAAATGAAGGATATATATTTTTTATTTTTTTTATAATTATAACTTTTTATTGACAGAACCTATGCCTGGGAAATTTTTCACAACACTATCCCTTGCACTCACTTCTGTTCTGACTTTTCCCCTTCCTCCCTCCATTCCCTCCCCCAGATAGCAAGCAGTCCTATACATGTTAAATATGTCACAGTATATCCTAGATACAATATATGTGTACAGAACCAAACAGTTCTCTTCTTCAACTGGAAGAATTGGATTCAGAAGGTTAAAATAACCCAGGAAGAAAAACCAAAATGCAAACAGTTTACATTCATTTCCCAGTGTTCTTTCCTTGGGTGTAGCTGCTTCTGTCCATTGTTGATCAATTGAAACTGAGTTAGATCTTCTCTTTGTTAAAGAAATCCACTTCCATCAGAATACATCCTCATACAGTATGTATGTTGTTGAAGTATATAATGATCTCTTGGTTCTGCTCATTTAACTTAGCATCAGTTCATGTAAGTCTCTCCAAGTCTCTCTGTATTCATCCTGCTGGTCATTTCTTATAGAAAAATAATATTCCATAACATTCATATACCACAATTTACCCAGCCATTCTCCAATTGATGGACATCCTTTCATTTTCCAGTTTCTAGCCACTACAAACAGGGCTGCCACAAACATTTTGGCACATACAGGTCCCTTTCTCTTCTTCAGTATCTCTTTGGGGTATAAGCCCAGTAGTAACACTGCTGGATTAAAGGGTATGCACAGTGTGACAACTTTTTGAGTATAGTTCCAAATTGCTCTCCAGAATGGTTAGATGTATTCACAATTTCACCAACAATGCATCAGTGTCCCAGTTTTCCCGCATCCCCTCCAATATCTGTCATTATCTTTTCCTGTTATGTTAGCCAATCTGACAGATGTGTAGTGGTATCTCAAAGATGTCTTAATTTTACATTTCTCTGGTCAAGAATGTTTTGGAACACATTTTCGTATGAGTAGAAATAGTTTCAATTTCATCATCTGAAAATTGTCTGTCATATCCTTTGACTATTAATCAAATGGAGAATGGCTTGATTTCTTACAAATTTGAGCCAATTCTCTATATATTTTGGAAATGAGGCCTTTATCAGAACCTTTAACTGTGAAAATGTTTTCCCAGTTTGTTGCTTCCCTTCTAATCTTGTTTGCATTAGTTTTGTTTGTGCAAAGGCTTTTTAATTTGTTGTAATCAAAATTTTCTATTTTGTGATCAATAATGATCTCTAGTTCATCTCTGGTCACAGATTTCTTCCTCCTCCACAAGTCTGAGAGATAAACTATCCTATGTTCCTCTAATTTATTTATAATCTTGTTCTTTATGCCTAAATTATTGACCCATTTTGATCTTATCTTGGTATATGGTTTGTTACAGGATTCAGGCTTTTAATACAGTTTGCTATCCACTTCCATTTTATGGGAGAGTTCATCCCATTCACATTCATAGTTAAAAATAACCAATTCTGCATTTCTTGCCATCTTGTGTATCCTAAATTATGCTTTTCTCTTTCCTTTCTCCATTCCTTTCTCCTCAGTATTTTGATTTTGATGACCACCTCCCTCAATAGTCCTCCTCTTTTAGAGCATCTCTCCCTCTTTTAATATCTTTCCCCTAATACTTCCATTTCCTTTTCTTTTAGTCTTCTCTTTCTTTCTCCCTTTCCCTCTCATTTTCCTATAAAGCAATACAAATTTCTCTGTGAAACAAATTTGTCTAATATTCTTTGAGCAAAATCTTATGAGAGTAACATTCACACAATTCTTATCCCCTTCCCTTTTCCCCTCAATTATAATAATTTTTTTGACTCTTCATGAGATGTAATATCCTTTATTTTACCTCCTTTTTCTTCTTTTTCCAGTACAATCCCTTTTCACCTCTAGTTTCTTTTTCATATTATCATAATAAAATCAAATTATACCCACATTTTCTAAGTATACCCATAACATAAATATAGCTCTCTAAAATTATTTCCATTTTACATTTTTATGTTTCTCTTGACTTCTGTGTTTGGAGATCACATTTTTTTTTGTTGAGTTCTAGTCTTTTCATTACTAATAGGTGAAATTCACCTATATCACTGATTATCCATCTTCTTCCCTAAAAATTAATGATCATTTTAGCTGGATAGCTTATTCTTTCCTGTCTTGAAATTCCTTTGTCTTTTGGAATATCAGACTTCAGCCTCTTCGATTCTTTAAGGTTAAACTGCTAGGTCTTGCATAATCTTAATTGTGATCCTCAGTATTTAAATTGTTTCTTTCTATCTGCTTACAATATCATTTCCTTGTAGTGATATTTCTGAAATTTAGCCACAATATTCCTTGAGGATTTAATTTGGGGTCTCTTTCAGGAGATGACTCGTGAATTCTTTCAATGGCTATTTTATTTACTAAATTAGTAGGACAGTTTTCCTTTATGATTCCCTAAAATGATAATGTCTAAGTTTTTTCTTTCTTTTTTTTTTTTCATAGTGGCTTCCAGGAAGTCCAATAATCTTATTTTCACAGTCAGTTGTTTTTCCAAGAGACATTTCATATTTTCTTCTATTTTTTTTTTGTTTGTTTTGTTTTTGTTTGACTGATTCTTGAAGTCTTATTGGGTCAGTCATTTTCATTTTTCATTTCTAATTTTTAGTGTATTATATTTTTTAGTTATCATTTTAAAACTCCTTTTGTATTTGGCCAATTGAATTGCTTTGTCCATTCCTTTTTTTCCCATTTCACAAATTTTGTTTTTCAATGAGTTGGTATCTTTTTCATATCTATTTTGTAAAGCATTATATGCTTTTTCCATTCCTTGTTACAATGATCTCATTTCTTTTCCCCATTTCTCTTCTAACTCTTGTTTAAAATCCTTTATGCAATCTTTTAAGAAAGCCTTTGTGAAATGGAGACCAGCTTATATCTCCCTTTGGGGCTTCATCTGGAGTTTCTTTGCTTTTAGGAACTTCAGGATTTGAGATGTGTTCTCTTTCTCCATAAGAGCTGTCTATAATGAGAGTTCTTTTTGTTTTTTTTTTTGTTCATCATTTTTCTAAGGCTTGAGGTCTGCTCTTATTGAAAAGTAGTGACAGCTGCTTTAGTTTGCCCTGGGGCAGTTCTGCTGATTGACTTCTGGTATTGGGTAATCACATCTAGGTTTCCAGTTCTTCCAGGGCTCAGTGATATACTAATTTGCCTTTTGAAGCAAGTCTGCCAAACCACCTGATTGCAACCAGGACAGAGTCACCTAAAAGGCAAACAGAAGATACCCAGGTGTATGAAAGTTGTAAAGCTCTGACTCCCTACCCCAGCTTCTTGCCCCTGTGCTGCAGTCTGGGCTTGGCAGAATATCCCCTTGCCCTTTGAAACAGACCTGTTCTGAAGTTCTTTCAAGTATCTTCTTCTGGAAACGTGTTGTACTCCAAATATTTGTGGGTTCTTTGACTCCATGATCAGTTTAGAGGCTTAATCTTCTGTTGGTTTGAGAGGTCAGAGTAGGTCACAGAAAGTTATATATGATCTCTGTCATCTTGGCTCCAACCTCTGTAATCTCTTTGCTAAAATTTTATTTAAGATTTTTGCAACAATACTCATGAGCAAAATTAGTCTATAATTATCTTTCTCTGTTTTGACCCTACCTTGTTTAGGTATCAGCACCATATCTGTGTCATAAAAGCAACTGGGTAGTCCTCCTTCTTTCTCTATTAAATATCTTGGAAGCTCTTCAGGAAAGATCTATTTCAATTGGATAGGGGGAAATGTGGCTCTGTGAAGATGTAGAGCAAGAAATTTAGTTGGACGCTCTTTGCCAAAATAAAGCAGCATTACCCTACATCATGAATTAGAAGGCCAATGGATTGACAAATAAGCTTTAATATCTCCAATACAAAAAGGTAAATAGTGAATCTCCGAACTCCAGCATAATAAGTAGGACTTGACTAGACCACTCAACACAGTGGGGAAGTCTGCATCACTATTTGCTGCAGCACATTCAGTGAGAAGCCTGTGTTAGCCTGTAGAGGTAATTCACATCAGTCTCCCCTGTGCCTTATAAACAGATCTCTGCCTTTAAAAATAAGCAAAAAAGTAAAAAGTGCTCTGACCATAAAGAGCTACTATGAAGACAGGGAAGAAAAGAACACAAACCTAGAAGAAGACAGCAAAAACAAAATACCTTCAGAGGAATTCTCAAAGAGGGACTTAAACTGATCTTCAGCTCAAAATGCTCTCTTGAAAGAATTAAAAAATGATCTTAAAAGAGAGTTTTAAAAGGGGCGGGGGGCTTTGCAGGAGAGTTTGGAAAAGGAAGTAACTAAAAATTTGGTGAAATGGGAAAAATACTGAAGAAAAACAAATTTCTTTAAAAGCAGATTTGGTGAAATGCAAAAAGAAAAAAAAATGCTTGAAAAATAGAATTGCTGAAATGTAACAAGAAAACAATTCCTTAAAAATATAATTGATGAAATGGGAAAAAAATAGTGAAAAAACAATTACTTTAAAAGTACAACTGGCCAAATGCAAAAGGAAGTAAAAATAAAGGTAGCTAAAGATAATAATCCAAAAAAATTAGAATTGGACAAATGGAAGTGAATAACTTAATGGGACATCAAAAATCAGTCAAATAAAACCAATTATCATGTTTTAAAAATAGAAGACAGGGTAAAATCTTCACTGAAAAAACAACTGGCCTATAGATCTAGGAGATGCAATCTAAGAATTATTGGACTATTTAAAATGAAAAAAAAATAGAGCTTGGACATCTTTTTAGTAATCATCAACTAAAACTTCCCTTCATATCATAGAAACAGGGGGTAAAAAAGTCATTGAAAGAATCCATTGATTACCTCTCAGAAGAGACCCCAAAATGAAAATTTCCAGAAACAGTGTAACTAAATTCCAAAATTATCAGATTAAAGAGAAAATACTGCAAGCAGTCAAAAAGAAAGAATTCAAATATTGAGGAGCTACCATTAGGATCACCTATGACCTTGCAGCATCTACTTTAAGGGAACAAAGGGGCTGAAATATGATATTCTAAAAGACAAAAGAACTTAGACAACAATAAAGAATCAATTATGCAGTAAAACTAAACATTAATTTTTTAGGGGAAGAAATGGACAGAAATGAAATAGGGGATTTTCAATCATTTTTGATGAAAATACCAGAGCTGAACAGAAATTTGATTTTCAAATACAAAACTCAAGAGATGCATTACAAAAGTAAAAAGGAAAAAAAAATCAAATGAAGGTGGCCTAGCTGTACCTGATCTAAAATTATATTATAAAGCAGCAGTCACCAAAACCATTTGGTATTGGCTAAGAAATAGATTAGTGGATCAGTGGAAAAGGCTAGGCTCACAAGACAGAATAGTCAATTATAGCAATCTAGTGTTTGACAAACCCAAAGCCCCTAACTTCTGGGAAAAGAATTCATTATTTGATAAAAACTGCTGGGATAATTGGAAATTAGTATGGCAGAAATTAGGCATGGACCCACACTTAACACCATATACCAAGATAAGATCAAAATGGGTCTATGACCTAGGCATAAAGAACGAGACTATAAATAAATTAGAGGAACATAGAATAGTTTATCTCTCAGACTTGTGGAGGAGAAAGAAATTTGTGACCAAAGATGAACTAGAGACCATTACTGATCACAGAATAGAAAATTTCGATTACATCAAATTAAAAAGCTTTTGTACAAATAAAACTAATGCAAACAAGATTAGAAGGGAAGCAACAAACTGGGAAAACATTTTCACAGTTAAAGGTTCTGATAAAGGCCTCATTTCCAAAATATATAGAGAACTGACTCAAATTTATAAGAAATCAAGCCATTCTCCAATTGATAAATGGTCAAAGGATATGAACAGACAATTTTCAGAGGATGAGATTGAAACTATTACCACTCATATGAAAGAGTGTTCCAAATCATTATTGATCAGAGAAATGCAAATTAAGACAACTCTGAGATACCACTACACACCTGTCAGATTGGCTAAGATGACAGGAAAAAATAATGATGAATGTTGGAGGGGATGCGGGAAAACTGGGACACTAATGCATTGTTGGTGGAGTTGTGAACGAATCCAACCATTCTGGAGAGCAATCTGGAATTATGCCCAAAAAATTATCAAATTGTGCATACCCTTTGATCCAGCAGTGTTTCTATTGGGCTTATATCCCAAAGAAATACTAAAGAAGGGAAAGGGACCTGTATGTGCCAAAATGTTTGTAGCAGCCCTGTTTGTAGTGGCTAGAAACTGGAAAATGAATGGATGCCCATCAATTGGAGAATGGCTGGGTAAATTGTGGTATATGAATGTTATGGAATATTATTGTTCTGTAAGAAATGACCAGCAGGATGAATACAGAGAGGACTGGCGAGACTTACATGAACTGATGCTAAGTGAAATGAGCAGAACCAGGAGATCATTATATACTTCAACAACGATATTGTATGAGGACATATTTTGATGGAAGTGGATTTCTTTGACAAAGAGACCTGAGTTTCAATTGATAAATGACGGACAAAAGCAGCTACACCCAAAGAAGGAACACTGGGAAACGAATGTAAACTATCTGCATTTTTGTTTTTCTTCCCGGATTATTTATACCTTCTGAATCCAATTCTCCCTACGCAACAAGAGAACTGTTCGGTTCTGCAAACATATATTGTATCTAGGATATACTGCAACATATCCAACATATAAAGGACTGCTTGCCATCTAGGGGAGGGGGTGGAGGGAGGGAGGGGGAAAAAAATCGGAACAGAAACGAGTGTCAATATAATGTAATTATTAAATAAAAAATTAAAAAAAAAAAAGAAAAAAAAATAAGTGCAAAAAAAAGCATTTTACAAAATCCAACACCCATTTCTATAAAAACCCTACAGATAATAGAAATAAATGGAGTTTTTTCATAAAATTTTAAGTACCATATATTTAAAACCATCATCAGCAAGCATCATATGTAATAGGGATAAACTAGAAGCATTTCCAATAAGATCAGGAGTGAAAGAAACTTGCTCACTGTCAACATTACTATTTAATATTGTACTAAAAATTAGCTTTAACAATAAGAGAAGAAAAAGAAATCAACAGAATTAAAGTAGATAACAAGGAAATGAAATTATCATTCTTTATTAATTATATTATAGTATTATATTATATATAGTCAATTAAAGATTTAGAATCAAGTAAAAATTACTATAAAGTTAATTTTAACAAAGTTGCAGGACTCAAAATAAATCTACATAAATCATCAGCATTTTTATATGTTACCAACAAAGTGCAACAGCAAGAGAGAGAAAGAGAAATTCCACTAAAAATAACTGTAGATAATATAAAATATTTAAGAGTTTACCTGCCAAGAAAATGCCAGGAACTATATGCATATAATTACAAAATACTTTCAACGCAAATAAAGTTAAATCTAAACAAATGGGAAAATATCAAAGGCTCATGTGTAGACTGAGCTAATATATTAAAAATGACAATTCTACCTAATGTACTTCTTCAGTGCCATATAAATCAAACAGCCACGAAATTAGATTATGCTTGAAAAAATAATAACAAAATTCTCCTGATGAACAAATTCTCCTGATTCTTAGGTCAAGAATTTCAAGGGAATTAGTGAAAAAAAAATGCAGAGGAAGGTGGCCTAGCTGTACCAGACTTAAAACTACCTTACAAAGCAGCAGTCATCAAAACCAGTTAGTACTAGCTAAGAAAATTTAGCAGTAAGTTGACAAGACACAATAGTCAAGGACTGTAGTAATCTATAGTCTATGGTACTATATAATAGTATACTATAATCTATGATAATCTAATGTTTGATAAATTCAGCTTCTAGAATAAGAATTCATTATTTGAACAAAATTGCTGGGAAAAGTAGAAAATAGTATGGCAGAAACTAGGCATTCACCAACACCTAAGAAAAGGTCAAAATATATTTATATATTAGACATCAAGAATGATACTCTAAACAAATTAGGAGAACAATGGATAATCTTCTTAGATCTATGGAGAGGGGAGGATGTTATGGACAAGGAAGAAATGGAGAACACTATGAAATGCAAAATGAATAATTTTCATTATAATAAATTTAAAAAGTTTTTCTACAAACAAAACCAGTGCCACCAAAATTAGAAAAGAAACAGAGAACTGACCAGGAAAATTTGCATGCAATGTTTCTGAGAAAGGCTTCATTTTTCAAATATCCAGAGAATTGTCTCAAATTCCTTAGAATACAAACCATTTACCAATTGATAAATGATCAAAAAACAGATCTTGGAAGCTAAGCAGGGTCAGATCTGGTTAGTACTTGAATGGGATAAATGGTTAAAGATATGAAGAAAAAATTTTCAGATGAAGAAATTAAAACCATTTCTAATCATATGAAAAACTGCTCTACATTACTATTCATTAAAGCAACACAAATTAAAACAACTCTGAGGTACTACTTCATAGCTCTTAGATTAACTAAGATGACAGGAAAATATAATGATAAATGTTGGAGAGGAGGGTAGGAAACCTAGGACACTGTTACATCATTGGTGAAGTTGTGAACTAATTAAACCATTTTGGAGAGCAATTTGAAACATGCTCAAAGGACTATCAAACTCTGAATACCCTTTGGTTCAGCAGCGCCATTACTGGGTCTATATCTCAAAAAGCTCATTAAAAAAGGAAAAGAATCCACATGTGCAAAAATGTTTGTCACATCCCTTTTTGTAGTGGCAATAAATTGGAAACTGAGTAGATGGCCCTCAGTTGGGTAATGGCTGAAGTTGTAGTATATAAATGTAATAAAATAGTATTGTTCTATATGTAATGATCAGGCTGATTTCAGAAAAGCTTGGAATGACTTACATTAAATGCTGCTAAGTAGAACCAGGAAAACATTATACACTGCAACAACAAGATCATGTGACAATTACGGACATCGGTCTTATCAATGATGTGTTGTTTCAAGGCAATTCTAATAGACTCATGATGGAAAGAGCCATCTGCATGCAGAAAAAGGACTATGTAGACTGAATGTAGATAAAAACAATGTTTTTATTTTTTGTTGCTTACTTGTTGTTTTTCTCTTTTTTCCATTTTTCCCTTTTGATCTGATTTTTCTCATGCAGCATGACAAAGGTGAATATATGTTTAGAAGAATTTCATATATTTAACCTATTTTGGATTACTTACTGTCTAGAGAAGGAAGAAGAAGGGGAGTGAGGGAGAAAGAAAATGAATACAAAGTTTTGCAAACATGAAAACTATCTTTCAGTGTATTTTTTAAAATAAAAATTATTAATATGTTTTCAAGTTCAACTTGCTTTTAGTCTCACACAGCTCATTGTTTCAACTTTTATTGTCTCCGTTGTCTGAAAACCACTCTGGCCATAGTTGAACTTAGAATTTTTCTTCTGTCCCATTAAAGCTTCAAATAAATTAACACAAAGTGAAATTGGATAAATGTTCAAATATTCCTCTAATAACATTTATATCCTGTACCTCTCCTTGCTTTTTCCTCAGTAGCATTCTCTTTTTCACTTAGAACCTCACAAGGTGACCCCACTTATAAAACCACTAAGGGAAGATGAACATAAATGTGTCCAAAATTAGGGAAGCAATATGTGTTTCATCTCTCAAATCTTACTTTCTCTGACCTAATATGTGCTTGACTTTAAGTTGCCTCTTCACCATACAGTCTTCACCACCATCATCTGACTCACTTATATAATTTAAAGAACCCTGAACCTTGTCACAAAACCTGAAGAGACATCTTCCTTGAAATAGAACTTTCCCCTTTTCTTGTCTCCCATAGTTAAAGTGTGTACATCTTGAGAGCAAGGAAAGCCTTCTGTTTTTCTTTTTGTTTAAGCCAGTATTTAATACAATGATGAGTGAATATTGGATGCTTATTGTTTTCTTTATTTTCAACTATTCAACTATTCATGGATTTTAGATTCTGACTCAATCTGGCATGTAGAAAACACTATTCAAAAAATGGCATTGTTGAAAAGGACCTTAGAGATGAACTAATTAAAATCCTTCTTTTTGATATGAGTAAAATGAGATTAGAGGGAAATAACTTGTCCAAAAACACCCAGGTGGTTACAAGAAAAGCCAGTTCATGGAATGTGTGAATTGCAGAGATGGAGGGCTGCATAAATATAGACTATGGTAGAAGAAATCCAAAGTGCAGCCTGGGAAATAATGAAGCAAATATAAATAATCATTGTATAAATCTAATTATTTATATTCATGGTTGATAATGTTCCTGATATCCCTTTTACATATACTCTGTATTTTATGTTTATTAATGCTGAATAAGTGGTATGCACTTTTGCATTATCTTCAGTCTTGTTGAACATACTCTAATAGTGGTAAAATCTATTTGGAAACTAATTCTTTGAATTAATAGTCTAGGTTATATGTATATGTATATATCTATATATACATATATATATATATTTTTTTTTGTGGATCTGTCAGCTTTGTTTACACATTATAAAATGGTTATGAAACACTTTACTCGAATATTCTCTTTTGAGGGTGAGATAGATAAGTAAAAACATCATCATTCCCATTTTATAGATGAAGAGAAAGACGTTTATAGAACATTAACTTAGTTATTTAAGGTTAAAAATATGGTCAAAGACTAAAACAGAACTTAAAAATCAGATCTTTTGCCTCCAAATAAACTGGTATGCTCCCAAGCATGACTGGCTCTTTTTCCACTACACCATATTGCCTTTTAAAGAGAACACATAATTCTTAACTAATTCACTGCATCTTCAGTCAGAATGTAGTTTGACTCATTTAGATAGATGATTGCATATAAACAGTTAGGATTTAGGAGATAGATAAAAATGAGCTTCCAGGAAGGACTGAGTTGACCTTTTCCTCTGGGGGCAAATGCATTTGTCCACTATTGTTTTGGTTCAGTTACTTTGAACTGAACAGTCTCCTGAAGTGAGGGCTGCATGTGCTTGAAAACCCATTATAACCCTGCCTAATGTTTCCCTATTGCAATCACTCATCTGTCTTCCTACCAGCCAAATGTTAATGTGACATCTGCTATACCTAATTCCGATGAATACTGAGAACTTTTTGGCACACAGTTTATCACACTTATTGCCATCAGTTTCATACAAGACATGTCATTTTTTAGGGGAAAAATTTGTTCTTGTTGCCTGATAATTTTATAAAAGGGAAACCAGACAATCCTATCAATTGCCAAGTCCAAAGACCTAGGATCATGCATCCAGATGTTTATAATCCTTCATAATATTTGCTGACCTAGACAATTTAAGCCTCACAAATAAGCACATGATGTTTGTAATTCCAAATTAAACAGATGGAGCTATAATTAAATGTTAATAATGCACTACATTAGGATTTTATAATGTTAGTAAAGAAAGAGACCAAACAAAAACAAAAACAAAAAAAAAAAACAAAGCCTAATCAGGTCACAAATTAAGAATTCCTTTATCAGTCTACATTAAAAAAGCAAAGAGCCTAGCAGTGAATTCCTTAAGACTTTGTAAAGAAAGATTTTGGGGTTTTTTTGTGTGTAACAATAATAATTATAGTAATAACTTTGTAGTTGATGATTTTAGTGACAAAATAATATTTATGATAGTGATTCATGTTCAGGGCATTATTACACAACATTTCAGAAAATATCCTTAAAATTCAGACTTATTCATAATAAAGATTATATCATAAAGTAGAAGAAAAATAAATGTTTCTATAGATTGCAAAATTCTGGATTTACTAGATGTTTAGAAACATATGATCAAATGACTAGAATTATAATTTATTCCAGAAGTTTACTAGTTTTTATTAACTAAGAGATAAGAGTCCACCTTACATACGTAAAACCCAAATATTCTTGAGAATTCAACAAATTAATTCTGTTGAATCCAGAGACTATCTTACTACAGAGATTTATTTACAATTACTCAACATGACATAAATCCATAAAATTTTAAGAGCAATGTTTTTAAAAGATGTTGCTTTACTGAATACTCATAACAGTTAAACTATATATATATTCAAATAATTTAAAATGTTACAGAAGCAATTCTATGGGAACAAGAAGATAGACATATCAAAGTTGTTCTGAAGATAATTTCAATGTGTTTATAAAAGATGAACCTTCATCCAATTTTTTATACTTTGTTTTGTCTCCATATCTTGCCTATGCCAGAAGTGCAGTAGCAGCTCCCAAGCCTGATTCTATTGCTGATTGGTCATGCTTCATGATCCAACCTGTTTTGTTTCAAACTGGGCTATTTTGTCCTTCCTTAGGCAATGTAGGTTCATCTTAAACTTCTGGCCAGATTAAATATAGACATCAATCATTTTAGGTCTCAGTAGGACAGAATTCCAAAGCTCAAGTGATCTATTAGCAATAGTTTCAGCCTCAGACTCCTCAGTAACAAGGACTGTAAGCATAAGCATCACCATATTTGGCTCTAAATACTTATATTCATTTACAAAAATCCATTTGTTTTATTTGAATTTGCAAAAGTTTGAATGCTGAACATAAGAAAAATAACAATAGCAAGGCATTATTTGTCTTAGAGGTTTTTAAACTCTATTAGAAGATGATATTATTTATATTTTTATTTTATATTTGTTTTTATATATATTATATATGTAAACTTTTGTCATAAGTTATTTTTATTGCTTCATTACTATAATTTCATGATTGCAGGCAATTCTTTGATGTGGTAACTTCCTTTCTGGTACAAAAAATCTCTATAATTTATAGTTATATAAAGTTGGCTAGAAAATCAAGTAGTCAAATAATAAATAACCTTTCCTTTTCCACCCCTTATGAGTGATAGGAGGAAGAGAAGAAAAATGTTTTTGTTCATTTAAAAATAAATTAAAATTAATAATACATAAGTGAATATATTGAAACAAAACAAAGATGGCACTGAGGTAACACATTTTATATTAGAGATAGAATTTGAAATAAAATATTCCTAACTTTAAGATTGTCCCTCAACTAGACTTCAGTGCCATGCATATAGTGATACAATTTCAAGCATTGGGCCATATCTATTTTTGGTAGAATAGATAACATCTTATGAGCTTTTTTGACTATATTAAAGACACATTTTAATCTTTTTAGCCTGTAAAAATAAAAAAAAATTCTTTTGATTTGTGTTTATTTTTTTTTCTTACAAGGATTGAGTTTTTCTTGATCTTCCTTAGTTGCTTCATCATTAAAATGCTATTTTCTTCAAAGCAATTTTTTTATCTTTAATTTTATTTCTATATACAAAACATAATACATTAGCAATAGAATACTAGAAATGATAGTATATTTAAAATCAGGAAATCTTGATAAAGGTCCTATTTCTGCCCCATTCTAATTTAAAATCTTGAGAAAAAAATCATTTAACTTCTTTTTTAGTTTCCTCACCTGTGAAATTGGACTCTCAGAGATACACTACCTATTCCCTTAAGTATAAGGAAAAGTTTGTAAAATTTTTAAGTGTTACAAAAACAAATTATGGAATACATATCACATGAGTAAATATTTAGTGGAAAAATTGTATGTGGTGGGGATAGGTAGATAGCATTTTCAAGCACATAATACAAGCAAAAAGAGTGCTTGCAGAAATATAGGTTATTTCAATAGAACAACATGAGATAGGGGAAAAAGCATACTATATATCTCTCTACTCAGATATGATGATGATACTTTATTGTGAATTAAAGACATTAAGGAAACAAATAATAAAATGAGAGTTTTTAGAAACTAACAGAAAAGTTTGTACTGTGGTACTCCTTTTAACCCCCAAGTATTTGTGAAATCTGTCCTATCATATCAATATTAGAGCTCTTGTGAGGAAAGTATAAATATACAAATATGCACCTATGTGCAAAATATATAAGTATGCAAAGTATGCAAAATGCTTTTATTCCCTTTAGATATTTTAGAAAGGAAATTTTTATACTTACTTTGAGGTACATGTGCAGAACAAAGAGTTTCCTCCTGAGGAGAGGGAATAAGCTACCTATAGCTGAGAGCTAGGAAAAGATCTGTTAGATTACAACAGATAAGAGAAATGGGTATCCATTAGGCAATGTTAGCATTTTAATAAAAATTTTGAATCCATATCAGTACAGAATTAATAAGAAGCAAATGAAGTTAAAGTAAAGATAAACATTATAGAAGTCAGAAACAGAAAAGCTGAAACTAGATGGCAAAGAGACACTGAAGACAATTGTTAATTGGGTATCATTGTAGTAAATTGGAACAAGAATACATCATGTTTAACTGAACATTTCTGAATACTATTAAAATTAAGGGAAAATGAATCAGTATTTAAAAATTTTTCTGGGCTTGAGAACTAGCCCCATCTTAGTGAAAATTATGTTAACTTCCCCTAAGGTCTCAGAGAATACTTTTACTACATTTTTCATCTTTGGGAGCCAGATGTCCAAATCAAGGCTATGAAATTGTGGCAATTAACTGTGACTTTGATGTTAGATACATCTTCCTTGGTCTTTAAATATAAGGGATTAAACTTTTAAATATTAGATCCTTTTAGGGTTGTCTGCCTTAAAAATTAATGCCAACCTCTATAGTTTATTTATATGTGCCATAACTTTCCTAAATTTATGCTAGTTACATCTTATTTTGAAAGCAAGCTAACTCAGGAAAAGATGCTCAGGAAAAAAAAAGTTTTCATAATGAATCTACATAACAAATTCCAGGTCATATGTTGTTACATATAAAAGATGGTAATGAAAATTTCTTCCTACCTCATTACAACGTATTTATATTTAATTCCCACATAACATTATTAAACACTATTAAATACCCTTTCCATCTTTGTTACAACAAAAATGATCATGAAGATCAGATTTGGTGGAGTAGAAAGGAAAATGGAGCTAGAGACAGAAAAGGCAGAATTTTATTCATAGAATAATTTAATGTTAGAAGTGGATGGGATCACCTCATTCTTGTAGACATAAGTAAGATACAAGGATCGCTAACTATAATCAATAAGATAGAAATTGCAAACCTCTGTATGAAACATTAAGCAAGGCATTAGATGAGTATTAAGGGGGAGAAATGATACATTTCTATGTAAGAGCATCCAATAATTTGATATGTCCCATGAACAAAATGAAGTATTTTGTTCTGATCTGTATAGGAAATGAAAAAGAGTATATCTGATTTTCGGGATGATAGCAGTATTGAGAATGAGATAGAGATGTATAACGATAATAAATTTAAGTGAATTCATAACAAATGGGGACTTCAATATATAATGTGCAAAGGGACTCACCTCTGGCTCAAAACTTACTCATGAGTAAAATGGACAGATGAAGTGGATTTCAAAAATTCTATCCATCTCCAAGTTATATATTACTATTATTATATCCAATAAGTAATAATACATAAGTCTGTGACAACCAAGATTCAGATGGTATTCAGTGTTATTCAGTAGTGGTCTGAACTTGACCTTCCCTTATTCAACATTTTAATCAATGAATAGTGACATAAAGGGCATAACAGATTTACAGATAAAATAACTGAAAAGTATAACTAAGTCACTGAACTAACAAATCAAAATTTATCCAAAAAAGATATTGAAAGTTTAGAACAATGTGCCATACCTAAGTAAATTTGATGAAAAGCAATATAAAGTCTTTCAGTTAGATATAAAAATAAACAAGCACCAAAACTTTCCAAGCATAAGATAGAGTATCAGAGTATCAGAACAGTTCACATGAAAAAATGATTTGTGTGAGGAGAGGAGGTTTGATGGACTTCAATCTCATCATGAGTTCAGAAAAAAATGATTCAAATGTCTCACAATGCTCTGACACAATACTCAGATCGTGTTTAGAGTATATCAAGAGATGTATTTTAGAAGTACATTCATTTAGAGGCAAATGAACTTTGTTTGAAAATGGGCTTTGTCACTGACTGCTTATAATATCAAAAAAGTCATTTAAACTTTCTAGGCTTTTATCTTAATCTAAAATTCTATAGGAGTGGTTCAACTGACTGAGAAGTGGAATACTTTCTGCTTCTAACCCTATAAAATAGAACATTTAAAATTCAGTCTTGTGATTTTACTTTAACAAGAAATTTGAAAAATTGAAGATCATCCAGAGAAACCTGATCCGAATGGTGAAGTGTATATGACAGATAGGAAATGGTTGCAGAAATTGAAGGCATTTTACTCTGGGGTAAAAATAGGAGTGGGCATATTTTTCCCTCAAATATCTCAAGAGCTTTCATATGAAAGAAGCACTCATTTTGCTATATTTCATTTCAGCATAGCCAAAGAAGTAGGCAACTGTTAAATGCCTTTAAATTTTTGCTTGCCATAAGAAAGAATTGTGAAAAGATTATAGCTATTTGAAAATGGAACACAATACTTTTTGAGACATTGAGCTCCTTGACTATGAAAGTATTCTTGTAGAATATTGACAACTATTTATTAATTGATTCCAAAAAGGGACAGAAAACTGTTGTAAATATAACATGGATTTTTTGTTAAGTGTACTAAACAATACACACACACACACACACACACATTTGCTTACAATTAGTCTACTCAAGAATTCTGTCATTATGTCTTCCCCAAATTGATTCCATTTATTTCAACTGAAATACTTTTTCCCTAAATACCAATTCTCTGTGCTAATTTGTTGTGGATATAAAGACTAAAACAAACTATACTCCATCATCAAGAAGTTTGGCATGGGGCAAAATGTACTTCGTGATTTAGCTATTAAAGCCTTTCATGAGGAGGCCTCAATTTCTATTCTCATTGAAAAACCATTTCTGTCCTGTAGCCTGAAATTCAGGCAACCTGACTTTCTTTCTGCTTTTTTCTATTCCTTAGGAAAATATGTCTATTTATTTATATCTTAGAAAATAATAATTAATAATAATAATAATGATAAACCAAGCATTTATATGATTATTTAAGATTTACAAATCATTTAAAATGTTATTTAATTTTACCCTCATTAACCTTGAGTGGTTACTGTTATTATATTCTTTTTACACAAAAGGAAACAAAGAACACAGATGGGAATAAATTACTCACAACCAATAAATGTTTGGGGTCAGTTTTGAACTTAGGTCTTGCTTATTCTAGATGCTATCCATTTAGCCACCTAGCTGCCTTTGTTCTCCATGCTTGGAGTATACTCCTTCTCTTACCTTCACCTGATATTCCCTCTCCTATTTTAAGACTCATATTAAACTCTACCTTAAAATTAAGCTCTAACTTTCCTTTTTCCTTTCCCCCTTTTCCTTTTTCTTTTTCCCTTTTCCCTTCAAATTGATAGCATTGTCCTACAACTTATTATTTTTTTTTATTCCTCATATATTTGTTCTGAGAATAATAATGTATACACACACAGACACATAGACACACACACACATATAGAGAGAGAAAGATATGTATATCTATATCTACATATAGATGTATGTTTACATACATATATGCATGTATGTATAAGTTATAGATATATGTATATATATATATGCACATATACATATACAATTATAAACATATAAATGTGTGTGCATTTTTTCCCTTGTTAGAATGTAAGCTGCTTGAGCACAAGAATGGTTTCTTTCACTTCACTTTTATTTTCATCTTGTAGTTTAGTATTAAGTGTAATAAATAGTAGGTGTTTAATACTTACTAATTGATTAGTACTATTAGATATAAACATGAGAGAAAAAACATGGTATCAAAAATAAAAAAAATTAAAATGATTATATATGTATAACCTATCAGATTGCAATTTTAGGGAGAGGGCCAAGGAGAGAGGAAGAAAAAAATTTGGAATTCAAAATCTTACAGAAATGGATGGTGTTAAAAATTATTTTTCTATGCACTTAAGAAAATAAAATACTATTGAAATAAGTAAAAATAAAATGAATAACTTTTAGTTTTGCTTCCTTATGGGAAATTAAAATTAAAAATAAAGTATGTGTTAAACTGCATTTGAAACTTTGCACTGTTCTTTTCCAAATGAATCCATTAAAATCTAGTAAGCACATGCTGAGCTTGGCAAGTCACTAAAAGAATGCTGACTATACCATATTCTTCTTGTATAGTTTGAGTCCCTTGGAAAAAAATACATATTTTAAGTATTTTAATAATATCTCCCCATAATGCATCCTAACAGCTGCCTTATATTGCTGACGCAGTATATAATATAATCCTCAGATGTAGTATGAAGTATGAGTCTCTGTATAAGTATTAAGATTTTTGTTTTTATTACTCTTCTTGATGCATTAATTTAAAGAATATTGTATTACATTCATGCTGAGATAGAATCCAAGAATTCTAGAATTCAAGAGCTAGGAGGGACCTTAGAAATATTCTAGTCAACTGGCTTATGTAAAAAATTAGATTTTCTTTTTTAATCTCCTATAGAAGGCTTGCAAAAAGAATGATAATCTTTGTTTTGTCATTCTTTATATTGAATTATTATAATAAATAAAGCAAAATAGTGCTTGACCTATCTGTGAAAAGATGGGTAGACTACCTACTAACATTACATTTCTTGGTGCTATCTGGGATGTTTAATAACTGTAATGTAATTACCAATGGCCCATTAGGCTAGTAAGTAAACGCAGCTAGGTTTCACAATGAAGAAGATGAATTCTAGTTTGGCTTCAGATATTTACTGCTGTGTATGCTGTGTAAGTAGTTAAACTTCTATTTACTAACTTAGTTATTTCATCTGTAAAATTGAGTTAATAATAAAAGTAATAAATACTTTTGAGAATTATTGTACCAAAAGATATAATAATTATAAAAGGCTTGGTGTAGTATCTAGCACACATTAAGATCAATATAAATGTTAGTATAATTATAATTATTATCTAGAAAGAAGAAG
The DNA here is from genome assembly GCF_016432865.1 of Antechinus flavipes. Lineage (NCBI taxonomy): Eukaryota > Metazoa > Chordata > Mammalia > Dasyuromorphia > Dasyuridae > Antechinus > Antechinus flavipes. The sequence goes on along the minus strand of NC_067398.1, from coordinate 89,189,441 downwards.
ATATGTTTTAATCATTATCAATCATGTATAGGAAAAAGTTCATAAGTAAACAAGGTAGAATAAAAATCACAGATAATTGATTATATTCAATTTAAAAGGATTTATGGAAACAAAGTGAATCTAAATTTAGAAGTAAAAATTGCCTGTGGAAAAATTTGCAGCAATTTCTCTGATAAAGATATCATTTAAAAGATATATATGAAACTGATTTAATTGTATAAACAAAAGAGCCATTCATCTATTGAGGAAGAAAGGAAGGAAGTCTGTAAGAAAGAAGGGAGGAAAAGAAGGAAGGAAAAGAGGAAGAAAGGGAAAAAAAGCAGAGGAAATGAAACATAGGAGAATAAATAAAAGATTAGAGAGAGGAGAGTAAATGAAAGATAAAAGACAAAGAAGGAAGGAAGAAAAAAGAAAGAAGAAAAGGAGAAAACAAAGAATCAAGAAAACAACAAAGGATAGAAGCAAAGAAAGAAATTAAAGAAAAGGGAAGAAAAATACAAAACAAAAAGACAATGGAAGAAAAGGAGAGAAAGAAGGTAGAAAAAGGTAGAAAAAGGAAAGAAAGTAGAAAGAAGAAAGGAATGAAGAAGGGAAGAAAAGAATGAAGCTAAAGGAGAAAAGGAAAAAGGGAAGGAAGAAAAGAAAGAAGAAAGAAATTAAAGAAAGAAAGAGAAAAAAGAAAGAAAGGGAGTTGGAGAAAGAAAAATCAAAGGAGAAATAAAAAAAGAAAAAAAAAGAAAAGAGCAACAGACTTGCAAAGCACAGGAAAGAACAAAATTAAAAAGAGAGAGAGAAAGAAAATCATTCAGGAAGCGTATGTGTGCGCATGTGCATGTGTGTTCTATGGCTTAGTTCTGTAGAGAACAAGATATATAAAACATAATCTCTGCCCTTGAGAAATTGTTAGTCTTTTTTATTAGGGAGATAAGAAATAGGCATGAAGTAATTAGAAATCAAAATAATATACTATCAAATCAGTTGCTGAGTTTTTGACATAGAAGACATTGAAATTAAATTAAAGATGGACAGAGCTTTATAGTATGGTAAATTCAGATAAATTTTGTACAAAACCTGGGAGTTAGCCTGCATGTATACACTCTAGAAGGATAGGTACAATAGAAGAGGAGACCTTTTAGCTGTGCTTGGCAGAGGCTACTGGCAATTGGGATTAGCAATAGAATGAAACATATGAATGGTTTATATACTTTGATGCTAATAAATAGATGTAGGCTGCTGAGGAACACTTTTGCCTAGAGTAGAAAGCAAAGAAGTTGGAGAGAAGTATGTTTAGCCAAACATTATGATTATGGCAGACCTTGAATTGTAATATTGAGGATTCTGGCATTGATTCTACAGAGTATTCATTTATTGAGGATTATTTAAGAAAAGATGACATGAAGGAAGTATTTTGGAATAAACTAATATAATAGATAAATAAAGGATAATTTGGATGGAGAAAAACTGAATACAGGAAACTCACCTCCATAACTTTGAGTAGACTAATGATGGGAAAATAAGCAAGCCTTATCTGAAAAATAATGATGAAACTAGCGATGTTAATAGCAAGAACAACATCATAATCTTAATAGTGATGAAGTACTTTATAATTTGTAAAGAATTTCTCAAATATTATAATACATTATTGGTTCAAATGTGTATCATACATTCCAAAAGAAATATATTTGAAAAATATTGGAATATATACATCAAGAATACCACCAATTTATATCTTATACTAAGGTCTTATACAAGCTGTGTTTTCTGAAAGATGTAATGACCTATATTCAAACCATTATGACATTATCTCATTTGATATTGAACAAATGTTGACAGTGCATCGCAAATCTCGTTTCCACTATTTTAACATACTCACATATATGCATTCTTTCAGAAATCATTGTAGACTACATACTTGCTCTTCAATTTTTCCAAGACTGTGATTTCTTTACTGTTTAAGTTTCATATCACAAAGCATCCTCCCATCACATGCTATTGTGATTCCTAACTGTATGTTTTTAAAATTCTCAATAATGTTACTTATCATAACATTTTTGTGAGATTAAGTTATCAATTATTATTTTGACATATATATAATATATAAGTTTTGGTTCTCACAATAAACCTCTGAGGAACTTACTATAATATCTTTATTTTACTAATAAGGAAACATATTAGCATGAATTTGTGATTTTGACAGCGTTAGAAAAATTGTGAGTACCTAAAGCAGAATTCAATCTCAAGTCTTCCTTACTCAAAAGTAAGTGGCTGTGGATGCTTTATTTTTTCTTCTTTCAACATCAAGTACATGTCTGTCTCTAATCAATTGCATATTTTATACCTTTCACTTTTGTTAAGTGATTATTGGATTTCATGTTCAATAAAATATGTGCTTGATGATACTGTCTCTATTACATTTGGGGGCACAAGATACAGAACCATAAACTTGGAGGGTAGAAGAAACATCAGGAAGCATTCATAGTCAAACCTCCCATCTCATAAATGAAGAAAATTACATCCCAGGAATCCCTCTTAAGTATGGATTTTGTATTATTATTTTTTGGACATTGTGTTTCATTAATTTCAGTACAATATATGTGAAACATCCACTAAATAATCCCTATTGATAGATAGAAATGTGTATGCTTTACCTGTGTATTGAAATTGTGCTGACATGCTTACCTTAAATCAATTTGCTTGCTGTCTTGAAGAGGAGAGAGGGAGGGTGAGAGAAAGACAAATTTGGAATGCAAGGTTTTGCATAGGTAAATGTTAAAAACTATCTTTGCACGTATTTGGAATTAAAAAGAAAAAAGAAAGAAGAAAAAAAAAAGATTTTGATGAATCAAAAACCAGGAGTTCAGATAACTTTATTAAAACCATTCCTTCAGTATACAAACTGATGAACAAGAATTCCCTTTTAAAGGACCATGGCTTTCCAGATTCCAGATTTTTCTAATTAGTTTTTCATCTCTGTCCAAGAGGCCTACTCATAATGGAGGTATCTTTCTTGCTGTTGCTCTCCCTCTAATAGTAGACTTCATTTAAAAGAAAAAAAAATCCACTTGAGAAAGTACCCATGTCAGCTATCAATCACCATCACTAAGATGGTTCTGCTTTTAAGTCCTCCAGCTCCTTGCCCTTTATTATTTTTAATTTAGGATTTTATTTTCCACAGTCACATGTAAAAACAATTTTAAATATTCATTTTTAAAATTTATGAGTACCAGATTCTCTCCCTTTCTTCCTTTCTAACCCCTATCTTTATTGTGAAAACAAGCATTTGGATATAGATTATATATATGTAGTCAGACAAAATATTTCCATAACAGTAATGTTGTAAAAAAATAGACAAAAAATCTCAAGTAAAACAAAGTTTAAAAAGTATGTTACAGTCTGCATTTAGACACTATCAATTCTTTCTCTAGGGCTGGAGAGCATTATTCATTTTAAATCCTTCAGAGTTGTCTTGGATGATTACATCATTAAGATTAGCTAAGTCATTCATAGATGATCATATTACAATATACCACTACTTTGTATATTATATATTTCACTTTGCATCAGCTCATGGAAATTCTTCCATGTTTCTTTATAATAAGTCTGCTCATCATTTCCCATAATTGGTATTATTCATTCCCTCATACCACAATTTGTTCAACTATTCCCCAATTGACAGCCATTTCTTCTACTTCCAATTCTCTATCCTCCTCAAAGGTCTTGATACATATTCTTGCACAAAAGTTTCTTTTCATATATATATATATTCTTTTCTTTTTGTAATCACCTTTGGGATATATACCCAATAGTAATATACCTGGTTTTATAGCCTTTGGAGATAGTCCCAAATTGCTCTACATAATGGTTGAATCAGTTCACAACTCTACCAACAATGCATTAATGTCTCTTTTTTTCTCATATCCCTTCTACCATTTGCCATCTCCCTTTATGCTCTGTTAACTAATCTAAGACGTATAAAGTAGTACTTCAGAGTTGTTTTAATTTTTACTTCTCCAATCAATAACGAGTTAGCTACTTGCACTATAATCCTTGGACCAACTCCTTACTTTTTAATTCACTTTTGTGTTTTCTTTTCTTCTGTTAAAATATAAGCTCCTTAAGGCAGAATTTATCTTTCTTTTTATTTGTGTTTATGCTCCTTTCCTTAGCATTGTGCTTAACATATGGCAATTTTTTTAATAAAGTAGCCTCTAATTTAATCATTTAACTGAAACCATTTACTACAAATATGACAATGCTTTCTAATTTTTATATCTAATGGTTTTTCTTCATTCTCATTCTATTCTCTATTCTATTTTTTCATCAACTTCTTCTCCAGAATACCATTTGTTTTTACTCTTTCTACATTTTATCCTAATTCTCCTTCCACCTATTTGAACATTCATCCTTAGTCTCCTTTGTTGATCTTTCTCCAGATCATTCTCACTAAACATGAGTGTCTCCCTAGGCTCTGACCTATGCTGCCTTTTATTTTCACTTTATTCTCTCTTATTTCATAGTCATGTCAGATGCCACAAATTCAATTATCTCTATGAATATGATCTTCAGGTCTATTTATCCAGCTTTCTCCTGACCTTGAATACAAAACCAAAAAATACCTTTTAGACATTCTAAGATAAATGTCTTTTACATATCTTGAAGTCAGCATATCCAATATATGACATGTAATGTTTCCCTAAAACTCTCTTGCTTTCTAACTTGTCTATAGTTGTTGACAGCCTTTCAGTCACCCTGACTTTCAGCTTGAGTGTCATTCTTGACTCATCTCTCCCATTCACTTTACATATCCAGCCTGTTGTCATGTCTTTTTATTTATATCTTCACAATATCACATAATATCACAGAGCTGACACCCTTATGTAGACCCTCTTTACTTATCTCCTTAAAGCTTCTCTTCTCATTCCAATTTATTTTTTACTTAACTGCCAAAATATTTTCAAAAACACAGGGTCAATTGGGTCAATCTTCACATTCCATCTCAGCATTAGTGATTCTCTATTACCTCAAGAATTAAAAAGATGTTTTTGTAAAAGAAAATTCTCTGTTCTATGTTTAAAACTCATTGCAATCTTGCCACTTAACATCTTTTATTTTGTATCAAGAAATAAATTGAAATTTTTGACAGTAGCATGGTATTTTAAAATTTTAATACAATCCAATTTTTTCCTCTCACTCAATTTAGATGCATTTTATTGCCTATGGTATTCTTTCATGACACACATACTTTTAAACCTTCATGTCCTAATATGAGCAATATGTATTCTACACAAAGAGCAGGCGTGTGTCATAATCTCTGTGATAATTGGGAAAAAGTCGTTTCTTTAACTAACAAATCTTTCCAGAACAAGGAAAAATTGCTGTGGTTGAATTTAACATTCCTATTGATATGTAAAAAAGATTTTTATTCTCCTAAGTCATGTGTCTTAGATGAATTATATGTTTTCTGAGACTGGATGAAGAGTTGTCTGAATATAAAACAGTCTCAAAATAGGTGCTTTCTAAAAGTGAGCTCTGTACTACTATAGCAGGACATCTTAAATCAATGTGGACATTGAATTAGATAAAAAGAGTGAATAATAAGTAGCTGAGTACATATCAAGGGAGCAAAACCTGTGGGAAATAGGCAAAAAGCAAGCACTTAGAGAATCAATGTGCTTAAAAGAACCTAGTAGACTACACAAGGAAGTAATTGTGAAAATCACAATGGAAGTAAGGAATGCAAGTTGCCTTTCAATAAATGCATAATTTATCTGCCTAACATCCAAAGAAATATTGGGGAATCCTCGTCATAAATGTGTTCAAAGATTCTAGTGATACAGATGTAAATCTCTGTGAGGCCTTAGCTTAAAACATTATTTTAAGTCAAATTCTTTCTTTACCTTAAAGCTCTATGGAAACACAAGATATCTTTGTAGTGATTATAATAAAGAAATTTGAAAAATCCTATTATGAGACATTCCCAAGAAGATTATGTCTTTACACTACTTCCCATATACTAATTTATGTGGCCCTTGACCAAGGGTTAAATGTCAAGAGACAATGACAGTCTTAAGAATAAGGAACCAGAACTGTGTTAAGAGATGAATATCCATGGCCATATCCCATAAAGAATTCTATAGATATTAGAATAGGCCACAAGATAAAAATAAAAATTCAGAAGTCTTAAGAGTTCAAGAGGGGAAGGCAGAGCCAATTTGGCAGAGTAAAGGGAGGAAGTTGCTCAACCTCTCCCCCATATTGCTCCAAATTAATTTAAACAAGGTTCTAAATGAGTTCTAGAGCATCAGAACACCCCAAAAGAAAGAGTAGAAAAATCTCCAGCTAATACCAACTTAAAAACTCATCAGAATAGTTATATGACACCAGAGTGAGAGTCCAACATGTAGTCTTGGTGCAGACCATTTCAGCATAATCCCAAACCAGTCCAGAATCTGACTCAGATCTGGCCTCAGTCAGACCTCTGCAACAGCAGTAATACTGGTGGCATCAAAGTGAACTTGCAAGGTCAGTAGAAAAGGTCTGGGGAACCACTACAGAAATCTAGCACTTTATCCCAATGTTGGCTGCACTAGTATAACCCCAGCCTGGCCTAGACCCCAGCATTCTTGCAGGAGCTCTGTATCAGCAGCAGTGCTACAGGCTTCTGGGTCCCTTGGCACAGGAAAACCAAGAAGGACTCAGAAGGTCAATGGAGAGGATCTGTGACATTAGCAGTTCAATATGCAATCCCAGCCCAAGCTGCTTCAGTGAAGTCTGGGTCAAGAGTGCCATTACAGACCAGCACACTAGATTGTACATTTATTATTGAATAAGGATCCTTCTAACAGCTCCAGGAAAGAAAAGAATACTTGTGGTCAGATTCCTTGAAGGATCTCTGAAAATAGCTACATAAAATCCCCAAAGATTGTGACAGTGCACCCTCCATCCTAGAAACAGAGCTCTACTTTAACATATTACTCAATAGCTTAAAAAATGAGCAGACAAAAAAAAATTCTGATCATTGAAAGTTATTATGGTGACAAGGAAGATCAAAACATACATTCAGAGGATGGTAATAAAGTAAAAGGTCCTATATCCAAAGCGTCCAAGAACAATAGAAATTAGGTTTAAGCCATGGAAGAGCTCAAAAGGGATTTTGATAATCAAATAAGAGAGGTGGAAGAAAAAGTCAGAAAAGAATTGAGAGTGCTAGAAAAGAAAATTCAGAAAAAGCAAAACAAAACAAAACAAAAACTAATAAAAAGATTGCCTTAAAAGTAAAATTGGAAAGTGGAGGCAAGATAGCAGAGAGTGGATAGGTCTTTATCTGAGATCCTTCTGGTGTCCCTCAGATAAAAACCAGATCAAGCCTCTGAACAGGTTTTGGAGTGACAGAACCCACAAATATTTGGAAAATTACAAATTTTCATAGAAAATATTTTGGAAGAACTTCAGAAAAGGTCTGTTTCAATTGGGCATGGTGAGGGGGCTAGAGAGGTGGCGAGTATAGGTGCAGTGCAGAGACCCAGGGCAATGTGATGTCCATACCAGAGAATCTACAGAGATCTTAGCCAAAATGCATTGTTGGCTACTCTGTTCTGGTTATAAACCAGTGGATCAACAAATTAGCTGTGAGACATCCAATGCAAATACAAAGTGCAAATAATGAGCCTCTGAACCCCAGAATAACACGGGGTCTGGCCATGCCCACCCAGCACAAGAAGGAAGTCACCAGCACCAGGCCAAGGCAGCCTAAAACTGCTGTAGTCTGTAAAGAAAGCTTGGGACAATCTCCCCTTTGCCTTAAGAGCAGAACTTAACCTTTAAAAAATGAGCAAAAAAGCAAAAATAACTCTTACCATAGATAGCTTTTATGGAGCTATCCCTTAGGATCCTAAAGGCAAATAATCTCCAAATGAAGGTCCTAAGGGTGATATAAGTTGGTTCCTATCTCACAAAGCTCTCATGGAAAAATTTAAAAAGAATCTTAAAAATAGAAGAAAAATGGGGCAAGAAAATAACAAGTTTGCAAGAGAGTTGGGAAAAGGAAACAAATGTTATCTAACAAAAGTTAAGGAACAAATGTTGCTTAAAATAGATTTAGTGAACTGAAAAAAGCTTATAACTCCTTACAAAATAGATTTTTAAAAGAAACCAATTTATTGAAAAACAGAATTTGTGAAATAAAAAAAAAATCAAGGAAGACAACACTTCATTTAAAAGTTCAATTGGCCACATGCAAAACGACATTAAAAAAAAAAAAAAAGCTAATGGAAATAATTCACTAAAACTGAGAATTGAACAAATGGAAGTGAATGACTCAATGAGACTTCAAAAATCAAACAAAATTAAAAACATGAAATAAAAAGTGAAATATTTCATTGGGAAAACAATTGCTCTGAAAAATAAATCTAGGAGAGAGAATTAAAAATATATATTTATTGGTCTACCTGAAAGTCATGATCAAAAAAAGAAGTTGGACATCATTTTAAAGAAGTTATCAAGAAAAACTGTCCTGATATTCTAGAACTAGAGGGTAAAATAGAAATTGAAAGAATCTATTAATCACTTCCTAAAATAACTCCCAAAATGAAAACTCCCAGGAATATTACAGCCAAATTCTGAAACTCCTAGGCCAAGAAGAAAATATTGCAAGTATCCAATAAGAAATAATTCAAGTATAGTGGAGCCACATTCAGGATAACACAAGATTTAGCAGCTTCTACATTAAAGAATCAGAAGACTTGGAATATAATATTGTAGAGCGCAATGGTGTTATGATAACAGCCAAGAATCACTTATCCAGGAAAACTGAGTATAATTTTTCAGAGGAAAAGGTTATTATTCAATGAAATAGGTGATTTTCAAATATTTGTGATAAAAAGATTGGAGCTGAATGCAAATTTTTTTTTTTTTTTCCAATAGAGAATTCTGGAGAAATATAAGGAAGGAAAGTGATATCAAAAGGTTTACCTGTTTACATTACAGGATGATATTTGTAATTCATTGAAACTTTCTCATTATTATGGCAATTAGGGGGAGGGCACAGGTGTGAGTTGAATGTGAAGGGATCATATCTTTTTGAAAAATGATGAAATTAAGGAGTGAGATAGGAATGTACTGGGAGAAAGTGAAAGGATGAAAAGGAATGGTACAAAATATCTGCCATAAAAAAGAGACAAGAAAAAGCTTTTACATTATAATAGACATTTAGTGCCCTGACCTTTATCTAGATACTGTTCATTCACTCCATCACAACTTTTTTGGAGCTGGCCTGAATCATCTTTCTGTTGAAAAGAGCCCCATTCATCAGAGTTGGTCATCACATAATCTTGTTATTGTTTTGTACAATGTTCTCTTGGTTCTATCCACTTCAGTTAGTGACTGTCCATATAAGTCTCTTCAGGCCTTTATGAAATCATTTTACTGAACATTTCTCATAAAATAATAATATTCCATAACATGCAGTGGAGGGGAATAGGGAAAGGAGAAGGTGAGTGAATAAACCTTACTTTTCTCAGAATTGATTCAAGAAGAAAATAACATGCATACTCAATAAGGGTATAGAAATCTATATCACATATCAGGAAAATAGGAGGGTAATGGAATATGGGAAGGGGGAATGGGTGCTAAAAGAGAAGGCATTTTGTGGGAGGGCATGATCAGTACCAAAACGCTTTTGAGGAAGGACAGGGTGACAGGAGATAAAGAAGAAATGTGGGGGAAAAAACACTTAGCAATAGTAATTGTAAAACAAATTTCGAACAAGTTTCTCTGATAAGCTCCCATTTCGCAAACATAGAGGGAACTGAGTCAAGTTTACAAAAAAAAAAAAAAAAAAAAAAAAAACTATATAACAATTGATAAATGATCAAAAGATATGACTTGTGTCCAAAGGGCTAGAAATTCATGCATATCCTTTGACTTAAAAATACTACTATTTGGAACGACTATTAAAAGAGATTTGGAAAAAAAAAACAAACAAAAGGAAAATGACCAATATGTACAAACATATTCCTAGCATCTCTCTTTTTAGGGTAAAAAATTGGAAATTGAAGGGGTACCTATCAATTGGGGAATGTTGTGCTTTCATGGAGGAATATTATTCCATGTGAAATGATGAGCAGGATACTTTCAAGGAAAAGGAAACAACATCTAGGAAAGTTCTCCATGAACTCAAGGAAAGTGAAATGTATTGTATACAAGATAATAGCAATGTTCTGGGATGACTAGTTGTGAATGACTTTGCTATTCTTAATAGTACAATCATCTATGACTATTCTGAAGGACTTATGATGAAAAATTCTATCCATACCCAGAGAATGAACTGATTGTGTTTAAATATAACATTCTCTCTTTCACTCTATAGCTCTTTCTCTTTTTCAACTTAATTTTTAGGGTTTTTAATTTTCATTACAGTGGGAGATTTATGTTTTCTTCACAACTTGACTTTTATGAAAATGTTTTGCATAATTTCACATATAGTTTCTTAATCATAGGTGGGGATAAGGGAGAGAACCTAGAACTCAAAAATTTAAAAACAAATGTTAAAAAAATTGTTTTGAATTAAGGGTAAAATTATTAAATAAATAAATAAATTTAAAATAAAAATTCAAGGGAAGACCAATAAAATGAGAAAAGGGAACCAAGTAGGAGGATCAACCAAAGTAGAGGTTCAGATATACTAAAACTATATCTACATGATTAAATAGGAATAAGCAAAGGAGGGAAAAAATCCAACTTCAATGCCCAACACTCAGATTGTGCCATACAAAAAATGTGTGAGAGTTTCAATCAATAAAAAGGAATATGATTTGCTATGTATGGTTTTGATTCAATCTAATGTGAACCACATTCCATTTTCATCAAGATTTATAATAAAAGTTTACTAAATATTAGTTATTTGTTACTGAGTGGAAGTACTGAGTGAAAAAATGCTATAAAAAGGGATAGAAATAAGGGATAGAAAGCTACATTTATTTTGATACTGGGAAATTCTCATTGACCTATTGAAGGGCAATATTTCCTATAGAATACTGTACATGAATATACATTCAAACATACAAAGCAATTTTAATACCAATGTGTATCAAAGATATAGGCAACACCCATAGCTCATATATTTTTGGAGATAAGCTTAATAGTGACCTCAAAGAATAGGGGTTTGAAGATATTTTTATTTATGTAAATGAAATATGAAATTCTCCCTTGTAACTATCAGATTAACAAAGAGTAAGAAAGAAAAGGTAAAAATGTTAGAAGGATGGTAAGGAAACAGCACATTGCTCCAGTATTGGTGGACCTAAGACTGAATGCAATTTTTGTGTCAAAATAAAAAACAACAAAAAATAAATAAATTTAAAAAAAACTGCTTCTGGGCCCCTTTGACCTAATTCTACTACTGCTAGTCCTATTCCCCTCCAAATAGAAAAATGTTTTTACCTGCCAAAAAAAAAAAATCACCATATTGCTAAGAAGAGCTGTCTCTTATAGTTGATCATCACACAATCTTGCTCTTACTATATACGTCAGTATATAGTTCATGAAAATCATCAGTTCATGAAAATATTTTTCCTGCTCATCATTTCTGATGGAAGAGTAATATTCCATCACATTCATATGCAGCAACATATTCAGTCATTCCCCAATGGATTGGCATTATCTCAATTTCTAATCCTTTATCACCACAAAAAAGAGATTATTTCTTTGTGATATAGATGCAGTAGTTGTATTGCTAGATCAAAAGATATGTGAAGTTTGATTGCCCTTTGGGCATAGTTCCAAATTGCTCCTCAGAATGATTAGATCATTTCACAATTCTACCAACAATACATTAGTATCCCAGTTCATATCCTTTTACCATTTATAAATTGGGGAATGACTTCTGTTCCTAAAAACATGGCTTAGTTGTATATATTAGAAACGAGGCATTTATCAGAGCTGTAATAACTGTTTTCCAATTTTTTGCTTCTCTTCTAATCTTTGCTGCATTGATTTTGTGTTATAGATTTTTAAGATAGTAAAATACACATGCACAGACATACAATCATATACACACACATACACAAACACACACACACCAAACCTGGGAATAGTTGAATAAGTTGTGTCATATGAATGTAAAAGAAAAATATTTTCAGGAAAAAAAAACAAATATCACAGTGACACATTAAGAATTAAGACATATAAACTAGTGCAAAGAGAAACAAAAAGGAATCTGAATAAAAAATTATGCTTTATAAAAGTAGTATGAAGGTAAATAATGTTGGAGACTATAAATCAATGAACAGTGAAATTCACAGAACCAGATAATTTATACAATAATAACAATTAAAGAAAACCAGCTCTCAAATATGTATGTTAAATACAACCACTATGCATAATTTCTTAGGACTAATGAAACATGTAATGCACTTAATGACAGAAAGGAAATAGGTTTAGGGTACAATATAAATATGCAAACACACACATAAAAATAATTAATTTTCATAAGTACACATAATAAAATAATATTAATTCCATCATTTGATGCATGACTATGTATCAAGAGATTAAAAAAAGACAGATTAGAGATAGGTAAATAGATCAATAGATTGACCTATATGTGTATATATATAAATATACTACATGGATATGTGTATAGCTGTCTTTCTATGTATAGTTGTGTGTGTGTGAGACACAAATACACAGAGAAAATGAGGGAGAGAGAGAAAGAGACAGAGATTAATGAAAAAGATGTAGGTATATATGTGTATACACACACACACACACACATACACACAATTCATATAGACACAAAGCCTGAGATGATAGGTTCATAGATACATACATAGATAAATAAACTTTATCTCGTTTTGTAAAACCCTTGAGAAGCAAGTCTATTATGCATTTTTAGATGAAGAAACTAAAATAGAAAAAGCTTAAATTACTTATGCAAAGATACATAAATAATAAGTGGTGTTTGAAAGTTGGATTTTATTCAGCTCTTCCTCATTCTAGGTGCAGCATCCTCATTACCTCACCACTTGATTGTCCCTTAATGACAAAACACTATCAGCTCCACCAAAACTAGAAAATAATTTTTCTTACAAAGAAAATTATGCAAAATAGTAAACAAAATTGCTTCCACAGAGTAATTGTGACTGAAATTATACATGATTTTTGATAGTGTATAAGTTTTTTTAAGAAAAAAGGATGAATGTTTCAACATTAGTGGCTTGGTCTGTTGCATTTGCATAATATTTGTGTATTCACTTTTGTTCATGACATTTGACCTTTGCTTCCAATATGATTAATATGATATATCTTTCCTAGTGGCATTTTTATTACTTATTTTGCAGTAATCATTGTATAAGGAATAGCTAGGTGGTGCAGTAGATAGAACACTGGGATTGAAATCAGAAAGATATGAATGCAAAGGTGATCTCAAATATTTTTTAGCTGTGTGATCCCTGTCAAGTGATTTAACTCTTTTTGACTCAGTTTCTTAATATGTAAAATTACCTGGGAAAGGAAATGACAAACTACTCTAGTATCTTGGCCAAAAAAAATCCCAAATGAGGTTATGAAGTATTGGGCATAACTGTAATGACTGAACAACAACAAAAAACCCCAACTAATCATGATATATATCTTTCTGGTTTCTGCTTTTTCTTTCTTTCTTAATTTTAAAAATTCGTTCATAAGTACTTTTTCCTCAATTATCAGAAATTTTTTGATTGATTGCATATTCCATTTTAAAACAATAATTTTCCTCTCAACTAATTTACTTTTTTTTAACTTAATAGTATTTTTTTCAGCTAAATGATTTTTGAATATTTTCTTTCTCTGGGTCTTTTGGCCCCTTACTTGAAAAAGAATACTGTGAATAGAGGAATTTCTAACATAGCTATCCAATATTTGATTTGTTCTGTGTTTAAGTTCATTTGTATATGTAGTGGAGTGTATTCTCACAGATGACTAGAATTTCTAATTCATTTTATTCAAATAGCCTTCATTTAACATGTAGCTTCACCAACTTGAATATTCTTGTCCCCTGTGCAGATCACTACTCTCTTGTCCTATATAGCTATTTTCCATATCTGTTTTGAAATAATCCTTAGAGGAATTTAGCTAATATATTGATTGTCTCAATTTTCCAATATTTCATGGATAAACATACAGCACTCAGAATATTTATTTATTATTACTCAATTTTATTGTATAAATAATTATTGTCCCTGCAAGTTATTTCCTTAATTAATTTTATAAAACATGTTAAGTAGAAATCTCAAATAATGCCAGTTGTCATTAATTTATTTTCCCTATGGATGACAATGAGAACCTTAGTGACCACTTGACTGACAATAATTCTAAAAATGTTATCTGTATATATGTGTGTGTGTGTGTGTGTGTGTGTGTGTGTGTGTGGCAATTAACAGAGAAAAATAGAATAATTTATTTTAAATTAGAATTTCCCTCCAACCTGGCTTTTTTTAGCAATGAGGTGATTCAGGGTAATTCCAATAGAATTATGATAGAAACAGTCATTTGCATCAAGAAAGAGAATTATGGGGACTGAATGTGGACTATAGCATAAGATTTTCATCTTTATGTTGTTGTTTGCTTTTTTTTTCTCATTTTTTTTTCTTTTTTATTTGATTTTTCTTGTACAGCATGATAATTGTGGAAATGTTTATAGAAGAATTTTACCTGTTTAACATATTACTTGTTCTTTAGAGCAGAGGATAAAGAGAAAGGAGGGAGAAAATTTGTAACAAAGTTTTGCAAGGATGAACATTGCGAGGATGATATCTTTGCACATACTTTGAAAATGAAATGCTATATATTTTTTGCATAAGTAATTATGGTTGAGTGACTTGCCAAGGGTCACACAGCTAGGAAGTGTTAAGAGTCTGAGGCCAGATTTGAACTTAGGTCAGCTGTCAGAGCTGGTGCTCTATCCACTGTGCCACCTAGCTGCCCCAATGCTATAATTTATTTTTAAAGAATTTCCTTCCAACTAGTTAAATGTCATTGTTGATTTATTCCTATGATTTGAAAATAAATATAGAATCATAATAAGGACAAGGAAATCATAAAATCAATGAAATAGGTTTGGGGATTGTATAACTTGCTATATTTTCCATTAAGTGTATTGCTGCTAGAAAGAGCATTTTTTCCAAGTTCTGTCATGTAGAACACATTTTTAAACTAATCATGATTTGTATACAAAAGAATTTTAATGAAAATACTCAGGTTAGAATATAAATAGTTTAACAAAGACATTTTTTAATTGTGTTATTTGCATTTCATATTATTTAAGTAATTGCTGGTCAAATGATAATAACAACACATTTCAAACACCTCAACTCCATGAAGATCTACCCAGCTTTCTTTATTCTGAAGAGCAGTTTCTTTTAAAAAAATTTGCCCAGATAGGCATCAGTGAACTCAGTTTCAACATCAAAGTTTTGAGCAATGGATCTCTCCCTATCATCATCTAAACTCCCTTAATTGAGTATCAGTTTAGCTTTTGAATTTTAATAAAGAATGTTGAGAGAAAGTGAGTCCCATGAATCTGTTGCCATCTTATATGACTGCTTGCCTAAGCTTTCAAATAAACCTTGGGAACATGCATCTGAAACTCGCTGAAACAGAATTATTTTATAAAGTACTGATTTACTCTTCAGAAGTCCTATTTATTTTTAATTAAATCCTGATTTTCATTAGAACTACCCATCAAACAATGACAAATTATAGCAAATGGCAAATGGCCAACAGGAGCAATGAATTTCTTTTTAAAGGTCAGAAATCATACCCTCATTTATCCACTATTCCTTCCTTTCAAATATAATGAAAACAGCTTGGGTGATGCAAAGGTGAAGTATCATTTGTTGTTGAATGACCATCTCCAGAAGATGACTTGGCTGCCATTGAAATTAAACTAGGAAAGGAAATCTTTCACTTCAAATTATGATCTGATTCTTCATGTTTTTCTTTTTCTCAGAGACAAGGTAGTATAGCAGAAAGAATGCAGGATTGCAAGTTAAAAGATGTAAGTTTGGATTTTGAGTCCTTCAACATTCATTAGTTATATGACCACAGAAACATCTTTTAGTTTCTCTGATAGATACTGACCTCACTTAAAAAGTAATGATAAAAGGGATGAAGCCAAGATGGCAGAGAGTAGACAGATTTTTATCTGAGTTTTTCCTGACTGCCCTCAGATCAACACCAAATCAAGCTTCTGAATGGAGTGACAGAACCCACTAATATTTGGAATGTAGCAAATTTTCAGCAAAAGATATTTTGGAGGAACTTCAAGAAAGTTCTGTGGGGGTGGGGATGGGGGAAACAGCCTATCTCAGATGCAGCACAGGGACCCAAGGCAGAGAGGCAATGGGGGAATCTACTGAGACGCTCGTCTTATTTTTTTTCTGGGGCTACAGTGTAATAGGCTGAGGTTCAAGTTGATGCACTGAGGTCCCAAGCACATGAGGCTAAATAGTAATGGACAATACTCTATTAATATATATAAGCTTGGAGAAAGAATGGCCCCCACAGGTGCAGATCATACCGTTATTAGAGGTGCCAATTGGCCCAGTCACTGGCCAAAGATTAAAGCAGATACCTATATGTCTGGAGTAGGAGAATCAATAGCAGCTGAAGGTAGTCCTGCCCCTATGAGATGGACTTTTGAAGGCAAAACAGGAGTTTTTACTCCTTTTATAGTTGAAAAAATCCCCATCAATCTGTGGGGAAGAGACGTTTTACAACAATTAGGGTTAAAAATGAGTACTTCGGTTTTTTGAGCAGGGCTGCTGTTGAAGGCCTGCCAACACTTTCACCTGTTCCTATCCAATAGAAAACTGATACACCAGTGTGGATAGAACAGTGGCCCTTAGGTAGCGATAAAATTCAGGCCTTATTAGATATAGTACAGGAGCAGTTTGAACAAGGGCATTTACAACCTTCTCTAAGTCCTTGGAATTCCCCAGTGTTTGTTGTAAAAAAGAAATCAGGAAAATGGAGGATGCTCACTGATTTAAGAAAAGTGAATGAACAGATGGAAACTATGGGAACTCTTCAGCCTGGACTTCCATCTCCTACTCAATTGCCTAGAGAGTGGCCTCTTTGGGTCATAGATATTAAGGATTGTTTCTATTCTATCCCTCTGGATAAGGAGGATATGAAAAGATTTGCCTTTTCAGTGCCCAGCGTTAACTTAGCTGAGCCTTATAAAAGATATGAATGGACAGTTTTGCCACAGGGAATGAAAAACAGCCCCACATTGTGTGCCAATTGTAATGACCACGTATTTAAAATCCACTGGAGTCAGGAATTCAGGTTAAGGGAAAAATCTTCAATCTTTATTGAAGAGGTGAATAAGGATTGCGACAGCAATGTGGGCAAGAAAGATTGCGATAGCAATATGGGCAGCTGCAACAGGAAGCCAGCTAACAGAGGGGGATCTGAGCTGAAAGGTCGTCACAATGGCAAAAGCAAGGAGTCTCTCCTTCCCCTTCCTTTTCTACTCCCCTGCCTCCACCCACCAAAATCGTCATTTCCTATACAACACATCAGCACTTGCACAAAGAATGGGTGGGGGCCATTCTTTTTCCAAGCTTATATATTAATAGAGTATGGTCCAATTACTATTTAGCCTCATGTGCTTGGGACCTCAATGCATCAACTTGAGCCTCAGCCCATTACACTACTGTGTCTTGTTTCAGAAACAGTGGATCAGCAGACTAGCTGTGAGAATTTCAGCACAACTACAGAACATAAATGAGTTTTGCTGGAGAATTTGGAGAAGGAAAGACAGAAATTATTTGAAAAAACTACTTAAAATAGTTTTGGTGAAAGGCAAAAAGAGTACAATTCTTGAAAAAAAGAACTGGTGAAATGGAAAAAGAGAACAACTTCCTAAAAAATAGAATTGGTAAAATGGAAAGAAAATCCTATGAACAAAACAACTTAATTAAAAGTTCAATTGGCCAAATGAAAAACAAGTTAAAAAAAGCTAACTGAAAAAAAAATTCATGAAAAAAATTAGAATTGAACAAATGGAGGTAAATGACTCAAAGAGATATCAAGAATTCATCAGATAAAACCAAAAAATAATAATAAAAAAAAAAACTGAAGAGAATGTAAAATACTTCCTTGGAAAACAACTGACCTTAAAGATGGATACAGGAGAAAAAATTCAAAAAATGTTTGGATTAATTGAAAAGCATGATGGAAAAAAATGAGCCTAGATACCATCATTCAATAAATCATGAAGAAAAACTGCCCTGATATCTTAGAAGGAGAGGAAAAAATAGCTATTGAAAAAATCCACTGATCACCTCCTGAAAGATGCCTGAAAATAAAAACTTCAAGGAATATTGTAGATAAATTTCAGAATTATCAGAACAAGGAGAAAACACTGCAAGAAGGCAGAAAGAAACAAATCAAATACTGGGGAGCTACAAACATGATTACTACCCTTGCTTTTTCTACTTCAACTAAAGCTTAACAGATTCTTCTCCATCTTTTAACCTTTATTTTGTATGCATCATTCTGTTTTAAATGTGTTTCTTATAAACAATATATTGTCTGACAAGGATAGTGATGATGATTTCAGATCAAGAAAAAGCAAAAAATAGAAGTAATTAAAAGAAATGAGGAAAGAAACTACATTATGCTTAAGGGTACCATAGATAATAAAGAAATATCAGTACTAAACATATTTGCATCAAGTAGTATAGCATCCAAATTCCCAGAGGAGAAGTTAAGAGAGCTGCAATAAAAAATAGACAGCAAAACTACAGTTGTAGGAATATCAACCTTGTTCTATTAGAATTAAATAAATCAAAAACAAAATAAATAAGAAACAAGTTTAAAAAATAAATAGAATTTTACAAAACTTAAGTATGATAGACATTTGGAGAAAATTGAATGGAGATGAAAGGAATATATATTTTCTTCTTGGTGTACATGAAGCCTACAAAAAATAATTCAGATAGAGTCGAAGTAGAGAAAGAAAATTATAGACCAACTTCTCTGATGAATATTAATGCAAAAATATTAAATAAGATATTAGTAACAAGATTACAGAAAATCATCCCCAAGATAATATACTATAACCAAGTAGGATTTATACCAGGAATGTAGGCCTGGCTCAATATTAGAAAAACTATTAGCATAATGGACTATATCAATAAACAAACTAACAGAAGTGAGTGCAAGGGATAATGCTGTAAAAAATTACCCTGGCATGGGTTTTATCAATAAAAAATTATTATTTTTTAAATAACTTTTTATTGATAGAACTCATGCCAGGGTAATTTTTTTTACAACATTATCCCTTGCATTCACTTCTGTTCCGATTTTTCCCCTCCCTCCCTCCATCCCCTCCCCCAGATGGCAAGCGATCCTTTACATGTTGAATAGGTTACAGTATATCCTGGATACAATATATGTGTGCAGAACTGAACATTTTTTTTTTTTTTGCACAGGGAGAATTGAATTCAGAAGGTATAAATAATCTGGGAAGAAAAACAAAAATGCAAGCAGTTTATATTCATCTCCTAGTGTTCTTTCTTTGGGTGTAGCTGCTTCTGCCCATCTTTGATCAATGAAACTGAATTAGCTCTCTTTATCGAAGAGATCCACTTCCATCAGAATACATCCTCAAACAGTATCATTGTTGAGGTATATAATGATCTCCTGGTTCTGCTCATTTCACTTAGCATCAATTCATGTAAGTCTTGCCAGTCCTCTCTGTATTTATCCTGCTGGTCTCAATAAAAAA
This sequence comes from Antechinus flavipes, assembly GCF_016432865.1. Lineage (NCBI taxonomy): Eukaryota > Metazoa > Chordata > Mammalia > Dasyuromorphia > Dasyuridae > Antechinus > Antechinus flavipes. Next base: position 89,169,667 of record NC_067398.1, on the reverse strand, counting down.
AAAATTATTAAAAAAATAATTTAATCTAAAGTGAATTCCACCTACTGTATTCCATTCAGCCAGATTTAAGGAGAGGTGAACTCGCTTTTGTCTAGATTGCCCTAGGTAGAGATAGTCTGGACAAGAAATAAGTGCTAAGTCATTCTCAGACCCCCATTACAATAAACCTACGTTACATTATAATAATAAAAAAAAACTAACAAAAATCTTATGGTTTTCCCAATGGTATATTAATTGCTATGCAACATTATTTTTCTATAAGAAATGATCATCAGGATGATTTCAGAAAGGCCTACATGAACTAGTTCTAAGTGAAGTGAGTAGAACCAAGAGAACATTGTACATAGCAACATTATGCAATAATGATTTCTGATGGACTTGACTCTTTTGAACATTGAGATGATCAGGCCAATTCCAATAAACTTGTGATGGAGAGAGCCATCTGCATCCAGGACTTTGGGAACTGAATGTGGATCACAATATTGCATTTTCACCTTTTTGTTGTTTTTTTGCTTGTTTTTTTTCTTCTTTCTTCTTTTCTTTTTTTTTATCTGTTTTATCTTGTGCAACATAATAATTGTCTAAATACGTATAGACGAATTGCACATGTTTAACATATATTGGATAACTTGCTAAAGGTGAGGATAGGAGAAGAGAGGGAGGAAATAATTTGGAATGGAAGTTTTGCAAGGGTGAATGTCAAAAACTGCATATATATTTGAAAATAAAAAGCTAAACAAATAAAAAAAATCACAAAATTATCCAAAAAACTAATGATGAAAATATTACTTTATCTATCTCATTTTCTGTAGCAAATTACTCCCATAAAGACCTTATTTTTCAAATGTATAGGGAACTAAGGCAAATTTTTAAAAAGAAGCTATTCTCTACTTGATAGTCAAAGGGAACAGCAGTTTTCAGAAGAAATCAAAGTTATGAATAATCATATAAAGATTCTTTCTAAATCACTATAGATTAGACAAATGCAAATTAAAACAAGTTTTAGTCACCATTTTACACTATCAGATAGGCTACTATGGTATAAAAAAAAATGATAAATGCTGGAAGTGATGAAGAAAAAACAATAGGACATTAATGCACAGTTGGTTGATTAGTGAACTAGAGAACAATTTAAAAATTTGGCTACAGGGCTTTAAAATTGTGCATAACCTTTGATTTGGCAAAACTACTAGTAGGGTTGTATCCCAAAGAGAGTAAAGAAAAGAGAGAGAGCTTATTTGTACAAAAAAGAATTGTTGCAGTTTTGTGTTAGTAAACAAATGGAAATTGAAAGGATGCCTATCAATTGATGAATTACCAAACTTGTTGTGGCATAAGATTGTAGTGAAATATTATTGGGCTAAAGAAATGGTTGAAACGATGGTTTTAGAAAAAAAGAAAATCAAAACCTGAGAACACCTTTACAAACTCATGAAAAGTGAAGAAATCAGAAGCAAGGTATGGTTATACAAAGTAACAATAGTATTGTAGGGATGATCAATTTTGAAAAACTTAGCTAATCTTATGAAGACAATAATCTAAGACAATGACAAAGGACTCAAGATTAATAATGTTATTCACAGACAAGAGAGAATTTATGAACCCTAAGTGTGGATTGAAGCATACTTTTTAAAGTTTTTTTTTTTTATTTTGTTAGTTTTTGCTATATAGATAATGTGGAAATAGATTTTGTGTAACCTTACATGTATAATAAAAATGAATGGAAGAATCATGGGAAACTTCCTAAAGGAGTCTTTTTAAAAATGATTTTGCAAAGGAAGAAGTTGAAGTAAGGATAAAGGAATAGGGGACATTGTGAACAAGAAACAGTTGCAAAAACACAAGTCATTTGAAACATTGAAGAATACAAATTTGATATAGGGTACAGAATGTGGAAGACAAGAGTATACAATAAGCTTCTAAAGTTATAGCCATGTCAGATTGCTTAAGGCCACGACTGTCAGATGAAGGAATTTGAATGAACACTAACCCAGCCTTTCAGTTGTCTGACAGTTTCTTATTCTTTGTATGTCTCTCTATCTCTGTCTCTGTTTCTCTCTCTCTCTCTCTCTCTTTTTCTCTCTTTCTCTGTCTCTCTCTGTCTTTTTCTCCTTTCTCTCTCTCTCTGTCTCTCTCTTATTCTCTCCTCTCTCATTCTCTCTCCTCACTCTCTCTCTCTGTCTATCTCTTTCTGTTTCTCCAACTCTCTGTTTCTGTCTCTTTCTTTACACAGTGTGCACACACACATAATATAATTCCCTCATTTTACAAATGAAGAAAATAAAATATGGAGAGGTGAAGTCATTTGATTATAGTCACACAGAGAATAAGTGTCAGAGTCATAATTGGAACTCATGTCTTGTGACTCCAAGTTTAGAGCCCTAGGAACTATGTAGGTATATAGATTAATGTCCTATCAGTCTTTGTCACTGTCATTTTTTATGTTTTTATCTCTTTATTTATGTGTATAGCACATCCTCATGCACATGTAGCTATATATAGTATACATTCACATACATCATACACACATACGGATACATACTTTAATAATTTTTCTGGTCTAGATTGGTTTATTCTAATTATTGATTTTATTCACCCATGCATTAAATTGCAAAGGGAGAATATAGAGTACAGCGCTTTAGTCAGATTGCACTTAGCCAGGGGGTTGACTTTATAATAAAACTTATTTCTTCACTGCTTCCCTTTGACCATAGCTGTACTTTTGATGTGAGAGTCTGCTGACAGGTATCAGAAGGAAACACTTTCTGACATCAGCCAAGATGTTCTATTTGCCTGAATTGGATTTTACAAAATGCATTTGATATGGTTTACAAAAATTCAAAATCTGACTTAAGCTACCAATCCTGAACAGCATAGTTGATGACTATGAAAGTTTCTGTCTTCTTAAAGCTTTTTTTTCTTTTTCCTTGAAGCTAGAAAGAACATGAGTTCAAATGACATTGATTAATTGACCAATTGTTAGCATCTCAATTTGGGTATTTTCCTTCAAATAACTCTGTTTGATGCTGGTCTTAAAAGTCAAATTTAGAAAGCTAACATTTCTTTCTGAAAGCATTCATACCTTGAAACTGATTATAAGTTTCTTTTTAGTAATTCGGAAATGTTGCAATAATTCCATTTTGACTTGGACATGCATTTAAAGACCCTCAAGTCCAATAATTTCATTTTATAAATTAGGAATCTGTGGCCCAAAGAAGAACAGGGGTTTTACGTTATCATTGTAATACAGTCCATAAGTAGCAGAATTTTGGTTATCTGGGCCCCAATTATGTTATTATTTTGAGAACAGTTATACCTTGATTAAAATATTTTTCAGAGTTCTCATTTCCAGACAAAGTATACATTTATGTATAATTTTTGATCAACTTTGTTATTCTCATTTTTGAAAATAATTTGTTTTTATTTTCTAATTTAAGTTTCCTGATTAAGGAAGCAGAAACAAAACAAAGCAAAATGTGTGTGTGTGTGTGTGTGTCTGTGTGTGTGTGTCTGTGTGTGTGTATGAGTATTAGTGTGCTCCTGCATGTATTCTCAATCTAGCTGTAGCCAATCCCTGAACATTCTGGCCCCCAAAGATCAACTTATTTATGAAGAATCATCTTTTCAATCTAGTTCACCTACTTCAAATACAATGATTAAGGATTTTCCTGGGTCTATTTCCTGAGCTAGATTGAGAAGAATCTTTATAGTCCTACTATGACTGTGTCCGGATAGGACCCATCTACCATGAGTAGGCTTTCTAAATAACCATACTGGGAGTTTGACACTGCTACTATTGAAGGCAGTGAGTAGCTGGGAATTTGGGACATGCATTGTTGTCCAGATCATAGCTCCCTTATTCTGTGTATTCAATCAAATGGGATACTATGATATCTCATCATTACCTTCACATATTTATTTCTGTTTTAGAAAATAAAGCTCTTTAAATATTCTTGCTGAATTTAGAATATGATTTTCTCTAAGGGGAAAATTTTGCTTTATACTACAGTATTAAATTTCACTAACCAGCTGTGCTTACACTACAATTCTCACCTGGTGTCATTATCTCTATCTGGGATTACTATCTATTAGACAAGAAAAAAAAGTTGGGCTGTTTTCCTGATGACTCTGTTAGATTTCAAAAAAAAAAAAAAAAGAATCTTCTGAGAAATTGAAATGGATAAGCAAAATTCACTAATGAGATGCCTTCAGTGACAGAAAGAATAGGTGATTTATTCCCATTAAAGGTTATGGGTATCCCATCACCAAGGTATCTAATTTTTTTTCTTCAACATTCTTGCTCACATGGTCATTCTAAAGATTATAACTGCCCTGGTTCAAAAGCCATCATTAACACCACATTTTCTGTTAAACAAGGAGTCCTACTCCATCCACTTCTCCTAGTGTCCTAGTCATCCATGGTCTCATTTAAGTCTTTCTGCTATGTTTTATAATAATACAGATTTCATAGTATTCCCAGCATATACTTATGTTCAAACTAAAGAGGACCACTCTCTTTTCTCAAATTTTTGTCTTTCTCTCTGGTCCTATCTTTACATGTCATTGTGTCTTAGTTAATATTGTCCCATACATAGTGCTGTTGACTTTAGCTTACTGTGGGAGAGATAGAGGAGTCAAAATACCACCAAAATTCAACCAATTATACCCATCAGATGATCAGGGAAACATTCTAAAATTCTGAGCCCAATAGCTCTGGAAATGGTAATACTCCATGGATTAAAGGCCCTACTTCCATCCTAATTCTAGTAACCATCATTACTCATAAAAATTTAATAGAGGATGAACTTCATATTTTTATCACTACCAATATACTGGTTAACAAAGTACTGTGGTTGCCATGTGTGCCCATAAGTCACTGGAATAGCTGGGGCTTTCACATGATTCCACAAATCTTCCACAACAATATTTTAAGTGTCTAATATGTGTTAAGAGATGGCCAATCAAGTGGTCAATTCAACTACCAAACTATTGCCACTGAAAATGCAGGCAAGCCAATATGACTGAAGAAGCAGCCTATCCCAAAATTTGTCTACAAGGTGACATATGATGGACAAGTTTTACCAGCACTATAATTTCTTGGGAAAATATTATAGAAAAATGTATAGAACCATGAGATTAAAAGAACTACAAAAATCCTTTTCCTTCCTTTAATCTCTAATGATGCTTCAGTCCAGTTCCTATGATCATCACCTAAAGAACTAACGCATGCAAATGTACTCTAGAAATTGCTTAAGGATCTACAGCCTCTTCTTCTTCAGTATTAACAACTAAAGGCAATGAAGAGAAAGTTATTTCTACTAAAGTCTTGTAAAATGCCTCAACATCAAAAGAGAATATAGGTCTCTCAATATAAATTATATGAAAGAAGTGGAGGAAAGATGGCAGAGAAAAGACAGGAAGTTGTCTGAGCTCTCCTTAGTTTTCTTCAGATATAAGTTTGTTTTATTTTTTTGTTTTAGTTTTACTAAATTACATTTAATTAAAAAAATTACATTTGTTTTATTTCATAATAGCTTATTTTCATAACACATCTAAAGATAATTTTAAGTATTTGCTCTTGAAAAATCTTGTGTTTCAAATTTATTAGAAATCCAGAAACAATAAAATAAAACCAAACTAATAGAAAAATTGACTAATAAACCAAATTATCTGGAAAATAGATTCAGGAGAGAGATTTTTTTTTAATTTTATAGATTTTTATTTATAAAACATATACATGGATAATTTTTCATCATTAACCTTTGCAAACCTTTTGTTCCAACTTTTCCCCTTTTTCCCCCTACCCCTTCCCCTAGATGCCAGGCCATTCAATACATGTTAAATATGTTAAAGTATATGTTACAATATATGTATACATATTTATACAATTATCTTGCTGCACAAGAAAAATAGGATTTAGAAAGAATGTAAAAATAACCTGAAAAGGAAAATAAAAATACAAGCAGCCAATAACAGATAGAATGGAAATGTTCTATGTTACAGTACACACTCATGTCCCATAGTTCTTTTGCTGAGTGTAGCTGGTTCTCTTCATTACTTAATAATTGGAGGTGATTTGGATCATCTCATTGTTGAAGGGAACCACATCCATCAGTGTAATAATCGCGTATTTAAAATCAGCCGGAGTCAGGAATTCAGGTTAAGGGAAAAACTTCAATATTTATTGAAGTGAAGAGGTGAATAAGGATTGCGATAGCAAATATAGGCAAGAAAGATTGCGATAGCAAATATAGGCAGTTGCGACAGGAAGCCAGCTAGAGAGAGACGCGAGCTGAGCCAACCATGGCAATGGCAATCCCAAAAGTCTCTCCTCCCCTTCCTTTTCCACTCCCCCGCCTCCACCCACCAAAATCGTCATTTCCTATACAACACATCAGGACTTGCACAAAGAGTGGGTGGGGGCCATTCTTTCTCCAAGCTTATATATTAATAGAGTATTTATATATATATAATATATATAATATAATATAATAGAGTAAAATTAATATTTATCCTCATGTGCTTGGGACCTCAGTGCATCAACTCAAGCCTCAGCCCATTACACATCAGATTTTATCATCATATAGTATTGTTGTTGAAGTGTATAATGATCCCCTAGTTCTGCTCATTTCACTTAGCATCAGTTCATGTAAGTCTCTCCAGGCCTTTCTGAAATCATCCTGCTGGTCATTTCTTATGGAACAATAATATCAGGAGAAGTAATTTTAAAACTTGTTGAACTACCTGAAATTATGATTTAAAAGGTCCCCTGACATCCTATAACCAGAGAGTAAACTAGAAATGGAAAGACTATACTAATTACTTCCTATAAAGAGTCCAAAATGAAAACTCACAGGAATATTTTAGCCAAATTCCAGAGCTGCTAAGTCAAAGGGATTTAAGTTAAAAATCCATTTAAAATATTAGGGATTGCAATAGATTTCAAAAAAAAAAAAAAAAAACAACAAGATTGTAACTTAGATCTCAGATTGTAGTGTTCATATGGCCTTTTTCCTTCCACATTGTGCTAATGTGAGAAAAATACTTCTGCCTAAATCACCTTGTTTCAAATTATAAAATCATGGAATTTTGAAAAGGTCAAGAGTAGAACAGCGGTATTTTTCCTCAGACAATATTAGATACAAAAGTTCTTGTTTCCAATTTGTATGAGCATAATTACAACGAAAACTTAAAATGTCCTTATGGAGTATGATTTTTAAAGTAATTATAGTAATTAGTGGGGATATGCTCTAAAAAGTGACTTATGGTTATCATTTTCAGATTTTTTTCGATTTATCAGTGATTTTTAAATTCCTCAGCTCTGTTTCTCATCTTGCTGTGGATACTGGGCTCTTAGACACTGTTCTAGGAACAATTTTCAGCATAGATTAACCTGTACTTATTGTCCCTACTAATGAGAATCAGTTCATAACTGACTTTGAAATTGCCAGGATGAAGAGACAAAAATGGCTTCAAAATGCATTATCTTTCCATGCAGATTTCCATAACCAATCTCATCTTGGGCAAATAGTATAACAAAATAATAACATGCCAATCTGAATTGAATTAGAGCACAAGCAATTTCTAGGAATGGAAGGAAAAAGAGAGGTGGAAAAGGCACTGGGGAAATGAGAAGTTAGGTTTAGTTAAGCACAGTATTTGCCTGTGTACTAAAACATTCTGACCCTGTTCCCTAAACCTAGAATACTCTTCCTCTTTATCTGTCTTCAAGCAACTCAAAATTTACATTTTGCAAGTGTGTTTTTTGTTTGTTTGTTTGTTTGTTTTCTTTTGTTTTGTTTTTCACGGACCTACAAAGGCAAAAGACATTTCCCCCAAGTTATTTTTAAACATTTACAAAATCATAGATGATGAGAGTTAAAAGGACCTCAATAGACATTTGGTCTACTTATACCAGAAAAAATGCACAAAGCAACATAGCTGACAAATGGGTGCATTTTCATTAAGCCTGTATGCATATTGCAGGTAACTCTTTATTTATATATTTTATTCCTTATTAGAAAAAGTTACTTGGAGCCAGAGATCTTTTTTGCCATTCTTTTTATCTCCTCACCTATCACAGTGATTGCTCCATAGTGGTGATTTAATAAATGCATGCTGAATCATTGATTGAATTTCTGACAAACAGATTAACAAAGTATTCAAGTGCAGAGTTATTTGGCAATTGGCCAAGGAAGAACCTATTAAAGTTAATAGTGTTGAATATTGATACCACCTCTGTGGAGTTAGCACAGAAAACATAATTAAGTAGATGTCTGAGAAAGTAGACTAAGTTCTTCATATTCCATCTCTGAGCCATAGAGTCTACATCTTTATTTTTTTATTTTTTGGAAAATGTTGATATATTAATTGTTCACATTTAGTAGTTAATTATGGAGATCCTAAGAGAGAAAGATTTGCTATCTTGAGTAGTGGAAAACCAGCATAGAAAAAAAAAATCTTAATTGTAGAGAAATATATAGAGGAAGTATATAGGAGTTACAAAAAAAAAAACAATCAACTTGGAAAATGGACAACTAGGGGATTGCTGAAGTAATCATTATAGTATTGCTGCAGTTGCACATCTGTCTGAGATGATGATCTATTGCAAAAATAGGAAGGTCTCATTTCTAAATTCATTGTTTAAGAATTTGGTATTATTTCTCTATGATGTACCTTATTAGAGAGAACAATATTTTCCAAGACAGGATGGAAGAATTAATTCAGGAAAACTTCTTTAGCTAACATGGACATATACTTTGCATGATGTCACTTGTATAATTAAATACAAATTGTTTACTTTCTTAAGGAGGAATGAAAGGTATGAGGGAAGAAGAGAATCTTGAACTCAAAATCTGAAAAAAAACAAACATTATTTTTACATGTAATTTGGAAATACAAAATACAAAAGAAATCTGCCTATAGACCTATCAACAATAACCTAATTCATCAATTTTGACCCAATTCTATTGATTCACATAGAAACAAATCATTCAGTCCTAAACAAGCCAACAAATATGAGAAGATCTTTTTAATGACTTAAAAACCTTTGAGTGAGCAGTTAAAGAAACTGGGTTTAATTTCTTTTTCCAAATGATACTTATGACTTTGGGGGGGAAAAAGAGTATTGGAATTATGTTACTAAGCAGGGTTTGGGGAAAGGATAATAATATTAAAACATTTATTTCAAGATGAAATGCATGCCAAAGTTTGTCACCCCTTTGTCTTCTGAGAATCCTCAACATTAAAAAAAAAGAATATAAAGAAGAACAGGGGTATATAGGTGTGATCATCAAGTTAGATGTGAATCAAGTAAAAGTTCAAAATGCAAAAATAAAACCACATTATAAATATTAAACTCATTTTGTGTAAATTTAATAATTTTACTTGTTTCATAAATTTGTTTATTCATTTTGCTGCTGTCATTTTAAGATATATGAGTGAATTTGTCTTTTTCATCCTATTTTTGCAAAAATGAAACAAAATAAAGGGGGGAAGCAGTTTTATACTAACCAAATTTTAGTTATAAGGATCAAATTCTCAGTTAAACCCTGCTATGTTTAAGTATTATAAGATTGCACTATCTTTTTGACCAGCAGTGTTCACCATGTTCAATATTTATTTTTACAGCGGATATGTTCAATTAGTTACTTGTTATTCAAGGAACAGTCTGGCAGTTGTAATTTGAATAACCTCTAAAGTCCAACAACTTTATAAAAAACCCAATTCTAGGCCCAGCTTATTCCCTTCCATATTTTTAAACTCGATAAGCATTGACAGTAATCTGTACACTTGGTCAATGTGCTATACATAGAAACTAATTTTAACTACTTAGGAATTGGGCATGTGGACAACTCAGTCCCAGAACAGTAACAAGTTAAAGATATTTTGTAGTTCTATCCAGAAGTTCTTTGGAAGTAGATGACAATGAAGAGCTGTTTTGTTTCACATGTCTGAATAATTATTCTAGTTTAGGATATTTCATTCAGGTTTCTCAATGTTATTTGTGAGATTCCCCCTACTATTACTCTCTTGTTTTGGTGGTAGTGATGATAGTAGAAATAATACAGAGATAAGATCAGAAGAAAATGTCCCATATCAGATATGGCAGTTATAGGATTATGTGCTATTCCTTCTTAAGTGTAATGAATCTGTGAGTCAATCAGTCTCTAAGTATTTATTAAGCACTTATTATGTGACAGGCACTTTGAAAGGTACTAAGGATACAGAAAAAGGTAAAGGACAATCTCTGCTCTTGAGAGTTTACATTCTAACAAGCTGAGAGCCATCCTAATAAAATAGAGAAGCAGGAAAGAAGCCCACAATCATCATTTTTGAAAGACTTTGGCATGAATTTTAGAGGATTTGGGAGCTTATTTTTGGTATCATGACTACATTTGACTGTGATGAATGTCCTATTGGCTTCTTTTGAGGATAATTATTTTAAATATCAAAATAAAATAAAATACATAGGTTTGCAAATGAAACTCATTATATTGAAATGTAGATCCATTTTTTCTTGTGTTCATATACAATTTGAAAGCTATGCAAAATCCTAGTAAAATCTTAACTCTGGTTAAAAATCTCAAGAATCTGGTCTTTGGAGAAGTTATTTGAATTAGCCCAGGACTATCTGACTTAAAAGTAGTTAGAAAACCAATGATTTGCCTGATATTTTCTTTTAGAGACAAAGGGAACGATCACCAACAAAACAAATATAAAATAACAATGATGAATGAAAAAATCTCATTTCTTAAATTAATCTGTTATTATTGAAAAAAATACAATGCTTCCATTGTAATTTAATCTTCATTAAAATCCTTTATCCATCTCACATTAATTTTTTTCCTCCTTCCACCATTCCATTTTCAGTTCAGTGAGTGGGACTTTGGGGCCTCCTGATTACTTTTAAAATTAAATGGCTTGTCAACTTCAGAAAGAGAACTTTTTTGCCAAATATTTAAGCACATTTAAATGCATTAATTTGTTATATACATTTTCCCCCCTGAAATTAAAATTGAAAGAGGAAAAACAGAACAATGTTTTGGTAAACACAAATATGGGAAGATTTTCTGAATTCATATCACTGATGTCAGTTTATATCCAAATTATTCTCTATGGAAACATGACTGATCATATTTATTATGGTTCGATTATTTTTCAATTGTGTTTAACTCTTCATAAATCCTTTTTTTTTTTTTTTTCAGAGATATTGGAGAGGTTTGCCATTTCCTTCTCCAGATCATTTTATAGATAAAGAAATTGAGCCAGAGACTGTTAAGTGTCTTATCCAGGACATACAGGAAATAATTTTATTAGTCCAGAGCTGAACTCAGGAAGATAATTCTTTTTGATTCTAGTCCAGGCACACTCTCTGATGTACCACCAAACTTAAATCCTACAATGATCTTTATTTATCAATAGTGTAAGACACGATCTGTTACCTAATGTTAGAATCTGTCAGTAATCTCCCCACAATTTACCTTTCCAGATTTTTCTCTCAGTGTTTTATTATAAAAATTTAAATTCCAGGGTGAAAACCAAATAATTTAATAAAGAAAGAATACATATATATGAAGCTACATTCTCTAAGCATTTTGCCCATGCTTAGTTTCCAGTTATGTCTTCTCTTTTTACTTTCTACTTTCTACTCTTGTATAGTCTTTCATCTTCAAACCATTGTTTCAATAAAATCATTCAAATGTAATACAACTTTTTACAACATTTATTGTCTTTTGTAATTTTTATCTGGTACAGTGTATAGATAGCTAGAACTGGAGTCAGGAAGATTTAAGACTTTCCTTTGACCCATATCTATCTATCTATCTATCTATCTATCTATCTATCTATCTATCTATTCTGATCATGGGCAAATAACTTAAATTTTAGTGCTTTAGGTAATTCACTAAAAAAAATGTATGGAGGTTATCATTCTAAACAATTTTATTTTTCCAGGAATGGTAAATGGTATTTATTATTTTTTCTAGCCAAAATGCATATACACATATACAAAAACCACACATGTATATATGTATGTTTGTTTTGTGTATGTATGCAAACATATATATGTATGTATTTCTAATCAAATGTGCATGAATAATATTTGATTAATATGTACATATGTGTGTATGTGTCTCCCTAACACAGTTATAAACTTGTTTAAGCATAGTTTTATAAATTGTGGCCATGTTCTTCTAGATGTAGAAAACAATGTCAAACATTATATATATGTATTTAAGCACTGATATGAAACTCAAGAAGTACTGATGGCTGGTAACTCATGGATCTCAGCTTGAAAAATGAATAATTTTTAAAACACGATAACTGTGTAGTTGTGCTTCTTTTATTTTATGTTAAATGTTTTCTCAATTGCATTTTAATCTGGTTCTGGTGGTACTGTTGTGGACCACATATCTACACCAGAAGAGTATTTGACATATTTACTTGTGAGTATGAAACCTGCATAAATACATTCACTTATTCAATAAAAAGAAATTTCAAATCAAAGCCAAGAAAAATAAGACTAATATGACAGATTTGGCTCATTGAACAGTGAATATAGCACAGTGATTTTTGAAAAGGTCAATTTGAATGTATGAGTGCTGAATCTCAAACCACATATAATCTGCTATTGCCATGAGCATTTAGCATATGATCATGGCATAAATTAATTGTCTTGTCATGCATTTTCTTCTATTCAGATAGAGAATATGAAATTCAAAACACATCCTTAACAATATAAGACCATAATAAAAGGACAAGGTGAAATAATTTTCCAGCAGAAAACAGCTTAGAAAGTGAACAGGAAAGATTTGTCTCACTGGAATAAAAGTGAAGTACAGTCCAGGGTAGATTACTTTTCAATCATCCATACAAGACAGGGCAGGCCTTAAACGGAATTGGTGGGGGCCATTTCTGGAGCTCTTACTCCATGAAAATAAGAAGGCTGAAAAACTGGTCAAAAGGAGATTAGAGGGGACACAGTACTGTTATTGGATGCAGATATATGTTGCATTCTTCAGACAAGAATCTGGATCACAGCTTCTAGTTGTAGTCCCAGGGCAAGAAGGAGTAATAGCATACTGGATTTCACAGCATCAGGCAACTAGGGACCCTAGCCATAGTTCCAGGATGCAAAAGAGTGCTCCTGATTGCTCACTGACCAGAGTACAAGCCAGGAGAGTAATAAAGACATCTCTCTTTAGATCATAGGGCTTTGGAAGAACTAAAAAAATTGTTCATATATCCATGAGTGTGATAAATGATGTGATATATTCTAATTTTCTTGTAATATCTCTCTTTGCATCTAGATAATACATCCTTTTTGACTTTATCTTGGTAATAGTATAAGATATTGGTCTGTTCTCTGTGTCTTCTATATTGCTCAACAGTTTTTACACAATAATTATTATTTTCCTAAATTTGTTTTCTTTATACTTGTCAAGATATATGCTGCTGTAAATTGAATGTATACTCTATTCCACTGATCTACCTTTCAATTTATTAACCAGTACTAGATAGTTTTGATAATTATTGCCTTATAATATAGTTTAAGAATTGGTATTGCCTCACCACCTTCCTTTATTTTTTTTCCTTTATTTCCTTTGATATTCTATATTCTTTTTATTAAGTGGATTTTCTGCTCCAACTATTATAAAGACAAATATTAATCATTATTTGTGGTAAGAAAAAGAATTATATATAGCAACTTAATCATAAACACTACATTTTGAGAATTTCTTTGCCTACCAATAATTCAGTCTATCAATCATATTATCATTGCTATTTTCATCATCACCTGTTTTCATCATTACCATCATCTAATTAAATTATGAAAGTAATAAAATATCATCAATTAATATTTTGTTACCATATTTTACAGTTTTTATGCAAATATAATTATTTTAAATTATTTTCAATAAAACACAAAGAAACAAAAGTGAAACCATTGTATTTTATTGTTACTTTTCAATTTGATTAAACAAATTATTTTCAGGTCCAGTCATTCAAGCCCACATTAATTACCATGGTGGACAAGGGTGTACAAAGAGGAAAAATTATAGACCCTATTTTCAAGAAGATTGAATAAGATGCAAAAGTAAATATAAGGTGGTAAATTATTAATTACATAGGAGAAAACAGACTGATTTGAAAGGTATAAGAAAGGAGACATCATTCCTGGCTTTAGGTAACAGGAAGGCTTTATAAAGATGTGAAATCATGTAAAATTATTTTTGTATTAGTTGTATTTAATGTTAAGATTATAGAAAATGCTCAAAATTAAAGGCAATGTGAGTGTGACAAGGAAAAATGAAAATCTATCTACAGGTGAAGATGAAAAGATTTTCTGTTCTAAGCATAAGTGATAGCACACACAAAAGCTTCCAATCAGGAGAGAACAGAATGCTACTATAATCAGAGAGGCAGGGAGGATCATTTGTGCAACAGGAAATAAAAAGCTATTACCAAGAGTTCTAATGAGTGCACCAGTCTTCCTCCCACACTGAGACTGACTTTAATAGTATTGAAAAGCAATATAGCCTATGCTTTCTGCTGGTGTTTCTCAGGGTGACTCCTCATTCTACAGTTCAGAGCAATATTCTTCTGGAGGGAGGATGAAAGGGTAAAGTGAGAGAGATAACTCTCTGGTAGAGCAGAGTTGCTCCAGGTCTATGATGCTCCTGAGTTACCTTTTCCACTGTGTTTTTCTGTTTCAAGATTACTCTGGGGAAAAAATTAATATACTTTAAAGGAAGAAAAAATTAATTTGAAAAAATCATTCTGGAGGCAATGGAAACATTTTATTAAAGAAGAGAGAGGTTTAGTAAGGGAAATTATTTAGAAGGTATTCCGAACTAGGGTAATGACAATGGTAATGGAAAAAAAAAAGAATCTAAGAAGTATTTCAAAAATAAAATCAACTGAAATTTAAAAATTTCTAAAAATTCATTCATTAGATTAGAATTTATCAAGAATGATTTGGAATTCAAGTTGATTTATAGCCTAACAACTCTTTTGCTATGAATCTTCTTTCAACCTTTTGTTATAGCTTAAATCTAATGAAAAGGAGAAAGACAGACAGAGACAGAGAGAGAAGGAGAGAGGAATATTGGATAAATTTGATGAGTAATAATAAGTACATTCTCCTTCACGGAAATTTCAAAATTAAAACTACACATGTAAAGCTATTGAAAATGGCTTATGTTAATGAAAACATGTAAAACTATATGTTGGATTCAGATCTTAGCTATGCCATTTACTTTATCTGTTTTAGCAGGGTGACAGATAATCTCTTGGTTAATCTCTTGCTTTAAGATTGCTTACTAATAAAATAAATAAATAGATTGCCTCTGAAGTCCTTTGCAGTTCTAATTATAAGATTTTTTTTTTTTGATGATCAGGTGGACTTAAGAAAAACTTGGAAAGGTTTATATGAATCAATACTGAGTAAAGTGAGCAGAAATAGGAAAACATTATACACAGTAACAGTAATATTGTGTGATGATCAACTATGATTGACATAGCTCTTCTCAGCAACACAAAGATTATAGACAATTCCAAAAGCCATGACAGAAAATTCTACCCAAATCCAGAAAAGGAATTTTGTAGTTTGAAAGCAGACCAAAGCAGACTATTTTCACCTTTTTTTCCTGATTTTTCTCTTTTGTTTTGTTTCTTCTTTCAAATCATGATTAATGTGGAGATATGTTTCCATGATTGCACAAATATAATCTATATCATATTTCTTGCTGCCTTAGGGAGGGAGAAGGGAAAGGAGGAAAAAAATTCAGAACTCAAAACCTCAGAAAATGAATGTTGAAAACTATGTTTACTTGTGCTTAGAAAAATAATATTTACTAAAACTGAGATTCTATTTTTCTAAATAATATTTCACAGAAGAAAATGCTTTCCCTATTAATATATTATGGATATTTCACCTTTAAATGGGTCATTTTATGAAGTATTTACACTTGCCCTATCTCTCTATGCAGAGAGCCTTGTGTGAGTCTTGGGGGTTCTTTCCAGTCATAGTAGACTAATAAAGGTCCCCCACTGTTTGATCACTAAGGAGGAGGAACTGTGTCCATAACAGGATCATTTCCCACTCTTAATTCTCTTTATTTTTAAATTTTCCAAAATATTTATTGTTCTTTTGTTCCTTTTGATACCTTTTAAAAATGAGTTATTTAGAGGCAGGTAAGTGGGCTATTTGGGGAAGACTTAGGGACGATTGTGAGGCTACTGCCATTTACTGAAGTCAAAAGGGGTGCTTCAGAGCTGAGAAGGAGGAAGCAGAGTAGAGAGAGAAGTCAGCTGTCTAGGAAGCTTTCACTAATGCCGAGGCTTCCAGAGTAAGCCTGAACTACAGTGCTGGATTTTGTGGGGCTTTTTGATCTCCAACAAGGGTGTAATAAAGATAACATGGCTGATTTTGATTGTAGTATCCTTGGTCTTATATATTGTTGCTCAAGCGCCTAACTCATACATAGAAATCGCAACTTTGAAAGCCATCAGTGTGTTTTGGGTTTTTTGGTCTGTTTGTTTTTTCGTAGTATTGTATATACTAATCTTGACTTAGTGTTGAAATTTTATTTTGGCCTTTGTTCTGTGTTATAAACTTACCAATGACCATAGTGTTCCTTATGATTGTGTCTGTGTTGATGTTGGTACCAGAAACTAAAGCATTATTTGCTGTTGGAGGGATCCATAGAATTATAGCAACTGTGTTTTACCATTGTAACTGTTGCCCTCATTTACAGAATACACATTTAATCCAAATGGTCCCTATGAGAAGAGGCACAGTCCTAACAAAAGGTAATTTTTTTTTCACTTTTACCACTCTCATCATAGTTAGCACTCTCCTTCTACAAAAATGAAGATTTGTAATTTTTTCTTCCAAGTTCAAATATACTTCTGTAGTCTTCAATATGTTCTGCAAGATATGAAATTGGGAAAAGGGAGAAAAAGAAAAATAAGCAAGAATTTCCAGTGGACAAATTCTGGAAACAAAGGGAGACTGGTAGTATGTCTGCCTTAGAGATGGAAGAACAATATGGACTCACTTCTGTGATCTTGGATCCATCTGAATGGCAGATAGTTTGGCTTTGATAGTTAACTACTTTCCTCTCTAAAATCAAGGAGTTGGATTAAGTTATCAGGAAGATCCCTACCTGCTTTGAATCCTGTACTCCTAAAGTTTCCAGTCTCCTTTCAACCTAAGGTATTGAGTTGCTGGAAACATAGATTCAGAAATTGCATAAGACACGATTTTAAAATTTCACCTCTACCTGCATGCATAAGAAATGTGAATTTTTACAGCTTATTTGACATGATGAAGTATAGGTTCTTCAAGTTCAAAGGGACTTTAGTGGTCATCTAATAGAAATCTCCTTTTTATGTAGGTAAAAATAGTCCTGTCACAAAATCCTTGCTTACTATAAAAAAGTTTTCTTACATTAAAAATATATGCATTTATAAAAAAGAAATCTTGAAAATTCTTGGACAGCTCCTAACTTTTTCTATCCCTGGTCCTGCTTCTGAATTACACAGATGTACTTATTCTCTCCTTATGTGTACTAAAAAAGGTTGTTTTTTTTATTTTTTTAAATACAAACAGCAGTAAGAGAAGACATGTAGCAATTGAAAATTCACAAGCTATTTTATATACATTATTACAGATAAGATCTTGGGCCAGGCTAGAGCATATAACTATAGAGAAGAATAAAAACTTGATAGGGGGAAGATAGAATCTACAGAGACTGTGAAAGGCAGAGAATCATATGAAGTTGCACAATACAGGGTGATTTCAAGGGAGTAACTCTGTTGTTACCTACAGCTAAAGAGATTCAATTTCTACAGGCCTATAACTATAATACCAAAGCTGAAGATTATCCTTATGACCACAAAAGTGAATAAAATCAGGGAAGAAAAGAAGTGAATTGGACCAAAAAGTTCCCTTCTCCCTGCTGGTCATCTCCTGGGAGTTCTGGAGCTCATGCAGGAACCTCAGGGACTTCTGATAGCTGAAGGTCCCACAGTTTATCTTATGATAAAGTTAAGAGAAGAGCAGGCCTGAAGTAACAAGTACCAGCTCCATTTCACAAGGAGAAAAGATAGACAGTAAGAGACTAAGTGTCTATTACAGTTCTCTGTGGAACAAACATCCAAGGCATTCTGCTAAGCACTGAGGATAAAAAGGCAAAATTAAAAATAGCCTCTGAAGAGTTGTGTGGACTGATGAAGAGTGAAGTAAACTGGATCAGGGGAACAATTTATGCTGCAACTACATTATCTCAAAAAAAAGCAACTTGGAAGGACTTAAAAGAACTCTAATTAATGCAGTATTGGGTCACCAGTCCAGAAGACTAATGATGCATACTTACCACTTTTTAGGGTGTAGGTGCAAAATGAGATGCATTTTGAGACTAACAATGTGTTAATTTATTTTGTTTGACTATTTGTGGCCAAAGGATAGGGGAGGGGGAAGTGAGAAAGATAATAAAGCATTTTAAAGGAAAACAAATTAGTTATTTGTCTTTTTTTCTTTTAAAATTTTGTGTTCCCCGTTTTACAGTCAAAGAGTCTGATAAAGGCCTCATTTCTAAAATATATAGAGAATTGACTCTAATTTAAAGAAATCAAGTCATTCTCCAATTGATAAATGGCCCAAGGATATGAACAGACAATTTTTAGACAAAGAAATTGAAACTATTTCTAGTCATATGAAAAGATGCTCCAAATCATTATTAATCAGAGAAATGCAAATTAAGACAACTCTGAGATACCACTACACACCTATTAGATTGGCTAGAATGACAGGGAAAGATAATGCGGAATGCTGGAGGGGATGCGGGAAAACTGGAACACTGATATATTGTTGATGGAGTTGTGAACGAATCCAACCATTCTGGAGAGCAATTTGGAACTATGCTCAAAAAGTTATCAAACAGTACATACCCTTTGATCCAGCAGTGTTACTACTGGGCTTATATCCCAAAGAGATCTTAAAGAAGGGAAAGGGACCTGTATGTGCAAGAATGTTTGTGGCAGCCCTGTTTGTAGTGGCCAGAAACTAGAAACTGAGTAGATGCCCATCAATTGGAGAATGGCTGAATAAATTTTGGTATATGAATATTATGGAATATTGTTGTTAAGAAATGACCAGCAGGAAGATTTCAGAAAGGCCTGGAGAGACTTATATGGACTGATGCTGAGTGAAATGAGCAAGGCCAGGATCATTATATACTTCAACAACAATACTATTTGATGATCAATTCTGCTGAACATGGCTCTCTTCAGCAATAAGATGAACCAAATCAGTTCCATTTGTTCAATAAAGAATAGAACCTGTTATACCCAGTGAAAGAACTCTGGGAAATGAATGTGAACCACTACATAGCATTTCCAACCCCTCTGTTTTTGTCCACCTGCATTTTTGATTTCCTTCATAAGTTAATTGCACATGATTTCAAAGTCTGATTCTTCTTGTGCAGCAAAATAACTGTTTGGACATGCATACATATACTGTATTTAACATATACTTTAACATTTTTAATATGTATTGGTCAACCTGCCATCTGAGGGAAGGAGTCGGGGAAGGAGGGGAAAAATTGGAACAAAAGGTTTTGCAATTGTCAATGCTGAAAAATTACCCATGCATATGTCTTGTAAACAAAAAGCTATATTAAAAAAATGTGTTCCAATTTTTCTCCTTCTCTCCCTCCTTCTCCTTTATTCATTGAGAAGCTCAGGCAACATGATATCAATTATAGACATGACATTTTGAAAAAAAACTTATTTCCACATTAGCCACAGTGCCAAAAAACTTAAATGATAAAATTATTCCTTAATTGTATATAAAGCTCATTAGTTCTCTCTTTGGAAGTGGATAATTTTTTTTTAAAATCCTAAATCCTTAGGCATTCCCTTGGATCATTGTATTTATCAAAGTAGCCAAGATTTTCACAATTGAGCATCATTTTCACACTGCTATTTCCCACTTCTTCAATTTATTCTACATTAGTTTATATAGACATTGCTATGTTCCCCTCTCTGAAACCACACCCCTCATTAGTTTTTATAGCACAATAGGGCTCTATAACCATCATATGTCATAACTTAGCCAGCCATTCCCCAACTGAGAAACATTCCCTTAGTTTCTAATTTTTTACCACTATAAAAAAGAATTGACATAAATATTTTTATTCATATTTGTCCTTTTCTAATGTCTCTGAACTCTGTAATACAAAATAGTGATATTTCTGGGCCAAAGGATATGCACAATTTTGTAAGCTTTTGGAAATTATTCCAAATTGTTCTCCAGAATGGTTGGACCAATTCACCACTCCATCAAGATTTTGTTAGTATAGCTATTTTCCTCCACCCTGTCCAACATATTACATTTATGAAAGGTGGGAAATGGTACTTCATAATTTGCATTTCTCTAAAGATGCCTTTGATTTCTTCTTCTGAAAACTAATAATTCACATTCTTTGACCATTAATAAATTAGGTAATGATCTTATTTTTTAATAATTTTTCTCAATTTACATATATACATATATATGATGAGAACCTAGAGAAAATTGTTCTATTTTTAACATTACTTAGTAAAATGTAGTTTATTTGACTATTTATTTTAATTAGATGCATTTTTGCTTTTGTTTTGTCTGAGATCATGACTTTTTTTTTCTTCAACTGAATCATAACAGATATTGTGTGTCTTTTATTTCAATAGTGTCTTTTATGAACAACATATTATTGTACCTTACTTCAAATCCAGTCTTTCTGCTTCTATTTTATGGGTGAGCTCATTCCATTCACATTCAAAGTTATGATGACTGTCTTTCACTCCTTCCCATTTTCTTCCATTTCTTCTTCTCCCTTTTTATCCTATCGTCCTTAAAAGCGTATTTTACTTTTAACTATGACGTCCCTTCCCTTTGTCATTATCCATTTTCTCTTAATCTTTCCCCCCATTTTTCCTATTGGGTAAGATAAATATCTATGTAAAACTCTCTCTTTCTCTCTCTCTTTCTCTCTCTCTCTCTCTCTCTCTCTCTCTCTCTCTCTCTCTCTCTGTCTCTCTGTCTCTCTCTCTGTGTGTGTGTATGTGTGTGTGTGTGTGTTGTAGGCTTAAGATCTTGGACTTCCTTGGGATAGAAACAATTCAGCAAAACTTTCTCTGATTTGTGATGATTCTGGACACCACACTTGTGTTGTGGTGTGAACTGTTTCCAGTGTCTGCTTCTTCAGTATTGGCCATGTGTAAAATGAAAACAAACTAAAATGAAGAAATATTGGAGAAGAAAAAGTTTCAATGATATTTTTTTCTCTTCAATTAAAGATTTTTTTTTATCATTCTTTCTACTCACCACTGGGGCACATGATCAGGAGACAAGCTGAGCATATTTCTCTTGCAACAAGTAAGAGTTTTATCAAGTGCATTTCCAGCATGAATCAATCATAGAAAAACCCACAGGAATCAACTGGTCTAGAAGCAAGACACAGGTGGGACAGCCTGAATCCTCAGGTCCCACAACTTTGTATGTGTCCATGAGTTCTTGGGACCAGGAGTTCTTCATGTGCCTCATCTCTCCCACCAATTCTACTTTTTAAGGAGTTCTTTTTCTCAACGATTTTTTGGTACATTTGCCCCATGTATCCAATTCTTATTTTAAAGCTGTTCTTTTCACTAGATTTTTGCGCCTCTTTTACAATTTGGTCTATTCTTTTTTAAATAAAGTGTTCTTTTTTCCCAGTAGATTTTTATGCCTCTGAAAAGCTGTTGACACTTTTCCATGATTTTCTTGCTCTCTCATTTCTCTTTCCCAATTTTTCTCCCACCACTTATCTCTGTCCTTATTTCTTCCAGAAAGTTTTGTTGGGTTTGGTTCCAATTAGAATTTTTCTTTGAGGTTTCTCTTGTAGCTGTTTCCTCATTATCATCTTCTGAATTTGTGTCTTGGTTTTGTCTGTCACCATAGTAATTTTTTTATGGCTGAGTTTTTGTTTTTGTTTTGTTTTTTCTTTGCTTGCTTATTTTTCCAGGCTATCTTGTGACTTTGAAGCTTATCTAAAGGTTGGTCTTTTCTCACAGGTTGTCAAAAGGCATTTTTTCAAACTTTAGAATTTTTCATGCTGCTATTTTCAGAAGTATTTCTGGTTGTCTGGAAATTTTTGATGCTTCCAGGATAATGTAAACCAAGGAAAAGTATGGTCAGTACTCTTCTGGTTTAAATTTTGTTCTTCACCAACAAAGGGCACTTGCTTTCCTAATCTCACAGTCATTAGCAGTTATTGTGGTCCTGAAACTATGACCAATTTACCTTTTCCCAGTTGTTGCAAGTGCTAGCACATTCTCTATCCTGGAACTGCTAACCTAGAACTATTTAATAAGAGCCAACTACCCCCTGTGCCAAAATTAGGTCCTCTGCCATCTTCTTGCTGACCCTCCCTAGTGTCTTTAGGCTTAGAGTGCTGATCCTAATTACAGCTGAATTTTTATGGGTTCAAATTATATGAGGATTTTTTCTAGTTATGAACCTTGTAACTGTGAGCCCCAGACATTTTAAGCACATGGCTCTTTAGTGAAATCTAAGCTTTAATATAGACTACTTCCTTTCTGTTTGCTTGTTTGTTTTTCTTTTTATTTTAAAGAAATGTGTGTTTGTCCTTAGATGGATGTGCCCAAATTTGGAGGTTACTTTTTATATCCAAAATATTTTGATTTCTTGAAACACATCATGTTAAAACTCAGTGGTAGTGATTGGGAAATTCCTTGGTGATGACTAGAATCCTCTTGCAAAAAAATTACAGATAACCATATGGCTATGGCTAAGGCATGATCCATTTTGCCAGAAAATAGAATTGGGATTTGTTCTTATAGTACAGAACTGGAAAAAATAAAACAACTAATCATCAGGTCTGCAAACTTCTCTGTGTTCTAAAGACATTTAAAAAGCACCTTCCCAGGGCACTTAGGTGGATAAGTACTAGCTCTGAAGTCACGAGGACCTGACTTCCCAGCTATGTGACTCTGGACAAGTCACTTAACCCCAATTGCCTCAGGAAAAAAAAAAAAAAAAGCTTCCCAAAAGTATGATAACATAATATATATATATATATATATATATATATATATATATATATATATATAGTAACATAACTTCAATTGCTAAATTTTCTTTTAATTTGTTCCATCAATGGAAACTATTTTTTCTGCTTGATAATAATTCTTTGTGTGTGTTTCTGTGTGTCTATATGTGTATAAAGGAAATAAATATCTGTTCCATAACTGATTAGTATTGCATATTGAAAATCATTCTATTACCCTAAAAATGAGTCACATTATAGACATTGCATAAATTTCCATGGTGTTCCAAGATGGAAATTTAATGAATTTTATAATAGAAAGAAATTTGCCTAGTAATCCTTTTATGGATGCCAGGTCTCCCAGAACTAAACTTAGTCCAGACTATATGCATAGTACCATAATATCCTGGCTTCTGTGCTAAAGACACTTGAATCTAACAGTGGTTTCTAAACATTAGACAGAAAGGATGAGCTTAACAAAAGGTATTAAAATAAGAAAATTTTACTTATATAATAATTGAAAAACTGGAAACTCAAATAGGAAAATATAAAAATGACTATGGATATTTATTGAATTATATTAGTGTATATTTCAGAGTCCAATTCTTTTTGTACAGCAAAATAATGGTTTGGACATGTATACTTATTTTGTATTTAATTTACCCTCTAATATATTTAACATGTTTTGGCCATCCTGCCATCTAGGGGAGGGGATGGAAGGAAGGAGTGGAAAAATTGGAACAAAAGGTTTGGCAATTGTCAATACTGTAAAATTATCCATGAATATAATTTGTAAATAAAAAAAAATATTAAAATTTAAAAAAGAATTATATCCATATAACTATAACTATTGTTAATACAATCCTTCAAAGAAACTCTTAATTACTCTTCAAGACAGTATGATTGTAATGGTTGAAGAAGGTAATAGAAATATTAAGGATATCAAAATCTTAACTTACTATGTTATATTTAAATTTTTTTTTAAATTTTAAAAATACTACTTACCTTAAAAGTTGCTTACCCTTTCCCCCTCACCCAAGGCTATGAAAAATTATCAAAACAAAGCATTTTAATGGTACTTTGACTTATTTGAAGGCAATAAAAGAGAAGCACTTATTAAATTACAAAGCATTAAAACTTCTTTACCATTCAGGAAGAGTATATGTATAGTGAAAACATTATCAAAATGTACTCCAAGGAATAGTTTTGGTTTGTCATTCAGAACTTTAGTAGAAAGGAGTTTTCAATTTGTTTTGGGCAACATTTTTGAAATACCACAATCTAGGTTTGCTTTACATTGACATAATTCATTATTTTTGGAAATAAATCTGATTATGAGATTATTTCAAAGTTGAATGGTATAAATCTTGTCCTAGTTAGCTCCCATTGGCAAGAATTGGGTGTAAGGAGGGCAATAAAAAAAAAACACAAAATATATTTATAGATTGTTTCTGTTCTTTTCTCCCCCACCATTCTTTCCCTGAAGTTCAATGTAAAAATCATGGCAGATCTGAGAATTCTCTTTGCTGACTCAAAATGAAGAAGAGGCTGTGTTCTATTTTCCAGTCAGTTGCTTCTTTTTTCTGATTAAAGGTGCCTGAGAACATTAAAATTCCCAGCCAGCTGTCTGTGATGGGCTCTATTGCTCTTCCATTGAAAGTGAATGGAGATAGTAAGTGGACAGTTTTAAAAAAATAATCAAAAAGACAGGTCACCATGGCATCCAGCACATCTTGTTCTCTCCAGATTAAAAAAGAAAGTCAAGGAGTGATAGGTAGGATTACTTAAAGTAGTGATATGAATTCTGATTGACTTTGCTGCAGGAGTGTGGGGGAAATGTAGCTATTGATGTCACTTCCAAATTTCTGTATTAAAAAAAAAATGGTACCAACACTTTAAAATTAAAGTGGTACAAAGAATATGTTGAAAGAGTTATGTATTCTATTTTTGTTGCCTCTGCCACTGTAGTTTTTTTGGTGATAAAACACTTTCCTCTTTCAATCTGTTCTACCTGCCCCATGAGAAGTACAATTATAGCTTCATTTCACACTGGAAAAAAATATATATACAAATATATATATGTGTGTGTGTGTGTGTATACTTTTCTTTTAAATCAAACTTGATGCCTATAGGAAAATTAAACAAAGAATAGGACCAAAGTCTTAGGCAAAAAAAAATTATAATTCATTATTTATTTTGTTATTTTTGTCCTGAAGTCATGTTTAATTGATATGGGGGAACTCTCCATGTAGTAACTCTTGTCACTGATACTGATCATGAATATATCTATACCTTAAATCTTAAAGAGTTTCCAGGGATATAAAGCTAACTCATATTCCCACACAAACATATATGTATTTATATGTATACATACACACACACACACACATATTTGTGTGTGTGTATAACTGTGGTAACACCATGTTATCATTATTTGGTTTTTAATATTGTGTGACTTCAAAGTTATTACACTTTGGTAATTTCAAGTTTCATGATTCCATGATTGTGAATGGATGTGACCTTCATTAATTCAGTCTTCCACTAGTAGCAACATCCCCTTTCCCAATTCAACTCCTTCATTTAATCCTTTGATACCCCATATTTTTAAATATAGTCTTCTCAGAGATCCTAGCCAGCTCTACACAGGGAATATTTTTATGGTTAATTTTGTATCTTTTTGGTACCAGCGTAAAAATCAAGATATTCATATTCATGTTCTGGGGACATTATGCTTCTTTTTCTGCACAGAAACATTATTAATAATGTATTTTACTCCATTTATTTGCAACTTAATATTTTTCTTAGGTTGTTCTAGTAGATTTTTGCATAGTTGTTTTAAGAAATTTATCATATATTTGAGAAAGAGATCTCTCCTCTCTCCCTCTCCTTTCCCTCCGCCACTACTTTCTCTCACTCACACAAATATACAAATATGAGCTCCTTAACATCATTATTTTCTTTGTAAAGTGAGTGCCTAATACATAGTAGTTAGTTAATAAAAAAAATACATAAGCTGCATGTGATAAGATTGTGAATAAAGTTTTTGAAAAAACATCAAATTCAGTTTTAAAAACTTTTCATCCAAATTCTATTTTTGATGCTTAGCTATATGATTATGGAGTAAGTCTTTTAATCTCTCTGATCTTTTTTAAACTCAGTGTTCTCATGCCCACATTACTTACTTAACAAAGCTACTATAAATTTCAAATGAGATAATAAACATAAAGTTCTTGACAAACTTAAAAACATTATAGAAAGTTTGGTTTTTATTTTGGAAATGATTTTTGCTGACTCCACTAAAAACCTTTTCAATTTAAGGATAGAAAAATAAAACTCAAAGGTGGAAGAATTTAATATTTTAGACTCTAAATGACTTTAATATATTATTGGAAATATGTTAAAATTATTCATCTCTAAAGACAGGCATTTAAAACTAATCTATTATAGATCACTATTTATTCAAGATGATGTGATAACTGTGGATACCATTGATTTTACTACAAATACATTGTCACTATCCTTAGTAATATAAAAATAGTATTATTATTCTTAGTTTACATTTAAAATAGTTCTTTTAAAAATATTAGCTTTTTATTTTCAAAATGTACGCAAAGATATTTCTCAACATTCACCCTTGCTTTTGCAAGGAACCTTGTGTTCCAAATTTTTCTCCCTCCTTTACCTCCATCCTCTTCCTTAGACAGCAAGTAATCCCATACATGTAAAACATGGGCAATGCTTGTATACAGTTCCACATTTATCATGCTGCACAGAAAAAATGAGATCAAAAAGGAAAAAAAAAAAAAAGAGAAATAAAAGCAAGCACACTAACAAAAAAAAAAAAAAAAAAGATGAACACGCTATGTTGGGACCCACATTCACTCCCTATAACCCTCTTTCTGGATGCAGATGGCTCTCTTCATCACAAGACTATTGGAATTGGCCTGTATAATCTAATAGTTGATAAGAGCAACTTACATCAGAGTTATTCATTACATAATCTTGTTGCTGTGTACAATGTTCTCTTGCTTCTATTCACTTCACTTAGCAAAAAATTCATGGAGGTCTCTCCTAGACTTTCTGAAATTAATTTCCCCTTCATTTTTTTATGGAACAATAATATTCTATAACATTCACATACCATAACTTATTCAGCCATTTTCCAACTGATGGGCATCCACTCAGTTAAAAGTGCCTTTCTGCTACAAAAAAGAGTGCAACAAACATTTTTGCACGTGTGTCCTTTTCCCTTTTTTATGATCTATTTGTGATATAGATCCAGTAGAGACACTGATGGATTAAAGGATATGCACAGTTTTATAGCCCTTTGGGTATAGTTCCAAATGGTTCTCCAGAAGAGTTTGATCAGTTCACAACTCCACCAATAATATATTAATGTCCCAGTTTTCCCACAACCAATCCAACATTATCATTATCTTTTCCTGTCATTTTAGCTAATTTGAGAGATATGTAGTAGTGCCCTCAAAGTTGTCTTATTTTGAATTTCTGAAATCAATAGTGATTTAGAACATTTGTTCATATGATTAGAAATGGTTTTAATTTCATCATCTGAAAATTATCTGATCATGTTCTTTGACTATTAATTGGAGAATGATTTGTATTCTTATAAATTTGAGTCAATGCTCTATATATTTTAGAAATAAGACCTTTGTAAGAATCATTCCATGTAAATTTTATCCCCAGTTTTCTATTTCGCTTCTAATCTTGGCTGCATTGGTTTTGTTGTGTACAATTTTAAAAAATTGAATATAATAAAAATTATGCATTTTGCAATTAGTAATACTCACTAGTTTTTGGCCACAAATTCCTTCCTTCATCACAGATCTGAGATAAAGATTTTCTCTTTTCCTCCTAGTTTTCTTTTGGTATCACTCTTTATGTCTAAATCATGAACTCATTTTGATGTTATTTTTTAATAGGGTGTTAAATGTTGCCTAATTTCTGTAGTAATATTTTCCAATTTTCCTAGCAATTTTGGTCATATTGAGAGTTTGGTCCCAGAATAAAATACTTTTTAAAAATGCTTTATATTTACTTTATTATTCAATCCTCACATAACCTGAGTGAATCTAAGATAAACATGCTAAGGAAATTGTGATGTTGTATTAAGATGTTGGGTTTTATTTGTTTTCTCTTACAGATGAGTTGGGAAGAAATTAAGCTAAGGTAAAAAACCAAAATCATTCCACATATTTGTATAGTGCTTTATTGTTTTCATACCGTCAGTTGTTATTTCAGATTATTCTTTCAGTGACAATGAGAGGATGCATGATTTAGAAGAAAGATTTTCTTAACTTTGAGTTAGGAGAAACTTGGATTTGAAATCCATCTCAGCAAGCTGTTAGCAATAAGACTTTGGAGAAATGCTTCGCCCTCCTTGATCTCCAGTTTCTTCCTTTGTAAAATGTGACAATAATATCTACAGTGTTATTAGATCAAAATGTTTTCTTTGAAGATATAACATATGTAATTTGTATTTGAAATCATTTTCAATACTTAAAATATAGGTTATTACTGTATAAATGGTTCTATTATTTATAATTATGCATACAAAGGAACTGATATTTATTGACATTAAATAATCTCTCTAGATGTTAAGTCACTTGCCCAAGCTCACATGGCTAGTAAGTCTGAATTTGGATTTCATTTCAGTTTTCCCTAATTCTTGGCCCGGTGCTGTATCTACAAGGCCACAAAGCTGTTGTTAATATGTTTTATTTTCATTCTAGGATTTAAGAAGCAGAGATTTCAGATGTTCTCTTTCTAATTCTAACTATTTAAAATGCTTAAATGTTTTCAATGTCATAACTTTGTCCCTGAAATTACTTTTGTCATTGCACTCAGAAATAATCATCACCCCCACAAAAGGAAAGTGGTCAGTCCCTTAAAGCTCTGCAAAACTTTGTCTTTTAAAATATTTATCTCTAATGGGACTACAATTCCAAGGAACCATATTCCAAGGAAATCATAAAGGAGGGAAAAGGACCTACATGTGCAAAAATGTTTGTAGCAGCTGTTTTTGTGGTAGCAAAGAATTTGAAAATGAGTAGATGCCCATCAATTGGGAAATGGTTGAACAAGACGTTGTACATGAAGGTAATGGCATAGGTGTACAATGAATACATTGGCCTATGCTAGCAAGAATGTACAATCATCAGCTTGTTTCTTCTCAGTACTTCAGTGATTCAAATTAATCCCAATAGACTTTGGACAGAAAATGCCATCTAAGAACTAAGGAGGCTGAATGTAAATCAACACCTGCTATGTCATCTTCTTTTTTCTGTTATTATATCCTCTCCCATGATTTTTGCCTTTTGCTCTGATTTTTCTCTCCTAAAATGATTTATAAATCAAGGTGTATTAAAAATAAATTATTTAAAAAGTAGTCTAGGATATATATACTGATTCAACCTATTTTTCCCCAAAATTCATCTTCAAAACTACCTTTGGATATATTATAATGAATAAAAAATAACAAAATGTAAGTCTCCCTGCATAGTTACAGGAAAAGATGTGTTTCCGTTACAGTAGGAGTGCTCTAATTGGTGTCTGAAAAGAAAAATATTGATAATTACATTTCACTTCAATACAATCCATTTTCTGTCAAATATGATGTTAAAAAAAAAAAACAAAAAAAGCTTTGTTTTAAGAAGAGTTCACATATTTCAAAAGAATTTTAAATGGTATCATAAATATTCACAAAAGTTTAAAATTGTAAGGTAAATAGGTAAAGGTAAATAATCCCTTTTCTATCTTCCTGTATGAATTTAGTATGACACAACTTCCCAATCTCATCTGTGAACTCCTACTGAAGACTCAGAAAAGTTAAAGATTGCCTGCTTTCATGAGCCAAAACTAACCAAATATAATTGAGGTCCTTTGTAGCCAATAAAAAAGACAAATTAATAAATACTGATAATGACTGCAGACCTTTATTAATCATTTCCATCTTGGCCATAGCAATAATCCTCCAAAAAACAAAAAGGCCCTTGAAAATGTAGAGCTTTAATATTCTTTCTCATTCTTAAATTCTTGTTTTTGTTTTGTTTTGTTTTTTGCTGAGGCAATTGAGGTTAAGTAACTTGCCCAGGGTCACACAGCTAGGCAGTGTAAAGTGTCTGAGATCAGATTTTGACTCAGTTCCTCCTGACTTCAGGACTGGTGCTCTATCCATTGCACCAACTAATTGCCCCTCATTCTTAACTTCTTTATTATAATTACTAGCCAATTTTTCCAAATACCATATATTCTCTCTCAAAAGCCTGAAGACCCTGATCATAATAAAGCAACATTCCCTCCTTTTTAAGCTACAAATTAAGCACACTTAAAAGTTATCTGCTCTTTCTCTGGAACCCAGCTTTCCTTTGCATTATAGGATTAACTATAACCATTCTTCTTAATGATTCGTTCTCAGGATTCTTTTCTCCTCCAGTGAAACTCTTTTCACCAGACAGATCTGCCTCTATCCTAGATAAAAAGAAATAAATCCCAGAAAGTGTAACATTCCCCATTGTACAGGAATACAGTACTTATGGCTTCCTTGCAATCACCAGGTGCATTATCAGACAAAAATAATTCCTTTCCAAGAACTAACTCATTTAATTCAGCCCTTCAGTTTTATTAGTATTTTGGCCCATTTGAAAAGCCAATAGGAAATATTTCCAGCATTGGGTCATCCTTTTTTTGTGCAATCTCTCTTCTTTGTCATCCCTGCCTCCGCCCCAATCAGGTTTCTAGCCTCAGGGTATACATGTACTCAACCCAAATCTACACAAACACATTGTTTAACATGGCAAGGAAAATGATTCTTCCTAGGTGTGGAAAGTAGATGAATTTATTTAATTGTTTTTTTTTTAAATTGTTTTGTTACAGATCAGCAAAATAATTGGTAAAAAGCCTTATGAAAATATGCAGATTCAAATACTAAAATAAATGAATTGGTATTTATTAGAGATAAGACTTTAATTCAGGTTTTATTGTTTTATTCCAAGACTGTCAATTTATTTATGTTACATCTCAACAATAATATACTACATTTTACTTAATCACTTTTCTATTAAGTTACTTCCATTTTAATTTAATCATTCCTCTATTAGGTAACTCCTATTTTTTTTCTAATTAAAAATAAATATAAGTGGCTATTTGGGGTATCAATCCAACTTGTGGTGCAGTTATATTTCTCAGTCTTTGCTGAATAGGAAGTCACATTGAGAAATGGTTCAGAAGGAATGAAGGATATTTTCTTCTAATATGTTAGAGAAAAAATGGAAATCATTGTTGTGTTTATGAATATATGCAGCAAGTAAAAATATGAGATTTTTGGATTTCTCCCTTTTTGCTTTTAATTACTAAAAATTATATACTTATTATATGCATACTTATTATATATAATTATACATTTACATTTTTTTGTCACTCAGATTTTACCATAAGGATCACATAATTTCACTTCTATTTATAACTAAATAAGAGTCACTTAATTTAAAATGAAGATAATATTTTCTATTAGCTTTCCCTTATGGAACGTTACTTATTGGATTTCAGTTAGCTGCATATTTGTTTACATATTGTCTTTTCTATTAGGATATATTTAGCTATGTCCATGGATCATATTATCTGTGTTATTATTACTATTATTGACAAAGCTATTGGTCTAGTTTTCTATTTATTTCTTTAGTGAATTAAGGCAAACTGAGGTGAAATGACTTGTTCAGAGTCACAAAACTAATGCCTGAGGCTGGATGTGAACTTTGGTGGTCCAGACTTCAGGCCCTATGCTTTAAATGCTGAACTATCTACTGCTATCTGAGAAGGGAGGAAATGGGGAAATGAACAAAGGGTGAATATGATCTCAAGACTTAGTCTTTTACTAAAATTTTCAGCACTCATAACCAATGGGGAAGGCTCACAATCTCCAGAGAGAATAAACACCTATCTTGCTTTGTTTGTGCTATGGATTTCAGGGAGCTCAATACCAATAATTTCTGAGTTTTTTTTTTTTTTTAATTTCTTCTACATTTCTTGTTCTACTCAATTCTCAATGCCCATTATTTTCTTTATTGTCTAAATCTGAGAAAGTATTACAAATAATATTAAAATGCAAATTAATAAAGTAAAAATGCAAACTTAAATATGTGTAGAGTATGCTTCTCCCACCTTTCCCTTTCTTCCCCAAAGAACCAGTTTTTAGTTTATAAGCACAGCCCTAAAGAGAAACCTCTGGACTTCATAAATCATATTGTTTTTAAAAATTGCTTTTAATAGATCTTCTTCTTCTTCTTCTTCTTCTTCTTCTTCTTCTTCTTCTTCTTCTTCTTCTTCTTCTTCTTCTCCTTCTTCTTCTTCTTCTTCTTCTTTTTTTGTCTGGAGTAATTATTTCATCAAAAGGAAGAGATTCAAGAGACCAGAACTCTTCTGTTCCCATGAGCTCCAATCCACTTCTTATCCAAATGGAGTTCATTAATTTTTTCCTGTAAAAGTCCCATACCCATGCTTTATTTTTTTGGAGTTGTTACACAAGTAAAGTGAAAGAAATAAATGAAACGATCAGAGATTATAGGCAATGAACCAAAGAAAATAGAAAATCCACATCAGGGTCAGAAAGATCTAAGTGCTGATCATATCTCTGATAAATATTATTTTGTGTTGTTTATTCTCAGTTCTCTATGACTTTCTAAGATTTTAAATTGCAGAGGGAGAATTTGCACCTGACAATTCCCTATACTAATCAAATCAGAGTTCCAGTTCACATCCATTACCAAACATAAACATATACATTATCATCATCAACAACAGTAAAAATAATCATCAGCTTTGATTTCAAATATCATTTCAAATATTTTCTGTTATTCACATCTTCCCACAAGATTCACACAAATTTACTTTTATTTATAACTAAACAAGTATGTTCACTTTATTTAAAATCTAGCTAATGATAATTTCCCATTGCATTTCCCCTATGGAATATTACTTATCAGATTCCAGTTAGCTGGCTTACTTGAACTCTTTTTGTCTTAGTATAATTTTCTCATTGTAGAGATTGCTCAAAAGAAATGTTCTTTGTACTCATCAATCATAGTACAATTTTTTTCTTAGGAACAAGCTCCAAAATGGATCTAGAAAATGGGTGTTAAATGACATGTAACTTTCCAAAACTCTTAAGAAGATTGATATATTTTTTGTTAATTTTTTTCTTTGTGTTTTGTATGTTTTGATTTGGTAGCAATTTCTGAGGTATTTCTTATGTAAAATATCAATCTGTTGCATCATATTTTTTTATTCTCCAAATCATAAAAGACCTTCAATCACATATGATGAAATAGATAAATCCAGTCATCTAGTAGTCTAACTCAAAAAATACACCATAAATGAAGGACCCAAGTTTTAAACATACTCCATAATTATAACCGAGATATGCTTTCTTACATAGAATAGTAACTGAATCTGTTAAATTAGGTTTTTTCATCTAAAATAAAAAAAAATTTGGATAATTAACAATCTTAGAAAATATCCTAAGAATACTAGTGATGCCAACAGTATCACAAACTACAAATGACTTTAGCCAATTAATTAGAAACAGATATGATGTCTACTAAATGACATCAAACATAAAACTGACAGAATATAATACTACCTATTGACAGTGCCCCTGTGAGACTAAACACTCATAAATATATTTAGTCTTCCTTGTCTAACTATACATAAGTTAAGATTTCAACTTATGATTCAAATGCCAGTCAATTATTACTTCCTCATTATTTTTTACATATCATTGCCTCCCTAATAAAGAGTATTTTGTTATTCCCTTACATTGAATATTTCATTTCAAAATCTACCAGGAACTTAACAATGGCAGATAATAGAAAAATTCCATTGAATTTTTAAATGTACCAATAAAAATACGTATGTAACTCCCCCCCCAAAAAAAGATAAAATACATGTTTAGTAATGTATTTTACTTTGTCAAAAATTGAGTTTGATCCCCCCTTTTTTTTTGTTGATGAAACATTTATTTTACTTATAAACTTTGTAACATTGAGGTTTTGTTAGAACCTACCCCTTCTCTGAAGTAATATATTTTAAGTACAATAAATAATTATATCTTCTATTAAGTTTAAATTTCTATGATTTCAGTAAATTGTGATGATAGTAGAAAAACCCAGTGTTTCAAATATCAAAAGACTTGGAGAGAAGTCCAGTTTTGCCTTTATTATCTATGTAAAACTGTTTTAATTGTCTCTTTTTGTATCAGAAGACCTTTGTTAAGATCCTAGCCCTGCCACTTACAAATTACGTGACTTAGGTCAGGGTAATCTATGTGTTTGAAACTTAATTTTTTCATCTGTAAAATAAGGAGAGCGACTAGATGATATCTCTGAACACTACCAACTTGAAATTTAATCACACATTTTTTTTTGCCCTATTTTTTTCCTAAACTGCCTATTACTTACTTAACTTCTTTGGACCTTACTTTCCTCATCTATAGAATTATGATATTGAAGGAATTTGATTAGATGATTTCTAAAGTCCCTTTGAGTGCTAACATTTTTAAAATTTTTACATGTAGACCTCTCAATGTCAAGGACACATGTTAGGTGTTCTCAAATTTCTATTGAGCTTCTAAGTATAGAAAAAGGATTTAGTTATATCTTAGAAGATGCTATACATATGGATGATTATCCCATGGAATGGGTTATTTATCTCATCTTTCATACATCAAAGATAAGTGATATGTTTGCCATGAGCACTGCCTCTACTAAGGAGATTGAAATGCTTCTATCCCATTAGATGAGGGCCTAGTGGTTCTCAAACTTTTGTTTTCAGTATTTTTATCCTATTAAAAATTATTGAGGATCTCTCCAAAGCATTTTTGTTTATCTCGATTATATTTATTGACATTTACCATATTGGAAATTAAAAACTATTTTTGAATTTGTAGACCCTCTAAAGGGTTTCAGAGATCTCCAGGATTTTCAGGACCATACTTTGAGAACCATTGGTTAGGCTCTTTGAAGACAAAGAATGTATTTTGTCTCTTTTGTATGGCAGTTAGTGGGCACTGAATAAATATTTATTGAACATTTAGCAGAAGAATTTGTCAGTTGCTATGGCCAAAGAAAGTCATCACATGTTTGTTATGGCTTTGTAGATAAACTATTCCAATTTGCCAAGTTGATCATCAACACTTGCAAAGAACTGCCAAAGTCTATGTTCCAGTGACATGGTCTTGGAGTTTATAGAGGTCTTTCTTGTTATGATAAGACATAAGAATGACATTTTAATAGAAAATATCATTCCATATTAAAATAATTTGTACTTTGTTAGTGAAATATTACAATAAAAAGATAACTAATTAATTTCCTTCTTAATATGTATGAATGCTTAGATTATCAAAACTCATGAAACAGAGAAAAAATGAAAGGCAGAGAAATAAGACAGAAAGACAGAGACATATAAAGAGACAGATTCAAAGATATATAATGACAGAGAAATAGATACATAAACATATGTGAGACAGAAAGAGACAGAAAGAGAAATCTAAAGCAGGAGACAGAAACTAATACAAAAGAAGAGAATCCTGGGCCTAGAATCAATAAGTCTTAGCTTTGCTTTCAGATACTTATTGGAAGGTGACCTTAAGAACATCACTTAAACTCTTTTTACTTCACTTTCCATATCTGTAAAATGAGGATAAAACTACTTCACAGTGCTACTTTGAAGAAAATGAAATAGAGTTTGAAAGTGTCTTGCAAACTCTAAAGTAGTTAATAAATAGAATCTTTCATTACATGACTTAAATCATGCTTTCAAAAAAACTTGATTCTGACAAAGCATTTCAGAAACAACAAAAACCATGTAGATGGCATCATTTCTTTTTCTTTTTCTTCTTTGTCCCCTTCCTAATAATATATTGAATTTTTGGTGATATGATATATAGTTACTGATAAAAGCAAAATCTATGGAGATAATTTTTAAATAACTTTTGATCCAAAGACATCAGTTATAATAGAAAGAAATCTGTAGAAAGTATAGTTCACACTGTGGGTTTTAAAAATATCTATTGCAGGAAATGAAATTATATAACAATAATGTTTACTTCTAGAATTTGGGGTAGCATAAAGAATAATTTAGATGTTCACTGGAGATAATTATAAGATTGGAATCTCCCAGATTATTAATTTAATTATTTATTATTTTATGTAAATTAAGTAGAAACATGCAAATTTACATTTATATTTCATAAAAGTTAAAAAACATAAATGTGAAACATTATAAAAATTATCTATTTATTAACCATTAATAAACCAGTAAAGGCCATAAGTCTATGATAGTATTATTATTTTATGGAAATATTTTTTATGAGGAATACTGATAGGATCAAGTTGAAAAGAATGGAAATGGGTTGCCTGGAAAAAACTCAGGGGCGGACATGATAGGTGTTTTCAAGTATTTACAGAGTTGTCACATAAAAAAGGCATTGAACTTGTTTCATTTGGATCCAGAGGGCACAACTAGAAATAATGAATAGAGGTTTCAGAGGAGCAGATTTAAACTCCATGTAACATGGGGAATTATATTCTTTTGAAAGCATGGGTCCCTTTGGTAATCAAGTGATGCCTGTGGGCCCATTCTTAGAATAGTGTTTGTAAAAGCACACACACACAAACACACACACACACACACACACATACACTCACACGCAAAACCATAAGAATAGAAAGGGAAAATCTTAGAAATATGATTACCTATTTTTTAAGTTTATGGATCCCAGGTAAAGAAAATATGATATTTGTGGGATAGATAGCCTCATAATTTTTTTTTTTTTGTTATTTGTCATCAATTAGGGGTTAGGCAACTCTTTTATGAGAACTAAAGGTAGTTTTCTGTTCATTTAAGGGTTGAACTAAAGAGTTCCTTCTAAATGTAAAATTTTGTGATCGTCTCTCAAAATCTAAATTTGAAATCTAATATATAGATCTTGTCTTCATTACATGCATCCTTTTATAGCCAATATTTTCAGAACATCTTTATGCAGTGAAGATATAACCTATGTCAAAAATTAAAGTCCCCAAAAATCAAAATGTGGAAAAATTATCATTGTTGAAGATGTCATCTTGCAACTTGGAATTATCTCTGGTAAAACTACACAGTGATACATCTCCCTCCAAGACTTGCCATCCAGGAGATAGCTTTGATGATCAATGGGGTTCTTAACACATGCATGTTAAGTAATTATATTTCAAAGTAACTGAACAATAACCTTCACTGAACACTTTATGTTGCCATATACTTCCACTGACCCAAAGCCTAGGGTGATCATTATCATTTGGTATCTCAGTAGTGGTGCACTGAGGCTCAAATGAGAAAGTGGAAATTCAACACTTTGTTAAGTCAGTGGATATTAAGCACTTTTGAAAAGCTTAAATCACCAGATAAATACCTAGTATTCTATAAATATTAACCTGCAGTCAGCAGGTCTTTATTCTCTGAAATTTTTACTTTGCTCTTTTTGAGGTCAAGCAATGTTTTTGTGAAGCAAATTGAATTTTAAATTGAATTTGAAATTGAAATTTGAATTGGAAAATGGACTGGAGTGGGGAGATAAAATGAAGGAATATGAACCTTTTGTTCTAATCTACATAACTGGCTCTTTAGTAAGCTTAGAGAATAAAATAAAGAATAAACCATTGATTCATAGTAATCATTGATTAATAGTAATAGCTCATTTCTAAAATGTAAATGATAGCCCTTAAAATTTAGTAACTACAACCCAGCTAGGATTGACTCCATCCTGGGCTTCAATCATTACTACAGCATTGTGTTCCTCCCTTTTGCTCTAAAAGACTATTTATTAGTGGCTGTGAAAAATTTTGAAATTTATATTAACTGGGAATCCACTAGGTATATGTTATAGTTGATAAAGCAGGCATGTCAGAACTTTATGGGAGGGAATATGAACATATAAATTTACATATATATATATGTTTATACATATGCACATATTTGTAGTTGCCTATATGTATGCACATGAACATAT
The DNA here is from genome assembly GCF_016432865.1 of Antechinus flavipes. Taxonomy (NCBI): domain Eukaryota; kingdom Metazoa; phylum Chordata; class Mammalia; order Dasyuromorphia; family Dasyuridae; genus Antechinus; species Antechinus flavipes. The sequence goes on along the minus strand of NC_067398.1, from coordinate 89,131,516 downwards.
ATAAATATTTGTATTTGTAAACATAAATGTTCACATGTTCATATATACATTATAGACATACATATATGATTTAAGCATGCATGCATACATATGTTTACTCTTTAATTATTTTTTTTATTTTCAGCTCAACATTGCTAATATATTATTTTGAATATATTTTATTCCAGTATAATATTTATATATTACAAAAATTTCAGTGATAGCTGTGAGGTTAAATTATCATCTTTGCACTAGGAAAATTAGTTACCTTTTCTGACATTCGTACTTAGTGCATTTGCGGCTAATTAGTTGTGGTATGAATTTTATTGTTAGCTCTATCTTGGATTATTTTTCTCCTGTGTTTGTCTATCACAGTGAAATAATCTTTATGGAATCTGTCTTAGTAGATACATGTAGGCATTTCCCCCCTCAGTTTTATCTTTTTAAAAATTTATAATTTGCAAAATTTTAGCCAAATTTATTTTAAGGGGGAAAAAAGTACTTCTTAGATGGATTCCATCCTAAGACATGACTTCATCATACTTACATTTTAAGTAAAGATATGTACTTGAGGAATCCAAGATTTATCTTCTTCTTAGGCATGATCTTCCTTACCAGCTGTTCATTTTCCACATTTGATTTTTTCTTATAAAATTCTTAGCATGAATTGATAATAGTAATGAAAACACAAATATTTACCAACTATGCAGTAGTGATGAATCTTTATGAATTTATATAGTTTTTGAATGACAGAGATTTATTTTTACCCTAATTTTATGTAAAAAGCTTTTTCACTTTATTAGGATCTTTTGAAACATGGTCTTTATTGATATAAATTATGAACATCATCAACGCTTCATCATGAAGAGGCAAGGAGAACATCACTGGAGGACAGAAAACTAAAAATTCTCAAACAGTGAGGCATATTTTTTTACCTAAATTCCATTACTATATACCAAACTGATTATTGTAAATTTTATTTTTAGTTTTTTAACAAGTCACTGGAAGAACATAGCAGAACAGCTTAGAAACATGCCCAATAGCATTGCTCTCATAAGAAGATTGGTTTTTCTTAGGCAAGATAAAATATGTCTGAAGATGGTTGTCTCAGTCAGAGATGAAAGCTTTTAATGGAGAAAGTAATAGTTGTATCATTCATATAAAAATTATGAGCAGAGCAAATGGATTGGATAAACAGGAGATCAGTGTAACAGGGTAATGCATAGTGATTTTCAGTTTAACAGTAATATTCCAATGAGGCAGCATGGAGTCTGAGAAAAGCTAGCTAGAAGGATGTTCTGCATGTAATTTCTTAAATTGTACAGTGCTATATTTGTACCAAATATACAATCAATACAATATAATACAATACAATAAAGGGGGATCTTCAGTGTTTCATTAGCACTGTGTTATCTGATTACTATAAAATTGTATTGATATACTGAGGGTCTTTCCTACTTTGACATTGAAATTGTAAGGTCTGAGGTTACAAATTATAATCTTTTTGTTTATTCTGTTTATTTCTGACAATTTTGTCTTCAAAAGTGGATTTCAGAACATACCTTTCATATGTCAAACTGTAGGGTATAGTGTGTGTGTGTATGTGTGTGTGTGTGTGAGAGAGAGAGAGAGAGAGAGAGTGAGAGATAGAGAGAGAGAGAGAGAGAGAGAGAGAAAGAGAGAGAGAGAGAGAGGAGAGAGAGAGAGAGAGAGAGAGAGAGAGAGAGAGAGAGAAAGAGAGAGAGATAGGAATAATTTTTTTTTTCAATATGGCTTTAGCTTCCAAAATGAACACAGTTCTTTTTTTATTATTAACCGCTTTTTTATTTTTATTTTTTATTAATCCTTTTACTTTCAAAATATATGCATGGCTAATTTTTCAACATTGATCCTTACATAGCCTTGTGTTCCAAAATTTCCCCTCCTTCCCCTTGCCCTCTCCCCTAAAAGGCAAGTCATTGAATAAATGGTATATATAATAAAATATATGTTAAATCCAATATATATATATATATGTGTGTGTGTGTGTGTGTGTGTGTGTGTGTGTGTGTGTGTGTGTATTATATATATAAGCATATTTGTACAATTGTCTTGTTGTACAAGATCAAATCAAAGAGGAAAAATAAATAAATAAAGACAAAATGCAAATGAACAACAACAAAAAGAATGAGAATGTCATGTTATAAGCCACATTCAGTTTCCACAGTCTTCTCTCTGGTTGTAGATAGTTCTCTTCATCACAAAATCACTGAAACTGGACTCAATCATCTCATTGTTGGAAAGAGTCACATTGATAAGAATTGATCATCATACAATCTTATTGTTGCCATGTACAATGATCTCTTGGTTCTATTCATTTCACTTAGCATCAATTCATGTAAATCTCTGCAGGCCTCTCTAAAATGATCCTGCTGATCATTACTTATAGAAAAATAATATTCTCTAACATTAATATACCATAACTTATTCAACCATTAGCCAACCGAGGGGCATCCATTCAGTTTCCAGTTCCTAGCCACTACAAACAGGGCTGCCACAAACATTTTGGCACATACAGGTCCCTTTCCTTTCTTTAGTATCTCTTTGGGGTATAAGCCCAGTAGAAACACTGCTGGGTCAAAGGGTATGCACAGTATGATAACTTTTTGGGCATAATTCCAAATTGCTCTCCCGAATGGCTGGATGTATTCACAATTCCCATCAACCATGTATCAGTATCCCAGTTTTCCCACATCCCCTCCAGCATTCATCATTATCCTTTCCTGCCATCTGAAAGGTGTGTAGTGGTATCTCAGAGTTGCCTTAGTTTGCATTTCTCTGATAGATAGTTGTTGGAATCCTTACTAATTTGAAAGTCCAGATCTTTTATTATTTCCAATATAGCCCGGTTAGCTTAGAGGCCTATCTCTCTGCTTGGTTCCAAGAGCTCTCTCCGAATGTCTTTAAATCCAAAGGTCTGGTCCTTCAGCCTCTGCCTCTGCTTTCTTCAGCCTCCAGCCAGCTCCAGTCTTCATGTCATTCCAGTGAAATCTCGACTTGTAGCGTCTTCCTCTCTCCCAAGAACACTTCTGCCACCAGCCAGCCAAGTGGAAAATATTCTGCCTTGCCTCAGAGAGAGGGCTTCTGGCGTAACTCTACTGAAATCCCGACTTGTAGCTTCTTCTTCTCTGAAGAACTCTCCGACTGGCTCATTGGCCTATTTATGCTCCTTCCAGAGAGAGGGATTATGGGTAGTTCTACTTAGTACCTTGTTTCAGGTTCTGCCCAAAACATCTTCTTGTAAGATTAGATCAACTCTAATTACTTAGCAGTTAGTAAGGATTCCAACAGATAGTGACTTAGAGCATCTTTTCATATGACTAATCTAATAAATATAGAGAAAAAAAAACATGATTTTATCCTTTCAATTTTATCCACACTATTTGGAAATGGTTGATGGCACTGAAAGACCCAAATCATATTTCCTATGAATCCTAAATCAATTGTATTATCTTCACAATCTTTACGAAATCAGAAATATTCATATGCATGGGATATACATGCCTTGATATAACTTAATTGGTCTTTCCCGTCTCTGTAGACATATATCCAAAGAGTCTTTACTCTTCTGTCAGTTTTACTCTCTGTATTAAACAGCTTCATACCAAAATAGTTTTCACAGGAAAGAAAGTATAGGTGTGGATTATGACCAAAAAGTATGACCTATAAAATAAAAGATCTTAGCATCCATAAAATAAGAATAAATTATGGTTAATTAAGTTACTTGTTCCACAGACATTTTAATTATTTCGTCAACAATCAAAGAAAAGATAGGGCATATGTTATAGTTGATAAAGCAACATTTAAAATCATCTACAATATGCTTCCCAACTACTTTTTTCCGTATTATTTCACAATACCTTTTTCATGCACTCTAAATTCCAGTGAAACAGAATTCCTGAGAAGGAATAAATTGAGAGAGAGTGGGGATAATAAATGTCTTGGTTTGCTCTCCTCCCTCAATGTCTAGAGGAGGAAGTAAGTGCTTCATAATATATAAAGAATTGTGGACTCCTCATATTTTGATCATTCTTACAGTTAGTTTCTATAGTACAATAGTGGATAGTTTCATCATTTGAACTAGGAGGCAAGATCAAATCAAAGAGGAAAAATAAATAAATAAAGACAAAATGCAAATGAACAACAACAAAAAGAATGAGAATGTCATGTTATAAGCCACATTCAGTTTCCACAGTCTTCTCTCTGGTTGTAGATAGTTCTCTTCATCACAAAATCACTGAAACTGGACTCAATCATCTCATTGTTGGAAAGAGTCACATTGATAAGAATTGATCATCATACAATCTTATTGTTGCCATGTACAATGATCTCTTGGTTCTATTCATTTCACTTAGCATCAATTCATGTAAATCTCTGCAGGCCTCTCTAAAATGATCCTGCTGATCATTACTTATAGAAAAATAATATTCTCTAACATTAATATACCATAACTTATTCAACCATTAGCCAACCGAGGGGCATCCATTCAGTTTCCAGTTCCTAGCCACTACAAACAGGGCTGCCACAAACATTTTGGCACATACAGGTCCCTTTCCTTTCTTTAGTATCTCTTTGGGGTATAAGCCCAGTAGAAACACTGCTGGGTCAAAGGGTATGCACAGTATAACTTTTTGGGCATAATTCCAAATTGCTCTCCCGAATGGCTGGATGTATTCACAATTCCCATCAACCATGTATCAGTGTCCAGTTTTCCCACATCCCCTCCAGCATTCATCATTATCCTTTCCTGCCATCTGAAAGGTGTGTAGTGGTATCTCAGAGTTGCCTTAGTTTGCATTTCTCTGATAGATAGTTGTTGGAATCCTTACTAATTTGAAAGTCCAGATCTTTTATTATTTCCAATATAGCCGGTTAGCTTAGAGGCCTATCTCTCTGCTTGGTTCCAAGAGCTCTCTCCGAATGTCTTTAAATCCAAAGGTCTGGTCCTTCAGCCTCTGCCTCTGCTTTCTTCAGCCTCCAGCCAGCTCCAGTCTTCATGTCATTCCAGTGAAATCTCGACTTGTAGCGTCTTCCTCTCTCCCAAGAACACTTCTGCCACCAGCCAGCCAAGTGGAAAATATTCTGCCTTGCCTCAGAGAGAGGGCTTCTGGCGTAACTCTACTGAAATCCCGACTTGTAGCTTCTTCTTCTCTGAAGAACTCTCCGACTGGCTCATTGGCCTATTTATGCTCCTTCCAGAGAGAGGGATTATGGGTAGTTCTACTTAGTACCTTGTTTCAGGTTCTGCCCAAAACATCTTCTTGTAAGATTAGATCAACTCTAATTACTTAGCAGTTAGTAAGGATTCCAACAGATAGTGACTTAGAGCATCTTTTCATATGACTAATCTAATAAATATAGAGAAAAAAAAACATGATTTTATCCTTTCAATTTTATCCACACTATTTGGAAATGGTTGATGGCACTGAAAGACCCAAATCATATTTCCTATGAATCCTAAATCAATTGTATTATCTTCACAATCTTTACGAAACCAGAAATATTCATATGCATGGGATATACATGCCTTGATATAACTTAATTGGTCTTTCCCGTCTCTGTAGACATATATCCAAAGAGTCTTTACTCTTCTGTCAGTTTTACTCTCTGTATTAAACAGCTTCATACCAAAATAGTTTTCACAGGAAAGAAAGTATAGGTGTGGATTATGACCAAAAAGTATGACCTATAAAATAAAAGATCTTAGCATCCATAAAATAAGAATAAATTATGATTAATTAAGTTACCTGTTCCACAGACATTTTAATTATTTCATCAACAATCAAAGAAAAGATATGTTATATGTTATAGTTGATAAAGCAACATTTAAAATCATCTACAATATGCTTCCCAACTACTTTTTTCCGTATTATTTCACAATACCTTTTTCATGCACTCTAAATTCCAGTGAAACAGAATTCCTGAGAAGGAATAAATTGAGAGAGAGTGGGGAGAATAAATGTCTTGGTTTGCTCTCCTCCCTCAATGTCTAGAGGAGGAAGTAAGTGCTTCATAATATATAAAGAATTGTGGACTCCTCATATTTTGATCATTCTTACAGTTAGTTTCTATAGTACAATAGTGGATAGTTTCATCATTTGAACTAGGAGGCAAGAACATATGAGATGTAAGGAAAAAAGTAGATTCAAGACTCTACAAAGAGAGCAGTGGAAAAATCACATATTTAAGGAACACAATTCTCAGGGCTGCATACTTTCAGAAGTTGTGACTTAACCCTTCACCACAAGTCACCTCTAAGTTTGAACCCATTTCTCCCCGACTCTATATTTATGTATAAGAAATTGAGTCAAAGAATTTTAGAGGAAATGTTTGTACCAACTGTGCCCATTCTGCTATTTTAATAAGTACCCTTTCTAAGACCTAATACAATCTCACTGAATAATTGATAATCAGTCATAACAATAACAAGAAATATATCTTCTGGGATTCCTGAGCAACAGTATTAAAATAACCACCCCAATATTTCTGCTACCCTGAAAGGAATTTAGCAGTCATCCTCCCAAATTCAGATCACTAATCAATATGGAGGCTGGGGTAGCATTCCCAGAATACATGCTACATTCCTACTAAGAACAACTATTACTACATACACACACACATATATACATACATGTATGTATATACACATATACAGAAATATATATATATATATATATATATATATATATATACATGTGTACACATACACACCTAGATATCATTTGCACACACACATGTATATTTTGTGTACTACTATGCATGCAACACTTTAAGGTTAACAAAACTTCATCCATATATTTGTATTTATTTGTATATACTAATTTATATTATACTTACATCTGCCTGTAATATACACATTTATATACACGCACATACGTGCATGTATGCATCTGTATCATCTTATTCATAGTCACAACATTGCAAATTAGGCACTTTAGATATAATGGGACAGTGGAAAGAATGCTCTGTCTGAAGCCAGGAAGAGTCATCAGTCACTACTTAGTCTATTTCCAAAGATAATTAGGAACAAGAAAAGAACCTATATGTCCTAAAATATTTATAGTAGCTCTCTTTGTGGTGGCAAAGAATTGGAAATTTCAGGGATGACCACTGATTGAAGAATGGCTGAACAAGTTGCAGTATGATTGTGCTGAAATGCTGTGCTATAAGAAAAGATGAGTTCAATGATCTTGAAGAACATGTAAAGACTTGCATGAAATAATGAAAAGCAAAATGAGAATAATAAAGAGGATTTTGTATATAGTAATAACAACATTATTTTAAATAATAATTTTGAATGACAACTAATTTTGACTATTGAAATATCTAAATTAACTATAAAGGACTTATGAAGGAAAATATTAGCTGCATCCAGAGAAATAATTGATAAATAGAAATCTGCATAGAATAATTTTACTTATATATACCTATTTGTGTTTAATGGTAGCTATCTATAGGGCAGATGAGGAGAGAAGCAAAGAAAGGAAACAAAGGGGGAAAATGTACATGACAATTTACTATATATAAAAGGAATAGCAAATTTTGCAAAGTATATTTGTAGTTTCACGTATAATCATCTTTATAAAAATGTTATATTATAGAATCTTATTTTATTCCACAAATGAAAAATAACATAAGTTTTAAAATTCTTGCTTTCAACACTAGCTGTGTAACATTGGGCAAGTCCCTTAATCCTGTATGTCTCAGTGCTTCATCTGTAAAATGACCTGGAGAAGGAAATTGCTAACTACTGTATTATCTCTGCTAAGAAAACTCCAAATAAGGTCAAAAAAAGTTAGACACAAAAGATAATATCATCATCATCATTATTCATATGTTATAGATGAGGATATTAAGACTTGAGAAGTTAAAATTGCTCATGTACAGATAATGAAGATGACATTTGAACTAAAACCTTCATGACAACAAATATAGTACTCCATCTATTCCAACATGCTACTCCCCTACATAAGCATAAAAACACCTCAAGGACAGGGACATGTTAATTTTTAATTTTTTTTTTATTTCTATGCCCTTCCATAATTCCTGCCATGAAATAGATACTTAATAAATGCAATTTGGAAATTAAACATATAGCTATTCAGGAATTGATCTTAATGGGGAAAAATAAATTTGAGTATCTGTAACAGAAATAAATGCATAGACTTCCCCTGCTTAGCAAACAATTTGTTAAAGGGTTTCAGATGTTTTATGTAATGTGAAGATATTTCCTTTGCCCCCTTCAAAATTTAAAAAAAGAGAGAAATAATCTGATTTATAATTTGTAGGTTTCAAAAAGAGGGTGGGTATTAAATTTGAATTTCTTCTCCATTTAAGTTAAATGTCAGAAATTTTAGACGCTTATTCTCTATTAAATGAAGAAATCAAAATATGTGATGAAATAGTGAATGTTGAAAAAAACAAACAAAATCAAAACAGAAATTGAAAATAAAATTAATTGTTCCTATGACAGCACACAATTTTGAAACACTTAGTTCAACAACAGACTTCTTACATAAAATTAAGAGTTATAGAACACTCATCACATTATTTTATAGGCATTGAGTTCATTTGGACTATTATTGTACTAAACTTAATACCAATGTACATGTATGTATAAACAAGTTGGCATCATTTTTCAAAGCAAATGTGCTACAGACCTGATTGAGTATACAGAGTGGATTAATTGTCTTAATAGCTCAGCCTTTAAGCAATTAAAGTTTAAAGTATCTTTTGGGACATTTTATATGTGATAAGTGATAAAACTTATAATTTTCCTACACATGATTTTTCATTCTAAACTTCTAGTAAGTAAAATACATAGAGAGAAAGACTTGTAGTCAGGAAAACCTGAGTTTGAATACTGCTTTAGACACTAAATAGCTGTGTCACCCTGGTTAAGTCATTACACCTGGCAATGTCAGTTTCTTCATCAATAATAGCGCCTGCCTCAAAATTTTGTTATGAATATCTAATGAACTAACATAATACAACAAATTTAGCAAAATCTTAAAACACTATGTAAATTTTTGCTATTGTTGCTATTATAAAATCATAATATAATTACGTATTTCCTTTATTTATATTATTATTTATGTGAATTTCCAACTGTTCAATATTAATAACTTCCTGTTTTTCCAAATTATAATGAAAAATGGCATAATGGGTGTAAATTGGCTGCAGCATCTTACCAACAATGTCTTCTAAGAAATAATGTAAAGGCATTAGCTAGGAAATTTATGACTGGAAAAGGAGATGATTAAAGAATAAAGTTAGACTAAATAATCTGAATACTTCATATATTATGGGAAGCCACATTTTTCTTTGATTTTGTTTTCTTATAACCGAGGAAGTTTCTAACACATTGAAAAAAACATTTGTGGACAAGATTCTGATCCAGAGAGCTGTGAACTTGCTTTTAAAAATATTTTGATGATTATGTTTTAATATTATTATTTTCCTTTTTAATACTCTTTTATTTTATACTTTTAAAAATATAATTCCTAGACTTGGCAGACTGCCAAATGAATATAAGATAGAGAAATGAAAAGTTAAGAACCCCTTTTCTTTTAAATATTTAAAGTAATATGAAAGCAAAACCATTTATATGAAAAGGTAATGGATGAATTGTTACCTTCACTGTTGAAAGCCCACACTGATGAAATCATGAATTTATTGGAGTAGAAGCATCACTGTCATTTCCTTTCATTACTCATAAAATGATACAAGGAAAACTAAAGTCAATAATTATAACAAGGCTATATGTTTTCTTTCTTATTCTTTTCTCTATACAATAATTAAGCAAACTTAATTTTCCAGTTCAGTTGTATGATAAAGTCTTGGCTTTGACAGTTGAAGAATGCTTGACAACAAAGTAATGTTACTTTTATTAATAAAATGTCACAAAACATTAGCGTTTAGAATTGGAATTAGAATTAGAATTGTAACTGAGGAAAAAAATTCATTTTTTTAACTTCAAATAATAGTTTTTCCTTTCATTAAGAACACATAGTTAGAAAAGCTTCCTAAATTTCACTCAATTTAGAAAATTGAAATATTTCATAAAATAAGTGTGAGGATGGCAAATATTTTCTAGAAAATGTGTAGTTCCTCTCATATTAATTATAAACTAAAATAGTTGTGTCCCTAGGAATATCAATAAGTAAGAAAAAAATTAAAATCAAAAAGATTCATCTTATATTTAAAAGTTAAGTATTACATTCTGTCATCAAAATGTCATAAGTAATTAAAAATAAATATTGGTACACAGATGCAAACACTTGGCAATATTTCATATTTGGGAACTAAAGTAATTCCAATTGGATTGGAAACATCTCAGTGAAGATTCTTATCCTCTTACCAAAACCAGTGTGATTTTTAGACTAAAGATAATTCTTGGTATTTGTTCTGAAGGAATTTTTAAATACATAATATATAAAGCACTATTTTTCAAACTGTGTCCCTGCACAAGCCAAATCTCTTATGATATTGGAAAATACATAGCAAAAGAAGATGCTGATCTCTACCATGGCCGATATTAGATTCTGAGGGTATGGAAAAAATAGTTTAAAAAATGAAATAAAAAGCCCCTTCTAAACACTTAGGTTTGCTCATTTTGGAAGTAATAGCACATACTCAAAAAACTACGAAGACTAGAGATCTGGGCTCCTTGCCAAGGTTTCATTTTGTACAGAGTTAAAAAAATTCCCAGAGGAACCCCTTCTGGGTTGTGAATTCTGCTTTTATGTATTGCTCCCTTTCCTTCATTGTGAACCCCAAATCACCCTCCTAATTTTCTAATTTTTTCTCCTCAGTAAACAACACCTCTCTAATTATTCATAGCTATTTACTGTTGGAGAATTGCATGTGTGCTTTAATTATTTGCAGCTGCCTCACAATAATGATAGGAATAGTACTTTTGTAACAATAATAACTGACATTCATGTAGCACTTTAAAACTACAGAGAACTTTTTAGGGATTCTATAATAGATCTCTATGGTATGGAACATTGGCCAAATTGCTAAGAGGAAATTGAATAGGTCAAGTTAAAGAAATTACTATTCTAATATAGAATTGATTCATTGGAAAACAATGACTGGTAAAAAAAGTTTGTGTGATCTTAACCTATCTTAAAAAGTGTACAGTTGCCATAAAAAGGGAAGGAGGTTTAGTAAATTCAGAAATGACAATTTACATATATGTGAAGAGAGTGAGGATTAGCAAAAGACAACAAGATATACATTGGTGACATAAAGGATAGTAATGACTTTGATAGAGGGACCTCTAGTCCCAATTGCTATTGATATGGAACTCTTGACATTGGTACATATTAACGTTTTCAGTCATTGTGAGTGGCAGGATAGAATTGGTTAGAGTGGGAGAAAAGAGAGATCTAGTCTGTTCAATCTTTTACAGTTTTAGCTTCCAGCATCAAGAGAAAAGATCAGCAGTGTCCCAATCTTACTTCAGAGTCATAATAAAGAACCTGAGAAGCTGACATATAGAACTCTGATCATGCCCTTATTCTGTTTGCTATACTAGAGACTTTAAAACATTTTCCCCATTGGTAAAATCTTTTTCTTGGTTGAACTATTTCATTCCCAATGGGGGAGCTCACTCATTCTGTATTATTTAGTATATATTCTCATATATATTTTATTTGATTTCTGTTTGGCTTGCTAGCCATCTTTTTATTTTTATTTAAAAGTATTTTTTTACAATTACATATAAAGCCAATTCAAGATTCACTTATATCTTTTCCCCCCAAGATGGCAAGTAATTTGATATGTTATACATATGTAGTCGTGTAAAACATATTTCCACATAAGTTATGTTTTGAAAGAACAAAGAGAAAAGGGGAAAAAGCACTATTTTAAAGTAAAAAAAAAGTATATTCAACCTGCATTCAGACTCTAGCATGTGGATAACATTTTACATCATTTTTTTTGGAATTGTCTGGGATCATTTTATTGCTGAATAGAATTAAGTCAATCATAGTTATCATCACATAATGTTAGTTACTGGGTCCAGTGTTCTTTTGATTTCTGGTCCTTTTTGCTTCATTTGGCATTAGTTCATGAGTTTTTCTGAAATATCCCTGCTCATCATTTCTTATAGAACAACAGCATTCCATTACACTCATATACACATATCTCCAACATTTGTCATTTTTAAAAGATTTCTATCAAGTAAGATTTTTCTATAGGTATAATGTAGTACTTCAGAATTGCTTTAATTTGCATTTGTCTAATCAATAGTGATTTAAAACATCTTTTCATTTTTATGGATAACTTCTATGCATTCATCTGAAAGCATCCTTTAACCATTTATCAAAATAGGAAGGATTTTTATTTTATAAATTTGATGCTCCTCTTTGTAAAATTGAGAAATGAGCCTTTTATCAAAAGTAATTGTAAAAATTGTTTCTGAGCTTTCTCTTTTTTCTTCTAATCTTGGTGGCATTGGTTTTTCATTTGTGCCCATACTTTTTCCAGTTTAATAAAATCATAATTATCCATTTTGTATTTTGTCTTTGGTCACAGATTTACGCCTTTACCAAAGATCTGAGAAACAATTTTTGCTCCTCTAATTTTCTTATATATCTTATTTTCTTATGATATCACCCTTTATGTCTAAATCATGCATCTATTTATCTGCTTCTTTAAATAGAATTTGTATAGGAAAAGTAACTTTAAACTTTAAGCTCCAAGTCTTAATTACTATTTTTAATGGGAAAAAGATAGGCACAAACTTTATATAAAAAGCTTGACTTCCTTCTATTAATGCAAATACAAAGTAGCAAAGAATCCAAAGACTCCATCTTCTGCAATAAGAACTCACATTTGACAAAAATTGCTGGGAAATTTAGAAAATAATGTAACAGAAACTAGGCATACACCAATATCCCACAGTTAAGTTCAAAATGGATGCATGATTTAGATATAAAGGGTGATATCATAAGAAAATAAGATAGAAATTTGGCCGTGTATTTCTGCCCTCTAAGGAGAAGAGTGACCAGTCTTTGATTTTAAACTCCAGCACCCCACTTCCTTGTAGGAATCAAAATCTTCTTTTAGGGATGTGCACAGAGCAAATTCTGCATACCTCTATCATCTTAATGTGAACTACATCAAGACAACCACATTGCACAGAAATATTTGGAAGAGATATACATTAAAATTATTTTTGGACATGCTGAGTATGAGATGTCTATAGGTTTTGAAACATACCAGAGGAAATTAGTGTTTTATAGCACAAGTTTAGGATTAGGGGTGGATTCATAGATCTTAGAGTTATCTAATTGTCAGGAGACTGATAAAGTTACCTTTATTAACTGACATGAGTCAGTTTATGAGTTAAGAAAAATAAAAAGAAGTATTAAGAAGGACAGAAACACAGAGATCGAGACAAAGGAAGTAAAAGGGAGAAAATACTTGGGTGACTCACATTTTGGAGGAGGGACATGGATGATGATCCGACAATTGAGATGGAGAAAGTTGTTAGACAAATAGCAACAGAAACAAGAAGGTACAATTCCCTAAAATTCATAGAGGAATGCTAGTGCTGGAGGAGAGGACAGTTAACAATATCAATTGATTCATTAAGGCCCAAAGGATAAGAACTGAGATAAAGGCATCATATTCACCTTTAATCTTTAAAAGAACATTAATAATTTTGTATTGAGTACTTCCAATTAAGTCGTGAACTTGATACTGGATTGTTAAAGAGAAGACAGTGAGAGGAGAGCTCATGAAAAGTATATGTGTCTTTGGAGGAGTTTGGCTAAAAAAAAAAAGAGAGATATAAGATGATAGTTTAAAGACATGAAATCTTCTACAGAAATCATTTAAAGAATGGAGGAGAACTACAGATGTTTGAAGGAAATAGGAAAGGATTCAGCAGAAATTCTTAGGGAGAAATTATATCCAAAAAGAGAGAGCATACGATTGGATGAAAATGTTCTCAAGAATAGTGGACAGTTTGAAGATACTTGAAGAGATATTTACCTTGGGAAGGAACGGATCCATTTCTTCATCACAGAAATGCAAAAAGATGAGAGACTAAGGGAAGAATCAAAAAGGATATGATATTCAGAAAAGAGATTTTAAAAGAGCACTGGATTCATAGAGAGAAGTTGTCAGTAAAAATCTTAACTCTGACACTTGTCAGGCCAGTTACTGAATAGCTCCAGCCCTCAGTTTGTTTGTTTATTTGTTTGTTTCTATGCCTAAAAAAGGATTTCAACTGGATGGCCTTAAATATTCATCCCAGATCTCAATGATAGAGTACTGAGACTAAAACAAGAACGATCATTTCAAATTCATCCACTTTTACTTACTCACCTTTAATCATGTACAAATAACTTAATCCCTCTAAGGCATCCATCTGTAAAACACCTATCTCATTATAATCACAATGTAACAATTACCTCATAGACACTGTATTATTATATACATTCTATACATATAATATAATACACATTGCAAATTCAAAGTGTTAATATCAATATTATTTTTGGAGGATTAATGTTCTTATTCTTCTTATATTTGATGGAGTTCAGATGGAAATAGTAATAGAGCAAGGGACTCTAATCCTACACTAATCCTTCTCTTTTGTTTAATATTTTGTAGTATATTGCATAAGGAGAGGGAATGATTACTTTTTGATATTGAATAAGTGTATTATTATATTAACATATTGGCTCATCTTCCAGAATGTCATGCAATAGAAGCACTTTTGAAATAATTTTAATAACAAGGATAGTGGAGATAATATGCATTTTATGCTGTTACCACATAGTTCACATTTATTTTGTGAACTCGTATTTTGAGATTTTCATATTGTATAGAAGTTATGAATAAATGGGTGAGATGTTTGAAACCAAGATATCTCTCAATTTCTTGAGACATATCTCTAAAAATGGGATGCTTAAATATTAATGTATCAATTTCTATCTGGGCAATTATGGACAACAGTTTTTCCATGATGGTGCTGTAATTTCAGTACAGTTATTATTGCTGCTCTTGTGCTTATTATCCAATGATCCATTTTCATTATTGGAAAAAACAGGGCAATGCATATTGTCTAATGATTGTAGGTCCAGATTGTCAATGTTAACTTGAGATTAATGTAAAAAGCTTATACCAAAAGTCTAGTTTATGTATTCTTATTCATCATAGGTAAGGATAGATAAAAGAAAGTTCTTAATTTTTGAGAAAAATATAATTTTAAAACTTATAATTCCTTATCTCTGCATTTCATTTCTTATCAAATTTGCACATCTGCCATAAATGTACTTGATAAAATTTGAGAAACTGTCTGAAAAAAAGCTAAAAGCATATCCAGAAGCCAGAGGCAAAAGGTAAAAGGTAATCAATTAGTAGCATTTGTTTTAAAAATTCATAAGCAAGATGATTAGACTACCTTTACCCCCTAGTCAGGGAAATAGTCATGATGACAAATTTAATTACACTTCAGGGTACAGAGTTTCTGAGAATAGATCATCTGTAATAGGCTTTCACACTATACTATAATGAAACTTGGCACTTGCCCTAAATTGATCTTCACCTCTCCCTGGATAAAACATAGTCTGCCTATGGGCCATTGGACAAGTATGCAAATATCTTGAAAGATCATCTGAGTGTGAACTGAAATTTGGTAAAGTTCTTCATAGCAACTAAAATAGTTTAATTCAAGTTAGATTATTTAGCCTTAATATATCTCAGCAAGACCATGTCAGGACACAGGAAGGTTATTGGAAAGGTTTATCAGGTAAATCCCTGGGTTAAAAGGACTAGTCATTTCCACTAAATAGGTTCTGTTTTCTAGACATGTCTACAAACCTCTTCTTGCTTCTTCCTTTCTAATTCTAAAGTGTTATAAAGTCTTTGCAATCTACATAATATCCTTTGACCCTGAAAGTATGCTGACTTTAATAACTTTGTGTGGAAGCGAAGAGGATATTAGCTTCTTGCTAGCTGTTTTCAATAAGTTTGGAACAATGCAAAGATTGGGGGCAGGCTCCTCTGAGTGTCACCTGCCCCACCTTCACTTTCTTCTATTTCTGGTACCCATTCCACTTAACTTATTAACAACAGAAATATGCAGTTTCATGAAATAAGCAAGAAACTGGAGAACAGGAAAAAAATAAGATAAGCAAGTCTCAGGTTTAGTATTTTAGTTGGCAATCAAAGGTTAGAGTTCCAGAAATCAAGGGTGTTTTATCAAAATTTTATATCGTATCACTATTCCTATGTATTACAAAAGGATTAGACCCATGACCTTTGAGGGCACGATTTGAAGGTTCACAGTAAATCTATATCTGAGTGTGACTTAAAATAATGCACTCAGAGAACAAAAAAAAATATTTAAACCTACCTAGGGGTTTGGAATCCCAGCTCTAACTTCCAAAAGGTCACTCTCCTTCCTGTGTGACAGCCAGAGCTGTGTGATCCTATAGGTGAACTGAGCTAATTCTTGTTTAGGTATTTTCAGTTCTGTACAATTCTATATCCACCTTTGGGATTTTCTTGGCTAGAATACTAGACTGGTTTTCTACTTTCTTTTCCAGATTATTTTACATATGAGGAAACTTGAAATAAATAGATTTGTGACTTAACCAGCATCATAGAGCAATGAATTATGTGAGGGCAGATTTGAATTTAGGTCTTCTGGGTCCAAGCCCAGCTGTTACGCAAGGAATATGTATTCGAAAAATAAGATTGCATCAATCAAGTACATTACAAAAGCGGAATAAAAACGAAACACTAGATAAAAATACTAGTCATAGAAAACTGAAGCAACATGAGTAGATGACTCTACTGCCCACTACAAGTATCTTATAATTTTTAGTATTCTAATCATCAGAGCAAATGACCAAAATTTACAAAAGCAAGCAAAACAAAACAAAAAAACTGGTATGTGTTTTTTTTTTAATTTTTAATTTTATTATTATAGCTTTTTATTTATAAAACATATGCATGGGCAATTTTTCAACACTGACCCTTGCAAAATCTTATGTTCCAAGTTTTCCCCTCCTTTCCCCTTCAATTCACTTCCCTGGATGGCAGGTAGTCCAATACATATTAAATATGTTAGAGTATATGTTCAATCCAATATATGTAAACAGTTATCTTTCTGCATAAGAAAAATCAGATCTAGAAAGAAAGAAAAAAAAACATGAGAAGGAAAGCAAAAATGCAAGCAAACTATAACAGAAAGAGTGTTAATGTTAAATTGTGGTCCACACTCATTTCCCATAGTTCTTTTTCTGGGTGTAGCTGGTTCTCATCTTTACTGAAGAATTGGATCTGGTTTGAATAATCTCATTGTTGGAGAGCCATGCACATCGGAATTGATCATCGTATAATTTTGTTGTTGCTGTGTATAATGATCTCCTGGTTCTGTTCATTTCATTTAGCATCAATTTATCTAAGTCTCTCCAGGGCTCTCTGAAATCTTCCTGCTAGTCATTTCTTAAAGAACAATAATATTCCATAACATTCATATACCACAATTTATTCAGCCATTCTCCAATTAATGGCCATCCATTCAATTTCCAGTTTCTAGCCACTACATAAAGAGCTGCCATAAACATTTTTGTACATGTGGATCTCTTTCCCTTCGTTAAGATCTCTTTGGGATATAAGCCCAATAGTAACACTGCTGGATCAAATGCACTGTTTGATAACGTTTTGAGCATAATTCCAAATTGTTCTCCAGAATTATTGGTTTCGTTCACAATTCCACCAACAATGTATCAGTGTCCCAGTTTTCTTACATCCCTTTCAATATTGGCCATTATCTTTTCCTGTCATCTTAGCCAATCTAAAAGGTGTATAGTGGTATCTAAGAGTTGTCTTAATTTGCATTCCTCTGATCAATAATTATTTGGAGCACTTTTTCATATGACTAGAAATAGTTTAATTCAAGTTAGATTATTTAGCCTTAATATATCTCAGCAAGACCATGTCAGGACACAGGAAGGTTATTGGAAAGGTTTATCAGGTAAATCCCTGGGTTAAAAGGACTAGTTATTTCCACTAAATAGGTTCTGTTTTCTAGACATGTCTACAAACCTCTTCTTGCTTCTTCCTTTCTAATTCTAAAGTGTTATAAAGTCTTTGCAATCTACATAATATCTTTTGACCCTGAAAGTATGCTGACTTTAATAACTTTGTGTGCAAGCGAAGAGGCTATTAGCCTCTTGCTAGCTGTTTTCAATAAGTTTGGAACAATGCAAAGATTGGGGGCAGGCTCCTCTGAGTGTCACCTGCCCCACCTTCACTTTCTTCTATTTCTGCTACCCATTCCACTTAACTTATTAACAACAGGAATATGCAGTTTCATGAAATAAGCAAGAAACTGGAGAACAGGAAAAAAATAAGATAAGCAAGTCTCAGGTTTAGTATTTTAGTTGGCAATCAAAGGTTAGAGTTCCAGAAATCAAGGGTGTTTTATCAAAATTTTATATCGTATCACTATTCCTATGTATTACAAAAGGATTAGACCCATGACCTTTGAGGGCACGATTTGAAGGTTCACAGTAAATCTATATCTGAGTGTGACTTAAAATAATGCACTCAGAGAACAAAAAAAAATATTTAAACCTACCTAGGGGTTTGGAATCCCAGCTCTAACTTCCAAAAGGTCACTCTCCTTCCTGTGTGACAGCCAGAGCTGTGTGATCCTATAGGTGAACTGAGCTAATTCTTGTTTAGGTATTTTCAGTTCTGTACAATTCTATATCCACCTTTGGGATTTTCTTGGCTAGAATACTAGACTGGTTTTCTACTTTCTTTTCCAGATTATTTTACATATGAGGAAACTTGAAATAAATAGATTTGTGACTTAACCAGCATCATAGAGCAATGAATTATGTGAGGGCAGATTTGAATTTAGGTCTTCTGGGTCCAAGCCCAGCTGTTACGCAAGGAATATGTATTCGAAAAATAAGATTGCATCAATCAAGTACATTACAAAAGCGGAATAAAAACGAAACACTAGATAAAAATACTAGTCATAGAAAACTGAAGCAACATGAGTAGATGACTCTACTGCCCACTACAAGTATCTTATAATTTTTAGTATTCTAATCATCAGAGCAAATGACCAAAATTTACAAAAGCAAGCAAAACAAAACAAAAAAACTGGTATGTGTTTTTTTTTTAATTTTTAATTTTATTATTATAGCTTTTTATTTATAAAACATATGCATGGGCAATTTTTCAACACTGACCCTTGCAAAATCTTATGTTCCAAGTTTTCCCCTCCTTTCCCCTTCAATTCACTTCCCTGGATGGCAGGTAGTCCAATACATATTAAATATGTTAGAGTATATGTTCAATCCAATATATGTAAACAGTTATCTTTCTGCATAAGAAAAATCAGATCTAGAAAGAAAGAAAGAAAGAAAGAAAAAAAAACATGAGAAGGAAAGCAAAAATGCAAGCAAACTATAACAGAAAGAGTGTTAATGTTAAATTGTGGTCCACACTCATTTCCCATAGTTCTTTTTCTGGGTGTAGCTGGTTCTCATCTTTACTGAAGAATTGGATCTGGTTTGAATAATCTCATTGTTGGAGAGCCATGCACATCGGAATTGATCATCGTATAATTTTGTTGTTGCTGTGTATAATGATCTCCTGGTTCTGTTCATTTCATTTAGCATCAATTTATCTAAGTCTCTCCAGGGCTCTCTGAAATCTTCCTGCTAGTCATTTCTTAAAGAACAATAATATTCCATAACATTCATATACCACAATTTATTCAGCCATTCTCCAATTGATAAATGGTCAAAGGATATGAACAGACAATTTTCAGAGGATGAGATTGAAACTATTACCACTCATATGAAAGAGTGTTCCAAATCATTATTGATCAGAGAAATGCAAATTAAGACAACTCTGAGATACCACTACACACCTGTCAGATTGGCTAAGATGACAGGAAAAAATAATGATGAATGTTGGAGGGGATGCGGGAAAACTGGGACACTAATGCATTGTTGGTGGAGTTGTGAACGAATCCAACCATTCTGGAGAGCAATCTGGAATTATGCCCAAAAAATTATCAAAATGTGCATATCCTTTGATCCAGCAGTGTTTCTATTGGGCTTATATCCCAAAGAAATACTAAAGAAGGGAAAGGGACCTGTATGTGCCAAAATGTTTGTAGCAGCCCTGTTTGTAGTGGCTAGAAACTGGAAAATGAATGGATGCCCATCAATTGGAGAATGGCTGGGTAAATTGTGGTATATGAATGTTATGGAATATTATTGTTCTGTAAGAAATGACCAGCAGGATGAATACAGAGAGGCTTGGAGAGACCTACATGAACTGATGCTAAGTGAAATGAGCAGAACCAGGAGATCATTATACACTTCGACAACGATATTGTATGAGGACATATTTTGATGGAAGTGGATTTCTTTGACAAAGAGACCTGAGTTTCAATTGATAAATGACGGACAAAAGCAGCTACACCCAAAGAAAGAACACTGGAAACGAATGTGAACTATCTGCATTTTTGTTTTTCTTCCCGGATTATTTATACCTTCTGAATCCAATTCTCCCTACGCAACAAGAGAACTGTTCGGTTCTGCAAACATATATTGTATCTAGGATATACTGCAACATATCCAACATATAAAGGACTGCTTGCCATCTAGGGGAGGGGGTGGAGGGAGGGAGGGGAAAAAAAAATCGGAACAGAAATGAGTGTCAATATAATGTAATTATTAAATAAAAAATTAAAAAAAAAATAAATAAATTTGAGTCAATTCTCTATATATTTTGGAAATGAGGCTTTTGTCAGAACCTTTGAATGTAAAAATGTTTTCCCAGTTTATTGCTTCCCTTCTAATCTTGTCTTCATTATTTTTGTTGTACAAAAACATTTTAACTAATTATAATCAAAATTTTCTATTTTGTGATCAATAATGATCTCTAGTTCTTGTTTGATCATAAATTCTTTCTTCCTCCACAGGTTTGAGAGATAAACTACTCTATGTTCTTCTAATTTATTTATAATCTCTTTCTTTATGCCTAGATCATGAACCCATTTCGACCTTATCTTGGTATATGGTGTTAGGTGTGGGTCAGTGCCTAGTTTCTGCCATAATAGTTTTCAATTCTTCCAGCACTTTTTGTCAAATAGTGAATTCTCATTCCAAAAGGTTTTTGGGTTCATCAAGCATTAGAGTGCTATCATCATTGACTATTTTTGTTCTGTGAATCTAACTTATTCCACTGACCACCTGCTGTATTTCTTAGTACCAAATGGTTTTGATGACTGCTGCTTTATAATATAATTTTAGATCTGGTATAGCTAGGCCCCCTTCTTTTGCTTTTCTTTTCATTAATTCCCTTGAAATTCTTGACCTTTTGTTCTTCCAGATGAATTTTGTTGTTATTTTCAGTAAGATAGTTTTTTGAGAGTCTGATTTGTATAGCACTAAATAAACAAATTAGTTTAGGTAGTACTGTCATCTTTATTATATTTGCTCAACCTATCCAAGAGCACTTAATATTTTTTCTAATTGTTTAGATCTGACTTCATTTGTGTGGAAACTGTTTTGTAGTTTTGCTCATGTAGTTCCTGACATTCCCTTGGCAGATAGAGTCCAAATAATTTATACTATCAACAATTATCTTTTTTTATTTATAGCTTTTTATTTACAAGTTATATTCATGGGTAATTTTACAGCATTGACAATTGCCAAACCTTTTGTTCCAATTTTTCCCTTCTTCCCCCCATCCCCTCCCCCAGAGGGCAGGTTGACCAATACATTCAACAATTATTTTAAATGGAATTTCTCTTTCTGTCTCTTGCTGTTGGATTTTCTTAATGATATATGTGGATTTAATTTGTATCCTGCAAATTTGCTTAAGTTGTAGATTATTTCTAATAGCTTTTTAGTAGATTCTCTGGAGTTCTCTAAATATACCACCATATCATCTGCAAAGATTAATAATTTGCTTTTCTCATTACCTACTCTAATTCCTTTAATCTCTTTTTCATCTCCTATTGCCAAAACTAGTATTTCTAACACAATATTGAAGAGTAATGGTGATAGCAACTTTCTTTAACTCCTGATCTAATTGGGAATGTTTCCAGATTATCCCCATTACATATGGAGCATGCTGATGGTTTTAAATAGATGTTACTGACTATTTTAATTAAAAGTCCATTTATTCCTATTTTTTCCAGTGTTTTTAATAGGAATGGGTGTTGGATTTTATCAAATGCTTTTTCTGCATCTATTGAGATGATCATATGGTTTTTGTTAATTTGGTTATTGATATATCAATTATGCTAATAGTTTTCCTAATATTGAACCAGCCCTGCATTCCTGGTATCAAGCCTACTTGGCCATGGTGTATTATCCTGGGGATGATTTTCTGTGATCTTTTTGCTAATATTTTATTTAAGATTTTTGCATCAATATTCATTAGCGAGATTGATCTACAATTTTTTTTCTCTGTTTTCATCCTACCTGGTTTAGGTATCAATACCATGCCTGTGTCATAAAAGGAATTTGGTAAGAACCCTTTATTTCCTATTTTTTTTCCCCAAATACTTTATGTAACTTTGGAATTAACTGTTCTTTAAATGTTCGGTAGAATTCACATGTAAATCCATCTGGTCCTGGGGAATTTTTCTTAGGAAGTTGATTAATAACTTGTTCTATTTCTTTTTCAAAAATAAGACTATTTAAGCAATTTACTTCCTCCTTTCTTAATGTGGACTGCCTATATCTTTGAAGGTAGTCAAGCATTTCACTTAGTTTATTATATTTATTGGCATAAAGTTGGGCAAAGTAACTCCTAATAATTGTTCTAATTTCCTCTTCATTAGTGGAAAGTTTTCCCTTTTCATTTTTAAGACAAACAATTTGATTTTCCTCTTTTCTTTTTCTAATCAAATTTACCAAAGGTTTATCTATTTTTTTGTTTTTTTTAATAAAACCAACTTTTAGTTTTATTTATTAATTCACTAGGTTTTTTTTTTTTTTACTTTCAATTTTATTAATCCCTCCTTTAATTTTTAGAATTTCAAGTTTAGTATTTGATTGGGGGGTTAATTTGTTCTTTTTCTAGCTTTTTTAGTTGCAAGCTCGATTTATTGAGCTTTTTATTTTATACAAGTAAGCCTTTAGAGATATAAAATTTCCCCTTATTACCACTTTGGCTGCATCTCATAAATTTTGGTATGTTGTCTCATCACTGTCATTCTTTTGGATGTGTCTATGATTGCTGTTTCATCCATTCATTCTTTAGGATAAGAGTATTTAGTTTCCAATTACTTTTTGGTCTATTTTCCCTTGGCTTTTTATTTAATGTAGATTTTATTGGATCATGATCTAAAACAAATGCATTTACTATTTCTGCCTGTTTGCATTTGATTTTGAGGTCTTTATGTCCTAATATATGGTCAGTTTTTGTATACGTTCCATGAATTGCCATAAAGAAAATGTATTCTTTTCTGTTTCCATTTAGTTTTCTTTAAAGATCTATCATACCTAACTTTTCTAGTATTCTATTTACCTCTTTAATTTCTTTCAAATTTAGATGCTATACCACTTGGTGCATATATGTTTAGTATTAATATTGGTTCATTATATATAGTTTCCTTTAGCAAGGTAGTTTCCTTTCTTAGCTCTTTTGCTTGATCTGAGATCAGGATGGCTGCCCTTGCTTTTTTTTTTTTTAAAACTTCACTTAAAGCATAATAGATTCTGCTCCAGCCTTTTATCTTTACTCTGTATTATCACCTTGCTTTAAATGTGTTTCCTATAAATAATATATTGTGGAATTCTGGCTTTTGATCCAGTCTGTTGTCTGCTTCTGCTTTATGGGAGAGTTCACCCCATTCACATTTAAGGTTAAAAATACTAATTTTGTATTTCCTGACAACTTTATTAACCCCAGATTATATTTTTCTCTTTCTGTTCCCCCTTATCCAGTATTTAACTTAGGGCCACCACTTGCCTCAAGCAGCTCTCCCCCTTTAGAATCCCTCCCCCTTAGAGTCTCTCCCCCTTAGGGTCCCCCCCTTTCTTATATCTGTCCCCTTCTATTTCTCTATTCCCTTTTATTAACCTACCCCTTCTCTTTTCACTTTTCCCTTCCCGCTTTTCAATGTGGTGAGAAAAGTTTCACTGTAAACCGAATAGGAATGGACATTGGCTGCACTGCGAATAGGCTGGGAAGAACAGCTGTACTGTGATGAGTGGCTGTGCTGTGATTGTGCTGAGTTACTCCTGATGCTGGCTGAGTGTAGCATTTTGGGGGTACACTCTACCTTTTGCATTTGTATAACTTCTCTGCTGATTTACTGTTTTGCAAACAAAGCAGAGTAGCCAACACTGTGGTAGAGTACTGCACCTCACACCCCATCTACTCAGCGGGTTCTGGCCTCTATATTCTGCTTCCCTGTCTTCACTGGCCTTTTCCTATGTCCAATCAAAACAGACTTTTTCTGGAGATATCTGAAATTTTCTTCTGCTGGTAATTTGCTACACTCCCAGTTTTCATGGATTCTGCCAGCCCAGCACTATTTCAAAGGCTGAATTTAGTAATTAATGTGAGTATAGTAGGGGAGCTCAGAAAAAAGTGCATGTCCTCTCCACCATCTTGGTTCTGCCCCCCAACTTGTGTGGTTTTAACTCTGACTCTTCAGTCTCTTAAGAGAATTGGGTTTGAGAAAGAATTCCCTCTCACCACCACCACTGAGTGATACTTTCACAACCATGTCCCAAGTGTCTTGATGTAGGACTCTACTGGGGAGAGAGATCATTTAAAAATTCTATTAGAAAACAGTACTCTCAATTGACTCTAATCTATAAGAAATCAAACCATTCTCCAATTGATAAATGGTCAAAGGATATGAACAGACAATTCTCAGATGAAGAAATTGAAACTACTTATAGACATATGAAAATATGCTCCAAATCATTATTAATCAGAGAAATGCAAATCAAGACAACTCTGAGATACCACTACACACCTGTCAGATTGGCTAGAATGACAGATAAAGATAATGGGGAATGTTGGAGGGGATGTAGGAAAACAGGGACACTGATACATTGTTGGTGGAATTGTGAACACATCCAGCCATTCTGGAGAGCAATTTGGAACTATGCTCAAAAAGTTATTAAACTGTGCATACCCTTTGATCCAGTAGTGTTTCTACTGGGCTTATACCCCAAAGAGATACTAAAGAAAGAAAAGGGACCTGTATGTGCCAAAATGTTTGTGGCAGCCCTGTTTGTAGTGGCTAGAAGCTGGAAAATGAAAGGATGTCCATCAATTGGAGAATGGTTGAGTAAATTGTGGTATATGAATGTTATGGAATATTATTGTTCTGTAAGGAATGACCAGCAGGATGAATACAGAATGGATTGGCGAGACTTACATGAACTGATGCTGAGTGAAATGAGCAGAACCAGGAGATCATTATATATCTCAACAACGATACTGTTTGAGGATGTATTCTGATAGAAGTGGACCTCTTCGATAAAGAGAGCCTTAATTGATCAAAGATGGACAGAAGCAGCTACACTCAGAGAAAGAACACTGGGAAATGAATATAAACTGCTTGCATTTTTGTTTTTCTTCCCGGGTTATTTATACCATCTGAATTCAATTCTCCCTGTGCAACAAGAAAACTGTTTGGTTCTGCACACATATATTGTATCTATGATATACTGCAACCCATTCAACATGTAAAGGACTCTTGCCATCTGGGGGAAGGCGTGGAGGGAGGGAGGGGAAAAATCGGAACAGAAGTGAATGCAAGGGATAATGCTGTAAAAAATTACCCTGGCATGCGTTCTATCAATAAAAAGTTATTAAAAAAAAGAAAGAAATAAAGAAAGAAAGAAAGAAAACAGTACTCTCCAATTCTGGCCCCATGTTAGTTTTCTCTCGCTGAGCTGGGAAGAAATATAACTCCCATGGTATTTAGTAGATTTGACTCCACAAAATAATCTAACCAAACTTTGAAGAAAAGAGAATTAATCAATACCTAGACTGGACTTTGCTCACAAAAAAGTGCAAAATAAATACATAATTCATTGAAAATATAACTGAGATTAAGTCTGTTTCTGCCGTGAGACTCATATATTTCCTATAAGGACTCAGGTATTCCTGAGTAACATATTGAGAGATAACTTTGTAGCTGTATTTTTCTGGGTAGAAATAAGAGTGAATGGTCAGTTTCTGCCAATAAAAAGAGAGAGGTAGAACCTATTAGGCAGCATGCTATTTTAGGGATGAGTATTGAAGGAGAGAATAAATCACCAATTCCCTTTCCAAAACTTAACTGTTAGGAACACAATATGTAACTTTGCTTTACCTCTGGTAGACTTTCTCTTCTTGTGAGAAGATGATGGTGATTCAAGGAGACTGAGAGACAGTTGCTATTCTCTGACCTCCCCACTGAGTGGCTATTGTGTTGTCTGACCTTTCTCCTCTTCCCTCTGCCTCCAATTTATTTTCTCAGTCCACAAGCAACACCTGTGTCTAAAGGCTGCTTTGCAACACCTTCATATATGTTCAAAGCTGTGGAGGTTCTCAGAGAATTGACCTGCCCCTTACAGTGCCCTTAGGCAGGGTCCTTAATACTTCTCTATTTTTTGTTTTAAACGTGATTATTTTCCCCCACCGCATGGTCAGTAAGTTTCCACATGCTAGGGAGTGCAAACAGCACTATAGCCCTTTACAAAAAGACTGATTAAAATGCAATACTCTGATAACTTGACCAGGTGAAAACCCCGCTACTTTAATCAATAAAGAAAAAAAGTATACAGGTATGAAAATTCCTAGGTCAATTTAAAATTCCTTAAAGCCCATCTGATAGAAAGTATATTCAGAGTGGTTGAGGAGAATTGGTCACACTTCATGATTATTTATGGATAGGTTGGGGAGGGGAAAAGCAAGCCATCCGAATCCATGAATTTGATTGCCTAGTAACAGATGAGAGAGATATTCCAGTCAAGTCTCTGAGAATCACTAGTATGGGATTGGAAGAGAAGAAAATAACCCCCAGCTTCAACCTCCATTCCCCTAAAGGATGTTTTCTATAAAGGAAACTCTTATATGTTTCAAAAGTTTGTATGGGAGGGAGTTATTCCATCAATATCATAAAAAAACAAACAAACAACAACAACAACAACAACAAATTAGGTATAGCTGATGGTAGTGTCTCCTTTAAGAGCCAGAGGCAAACCAGACAAACTGGGGGAAAATGACTGTGAGACTTTACAAGGAGATTGGCAGAGAAGCTATATGATGTTAAAAGGGAATGTTATGAGTACCATACAAAGGAAAAAAAAAATACTTGGAGCATCCAAAAGCTATGCATTTGTTTTTTTTGCCATAAGTGCTCTAAAATCAAGCTGCTTTTCCCTGAAATCCCTATTATTTTATACTTGTGTGAGGGTGTACGCCAAGTATGGGTCAATAAATTGTGTAAACTACCACTATAATAAATATATATTTCTAAAAGTTGATTAAATCTAGTTAATTAATTGATTTAAACCGATAATGGAGGGAGAAATAAGTGATGGATCACACATGTATGGGATTGTGAGTTAATATATTTGAAAGCAAATCTCACAACATATATATTTGAAAGACTATAAAAGTCTTCAAAATTCAAATAGAAACAAGAGGGAAAGGAGAAAAGATGGTGAGAGAGTATAAAGAAGGGATCCTTGAAGAAGGTGTTGGCTAAATAATAGGAGGGCAAAGTAGAGGGCAAGTGGGTAGGAATAAAGCAGAGGAATCAAGAGAAATAGGAAATGGCATACACACAAACATAAAGATCAGAAGTAGAATTTATTAGGTTAAGAAAAAGCAGGGGTAGTAATCATATTCTCAGACAAAGCTAAAGCTAAAAGATTTAATCAAAAGAAAATTATGTATACTACACTATATGTCAGCCATATGATTCAATATTATTTAAACTTTAAAGTATCTAGACATTATGAGGTTGAAGTATTGCTGTAGTTGGGAAATGATGAGTTGGTAGGATAAGAAAAATATAGAAAGATTCAGACTTATGAAGGAAGATATTATCTACTTTCAGAAAAACAGAGAATAAATAAGCATATTTTAGTTTTCCATATATATAATAGATATATGTATGTATATATATATATATGTATTTATATATGATAAATGTATGTGTATGATTATAGATATACATATATATGTATATACAGATATAGTTAGAAATTAATGACTATGTGTATATAAGAGTATGATTATGAATGTTTATGTATATGTATATATATATACATCTAAGTATATACTATATATGTGTGTGTTTGTATGCAAATTTTACATGTATGTATGTATAAGTACATGTAAATAAATCCATGCTTAATTGCAACCTTCTTGGGGGATAGGAAGAGGAAAAGGAACAAAAATAATAAAGTAAAAAATACACAGCAGATGACGAAAGCAAACCTATGAGAAAGCAAAGAAAAAGCGCACAACTTTGA
Source organism: Antechinus flavipes (assembly GCF_016432865.1). NCBI lineage: Eukaryota > Metazoa > Chordata > Mammalia > Dasyuromorphia > Dasyuridae > Antechinus > Antechinus flavipes. The sequence continues at coordinate 89,102,987 of NC_067398.1, read as the reverse complement.
AGACAATGTGTAGTATTCATTACACAGACTTTCTTGGAATAGAAAATTTTGCTTTATAATTTGAATTCTCTCATGCTCTGCTGCGCATATGGTGATTTTTTCTTTTTTTGTTTCATATTTAAGTTTCAAATAAATAAATAAATAAATGGAAAAAAAGAAAGTCCCCTCAATCTCTCCAAGACTACCCTCAGAACTCTGAGAGGACAAATGCAGTTGCATCTCAGAACCTATCCTGACAGCACAAGTATGAGTTTGAAGAGTAGTTCCATACCATATATTAACCTATATTGGAGGGAGTGACAAAGATGAAATTAGGAGAGATGGCTTCAATATCCACTTCTGACATGTCAGCTGTATGATGTTGATCAACAACTCATATTTCTTTCTCTCTTTGATTTCTCTGTTGAAAGCATATAATATTAAATATAGTACCTACCTTGCAGAGTTTGTTCCCAGAAAGTATTTTTTAAACTTTGAAGCATTATTTAGATATAAGCACTTATATTCAAATGAACAAACTTTGGAGAAATATCCCAAATTGCGTGGGATTATGCTATCTCTTAAAAGGTCATAAGACTAGAGAATTTGTTGAGATAGTTTAGAATCACTATCGACTCTCAAATTTTATTGGACAGTCAAATCTTACCATTCGCATTCTTTATTCTACCCAACTACTTGATTTTGTGGTTGTTTGCTTCCTTATTATTCTATAGAATTCTCATCATCTCTGCCAGTTTGGAAAAGAAAACAAGCCTAGAGAAAAGGAGTTGGCCAGCTGTCTTAGCAAAAACATCTGGCAATAAAAGTCATCTGCATCATGTACCATTTGGGGAAAGTATGCACCAATGAGCACCTTTTGAAAGCAAAACATGAGAAATCTGCTATATGGTTCAATAGATTCTTTTCATCTGTGATTGGTCCTTTGTGGGATTGTGTTGCCAATTCTTATTGATCCCACTTCCATAAAAGCTTTTCTATCTGTCCACTTCTACTTAAATAGCTTTATTCCTAAATCAGTCCTTCTCATCTCTCTCCTGCACTATTAAAATAGCTTCTTAATTAGTTCTCTGCCTCTAGTCTCTCCCATAACTAATCCATTCTCCATGCACCAGCCAAATAAAAACTGAAACAGAGTTGATGAAATCAACATCCTTCTCATCCAAAAAACATTTTTAATGGCTATTCATTGCTACTGGTATAAAATATAAAACACTGTAATCTGGAGCTCACATAACTGTCTAGTCTTATTATCCTTCTTCATGCACTCTTCCTTCCTATTAAATGGACCTATCAGCTAATCCACGAATATATCATTTTATAATCTGCTTCTGTGACTTTTTACAAGTACTCCCCTGTGTCTAAAATGCATTCCATCCTTTCTTCTATCTTATTAAATCTCCTGCTTCTTTCAAAAGGGTATATGTCATGATCACTTCCTGGATGGCACGCACAAGCTCTTTGAATTTAGGAAATGCTTCTTGTTTTTTTTTTTTTTTTCTTTTAAATCCTATATTATCAAGTTAAGGATTTTGTATATAACTGAAGTTTGAAAAATGTTGAATTAAAGGGATTGAACTGTCTGAATCCTGTATGATTAACTTAATTAGATAAAGCATTATGAATTGTTGGCCAGTAGATCAACAACAAATTTTATAAAGAAACTGCAAGACAAAAAAGTTAATCTTGACAGAAATAGACTTATGTGATACCACATTTTTTGATAGAATTTTAAAATTTTGAAGAGTTGTATAAAATCACATGCAAACTTCCCTAGTCAATTAGTAACCTGCATCTGTCACCTTTCTCTCATAACCGTGTTGTAGAATTCATCAGGCTGCTTGAGGAAGCCAGTAAGGGGAAAAGACATGATTAATATGAGAATCATACAGGCAGGCTCTCATCTGTCTGATTGTGAAGGAAAAAGAATCTCCTTTTCTCACCTGGTCATTAAGACAAGTGGAGGATGAAGGAAATGAGAGAATGTATTCTTAGGGAGAAATGCTTACTCTGCTCTTCTTTATTCATTTTAAAGGGCCACACTATTTTTAGCTTCTGATAACAGTGAGGGGAAAAAAAAAAGTTAAAGAGGTAAAGAAAAAAAATATTACCTCTTTTTAAAATAAGAGCTAAAATCTTACCCAGTCAATGTACATAATGGTAAGAAAAGTAAATAAAATTTTTTGTCGACTCCTTTTGAGGATTTCTTGGTAAAGACAAGTGATTTGTTATTTTCTTCTTGACCTCAATTTACAAATGAGAAAACAAACAAACAGAATTAAGTGACTTGTCCAGGGCCATACAAATAGCAAGTATCCAAGGCCAAATCTGAACTCAGGAACAAGGTATGGAATTTTATTCTCTGTTACTCCTAGCTGTATAGATAAGAAAAAAGAAAAAGAAAAAGAAAAAAGAAAGACATAAGCTGCATGAATGAATAAACAAACACAAATAAATTAAGGTGAAAGGTCTTTTTTCATGTACCTTTGCATAAAATCCTATCTCAAACAGATAATATTTATCATCTGTATAATGAGATATAGCTATACAGAGAGAATATAAAACAACATTATATATTCTAATGCAAAAAAGTGTATTCATAAAAATACAGATGCCCCTTTTAGTTCCCCTTTTACTTGTATCAATCAAAGGGGCAATTTATTCTTGGCCCAACATCTAATTGTCACCAATTGAAACATCAGGAGCAAATTTTCTTGGGTGAGTGAATTAACACAAAGTTTTTTTTTTTTTTTTTGTGGTATGTTGTTTGAAGAGCTCAGTGAAGAATGTGGCTTACTTAGTTATCAATCTCTATTTGTCTGCTTTAAAAGTTTGCAGACAAAAGGCAAAGAATGAGGAGATTGAAGTGATTTATCCTTGCAATCAGCTATATATTTCATTTATGGCCTCTCCTTCTTCCAATTTCTATAGTTTGAAGCACTTAAAATAGATTTAATGAGAATCATATACAGATCATTGTATTTTGTGACAAAATACATAAAGATAGATTTATTCTTGGAGAGAAGTGATTATTAATAACCAATGATTTGACAAAATCCAGAATCCCCCTTTTTTCAATAGTCCACATTTCAAAGTTCAGTCTCTTAAAGGACATTACTGATAATGAGAATGAGAATGAGATTGAATTAACTCTCCTCACCCAAACTTATTAGGAATTTATTCTGAGTTCTACCCAAGTTTAGGTGGGGATAAATTATTATAATTATTGTCCAAACCTGGGGTTGGTCTGGGAGTAGATATAATATATTTGTCCAAATGAGACATCATGCCACTATCTCAGACTTTCATCATAATATTCATAGTTGATTGCCACTCTAAGCAATGTTCACCTCTCAAAGGGCATATAAAGTATGATCCCATCACCACCATGGATACTTGGCATTCAAAAGTATCACTGACTTCATTTGTCAAAATGATAATAATATTAATAAAATGATTAGTTGCCCAGAAATTATCTTTTTAATTTTTTAACCATCACATTCTCTTAATTTTCACATTTATAGAAGAAAAACTAGATTACTTTAATTAGCCTTGATTACTATACTTACAATGTATAAACCTTAAAGAGGATGTTCCATGAAATTCAGTGATCATTTCTTTATTCAGCTGTGATTCCAAGGGCTCCAGAAACTAATGTAACTAGGATGAAATCATCAGGACTAAGACCAGGGTCCTGAAAAATGAAAGTGTATGTTTAAAATATGTGCTGTGTAGAAATCATGTTTACTATCTAGTTAGCAAGGATAATAAATTAAAACAGGAAGGTATTAGAGTGCCTTATTTCCTTCTAACCCTGTGGTTATACCTCAAGGCAACAAACCAGTAATTCACCCTGCCCTGGTCCATCACAGACAACATTCTCAGCAGTGGCTTTGTGGAATTCCAGGACTTCTGGCTACAGGGGTTCAATTGAGAGTATGTCTTAATGCTCTATGCCCTTTGTACATTTTGCTTCATTGGTCACAGGCACAACATTTTCTCTTATCTATAAAATGTGGGTAATAGTACCTGGTCTCCAGTTGTTGTAACGATAAATTGAGATAATTGCAAAGTACTTTGTACTTACCATAAAAATGGTATCGCTTGGCACTATTGCCTAGCAAGAGTAAGTGCTATCTAAATTTTGTTGTTGTTATTATCATTGTTAATTATTTTAGATTTCCTACTAAATTCTGATTGTTTCATCAGGAAGGCTTTGAACTTATTAAAATTTTGTATGTGGGAGGATTCTGGGAAGATTCCATGCTCTCTTGATTTACTCCACAAACAAAACAAAATTGTGCCCCAAGGCAAATATAGACTTGTAAAAAGCAAATACAATTTTGGAAATAACTGTGGACCTTCTGGGACAATGATAGAAAACTCAAAGAAAGACCCCAGCACTGGGGTTCAGCAAGTGTGAAGTATAAACACCTCCAGAGTAGTACCACAAAAAGGGATTTAAAAAGGGAGGGAAAAAGTAGTACTGAATAAGGTGAGGCTTAGAAGGGTCTTTAGATTAAGAGGACTGGGATAAAATGTGTAAAGAGGGAGGGAAAGGGTAGGAAGAGAAGATAAGTGAGGGATCCATAGGTGGAGGTAGATTAAGTAACAGCAAGGCAAGTCAATAAGTAGAATTAAAATAGAAGAGTTATCAGGGATAGGAAATAAGAGATATACACAAACATTATAACAAGGATCAAGAGTAGAACTCAGAACAAAATGTTTGGCTAGTAAGTTTGACTTAGACAAAGTCAAATGTAAAGATTCAATCTAGAGAAAACTCTATATATCAGCCATATTAATATTGCTTTCTCTGTGTGTGTGTGTGTGTGTGTGTGTGTGTGTGTGTGTATGTATGTGTGTCCATGCTTAAGTGTAACCTTCTTGGGGAGGAGAGGATGAAAGGGAAGAAAAAGAATAAAATAATTTTTTAAGGTATATGTGTAATTGTGTGCCTGGGTGTCAATCTGTATTCTGTGTGTGTATATTTCCTCAGGAGTATTATTCCTAGAATTTTTATATTATTTTTATAGCTGACATCTTAAAGTTGCTTCTATTTTTTATTTAGCTCCAATATATCATGTGGTTATTTATTTCTCCTTGGTCTTTCCTAATGTCCTGGAAGTCTTTTATATTGATAAGGTGTATCTTTTCTAAGCTATTCATTTTTCTTTCCGCTCTTTCCTCAAGAATCTTTATTTACATAGTTTTTCAATCTTCCTTAAATTCTTTTAGGAATTTATACAGTCCTAATGGGAGAAATTCTCTAGAGTCTATGATTAAAGTACTTAGAGGGATTCTGTTTCTGAAGCTGAATTTCTGTGTACCTTTGAATTTACTATAATTCTTTAGAATGGTCTTCTTTCATCTTTAGTTTTCTCATCTCTCTAGTTTCAGTTCCTGAGCAAGAGCATCGCATTAGGACCAGGCTCCTATTCTTTTGTGCTTTTGGATCAGCTTTGATGCTTCTCAGTCATAATAATTCTGTATTACTATTATTTCTGAGTTTACCTTTACCTACATGGATAAAGATCTCCCAAAACTTTGAGATTCATAAAAATGAGTCTTTATGTTCCTCTTTGGTGACTCTTGATAGTGTATCGTAGGTCACAGAGCCTTGGTGAATCTCTATCTGAATGCTTGATATTACCCTAGATTCTAACCACTAGTTCCTTCCACCCCTAACTAATGGTACTAATTTTGTCTTCCTGAATTTCCAGAACTTTCCTTAAGTGTCTGTTCTCACTGTCACTAAGTACATAGACTTTTAGGTCGTAGCTGTCACTGGTCATTCTCTGAACTTCCAGACTGTCAGCCTATTTGCCTATAAGAACACCGACTTTTCTGTCAAGATGACTGCTTCTTTTGTCTGTGGGCTTTTGGTTGATTTTCTTTGCAATTTTAGGATTGAAGTATTCACTTATAATTGTTTCTTTTGAAATATTTGGCTGTTCCTATTATTCCGGAATTGGCATGGAGACATGTGCCTCTGTTCAAGAAACCATCTTAACTTAGCATCCTCCAGTATTATATATGATACATCTTTTTCTAGTCAATGTATTTCCCTGTTGTCATAAATTTATTATATTAATGCAAAATCTTTTTAGTTTCATGCAGTGTATTTTAATTATCTTTTGTGATTGCCTCTTTTTTATTTGATTAAAGTAATTTCCTAATTATTCCTATAAGTATTTTATTTAATGTTTTCTCCAATTACAGGTAAAAACTATAACCATCAAAATATATTATCTGCTTCTCTTCTTTTTAAATAACAAATCAAATAATATATTAGTTTCTAATTTATTATTATAATATATGCTTTTAAATATTGGCTTGTGCCTAATTTTGGCCAAAATTTTAATGAAGTTTTTTTTTTTTTTGGTAGTTTTTTTCAGATTTTTTTTTTTTTCTAAAAGAGGTTCTTTACTTGGTCTATTTTTCAAGTTACTTATTAAACTGTACTGTTGAGTTCAATTATCTTTACTTCTTTACCTAGTCTATTTCATTAGTCAACTTTTCTATATTTTACCTAGTGACAAATAATTTTGATAATATCTTCTTGTAATATAGTTTGGGATCTAGAACTGGCATTTCCTCTACATTCTTCCCTTTTCCATTACCATGGTATTTTTTCTAATGTATCTTTCTATTTCCTTCACTTTTTTTAAGATTTATTTTTATTATACCTTTTTTAATTTAAAAGACATATGCATGGGTAATTTTTCAGCATTGACTCTTGCAAACCTTCTGTTCCAACTTTTCCCCTCACCTAGATGGCACGTAGAACAATATATGTTAAATGTAATATATATATATATATATATATATATATATATATATATATATATATATATATATACACACACATATTGATACAGTTATCTTGCTGCACAAGAAAAATAGGATTTCAAAATAAAGTAAGAACAAGCTGAGAGGGAAAACAAAAGCAAAGGGACAATAACAGAAGGAGTGGAAATGCTATGTTGTGGCCCACACTCATTTCCCATAGTTCTTTTGCTGAGTGTAGCTGGTTCTCTTTATTACTGAACAATTGGAAGTGATTTGGATCATCTCATTGTTGAAGAGAGCCACATCCATCAGAATTGATCATTGTGTAGTCTTGTTGTTGCCTTGTATAATCTCCTGGCTCTGCTCATTTCACTTAGCATCAGTTCATGTAAGTCTCTCCAGGCATCTCTGAAATCATCCTGTTGGTCATTTCTTACAGAACAATAATATTCCATAACATTCATATACCACAGTTTATTTAGTCATTCTCCAATTGATGGGCATCCACTCAGATTCCGGTTTCTGGCCACTACAAACAGGGCTACCACAAACATTCTTGCACATACAGGTCCCTTTTCCTTCTTTAAGATCTCTTTGGGGTATAAGCCCAGTAGAAACACTGCTGGATCAAAGGGTATGCACAGTTTGATAACTTTTTGAGCATAGTTCCAAATTGCTCCAAAGAATAGTTGGATGTAATCACAATTCCACCAACAATGTATCAGTGTCCCTGTTTTCCCTCATCCCCTCCAACATTCTTCACTATCTTTTCCTGTAATCCTAGCCAGTCTGAGGGGTGTGTAGTGGTATCTCAGAGTTATCTTAATTTACATTGTCCGGAAACTGTCTGCTATTAGTCTCTTCAGGATTGGAAATCTGTTCTCTTTCAGTATAGAAACTGTCTATGGTTAGAGCTAGCTTTGCTTTTTTACTAATTTTTTTTAAATCCTTGGAGTCTGTCTTTTGGGCAAGGAGGGTCCATGCTTCCTCTACAGAACAGGGACAGAGGGACAGTAGCTATCCTGCAAACAGGCTGTGAAGAGCAGACGGACATGCTGTGGAAGAGCGGCCTCGCTATGGAAGAATGACTGTCCTGGGAAGAGCGGCATAATATTATATGTTTAGCTTAATTTTGAAGAAAGATTCAATTGTTCTTTGTGTGTATTAGGCATTTGGGAAAAGCACATTTGCCCTTTGTGGAATTTTATAAAGAAATTGATATTACTCTACAGAGAACTCACTTACCAACTGAGATTTCAAAAGATGTCTAAAGAAGATGGAAGAAAGTGTAAGAAATGAAGAAGAATATGAAATCATGATAGATTTTCTAAGTATATTTTCCAGAATACTAAAACTCAAAATGAACTAAAGTTATTGCAGGAAATGAAGAATTATAACAACATCAAAATTGCTTTTTGTTTGTTTAGGCTATATTGAGGGGAGAGGGCAGAAATGAATTAAATAAGATGTGAAAGAAATGCTCAGTGAAGAAATACAAAGCCATGATAAACAAGAGGGTAAATGACTTATTTAAGGCTACATACTTTCAACAGATAGAATTGGAAATGGAACCTGGGTAATCTGACTCTTATTCTGATGTTCTTTCATCTAATTCATTTCTACAAACATTCATTAAATGTTTCTTAGGTATAAGGACCTGTTCTGAGTCCCATGGATATTGTAATAATAAACAAAAGAGACTGCACAAATCATTTAACTTCTCAATCTTAGTTTCCTGATGTGTAAAATGAATTGGCTGGATAAGATCTTTTTTGGAATTGCTTCCAAGTTAGAGATTCTGCTTTATGAAACTAAGATTCTATGACACTCTTTCTGTGTCCACTGTTATATAAGTTAATGCACAAATTATTGTGTGATAAAAAACATATATTTATCAAATTCTATGTCATAAGGAAAAATAAATCCCTCTAGTTAATATAATTAAGCCCAGATAATTAATGATATAAGGAAATTAAAAATATAAATGCTATTTTACAGAGTCTGATATTTGATTATCTGTTTCTCTCATCATAGAGATGTAAAAACAAATAGGTTGCAAAATTTTAAGTTAAAACTATGAAATTTTTATGAATTCATACAGACTAAGGATAGATGAACTTTTTGTTATAAAACACATTTTTTGTAAAAACCTCTGGATCTTTTTGAAAATGATATTTTCAAGTATATAAAATTAAATACAAAGTAGACTCATTATGTTAAACACAGTTATCAAATTAAACATATAGATATATATCTATATATGTATATATTCACACACATAAAATCTAAGAAAGACTGGCTTAATCCACATGACATTTCCTCACATTTAAAAAATAAATTCCTAAATTATTTTCATATATATTCAAAGCCATAATAATGACTATACACTCTTCCTAAGAAGGAAGGAACTGAATGTTCTGAAGAGAAAGACACTTGTCCACCATTTTTTGTTAGAGATGTGGCCAGAGAAAGAAGAGAAGATTATTGCCTAATGATTCATTCTTAAAATATCTATGGATATATATATATATATATATATATGCTTAGGATATGTATCTTATGGCTACTATTAAGGTTGTCATTGCACAAGGGATTTAATAAGGTTAAATTGTTCATATTGTACATCAGAAGATGGTATTTATAACTCATAAGAACTTTCTTATTAGTAGGGCTGTTAGAAAGAGTATATGTAGACAAAAGGCTTATTGTGGTTGAATGTGAAGGGAAAATATCCATAAAGTAGAATAAAATTAAGAGCAGAGAGAGGAATATACTGAGAGAAAGTGAATGGAAAATGTATAATGAATTAAATAATCTCATATAAAAGGGATCAGGAAAAAATACAGTGGAGAGGAAGAAGGGGAAGGTAAGGGTCAGTGAGTGACTCTCATTCTCATCATAATTGTAATCCCTCTCAAAGAGGGAATTACATACATACTCAATTGGATATAGAAATATACCATTCTTCAAGAAAGGAGGAGGGGGATTAGATGCAATGAATTGGATGAGGGGTTTTCATGGAAGTTAGGTCATATTGGGCAGGAAGTAGTTAGAAGCAAAATGCTTGAGGAGAAATAGGGGAAAAGAGAGAAGAGAATAAATGGATCACAGATAAGGCTGAAGGAAATAGCAAAATAATTATAAAAACAATTTTGGTAAAGGCCTCACTTCTCAAACATATGGAGAACTGAGTTCAATTTGTAAAAATAAGAGCCATTCTATAGGGAATAAATGATCAAAAAATATGAACAGTTTTCAGAAAAAGTAACAAAGCCATCTATAAGTACATGGAAAAATTCTGTAATTCAGTACTGATTTCAGAAAAGTGAATTAAAATAGATTGGCTAAAAAGACAGAAAAAATGACAAATGATACAGGGGATATGAGAAAAATGAGATATTAATGCATAGCTGTAGTTATGAGATGATTTGACTATCCTGAAGAGTAATTTAGCTATGCCCACAGATTTACGGAACCATGTGTATTCTGTGACCCAGCAATACCACTACTGGATTGGTTTCCTCAAAGAGATGAAAAACAAAAATGAAAAAAACTTATATGCATAAAAAAGTTTTAAAGCAGCTCTTTTCTGGTGAGGAATTGAGAGAAACAATGGCTGATCAGATTGTAGTATGTGATTATGTTGGAATATTATTGTGCTATAAGAAATAATGTACAAGAATAACGTTCCCAGAAAAATCTGGAAAGACTTCTATGATGCAAAGTTAAATGTACTGTATATAAAGTACCAGCGGTATTATGAAATGATCTATTGTGAATGACTTAGCCTGAAAAGGGTAATACAATGATCCAAGAAGTGTATGAAGGATTTATATTAGAAAATATATTCCAACCCCAGAGAAAAAACTTATGATGTCTGAATAGAGATGGAAGCATACTTTTTAAAATTTTTCTTCAGTTTTTTTTTGTTTTCTTTTATGACATGACAAGGACATGCTTTACATGATTACATATGTTTAATATATTGAATTGCTTTTCTTTTCAATGTGGAGAGTGGGGAGTAAAGAAGGAAGAAAGTCTGGATCTCAATGGTTTAAAAATGAATGTCAAAGATTGGTTGTTAGATGTAATTGGTAAAAAATTTTTTAAAAAAGCTAAATAAAATTTTTAAAAAGAAGTAGAGGGGACTTCCGGTTAAGATGGCGGAGAGGAGGCTCACAGTTGCATAAGCTCCGCGCTTTCTCTCACTATCCACTTCATTACAAGCCTCTGAATCAATGCTTGACTGAAAAAAACCCACAAATAGTTACCAAGAGAAGCCATCCTTGAGATCCGCCAAGAAAGGTCTGTCTTTACTGGAGGGCTGGGGCAGTTTTAGATCGGGCGCAGGCGGTGGGCAGCGGCAGTGAGAGCACGGGAGCAGACTGCAGAGGGGGTGGGGAGTGATCGCAGCTGTCTCTGCGGGAAGAGCTTCGCTACAGGTTTGGAACCTGCAGCAAGTCAACAGCCCAGCAGAGAAGCTAAAAACACCGGGGCTGAAGAACACAACCGCAAACAGCTGGAGTCTCTCAGGACCTGGCCGCCCCCCCCTTCCTCCCCCTCAGTGACTCAGCACGCTTTGGGATCTCAGAGCGCAGGCGCAGCACAGTCCTGCTAGTGCCTCACTGCTGCCCCCTGCAGTCTGTAGAGGAAGCTCGATAACACACCCAGCCCCCCCCCAAAGAAAGACTCCAGTTTTTTTCTGTTTTTCTTTGGTAGTTTGTCTCTGATTAATAGACAGAATGAGCAAGAAGCTGAAGAGGACTTTAACCCTAGACAGCTTCTACACAGATAGAGAGCAGACTCTAAATCCTGAGGAGACTAAAAACAGGCAGTCCCCAGGTGATTCCCCAAAGGAAGAGATCGTCTGTTCCTCAACACAGATGAACCTCATAGAAGTGATTAAAAAGGCTCTCACAAGGGAGCTAGAAGAAAAATGGGGAAAGCAGAGTGAGGCTTGGCAAAAGGAGAAGGAAGCTTGGGAAAAGGAGAGGGAGGCTTGGCAAAAGAGCCTGGAGAAGTCAGTTAAAGAGAGAGTGGATAAAGAAGTAAAATCCTTGAAAAATAGGATTAGTGAACTGGAAAACAAAATTGGCGAAATGGAAAAAAATTCCACAGAACAAAAGAACTCAATTGGACAATTAGAGAAAGATTTTAAAAAAGTGAGTGAAGAGAATACTTCACTGAAAATCAGAATTGAACAAGTGGAATTGAACGACTCGAGGAGACAAGAAGAATCAGTCAAGCAAATCCAAAAAAATCAAACAATGGAGAAAAATGTGAAATACCTTCTGGGGAAGACAACAGACCTGGAAAACAGATCCAGGAGAGACAATCTGAGAATCATTGGACTCCCAGAAAAACATGATGAAAAAAAGAGCCTGGACACTGTTTTCCAGGAAATTATCAAAGAGAACTGCCCAGAAGTCATAGGAACAGAGGAAAAAATAAACATTGAAAGGATTCATCGATCACCCACTGAAAGGGATCCTAAAATCAAAACACCAAGGAATATAGTGGCCAAATGCCAGAACCCTCAGATGAAAGAAAAAATATTGCAAGCGGCTAGAAAAACCCAATTCAAGTATCAAGGAGCCACAATAAGGATCACCCAGGATCTGGCAGCATCCACATTAAAAGATCGAAGGGCCTGGAATATGATATTCCGAAAGGCTAAGGAACTTGGTATGCAACCAAAAATAACTTACCCAGCGAGAATGAGCATCTTTTTCCAGGGAAGAAGATGGACATTCAACGAAGTAAGCGAATTTCATCTATTTCTGATGAAAAAACCAGAACTTAACAAAAAGTTTGATCTACAAATATAGAACTCAAGAGAAATCTAAAAAGGTAAAGATTAATCTTGGGAACTATATTTTGACTATATAGATGTATAAAGAATACATGTATACCTTGTTCTAGAAATTGATGTGGAAAGGACATTGTACCAGAAAAAGGGTAAAGTGGGGGTAGTACATCTCATGAAGAGGCATAGGAAACCTATTATATCTGAGAGAAAGAATGGAGGGGGATGAATATAGTGGGTATCTTACTGCCTTCAGAATTGGCTTTAAGTGAAAAATCTTAAGACATATTCAATCTATGGTGAAACTTCTCCCATCTCATTGAAAAGTGAGAAGGGAAAAGTGGAAAGGGAAGGAATAAGCTAAGCGGAAGGGAATACGGGAACTGGGAGGGAAAGGGGTAAGATAGGGGGAGGAACTCTAAGGCGGGGGGAGGGACACTAAAAAGGGAGGGCTGTGAGAAACAAGGGGTGCTCACAAGCTTAATACTTGGAAGGGGGGAAAGGGGAAAGAAGGGAGGAAAGCATAAACCGGGGTTAACAAGATGGCAAGTAATACAGAATTGGTCATTCTAACCATAAATGTGAACGGGGTAAACTCCCCCATAAAGAGGAAGCGGTTAGCAGAATGGATTAAAAGCCAGAATCCTACAATATGTTGTTTACAGGAAACACACCTGAAGCGGGGAGATACATGCAGGTTAAAGGTAAAAGGTTGGAGCAAAATCTACTATGCTTCAGGTGAAGTCAAAAAAGCAGGGGTAGCCATCCTGATCTCAGATCAAGCTAAAGCAAAAATTGACCTAATTAAAAGAGATAAGGAAGGACACTATATCTTGCTAAAGGGTAGCATGGATAATGAAGCACTATCTATATTAAACATATATGCACCAAGTGGGGTAGCATCTAAATTCTTAAAAGAGAAACTAAGAGAGCTGCAAGAAGAAATAGACAGTAAAACTATAATAGTGGGAGATCTTAACCTTGCACTCTCAGAATTAGATAAATCAAACCAGAAAATAAATAAGAAAGAAGTCAAAGAGGTAAACAGAATACTAGAAAAGCTAGATATGATAGATCTCTGGAGAAAATGTAATGGAGACAGAAAGGAATACACTTTCTTTTCAGCAGTTCATGGAACCTATACAAAAATTGACCATATATTAGGACATAAAAACCTCAAACTCAAATGTAGTAAGGCAGAAATAGTAAATGCATCCTTTTCAGACCACGATGCAATGAAAATTACATTCAACAAAAAACCAGGGGGAAGTAGACCAAAAAATAATTGGAAACTAAATAATCTCATACTAAAGAATGATTGGGTAAAACAGCAAATCATAGACATAATTAATAACTTCACCCAAGAAAACGATAATAATGAGACATCATACCAAAATGTATGGGATGCAGCCAAAGCGGTAATAAGGGGAAATTTCATATCTCTAGAGGCCTATTTGTATAAAATAGAGAAAGAGAAGGTCAATGAATTGGGTTTGCAATTAAAAATGCTAGAAAAGGAACAAATTAAAAACCCCCAGTCAAACACTAAACTTGAAATTCTAAAAGTAAAAGGTGAGATCAATAAAATTGAAAGTAAAAAAACTATTGAATTGATTAATAAAACTAAGAGTTGGTTCTATGAAAAAACCAACAAAATAGACAAACCCTTAGTAAATCTGATTAAAAAAAGGAAAGAGGAAAATCAAATTGTTAGTCTTAAAAATGAAAAGGGAGAACTCACCACTAACGAAGAGGAAATTAGAGCAATAATTAGGAGTTACTTTGCCCAACTTTATGCCAATAAATTCGACAACTTAAATGAAATAGAAAAATACCTCCAAAAATACAGCTTGCCCAAACTAACAGAGGAAGAAGTAAATATCCTAAACAGTCCCATCTCAGAAAAAGAAATAGAACAAACTATCAATCAACTCCCTAAGAAAAAATCCCCAGGACCAGATGGATTTACATGTGAATTCTACCAAACATTTAAAGAACAATTAACTCCAATGTTATATAAACTATTTGAAAAAATAGGGATTGAAGGAGTCCTACCAAACTCCTTTTATGACACAGATATGGTACTGATACCTAAACCAGGTAGGCTGAAAACAGAGAAAGAAAATTATAGACCAATCTCCCTAATGAATATTGATGCTAAAATCTTAAATAAAATATTAGCAAAAAGATTACAGAAAATTGTCACCAGGATAATACACTATGACCAAGTAGGATTTATACCAGGAATGCAGGGCTGGTTCAATATTAGGAAAACTATTAGCATAATTGACTATATCAATAACCAAACAAACAAAAACCACATGATCATCTCAATAGATGCAGAAAAAGCATTTGATAAAATCCAACATCCATTCCTAATAAAAACACTTGAGAGCATAGGAATAAATGGACTTTTCCTTAAAATAGTCAGGAGCATATATTTAAAACCATCAGTAAGCATCATATGCAATGGGGAAAAACTGGAACCTTTCCCAGTAAGATCTGGAGTGAAGCAAGGTTGCCCACTATCACCATTATTATTTAATATCGTATTAGAAACACTAGCCTCGGCAATAAGAGTCGAGAAAGATATAAAAGGAATTAGAGTAGGCAATGAGGAAACCAAACTATCACTCTTTGCAGATGATATGATGGTATACCTAGAGAACCCCAGAGATTCTACCAAAAAGCTATTGGAAATAATTCATAATTTTAGCAAAGTAGCTGGCTACAAAATAAATCCCCATAAATCCTCAGCATTTTTATACATCACCAACAAAACCCAACAGCAAGAGATACAAAGAGAAATTCCATTCAGAATAACTGTTGATACCATAAAATATTTGGGAATCTATCTACCAAAGGAAAGTCAGGAATTATATGAGCAAAATTATAAAAAAGTCTCCACACAAATAAAGTCAGACTTAAATAATTGGAAAAATATTAAGTGCTCTTGGATTGGCCGAGCGAACATAATAAAGATGACAATACTCCCTAAACTAATCTATTTATTTAGTGCTATACCAATCAGACTTCCAAGAAAATATTTTATTGATCTAGAAAAAATAACAACAAAATTCATATGGAACAATAAAAAGTCGAGAATCTCAAGGGAACTAATGAAAAAAAAATCAAATGAAGGTGGCCTAGCTGTACCTGATCTAAAATTATATTATAAAGCAGCAGTCACCAAAACCATTTGGTATTGGCTAAGAAATAGATTAGTGGATCAGTGGAAAAGGCTAGGCTCACAAGACAGAATAGTCAATTATAGCAATCTAGTGTTTGACAAACCCAAAGCCCCTAACTTCTGGGAAAAGAATTCAATATTTGATAAAAACTGCTGGGATAATTGGAAATTAGTATGGCAGAAATTAGGCATGGACCCACACTTAACACCATATACCAAGATAAGATCAAAATGGGTCTATGACCTAGGCATAAAGAACGAGACTATAAATAAATTAGAGGAACATAGAATAGTTTATCTCTCAGACTTGTGGAGGAGAAAGAAATTTGTGACCAAAGATGAACTAGAGACCATTACTGATCACAGAATAGAAAATTTCGATTACATCAAATTAAAAAGCCTTTGTACAAATAAAACTAATGCAAACAAGATTAGAAGGGAAGCAACAAACTGGGAAAACATTTTCACAGTTAAAGGTTCTGATAAAGGCCTCATTTCCAAAATATATAGAGAACTGACTCAAATTTATAAGAAATCAAGCCATTCTCCAATTGATAAATGGTCAAAGGATATGAACAGACAATTTTCAGAGGATGAGATTGAAACTATTACCACTCATATGAAAGAGTGTTCCAAATCATTATTGATCAGAGAAATGCAAATTAAGACAACTCTGAGATACCACTACACACCTGTCAGATTGGCTAAGATGACAGGAAAAAATAATGATGAATGTTGGAGGGGATGCGGGAAAACTGGGACACTAATGCATTGTTGGTGGAGTTGTGAACGAATCCAACCATTCTGGAGAGCAATCTGGAATTATGCCCAAAAAATTATCAAAATGTGCATATCCTTTGATCCAGCAGTGTTTCTATTGGGCTTATATCCCAAAGAAATACTAAAGAAGGGAAAGGGACCTGTATGTGCCAAAATGTTTGTAGCAGCCCTGTTTGTAGTGGCTAGAAACTGGAAAATGAATGGATGCCCATCAATTGGAGAATGGCTGGGTAAATTGTGGTATATGAATGTTATGGAATATTATTGTTCTGTAAGAAATGACCAGCAGGATGAATACAGAGAGGCTTGGAGAGACCTTCATGAACTGATGCTAAGTGAAATGAGCAGAACCAGGAGATCATTATACACTTCGACAACGATATTGTATGAGGACATATTTTGATGGAAGTGGATTTCTTTGACAAAGAGACCTGAGTTTCAATTGATAAATGACGGACAAAAGCAGCTACACCCAAAGAAAGAACACTGGGAAACGAATGTGAACTATCTGCATTTTTGTTTTTCTTCCCGGATTATTTATACCTTCTGAATCCAATTCTCCCTACGCAACAAGAGAACTGTTCGGTTCTGCAAACATATATTGTATCTAGGATATACTGCAACATATCCAACATATAAAGGACTGCTTGCCATCTAGGGGAGGGGGTGGAGGGAGGGAGGGGAAAAAAATCGGAACAGAAATGAGTGTCAATATAATGTAATTATTAAATAAAAAAACTTAAAAAAAAAAAAAAAGAAGTAGAAATGTAATAGCTGTGTGAAAGAAGAATTCAAACGTAGTTCAGGCAAAACTTAGCAGCTAAATTTCTATGAAGCATTAATAGAGTGAAGATTAATGTTTTGGTCCTTGGTTATAGATGTGTAACTGCAAGGATTTTGATTTTTTAAACAGTCTCATAATTTTATTATTTTAAAAAATATAAAATATTTGAAAGATTTTCTTATGTCACCTGAATTTCCCTATATACACTCCATTTCATCTCTCAGATTCATGTTTCCTAACAAATATTTATATTCAAAGAAGAGGAAAAAAAAGTCAAAATCAATCGATTGAAATTTTTTGACAATATAAGTAATATTCTATACCTCTAGACTCCCCATATTTTTGTAGAATAGAGGGTAGCATTCTCTTCTCATAGTTCCTCTTTAGGGCCATGTTTCTTCTTCACTGTCAAAATAAATTTTCACTGATTTTGTAGTTGTTTCTTTCAGCAACCAGATGATGAATAGAATAGTGGGCCTGGAATCAGGAATATTCATCCACCTCTCTATATTTGAATGTGGTCTTAGATATTTACTTACTTTTTGACATCTGCACAAATCACTTAACCCTCTTTGCCTCAGTTTTTCATCTATAAATTGAGCAAGAGAAAGAAATGCCAAATCTCTCTAGTGTCTTTGCCATGAAAACTCTTAATAGTGTCACAAAAAAAAATTGGATATGACTGCACAATAATAATGTGGTTGGTTAATTGTAAACTGTTGTTGCCACTGTGATTTCCTATATGCCTCAATCCTTCCACTATGAACAATATTCATTGCAAAAGCATAACAAATATTCCTTTTAAATTTCTTTTGAAAGGAAAAGCAATATTATTTTTCAGCCTTAAAAACTTTTTTAGACAATTTCCTTTATGAAGGCAGGGAAAACTTTAACTTTTCTTAGGAAATTTAATTTAAAAATAGATTTTAAACTAACATTTTTAACCATAGTATTCTCCATGAAATAACTGAACTATCTAAGGAAATTTTTCAGCTATGTATCCAAGCACAGTTTAATTTATGTCCTGAAGGGATTGACCTAAAACCCACACAAAGGAAATGTCCTTTGTTCTAATCAAATAGAATGTATTCAAATGATTTTTTTTTCTATTCATTGTCATTGATTTCTGTAGAGTCCCATTGATTCATTAAAGGTAGAAATCCTGAAATAATCAGATGGTGACAATGTCACTCAACTATTGTGAAATCACCCTCACATTCTTTTTAAAGTATTGTGCATTTTTTTCTACATTTTTATTGGGGAATGATAGAGCCAAGATGGTGGAGAGGAGACATTTATTTTTCTGAGCTCTCCCCATGACATTCAAACTAAAACAAATCCAGCTTCTGAACTGGTTTAGGAGTGACAAAACACACAAATATTTATATTGTAACAAATTTCCAATAGAAGATAATTTCTTTTTCTTTACTAATTATTAAAGATCTTTAATTACAAAACATATACAAGGGTAATTTTTCAGCTTTGACCCTGGCAAAACCTTCTATTCCAAATTTATTCCTCTTTCCCTCCAACTCCTCCTCTAGATGACAGATAGTCCAACATATTAAGTATGTTAAAATATATGTTAAATCCAATATATGTATACATATCTGTACAGTTGTCGCTGCACAAGAAAAATCATATCAAGAAGAAAGAGGGAAAAAAGCAAAAGAAAACAAAATGCAAGTAAACAACAACAAAGAGAACGAGAATGCTCAGTTCCCATTGTCCTCTCCCTACATGTAGATAGCTCTCTTTATCACTGAGCAAGTGCAACTGGTTTGAATAATGATATTGTCAAAGGGAGCCACATCCATCAGAATTTATAATCGTATAATATTGCTGTTGTTGTGTATAATGATTTAATAATTCTGTTCATTTCACTTAGCATCACTTCATGTAAGTCTCTCTCGGCCTCTCTGAAATCATCTTGTTTCTTACAGAACAATAATATTCTATAATATTCATATACCATAATTTATTTACCCATTCTCCTATTGATGGACATCCATTCAGATTCCAGTTTCTAGCCACTACAAAAAGGGCTACCACAAACATTTTTGCACATACAAGGTCCCTTTCCCTCCTTTAAGATCTCTTTGGGATATGAGCCAAGTAGAGAAATATTGCTGGACCAAAGAGTATGTACAGTTTGATAATTTTTTGAGCATAGTTCCAAATTGCTTTCCAAAATAGTTGTATTCATTCACAATTTCACCAACAATGTATCAATTACCCAGTTTTCCCACATTTCCTCCAAAAATCATCCTTGTCTTTTCCTGTCTTCTTATGTAGTGGTATCTCAGAGTTGTCTTAATGTGCATTTCTCTGATCAATAATGATTTGGAGCATCTTTTCATATGACTAGAAATAGTTTCAATTTCTTCATCTGAAAATTATTTGTTCATATCTTTTGACCATTTATCAATTGGAATATGGGTTGGACTATTATAAATTTGAGTCAATTCTCCATATATTTTACAAATGAGACCTTTATCAGAACCTTTAAATGTAAAAATGTTTTCCAGTTTATTGTTTCCTTTCTAATCTTGTCTGCATTAGTTTTGTTTGTACAAAACCTTTTTAATTTAATATAATCTATTTTGTGATAGATAATGATCTTGAGTTCTACTTTGGTCACAAATTCTTTCGTCCTCCACAGATATGAGAGGTAAACTATCCTATGTTCTTCTAATATTTTTTATAATATCATTCTTTATATCTAGATCATGAACCCATTTTGACCTTATCTTGGTATATGGTATTAGTTGTGGGTCAATGCCTAGTTTCTGCCATACTGGTTTCTAATTCTCCCTGCAGTTTTTATCAAATAGTGAATTCTTAGCCCAAACGTTAAGGTTTTGGGGTTTGTCAAGCACTAGAGTATTATAGTCATTGACTATTTTGTTCTGTGAATCTATTCCACTGACCATCTACTCTATTTCTTAGCCAGTACCAAATGGTTTTGATGACCTCTGCTTTATAATATAGTTTTAGATCTGGTACATCTAGGCTACCTTCATTTGCTTTTCTTTTCATTAATTACCTTGAAATTCTTGATCTTTTGTTCTTCCAGATGAATGTTGTTATTTTTTTCTAGGTCAGTAAAATAGTTTCTTGGGAGTTTGATTGGTTTAGCACTAAATAAATAGATTAGTATAAGTAGTATTGTCATCTTTATTATATTCAGTCATCCTATCCAAGAGTACTTGATATTTTTCCAGTTGTTTAAATCTGACTTTATTTGTTGGAAAGTGTTTTGTAGTTTTGCTCATATGGTTCCTGACTTTTCTTTGGCAGATGGATTCCCAAATATTTTATCATATCAATAGTTATTTAAATGGAATTTCTTTTTGTATCTCTTGCTATTGGATTTTTTAGTGATGTATAAAAGTGCTGATGATCTGCATGGATTTATTTTCTATCCTGCAACTTTGCTAAAATTGTGAATTATTTCTAATAGCTTTTTAGTAGAATCTCTAGGGTTCTCTAGATACACCATCATATCATCTGCAAAGAGTGATAATTTGGTTTCCTCATTACCTACTCCAATTCCTTTAATCTCTTTTTCTTCTCTGATTGACAAAACTAACATTTTAAAAACAATATTGAATAGTACTGGTGATAGTGGGCAACTTTGTTTCACCCCTGGTCTTATTGGGAATGCTTCCTTTTTATCCCCACTACATATGTTGCTTGCTGATGGTTTTAAAAAGATTCTATTGAACAATTTAGATAAAAGCCCATTTATTCCTATACTTTTTTAGTGTTTTTAATAGGAATGAGTGTTGGATGTTATAAAATGTTTTTTTTTCCTACATCTTATGACATAATCATGCTTTTTGTTAATTTGGTTATTGATATAGTCAATTATGCTAGTTTTCCTAATAGGAACCAGCCCTGCATTCCTGGTATAAATCCTACTTGGTCATGGTGTATTACACTGGAGATGATTTTCTGTAATTTCTTTGCTAATATTTTATTTAAAATTTTTGCACCAATATTCATTAGGGAGATTAGTCTATAATTTTCTTTCTCTATTTGCATCCTACTTGGTTTAGATATGAGTACCATGTCTGTATTATACAAGGAATTTATTAGGATTCCTTCATTCCCTATTTTTCCTTTCTTTTTTCCATTTCTTTTTTTTTTTCAAATAGTTTATATCATATTAGAGTTAATGTTCTTTAAATGTTTGGTTGAATTCACATGTAGATCCACCTGTGTAGTGAGTTCAAATGTTGGAGTTCTTGTTCTTCTCAAAACACAGCCGGTTTAGCTTAGGGCCCTCCGAATATCTCCAAATCCAAAGGTCCTGTCTGTTAGCCTCTGCCTCTGCTTTCTTCAGCCTCCAACCAGCACAGAGATGGAATGAATCTCTTGTTTCCTTCTCTTGGGGCTCAGCTAGCTTTCTGGTGAGTCTTTCAGACCAGCTTGGTCTCAGTGGGGGGGCGTGTAAGAGCCCAGCCACCTACCACAGTGGTGTGAGATGAAGATGAATCTGGTTGTCCACTGAACTCTCACTCGTAGCTTTATCCTTTGAAAACTCTTTGTCTGCCACCAGCCAGCCAAGTGGAATATATTCTGCCTTGCCTCAGAGAGAGGGCTTCTGGCGTAATTCCGCAAAGTGTTCTCTGTCTGCACCAGAGTCGCTCCTCTCCAGTCCAGCTGAACTCGCCTCTGCGACCAGCCAGCCAAGGGGAAAAAATATTTTGGAATAGCTCTCTCGCCTTATATGTGAATCTTCTGAGAGAATGGGATTATGGGTTTTCTCCCATAGTGCTCTCTGGCCCAAAGAGCTTTAAGGGAGGTGTGAACACAAAGGTGTAAACACAAGCATTATACTAATTAGTTCTACTTAGTACCTTGTTTCAGGTTCTGGCCAAAATCTTCTTGTAAGATTAGATCAACTCTAATTAGTTAGCAGTTTGCAAGGATTCCAACACACCTGTCCTGGGGATTTTTTCTTAGGGAGTTGATTAATACTATGTTCTATTTCTTTTTCTAAAATGGGACTATTTAAGTAATTTATTTCCTTTTTTGTGAATTTGGGCAAGCAATATTTTTGTAGATATTCTTCCAAGACCCACCATACCTACGTTTTCTAGTATTCTACTTATCTCTTTAGAGTCTTTCTTATTTATTTTGTGGTTTGATTTATTTAGTTCTGAGGGAGTAAGGTTGAGATCCCCCACTAATACAGTTTTGCTGTCTATTTCTTCTTGTAGCTCTTTTAATTTTTCCTTTAGAAATTTACATGCTATACCACTTTAGAAGAAAATTTAGAAGATCTCCAGAAAAAGTTTGTTTCAATTGATCATGAAGCAAGGCAGTCCAAGCACAGGTCAGCAAAACACAGGTGGCCCCAGCACAGAAGTCAAGCACTGCCAGTGCATAGTCACAGAGCAGTGTGGGCTTTTCATGCTGGAGAATCTATGGAGACGAATCTTCAGATATGATGGCTCTTATATCCTGGTATTCTATTCCAGCCAATAGATCATCAGGTTATTTATAAGATCTCAAACACGAACACAAAAAGCAAATAGCGATCCCCTAAGATTCATGGAACTTGGCCATAGTTAGTCATCACTGGAAGTAACTCAGTGTTAGTAAGGCATACACTTTCACCTGTAGAGGAAGGTTGGATAATCTCCCCTTTGTCCTAAAAGCAAACCTTATTTTTTTTTAAATGAACAAAAATGCAAAAAAAGGATTTAGAACATAAACAGGTTTTATGGAGGAAGAGAAGAATAGATTTCAAATATTGAGGATACTAAAAGCATATTGTTTCCAGATGAAGTCCCAAAGGATGGTATAAAATGGTTCCCATCTCACAAAACTCTCTTGGAAGAATTCAAAAAGGATCTTAAAAGTGGACTAGAAGAAAACTGGGGAAAGGAAATGAGAACTTTGCAAGGATTTGGAAAAGGGAAAACAGAAATTATCTAAAGAAAACTCCTTATGAAATATATTTAGTGAAATGTATAAAGCATATAAGTCCTTATAAAATAGATTTGACAAAATGGAAAAAGAAAACAACTTCTTGAAAAACAGAATTTGTGAAATGGAAAAAAATCCATGGAAAAATTAACTCATTTAAAAATTCAATTGTCTAAATACAAAAAGAACTAAAAAATGAAAGTGAAGAAAATTATTCACTAAAATTAGAACAAAACAAATGGAAATGAATGACTCAATGAGACATAAAGAAGGAGTCAGGCAAAATAAAACAAAAAAAATAGAAGAAAATGTAAAAATAACTCCTTGGAAAAACAACTAACCTGGCAAAGATCTAGGAGAGACAATCTAAGGATTATTGATCTTCCTGAAAACCAAGATGAAAAAAAGAGGCTAGACTTTATCTTTAGGAAATCATCGAGGAAAATGGTCCTGATGTCTTAGAATCAGAAGGTAAAACAGCCATTGAAAGAATTCATTGATCACCTCCTGAAAGAAATCCCAAAAGAAAAAATGCCAGAAATACCATAGCCAAATTTTAGAACTATCAGACAAAGGCAAAAATATTACAAGCAGCCAGAATGAGACCATTCAAATACTGAGGAGCCACAATCAGGATTATCCAAGACTTAGCAGCTTCCACCTTATAGGATCAAAGGGTCTGGAATCTGATATTCTGAAAGGCAAAGGAATTTGGAATGCAACCAAGAATAAAATATGCAGCTAAATTGAGCAGAATCTTTCAGGAAATAAGATGGACTTTCAATGATACAGGTGAATTTTATTTATTTCTCATGAAAAAAAAAACTGAACAAAAATTTTGACTTTCAAGTATAGAACTCAAGAGAAGTATAAAAACTGCAAAAAGGAAAGAACTCTTGAGAACTATATCTCTGTTATGGGCATACATAAAGAGTGCACATGTAATTTAATTTTATTGTCATAATATAAAAAAAAAGAGATAGAAAGGGGATTGTATTGGAAAAAGGAGAAAATGGAGGTAAAGTAAGGCAAATCACATCTCATAAATAGGCAAAGAAGATCTATTAAAATTGAAGGAAAGAAGGGAGGGAGGGTGAACACTCTGTGAATCTTGTTCTCATTAGATTTGGCTCAAAGACAGAATATTGGATATAGTTTGTTTCACAGAAAAACATGTCTCACCTTATAAGGAAGTGGGAAGGGAAAGGAAAAAAGAAAGAGGGACGCTAATAGAAGGGAAAACAAAAGTAGTAGGTGAGGAGGAGCTATAAAGAAGGAGGGCTGCTTGAGGAGAGTGGTGGTAAGAAGCAAAATACTTGGTATGAGGGAAAGGGGGAAAAGGAAAGAGAAGAGCACAATTCGAGATAAATAAGATGAGAGGAAATACAGAATTAATCATTTTAATTGTGAATGTGAATGGGATGAGCTCATAAAAAGGAAGCAGAGAGCAGGATGGGTTAAAAGCCAGAATTCTACAATGTGATGTTTAAACACATTTAAAGCAGAATTGATACATACTGAGTGAATATAAAGGGCTAGAGCAGAATCTATTATGCCTCAGGTGAATTAAAAAAAGCAGGTGTAGGGAACCTGATCTCAGATCAAATAAAAGCAAAAACTGATCTAATTAAAAGACATAAAGAATAAAACTATGTCTTGCTAAGGGTACCATAGATAATGAAGCAATATCAGTACTAAACATATATGTACCAAGTGATATATCATCTAAATTCCAAGAGGAGAAGGTAAGAGAGCTACAAGAAGAAATAAAAAGCAAAACTATAATGAGGGGGGGGTTTCAATCTTGCCTTCCCAAAATTAGAAACATTGAACCACAAAATAATTAAGAAAGAATAAGTAGGTAAATTGAATTTTAGGAAATTTAGATATGTTAGATCTTTGGAAAAACTGAATGGAGCCAGAAAGGAGTATACTTTTTTCTCAGTTGATCATGGAACCTATACAAAAGTTGACCATATATTAGGGCATAAAGACCTCAAAATTAAATGTAGGAAGCCAGAAATAGTAAATGCACTTTTTTTCAGATCATGATGCAATAAAAATTACTTTCAGTAAAAGGCCAGAGAAAAATAGATCAAAAATGAATTGCAAACTAAATAATCTAATCCTAAAGGACAAATGGGTGAAATAGCAAATCCTAGACACAAGCACTAATTATATCCAAGAGAATGACAATATTGTGATAACATATCAAAATTTGTGGGATACAGCCAAAGCGGTAATAAGAAAAATATTTATATCTCTAGATGTTTACTTGCATGAAATAGAGCAAGAGAAGATCAATTAATTGGGTTTGCAACTAAAAAAATTAGAAAAAGAACAAATTAAACCCCCCTAATTAAATAACAAATTTGAAATTCTAAAAATAAAAGAGGAGATTAAGAAAATTGGAAGTAAGAAAACTATTGAATTAATAAATAAAACTCAAAATTGTGTTTTATGAAAAAAACCCAACAAAATAGATAAACCTTTAGTTAATTTGATTTAAAAAAAGAAAGAGGAAAATCAAATTGTTAGTCTTAAAAATAAAAAGAGAGATTTTCCACCAATAAAGAGGAAATTAGAGTAATAGTTAGAAGCTATTTTGCCCAATTTTTTGTCAATAAATTTGATAATCTATGTGAAATAGAGGAATATCTACAAAAATAGAACAAGATATTAATCAACTCCCTAAGAAAAAATCTCTAGGACTAGGTAGATTTACATGTGAATTCTATTAAATATTTAAAGAACAATTAACTTCAATACTATGCAAACTATTTTTGTTTTAAAGAGGGAAAGGAATCCTACTAAGTTACTTTTATGACAGAGACATGGTACTGATTACTAAACCAGGTAGAATGAAAACAGAAAAAATAAAATTATATACTAATCTCCTTAATGAATATTGATGCAAAAAATAAAATATTAGCAAAGGGATTACAGAAAGTCATCCCCAAGATAATATACCATGACCAAGTAGCATTTATAACAGAAATGCAGGGCTGGTTGAATATTAGGAAAACTATTAGCACAATTAATTATAAATAACCAAACTAACAAAAAACATATAATTATCTCCACAGAGGTAGAAACAAAATTTGATAAAATCCAACATCCATTCCTATTAAAAGCACTAGAGAGTATAAGAAAAAATGTACTTTTCCTAAAAATTATCAGTAGCATTTATTTAAAACCATCAACAAGCATCAAATTTAATGAGGACAAACGACCATTTCCAATAAGATCAAGGGTGAAACAAGGTTGCTCACTATCACCATTACTATTCAATTTTGTATTAGAAATGTTAGCTTTGGCAATAAGAGAAAAAAAGAGATTAAGGGAATTAGAATAGGTAATGAGGAAACCAAATTATCACTCTTTGCAGATGAAATGATGGTATACTTTGAGAGCCCTAGAGAATCAACTAAAAAACTACTAGAAAGAATTAACAACAGGATACAAAATAAATCCACATAAATCCTCAGCATTTTTATATATTCCCAACAAAGTCAAGCAGCAAGAGATACAAAAAGAAATTCCATTTGAAATAACTGTTTATAATATAAAATATTTGGGATTCTAATTGCCAAGGGAGAGTAAGGAACTATAGGGATGCAATTATAAAACTCTTGACAAATAATGTCAAATCTAAACAATTTGAAAAATATCAAGTGCTCTTGGATAGGTTGAGTGAATATAATAAAAAGACAATAACACCTAAATTAATTTACTTATTTAATGCTATAGCAAAAACTCTAAAGAAATTATTTTATAGAGCTACAAAAAGTAATAACAAAGTTCATCTCAAAGAACAAAAGTTCAAGAATTGCAAGTGGATTAATGAAAAGAAAATGTAAATGAAAGTGGCCTAGCTGTGCCAGATCTAAAACTATATTATAAAGCAGAAATCATCTAAACCATTTGGTACTGGCTAAGAAATAGAGTAATTGATCATTAGAATAGGTTAGGCTAATAAAACAAAATAATCATTTACTATAGTACTCTAGTGTTTGATAAACACAAAGACCCCAGCTTTTGGGAATAAGAACACACTATTTGACAAAAACTCTGAGAACATTGGAAAGTAATATGGCAGAAACCTAACACCATATACCAAAATAAGGTTGAAATGGGTTCATGATCTAGACTTAAGAGTAATATTACAAGCAAATTAGAAGACATAAAATGGTTTATCTCTCTGATCTGTGGACAAGAAAGGAACTAATGACCAAAGAAGAACTGGAGATCATTATTGATCACAAACTAGATAATTTTGAAGAATTTTTTATTATCTATTAT
Source organism: Antechinus flavipes (assembly GCF_016432865.1). NCBI lineage: Eukaryota > Metazoa > Chordata > Mammalia > Dasyuromorphia > Dasyuridae > Antechinus > Antechinus flavipes. Next base: position 89,075,396 of record NC_067398.1, on the reverse strand, counting down.
ATTATTCTAAATTATATTATTATATTAATCTAAATATTAATCTAAAATTAATCTAATATTAATCTAAAAAGCTTTTGTAAAAACAAAACTAATGAAGACAAGATTAGTAGAGAAGCAAATAACTGGGAAAACATTCTTTAAAAAATATCAAGAATTCATTCAAATTTATAGGAATTCAAGCCATTCTTTAATTGATATATGGTCAACTATGAATAGAAAGTTTTCAGATGAAGAAATTTAAACCAAAATTTTAGTCATATAAAAAGGTGCTCTAAATCACTATTGATCAGAGAAATGCAAATTAAAACAACTTTGAGATACCATTGCACACCTTTCAGATTGACTAAGATGTCAGGAAAAGTAATGACAAATGGTGGAGGAGATGTGGGGAAACTGGGACACTATTACATTGTTGATGAAGTTGTAAAGTAATCCAACAATTCTGGAGAGCAATTTGGAATTATTCCCAAAGAGCTATCAAACTTTGCATACTCAGTGATCCAATAGTGTTTCTACTGAACTTATATCCTAGTGAGATTTTAAGGAGAGAAAAGGACTCACATGTGCAAAAATGTTTGTGGCAGCCCTTTTTGTAGTGGCAAGACATTAGAAATTCAGTGGTTGTCCATCATTTGGAGAATGGCTGAATAAGTTTGGGCATATGAATGTTATGTAATATTATTGTTCTATAAGAAATGATCAGTAGGATGATCTTAGAAAGGATAGGAGAAAATTACCTGAATTGTTGTTAAGTGAAATCAGCAGCACCAGATCATTGTACATGGCAACAAGAAGATACAAAGATCAATTCTGATGGATGTGGTTCTTTTCAAAAACAAAATTATTGAGAACAATTTGAATGATCTTGTGAAGAAGAAAGCCATCTGCACCTAGAGAGAGGACTGTGGGAACTAAGTGTGTTTCACAACATAGCATTTTCATTCTTTTTATTGTAGTTTGCTTGCATTTTATTTTTTCTCATTTTTTTTCTTGTTTGATTTGGTTTTTCTTGTGTTACAAGATAATTGCATAAACATGTATGCATATATTGGATTTAAAATATATTTCTACCATTTTTAACATGTATTAGACTACTGCAATCTAGAGGAGGGGTTGGGGGAAGGCGGGGTAAATTGGAAGACAAGGTTTTGAAAAAGTTAATATTAAAAAATTATCCACGCATATGTTTTGAAAAGAAAAGCTTTAATAAAAAAATATTTTTATAAATACAAGCAAAATTGGATTTTAGTGGATTCTTTATTCAATATGAATCAAGATTGGAATATTACAAATACAAAAATTAATTTTGCCATAGATTACATTAAGAAAGGGAACAGAGAAATGGAGTAGAGGGAATAAACATTTCTATGGTACCTACTCTGTGTCAAGCACTGAGCTGTGTGTTTAACAAATATTATCTCATTTGTTCCTGCAAGGTAGATATTTGTTATTATTTCCATTTTAAATTTGAGAAAATTTTGACAAAAAATATTAATTGACTTGGTCAGGGTCACAGAACTAGTAAATATTTAAGGCCAGATATCACTCAGCTATGTCTCATGCAATTTAGTGGCGAGGACCAAGGAGGTGATTTAATGTAGATATCACAGACAATATCTGTAGAATTGTCCTCAAGTCTGGATACCAACATCTTGCTAGAATACTGTTAGATGAAAGAATTTCTCGATTAAGAGATCAGAATGTCAGAAATCCTCTAAATTATACTATCTGAAGATCTTTTGAAGGAACTGGGGAAAGTTTATTGAGGGCAAGAGAAAATTGAGGAAGGGGAACGATAGCTATAATCAAGGATTTCTAGGTCTGATAAAAGAAAGAAAAATTAAGTTAAAAAATTAAACTGGGTCTATTTAGACCCAGACTTCATCCTTGAGAGGATTGACTGCGTTTTTAAAGTGGCAAATAAAGCTAGATAACAATTATCAGATTTCTTACAGCACAATTTTGTTTTTCAAATATGTGCTAGGCTAAAAGTTCTTTCCAATTTTGAAATTCTGTAAGTGTTGGACCCATTATTCATATATTCCTCCCATTATTCTGATCACAGCCAACAACTGTTTTTTTTTTTTTTTTTTTTTTACCTTACTATGCAGTTCCTTATTTCATATGCATGAATTTTAGCTCAGCACTCCATATGTATCATTAAAACTGAAATTCCTAGGGTTAGGTAAGGATTGCTGGAAAGGTAGGTGCTATTTTACTTCTAAAAACCAATATGTGCTTTTCATGTATAATAGAAAATAGTTCCAAGAACAGGATACTGAAAAAAATCTCACATTCTTTCTGAAGTACATTACAACTAGCTTACATAAGCAGAGAAACTTAACAGTTTATGTAACATTTTAAGAAACTGGGAGTAAAAACTTTTTTTTAAATGATTGCCAACCATGATGAGAAGTCTCCAGTCACAATAGATGTTTAGCAATCACAAAGATGTTTAGAAAATTCTGTTGCATTACTGATTTATCTCCAACACAGAGCAGGGCAATGTGAAATGTTTAAGTATGCGTTATTTGCACTTCAATGTAGATACCACTACCAAATATGTCTCTAAGTATCAGAAAATATCTGTTCCTTTGTTTAAAAGGGATCTAAGTCCCTGGCAACTACTTTTCTGAATTTATATCAGGTCAAAGCACTTATTCTCTTTTATTTCTGGAACAGTACTTGCAAATGCAAAAACAAATTCAGTTACATGAAGACTAGTACCCTCCCCAAATCTAAAATTAGCTATTATTTACTTATTCTTGCACAACATATTTCTATTCATGGAACAGTTCCTTGAGGGCCTACACTGATGTTTTGTTTTTATTGTTATATTACCTGTACTCCCCACTGCTTAACTTCTTTGTTCATCATATATTCTGGATGGGTTATGACTTAAACCCACAATGAATCGCACAGGCAATGAATCTGACACAAGATGAAATTCTACCTAATTGGTTGTACCTGAATAATGAATAGGTGAATTCACCTATAGTCAGAGGGCAAGACTGGCCATCAGATGCCAACCAAGAAACAGCATAGATTTGTGTCTCATGACCTGGAAGAAGAAAAGGGCACTGGATACCCTGGCATAAGAAAGTGGTAGCAATAGAGGAATCAGAGAAAGAAGATTGGGAGGAAAACTGGGAGAGAAGAAACCAAGTACTATATATATATATATATAAGGTCAGGGAGAGATTAAAGTCACTAGAAGAACAAGAGAGGAAATGGCAGTGTTTGATTTATTCACCCCCTGGAAGTTGCCACAGGAGTGTGGTAGTTGCCTCTTTGTTCATTTTTCTGAATACCTGGATATCACTAAGGTACCACAGCAGCAGGCCTTCAATACACAAAAACAATTTGTAAAGTCTTTTTTCTGTAACTTTAGCTATGATTGATATTTAATAGTTACAATCCAATATTTTTATTCTGCAACTGATAAAGTTTATTCTTCCTCTTCTGTCCTTCACCCTTTCATTTTCTCCTCTTCTCTAATGTTCAATCCCCTTTCCCCAAACAATTTACTCATATTCAAATTGACAACTTCATTCATCCCTCTGGTAATTTGCAAGATTTCAAGCTAAACAGATTGGGCAGAAATTCCCCTTTTTACTCCTGCCAGAAGAGATTGGCTCATTTCCTAGATTTCAAGAAGTATAGCTACCTTTCCATTGGGCTTCCACTGAAATGGATAGGACCTTCTGGATTCTTCTGCATGATAGATTTTGTTAGGGTTATTGGCTTGAAAATATTTGGATAATTTTTTTTTTTTAACTCATTCCTCCTTTTCTCCATTCTTTGTGATTGTCCAACTTTTGTTTTTCTTTGATCATTATCTCCTCCCCAACCCCTCCTCCCCAAACACCAATTGTTTTCCTTTTTAGGAAGATATATTTGCATGGACTTTTAAGTTTACCAAAGGATACACTTAAAAAAAATCACTTACTGGATGTTAGACTGTGGGGAAGATTTAAGTTTTAGATTAAATAAAGGTCAAGCTCTTAAGGAATATTTAGTCTTAACAATAAGGCAATAAATTAATAGGGTTGAGAGGATGTAAAGGTCCTAAATTTGTAGTTAGATATCCTGGAGTTTAATCTTGATTATATTTCTTATATAATAATGTGATCTTGAGAAAGACAAACCTCTCTTGCTCTCATTGGTCTCATATTTACTATAATTTGTCTTCTACTCTAAAAAGAGCTTGTCTGAGAGATAAGACTTGATTTCAATACTTGACTGACACAAGGTAGTTAGTTATGTCTTCCTAAGCAACTCACTTATCCTATCTGTGCCACAAGTATCTAAGTGCAAGATAGTGAAGAAGTAAGATTTTTCTGTACTGGGAGTGGTTTTTTAACAGGAGCTCCCTATTTTGGCATTCTCTCAGGCCTGGGGTAAAAGAAATAGATAATAAATAAATAGTAAAGGGCTGGATTATATAATCTCTGAACTTTTCTGTTCTAAATCTATGTTCCTGTGTTAATATCTATCTTCTTTGATGTCTGTACAGTATGGTCAAGGAATGTTATAATGCATACAGTAGAGATTATACACTTCTATATCTATCTATCTGTCTATCTTTCTATCTATCCATCTATCTATTTCCATTGTAGAAAAGGAAAACTGAAAATGACTTTAAGAGATCAGCTAGTCTAGCTCTTTGCCTCTGGGCAGGACTAAATTTAATCCACATATGACTTAAATATTCTTAGAAAAGTGAGCATCTTTCTTATTCTAAAACCTACCCATGAGGCCTCCCTCATACCTCCTCTCTTGAAAGTTAATTCCAGTTTTATGGGGTTACCAGAATAAGTAAGATCTCCTTGGAGCTGTCCTGAATTTCTCCTGAAGTTGAAATCTACTTTTTTTTCATTCATATTACTAGGAAAAATGATAAAAATCTGTCATTTAGTCAGCGTATAAATAATTCTTCAGTCTTTAGCTAACTTTTCAATCTTAAAGTATTTTTGATTGGGTCACCCGGTACCCTCTTCTTATATTCCCTAGCCCTTAATGTTCATGGTTAATTGTTGAATCCCACTCAGGTATTCTTTGTCTCTCTTGAAATAGGTTATTTCGGAAATGGAAAATGATCATTTCCTTAGAACATACAAATGGCCATGCTAGATCAGCCCAGCCCCATAATCCATGAATTTCCGGATTTGATACAATTGATAAAAGAACTTTAGCCAAAGGTTGGGGGAGGTTTATAACCTTAATATTAATTTTGAATATGCTTAGGGATATGCTTTCCATAAAAATTCAACTTTTCTATACTTTAACTTTTCAATCAAATAATGTTTATTGGACAATAACTCTATTTAAGGCCCTATTCTGATAAATTATGCAAGATAATAGAAAATTATGATAGTAATGCTAGCAAAATTAAAATAATAATAAACATTTATAATAATCAATTTAATAGTAAAATTAAAATAGTAATAATAGTAAAATGTTATTTATACATATCTTCAAAGAAATGCAATTGGAAGGAAAGAAATAAGCATTTATTAACAATGTTTTGTTGAATACATGCCATGATCCAATCACTGTGCTAAATGCTTTCCAAATATTATCTCACTTGGTTCTCATGATAACTTTGGGCCTCAGGGTTGGAGTCAGATAGAGGTTAAATGACTTATTCATGGCTATATAATTAGTAAGTATATGAACCAAGATTTGAAATCTGATCTTTGTGACTTTAGGCCTAGCCATCTACTAAGACTACTTCTGTAGAGGGCATGAGAAGTCCTCTACTGATGAAACAATTGTCAGTAGTCTGATTGATCCTGGAGAATTAGATACTACAAGATGGGAGAAAGAAAGAAAGAGAGAGAGAGAGAGAGAGAGAGAGAGAGAGAGAAGAAGGAAGGAAGAATTAGGAAAAAGGAAGGAAGAGGAAAAGAGAGGGGAAGAAAAAATAGAAAAGAAAGGATTGTAAGCATGACTTTACTCAAATTCTTGGCAAAATATGAGAGCATATGTGATGGTGAATTAACATATGGAAACTAAAGTGTTGATTGAAAAGAGACAGAAGGACTTTATCAAAACCAATTCATAAACAACTCTCTTTACTTCTGTTTTTGACAACATCAGTAATCTATTAGATTCACGCATGCTGTAGAAATATGTTACCTAAGGCTTTGTGAAAGGATATGGCAAAGCACGTTCTTTTGGTCAGTGAGATTGAGATGTCTAGATTGGGTGAGAGTACAATTTTGTAAACTGAATGGCAAAGAAACTGATTGAAGTGGAAATAAAACTAAAAGCAAAAGAAATTTATAATAAAGAGTTATAAGGAGATAGTCTTGATCTCTATTGAGAACTTTTTTAAAAAAATGAATGATGACGATATAAATGAAATGCTAAAGATAGCACAAACTGTATCTCTAGGGTGAGGTGGAGAATGAAATGGAAGGGGGAAAACATTACATTATGACTTTATTATATATTTAAAAAAACAATGAGTTGTACATAATAGATTTACAGCTTCATGTGAAATCATATGAGTGTGTTATGTTTGTGTGTGTGTGTGTTTATAGGGTAGGACATGAGCTCTTTCAGGCTTCTTTTGCTAAGGGCTGCAGGCATGATTGTTTGCCAGATGTTGTAGTGATATAATCCTGAGGCACACAAGTGACCTTTCTGTCTCGTGCTCCATTGATAGGGCAGCCTGGGATTTTCTGGTGTTGATGGAAGTAATAGGGGTCTGTCAGCTTACTTGTCCCTAAGCTGAAGTTCTAGTCATGGTGTCTAGTATGTGCAGAGGCTTATGGGTTATTTCTATGTCTCCCTGCAGCTACATTAAAGCATATGATGTCTGACAACTGGAGATTTCCTGTTTGCCTGGTGATGTACTAGAGCACATAATGGTTCTCAGAGTTGAAATCCGCTGTCCATTGTGCAGACTGAAAATATCTTTCCTACAATAAAAGAGAGTGAGACAGAACTCTGAGCCTTTAGCACTTTATGAAAGGATTCATGGGACCATCTAGTGAAGTGGACCTCAAATCTTCCTCATGATTTGAGATGCAACCTCCTTTCAAGTCCCTATTTTTATAGGGATAGATATCTAGATTTTCAGGAGCAGCTATAACAAATGGAGAATAATTCTATCAATTGATTTCTGAAGCATAAACTAAAGTAAGCAAAATAATATGTAAGTAGGGTCAGTGAGTGAAGCAAGGAATATCTTCACAGAAGTTGGATGAGCTTCATTTTAGGTTAAACAGAAAGAGATGGTACAAGCTATCATAGTCAATGACCTAAGTGGTCATAAGATGATCACCTGCTGGTATTGCATAAAACAGAATTGTCTAGGGATACACAAATAAATTGGAAAATTGTACCTGTAGTTGAGTTTCTGCCACACTGGGCTTATCCACTCCGTAATAGAGAAAAACATTATAGGAGGGTGTCTATTTAACTTCCTATGATTAAACAAGTGAATTTAGGATCTGCCGTTCACAATTCTGAGACCTAATATACAGCATTTGTAATCACTCCACCTATGGAATCATATCAAGTTGATTAATATTGATTGGAATAGAGGAGGGTTCCAAATGAAATTATTTCTCACACCATTGCACGGGCTATTCTGAGACATGTAAAAAAAGGGAAGGCCATTTGCCTGCTCTAGAGCCCTAGGGCTCAGAATCCATCACTACTTTTCTGGGTGAAGCTTACTACTGGATACTCTTTTCTGGACTTTGCTCTCCTTTTACTCCAATGAAACAAAACTTCCTTTCTTATCTTACAAGTTTCTTGATCTAAATAATTGTTTCTTCCTGCCTTTTTTGCTGGTTCTACTATTTTATGATTTGTATTGGGGTGCTATTTTATGAATTTTTTGGAGGTAAACATGGGAGAATTAAGAAGATTTACTGCTTATTCTCCCATCTTGGTTTCCAGAAGTCTCCTCTGTTTAAATGTTTAATTTGTATTCCAGATCTACTCAAGATATTGAATAAAAATGTTTTATTCCTGGGGGGTTGACTGTACAAGAGTCACTTAATCCCTTTAATTCTTTTTTTCCCTCATAATCTGTTTTTCTTTTGTTTTGTTTTTGTTGAGGCAATTGGGGTTAAGTGACTTGTCCAGAGTCACACAGCCAGGAAGTGTTAAGTGTCTGAGGCCAAATTTGAACTCAGGTTCTCCTGAATTCCAGGGCTGGTGCTCTATCCACTGCAACACCTAGCTGATCCCCTCTTCCTTCACAATCTAATCAAGCATAATTTACTTCATAAAATATTTGCCATGACTAGAACAATAGCATGTATATAATAGATCCATTATTATTGTTACTTATGTAAAAAAGAGATTTTGATTCACCTTAGAAGATAGAAATAGAAATAAATGTGGTAGTTTCAAAGAGTTAAATTTACACTTATGTTAAAAACAAAAACAAAAACAAAAAGCTTCCCCAATGCTCAGGAGCATGAGAAAATGGAAAATGCATCTTTGGAAATGTAACTTTTCCCTGTCACTAGAAGTCTTTTAAGGAAAGCCTGAATAACCAATGTATGAATATTTTGAGAGGATAATGCTTCATTAAACATTGGATTAGATAATCTTTAGGCTTATTTTCAAATCTGAGATTCTATGATTTTATTTGGAAGGCTAAAACAATACTCACTAATTGAAATCTAGGAGGTCCAGTGGATAGTATGCTGGGGGTGGAGTCAAGAAGATTTACTTTTAAATTTGGTCTCAGACATTTCCTAGCTATGTGAGCCTGATCAAATGACAATCACTGCCTGCCTTACTTTCTTATTTGTAAAATGGGGAAAATATTAACTATAGCATTTTTATAAGGATCAAATGAGATACTTGATAGAGTTTTGCACATAGTATATTTTTAATAGATTTTGTGTGTTTTTTTCCCTTCCTCCTTGAAAATAAAATAAAACAATTGATATTAGTAGAATGAAAAATCCTTAAAGACAGAAACTGCACTTTATTGTCTTTTTCTCTATTCTCTAGGAGGTTCTTTTATTTAGTGGCTTCTTAATAAAAGTGTTGAATTGTGTTGTTAGTATTTTGTTTTGTTTTTCTTTAATTATCTAAGAAATCATGAGATGTTGCCTAATTTGAAGTTCTTTTGTTATTGTTTAGTCATTTTCAATCATGTGTGACTCTTTGCAACCCTGTTTGGAATATTCTTGGCAATGATAATGGAGTGATTTGTTATTTCCTTCTCCACCTCATTTTACAGATGAAAAAATATCCCACAGAGCTAATAAGTCTCTCCATGTTACATTTGAATTCGGAAAGATGAGTCTTCCTTATTCCAGACATAGCATTCTATGGTACTATGGGTAACTGCCTCAATTTGATTCTCTTGCCTTCTTTTATTAATTCTGATTAATAAAGATTAAGAATAATATATAGTTATCCTAATAACATATAATGCCCCCTTTCATACTTCTATATTAGGACATAGATGCCCAAATTATTCTAGTAAGGAAAAGCTTCTTTGAGGTGATGCTAGAAAAACAAGTATCTTCTCATGCTGCTGTAATTGCACTGGAGGCAAGGCATTTGGAATTGATCCACCTGCCTCACTGTGTAAAACTTAATGCATTTAAAGTGAAGTGTTTCACATTTTTGAGCAACAGAAATTTAAACTCCAGGTGTATGAATAGGAGTTGCTTTACCAGGGTGTTTAAAGCTGGTGACAAAATCTTAATCCCTTTCAATATCTATATATGGCAGGAAGTGACATCCATACTGAAGCCCAAAGAAATACTCTGAAAGTGCTTTTTAAAGCAGTGAATAAGGTGGGAATAGAGCATGAATTCAGTCTCATTTATTTCTATACAAATACAGGTACAATTCTTTCTGGCACCAATGTTACAATGTCAATTACCCTCAGCTTTTCACAGTTATTCATCCCAAAAGCCCAATCAGTGGAAGATTAATCATCTCTAACTTCATAACATCTCATGACTGATACTTTCTCAATATGATGTTGCCAATATCTTATTTCAGGCTTTTAGCCTTACATTTTCCCTTACCTGAATTATGATAATACCTTTCTTGTTGGTCTTTGAATCAAGACTCTTCTCCAATCCAATATCATCATACCCAAAAACACAACTCCAGGTATGCCAACCTCTATTAATTTAATTTCATTGGCCTTTCATTATCTCTAGAGCACAAGTTCTTAAAGCATTTTTTGTGCTATTAGTCTTATGGGCACTCTGGTGAAACCTATGGATATTTTTAAATGTATAAAACTACTTAAGATTAAAATAAAAATCAATTACTTTAAAACAAAAAAGGCTATCAAAATTATAATAATTTTAAAAAGAAATATTCATGGAACCAAAATTAAGAAATCCTGCTGTAGAGTCAAATGAAAAATCCTTTATTTTGAAATTTAAAACTCATTATGTTCTTATTTCAACTTATTTTTCCAGACTTATTTACATGAAGCTCCCCTCCCCCCACCTTGCCACTGAATATTTAAATTATCAAAGCTTAAAGCTACATTAAAACTTTTGGGACAAGTATTATACTTTTATCTTCTATTTCCATCAAACAATGGTTCATTAACATTTGCTTAATTGTTATTGTTCAGATATAGCATTCTCTCCCCAACATTTGTTCTTGCCTATACATTATCCTTCATATCTGAAATGTATTTTTCTTCTCACTTATAATTATCTTAGAATCTCTAATTTCCTTCTCTTATAAGAGGTCTCTCTTTAATGCCTCCTTTCTCAAGTATCTGTATCTAATGATTTATCTCCTCTCCTCTCCTCTCCCCTTCCTTCTCTTTTTCTCCTTTCCCCTCCGTCCCTTCTTGCCCCCTCTCTCTGTTTTTCTGTCTCTCCATACATTTATCCATCCAAGTATGTATGTATATGTGTATATATATATATATATATGTATGTATATATATGTGTGTGTGTGTGCGTGTGTATACACATAAATATATATGTATATTTATGCATGTGTGTGCTTTTCTCCCTTCATCTATATACAATATGGAATATACTTCTATATATACACGTCTTTATTGCTAGAATGACATTTCCTTAAAGGCAAAGATGGCTTTATTTATGTCATTGTATCACTCAGCAACTAATGTAGTACTGTATATATAGAAAATATTTTTCTACCAGTTTATTGAATAAATAACAGTATTATGAAATGTTGCATTGAGTTTTTCAAAGTTTATGAAATAGACCACAACAAGAAGAGGAGAAAGTGCATTGCCAACTTAAATGAAAAAGATGAATTTGGGGTAGTGTATTTGAAGTGGTTTAAGGATGCATAAGAATACAAAATGTGGGGAAAAAAGTATTACAGATTTTAGACAAAGCTTGTGTAAGAATTGGAGATTCTAGAGTCAGACAATAATATTAAATAAACAAGAATTGTGTCATGCAAGCATGCAGTCAGCTTGGTGATGCAGTTGATAGGATGTAATTTTTGAACTCAGGAGGACCTGAGTTAAGTTAATTTTGCTTGTCTTCATTTCCTGATCTGAACAAATCAGTTAATTTTGCTTGTCTTCATTTCCTTATCTTTAAAATAAGCTGGAGAAGAAAATGTAAAAGAGCCCATATTTTTATTCAGAAAATCCCAAATAAGGTCAGGAAAAGTTGGACATGACAAATCAGTAACAAACAACAACAAGCAAGTGTCTTATACTGTCAAATGCTTTTGAGATGGTAAAAGGGAAAAAAAAAAAAAAAAAAAAAACAGTTCCTGCCCAGAAAAAGCTCCCAAAGAAAGGATTTTGAATATATCTTTAAATAAAAGGGTTTGATTAGTTTGGATGTGATGTAGAATATGTAGCTTAAACTAGAATTCCTTTCTTCCTCTCTCCCTGCTTCCCTTCTTTTCTGCCTCCTCTTCCTCTCTCCTTTCCTTTCTCTCTTCCTTCTTTCCTTCCTTCCTTTTTCTTTCCTTCCTTTGTTCCTTCTTTTGTTTTTCATGATCCTCTTCTAAAACACTCTCTTAAAGTCTCATCATCCCTTTGAGTTGACATTAAATTTCTGAGTGCTATAAAGAAATCTTATCCCTTATACATTATACCAATCTAGGAAGCCTTGGAATAGAAGTCTGCTGATAATACTCTGTGCTTTATTTATTTATTTATTTTGCTGAGGCAGTTGGGATTAAGTGATTTACCCACACAGCTAGGAAGTGTTAAGTGTCTGAGGCCAGATTTGAACTCTAACTTCCAGTCTAGTGCTCTGTCTACTGTATCAACTAACTGCTCAGATACCTGTAAGTTAAAGACTATCTAACAAACTAAATTCATAGAACCTTATCACAAGAAGTTTTGCTACCCAGTAATGCATTATTTTTGGCCATTGTAATTCAGGAAGATTCTCTCTTAAGATAATAATACAGTGATTGCAATAAGCTTCAATGAAGGGAGTATCCATTCTAATGAAGTCACATATCATTTGTATTATCTCTAAATATTGAAAATGTCTATTATTTCATTGATACAGGTAACTCTACCCTTGACATAAATAACAATCCTTTTTATTTCATACAATGATGTAGTGAAAAATTAATTCATGATTTAGTGTCCAGTCTTTCATTTGTAAATGTTCAGAAACTAAACACACTAAGCTAGATTGGTCTTTAGGTGGCATATGCAAAAAAAAAAAAAAAATTCAGTCCATTATGAAGTCTTTTCCACTCTGCTCAGTCAGGTGATTTCATTGGAATAGCTTTCAAGAACACATGGCATTTTCTATATCATGCTGAGGATCTGGAGGAAGATTCTAGTGGCAGTTAAATAGAAGTGAATATATCTCACAGTGGTTGTGCATATAGTCAATGAACTCTTAGAAATGAACTACCTAGGAACTTTGGAAAAGTCTTTGGTTCTTTGCATAACTGCTGTAAGCAGTAATTGAAATTCAGCAAGTATCTATATCCTCAGGGGAAAACCAATGGTAGGGAAAACTTTCAGCTCTCATTTCTAGAATTATTCTGCTTTAAAGATAAAGTAATTATAAAGCAGACAGCATAGAAATTAAAATACCTTATGAGAAAATTTCAGTCTTTAAGATCTATTAGAGAAGTTTTCCCCTTTAATTTGGAAATCTACTGAGTTATTTCTTGAATTTCTTCTCACAAATCTTTATTAGTTTGAATTTTCTAATTTCTCTAGTATTGCTTTTCTTTTTTAACTAAGTAGATTTTTTTAAAAATTCACCTTTTCACACACTTAGTCTATCATACAGGATTTCCTAGGTAAAACTCATTTTTATCTTATTTCTGCAGCAATAGCTTTAGAAATAGCATTTAAAAGGAACTATTATTTCAAGCATAGATAACAATATACGTCTGCTCATGCTAGGTAATATTATTATTGCCAATTACATATAACACTTTTACATTTGCAAAAGATTTTTTCAGACAATATCTCAAATGAGCCTCATTGTTCATCCTTCCTACTCAAAAGGGAACAATGATATCATGATATTAATGTCCAAGGTACAGTCTATCTGTGTCTGATCAGTTGAATACAACTACAGATTGTGATTTGTTATTGACAGTATTACCTGTATCAATGAAATAACAGACATTTTCAATTAACAATCGTGCCACAAAGTAGACATAAATGAGGACTAACATTTCTGCTATGCTGAGCTCTTTTCAGGACTACTCATCTACTGTGGACATCAGTCTGTCACTCAATTTTCACCTGGGGCTCCAAGAAACTGTAATAATATATAGTAGCCACACCCTTATAAACAAGAACAAGAACAACAAGAACAACAACAACAACAAAAAACATGTCAGCAGATAGACTAAATGATCCTCACAAACCCTGGAAGAAAGGCAGTCCTTGTGTAATTTTCATCATTTTACTGATCACTTAGCTGAGGAGCAGATGGGTTAAGTAATTCGATCATAATCACTATAGTTTATAGGTGGTAGAGGATTTGAGCATTTCTCCCTGATTCTAAATCTAGTCCTTAACTCACTATATCATGTTGTTTCTCTAGTACCATGTATTCATACAATCATGAAATAATATATTTGGTTTAGGAAGAGATCTCAGAAGCCATTGAATCCAAATGTCAACACTTACCGACAACTGTGACACAACAGAGTTAAGGAACTGGCTCAAGGTCGTCTAGTGAGCACATGCAAACCTGGATGTTCTTACTTCTAATTTCAACATTTCATCTACTACACTAGGATGCTTCTGTTCTGGGAAGATTTACATGGACCAATGCTATGCCATGTGACCATAAGTAGGAGGACATTATACAGAGTAACAGCAATATTGTAAGAAATGGTCAACTGTGAAAGACTTTAGTCTGATCAAGTAAATGATCCAAGATGCCAAGATGATCCAAAGACTCATGATTTCTTTTTTTTTTTTTTTAATAACTTTTTATTGACAGAATCCATGCCAGGGTATTTTTTTACAACATTATCCTTTGCACTCACTTCTGTTCCAATATTTCCCCTCCCTCCCTCCACCCCCTCCCCCAGATGGCAAGCAGTCCTTTACATGTTAAATAGGTTACAGTATATCCTAGATACAATATATGTGTACAGAACCGAACAGTTTTCTTGTTGCACAGGGAGAATTGGACTCAGAAGGTATAAATAACCCGGGAAGAAAAACAAAAATGCAAGCAGTTTATATTCATTTCCCAGTGTTCTTTCTTTGGGTGTAGCTGCTTCTGTCCATCCTTGCTCAATTGAAACTGAATTAGCTCTCTTTATCGAAGTTCTAGATATGATTTCAGTTGTCTTTAATATCAATTACTGGTGTCATAACTAGATATTACCACTTCCATCAGAATACATCCTCAAACAGTATTGTTGTTGAGGTATATAATGATCTCCTGGTTCTGCTCATTTCACTCAGCATCAGTTCATGTAAGTCTCTCCAGTCCTCTCTGTATTCATCCTGCTGGTCATTTCTTACAGAACAATAATATTCCATAATGTTCATATACCACAATTTACTCAACCATTCTCCAATTGATGGGCATCCATTCATTTTCCACCTTCTAGCCACTACAAACAGGGCTGCCACAAACATTTTGGCACATACAGGTCCCTTTCCCCAAAGACTCATGATGAAAAATATTATCCACCTCCAAAGAGAATTGATGAACTCTGAATGCAGATTGCAGTTAATATTTTCAATTTATTTTTGTGCCTTTTTTGGTAACATAGCTAATATGGTTATGTTTGTATGATTTTGCATGTATAATTGATAACTAATTTCTTCCTTTCATAATAGGTTGGTGGCGGGATAGATCAGAGAGAATTCAGAACCAATTTTTTTTAAAAAGAATGTAAAACTAAATAAACCTCATTTTAAAAAGAATTGAACAGCATACCATTTCAAATATTACTAAATAATAACCTGATAAATTATAAATAATCCATTGTGATTTTATAGAAAGAGTTTTGTTATTAATAAATAAGGAAATATATTTCTTTCTACCAAAGTAGATTTCAGTGAACCAATAGCTGGTTTTTACAATCACAATGCAGCATTATTACAAAGACAATACAGGAAAGATGTAGCACTATCTCACTGAATCCCTTAGAATATTCAGACTAGTAGGAAGACAGGTACCAAGTTCTCTAGTCACTCACAGTTATCTTCTACCTAAGTGGGTTCTGATACATGTTGAGTTTGCATTTTCAAAGAAAATATTTGTTGTATACTATTAATATGGTTTCATTGGTGCACTTTTAAGTGTGTGAAAATTCTCATGATCGTTGAAGAATTGTCTTGATGCTTCAATTTCCATCCTAACCAATAGCAAAAATATATAGTCATATTTGTCATTGGTAGTCCCTCTTACTAAAAATCAGCTTTCAATTTATTCATTGGAAAATGATTAAGAGGTTATTAGTTCTAGATATGATTTCAGTTGTCTTTAATATCAATTACTGGTGTCATAACTAGATATTACCCTGTGGTAATTTTTTTGCTTTATGTTGAAATATGTTAAGGACCCTCTCTGGTGATGCCTTTGAAGGAATTAAGTTCCTGTTAGGAAAAAGGTAAAAGTAAAGTCTGTTTTATGGAAAGAGTAGAATCTAATAATGGACTGGTGATATTGTGGCCTAACAGATCTAAGAGGGTGGAGGTAATAGATATTGCATTGTAAATAGCATAATGTCCTTATGAAGTTTGTTTAAAAGAGAAAGGTTGACTCTGATCAACTTAGTTGTGTACAAGTCAACATTGACCTGGGTCAGGCTGATGCTCCAGAGAACTTATCTTCTAGGTGCTAGATAATTTTATAGCCCATTTCCCTACCTGGGAAGGAGAAGATGAAAGGCCAGTATCATTCTGTGAAGTTCCTTACCCAAACTCAATCATTCTCCAAGCTGTGAGAAGAGTACTTTTTAAATGAGGAATGAAATAGGAAAAAAATATCTTTCCCTGCTAGACACCATTACATAGCTGGTGATAGTGTCTTTGCTTTCTAGATCCCTGGGAATTTTCTCCTTCTTTAATTCAAAAACTTTCTAGGATTTGGAAAGGAAAATTAAGTTGGTATTTGGTAGAATATCATAAAAAAGAAAAAGAGAGAAACTTCATGATGTCCTGTCCTGCCCAGATTGGGCTTCTTTAGAGTAATGTTTACCAGATATTGATGTTCTTCTACTCATCTCAACCAAGCCTGGTCAGCCAAGCAGAAAATCAATAATGATGAGATAAGCTAGAGGCAATTAAACTAGGATATCATTAGAAAGGGAGAGAATCAGTGAACCTCTCCTAGTGTGTTATGGTCAGGGAATTTCTTTACCTTCCAATATCCCAATACTGTTTACAAAATTTTTTAGTTTTTCATACTCAAGCTATTTTTCCCTCTAAGAAATGGGAGAATTTTGGGGGAGTAAAGGGAACTTATGAATCCTTACAAACTTGTAAGAATGGAAGGACTTTCTTGTTTAACTATCCTAAGTCATGATGTCAGAAACCAGTATTCTGAAGGCCTGGTTCTTCTTTTGCTATGTTTCTCCAAATAGTATAACATTTTAGTAGTTTGGAGGGGGAAGCACAGAAATAGGTTTTAGTCTCATCTCTGAAATTTACTCTGTACATCCTTTTACTCTTTTTAAACTGAAGGTGTCTGACTAGGACTTTTTGAAATCCTTTCTAACTATAACAATCTGTGAATCCCTGGGGCCTCAATTTCCAAGTATATAAAATTAAATAGTAGGACTGAATGAACTTTATCTGAGATACAATTTATGGTGCTTTTCCAGGGACAAAATTTCCTGGTTATGGTGCTGACATTTCAAAATGTTAAACAAAGCCAAAAGTAAACTTTGGAATACTGAAGGTTAGTTATTTTCCACATTGCTATAAAACAATGTTTGAATTTAAATATAGCCAAATGGTGTTACTGTTTAGAAAAGAAAATATAAGGCTCAATAATGATAATTATGTAAATTTTGTGACATTCATTATAGAAGGATGATGATTTGATACTCATAAATTTATCCTAACATCAAATTTCTAAAATCTTCCTATTATCTATGAAAATTGTGAAAAGAACAAAAAGTTCAGTTTGTTTAAAAAAAAGGAATTTTCTAGTGAAAGTTTTAAAACTGAGGTAGGAAAGAACAAATTGTGAGTAAAATCAGTCTATGAATTAACAAGTATTAAATACCAACTGCATGTCCAATATTATATTAAATACTTGGTTCTCTAAAACAAAAATAAAAATGTACCTACCTAGGGATCCCAAATTCCACTAGATTTAGCTAGTCAATTTATACATACTCTAATATATATGATGAGCATACTTTTCTAAAAGAAAATACTTTTATTTATGGAGTATGTAGACATTTCATGAGTGAACTATATAGCAAGCCGGAGTAATTTCAATTAGAGAATAAATGCAGGGGAATTTATTTAAATCTGTTTATCCACAATGAAAAATAAAATAATGGGAAATGCCAAATACTAATGTGGCAACACAAATGTAATTCAAACTTCATCCCTTAGGAATATACATGCTTTGAAATAATGATCATTCTTTAATTGCTTTTTTTTTTTTAAAAGAAGAAGCAAGAACATGCAGTTAATCAGCAATTACTCAGAGAAATATTGTGGAAGATATAAGCATAGTCAACAATCATTTGTCTTCAGAAGAAAACACTAAAATCAAGGAAGAAAGTTATGCTCGCATCATAAAATATAGAACTGAACAAGAAATTCAAGGTAATATGTCAAACATTACATGAGGTGTAGATAGTAAGTAGTCTGAACCCAAAATGTATAGTTGTTACATATTGCTCTCATAGTACAAAATTCCAAAGATACAAATAGAATTTAGAGTTACTGTGTATTCTAAGAAAATCTATTCCTGAAATCTAGGTAAAGAGAACTAGATCCTGAATTTTCATGAAAAATATCCTAAAATCAGAACCAACTGATAAGAGACTTTTTTGATGTGACAAAATGAAACAGTCTCATTTCCCCAACATTTAAAGAAGGTGGAATCCATTCTGCACCTGCTGCCCTATTTATTGTCAAGAACAAAATGACATTTTTAAGTAAAGTACATCACCATGTCTTGCCTTATATCACCTCCCTTGGCCTCTTCTCCATTGTGAATGAAGAACCAAACTCCTCTCAATACCCTCATTTATAAAGAAATGACTTGGAGAGGAAGCCCTGAAGTCAGGAGGATCTGAATTCAAATCTAACCTCAGACTCTTAACTCTTCCTAGCTCTGTGACTTGGGGCAAGTCATTTAAGCCCAATTGTCTCAGGAAAAAAAAAAAAAAAGACTTGGCTTACTCTACTCTGTATCTAGCATTTTGTTTAATTTTAACTCTCCAGAATATGATGGTCCAACACTGGATACCTTCTGTTAATTTTGAAATTTGCTTCTTGAAAATTTGCCTCTTCATATTCTTTGACTATCAACTGGGAAATAACTCATTTTTAACCCCCCCCCACACACACATGTTTACAAGTATCTCTGATAAAAGTCATATTTTTCAAATATAAGAGAACTGAAGCAAATGTATTAAATTTCTTACCTAATTTATAGCTCTGGCAGGCACATGTTTCCATGCTTCACTGATTTATTTAATATATCACTCTTTCTTTGTAAATCATTTGCCCAACTAATGCATTGCTTGCTTTTTGGGGGAGCAGGAAAGTCAGGGAGAAAAGGAGAAACATTTGGAGGACAAAGTTTTACAAAAATGAATGTTAAAAATGATCTTTTTTATGTATTTGGAAAGATAAAATACTATTAAAATTTGTTTTAAATCTTTTTTCCATTTTGATCTTTCCTTGAATTGATATGCTATATTGATCAATGCCTAATTTTTGTCAAGATATCTTTCAGTTTTCTCAGGAAATTTTGTCAAATGATAAATTCATACTATTAAACTGGAATCTTTGTGTTTATCAAATGTTAACTTGCTATTTTCATTTACTACAATATATTATGTGCTTAATGTATTCCACTGGTCCAGAACTTTATTTTTAAGCCAGGATCAGATTGTTTTGATAATTATTAATATATAATATACTTTGAAATTTGTCAACATTGGGTTGTCTTCCTCGATATTTATTATTCTTATTTGTTTCCTTGATATTCTTGACTTTTTCTTTGCCCAGAAGAATTTTCTTTTTATTTTTTTCAAGATCTAAAATAATTCTTTGATAGTGTGATTGGTGTGGCACCAAATAGGCAAATTAATTTAGGCATAAATTTCATTTTTATTGCATTGTGTCAGTCTAAACATGATTGATCAGTATTTCTGTTATTGTTTGGATCTCATTATTTGGGTGAAAAATGTTTTATGCTTTTGTTCATACAGTTCCTGGGCTTGTCTTGGCAAGTAGAATTCCAAATATTTTCAATTGTCTTCAGTTATTTCAAATAGAATTTTCTTTTCAGTGGTTTTTTAACTGGGTTTTATTGGGAATATATAAAAATGTTGATGATATATTCAGGTTAATTTTATACCTTTAAAATTTGTATTAAATTTTTCAACAGTTTATTTTTTAGTTGAATCACGGATTTCTCTAAGTATACTATCATACCATTTGCAGGGATGATTTCCCTTCCTCATTGCCTATTCTAATTGCTTCAATTTCTTTTTCTTCTTGCTCTAGCCATCATTTCTACTATACTATTAATAATATTAGTGACAATGAATATTTTTGCTTCATTCCTGATCTTATTAGAAAAGGTTGAATTTTATCCCATTTATAGATAATTTTAACTCTTGTTTTTAGATAGATATTACTTGTTTTAAGAAAAACTTTTGATTCATATGGTTTCTGATGTTTTTAGTAGAAAGTGATATTATATTTTGTTTAATATTTTTCTGTATCTATTTATATAATCTTACTATTTTTGTTATTTTTCTTATTGATTATCAATTATGCTGATAGTTTTCCTAATATTGATATAACCCTGAATTCCTGGTATGAATTTCATGTAGTCATGATATTTGCATTTGATATTTGTCATGTAGTGCTTCAATCTCCTTGCTAGTATTTCAGTTAACATTTTTGAATCATATGTTAATTAATTTAGTCCATAGCTTTCTCTGTTTTTATTCTATTCTATATATCAAAACTTCCATATTTTTGTCACAAAAGAGATTTCTAGTACTCTTTATTTATTTTTAAATGGAGTTTATATATTGGGCTTCATTATTTCTTATCTGATGGAATTTATGTGTAAATCCATCTTAGCTTGAATATTTCCTTGGGAAGCTCATTGATGACTTCCTAATAATAAAAAAAAAACATAATTACCAATAATTATTTCAATTTTGTTTTCATTGTTGGTACATTCGTTCTTTTTACATTAAATACTAATAATTTGGTTTTCTTCTTTGTTAAGTTAACCAACACTGATATGTTACTTTTCATAAAACTAGGTGCTAGTTGATTGTTTCAATTTCAGTCACTCTATTTTTTTACTTCAATAAAAGATTATGAATGTGTAGATTAAAAATTAATTGAGAACTAAGTAGTCTAATCCAAAAGAATGAGTAGGTCAGAAAATAAATCATACAAATAATAATCATAATGAGACAATATTGCAACATCAGTAAGATAGAGACAAAGCAATACATAGGGGAAAATTCTTAGTTGTAATTACCGTTCTTTTACATTTTGGAGCATCATTTTTCAAGCCCTCTACTCTGTTTATGTGGTACTTATTAAATATTCTGTGATCCTGACCCTGGCTTCATAGTATTTGAATGTTGTTGGAATCCTTACTAACTGCTAACTAATTAGAGTTGATCTAATCTTACAAGAAGATGTTTTGGGCAGAACCTGAAACAAGGTACTAAGTAGAACTAATTAATACAAGGCTTGTGTTCACACCTTTACTCATTGGAGTTCAATGAGTTCACACCTCCCTTGAAGCTCTTTGGGCCAGAGAGCACTAGCATAAATAGAGCTTCAATGGGCCAGTCAAGGAAGTTCTTCAGAGTGAAGAAGCTACAAGTCGAGATCTGACCGGAATGACATTAAGAGTGGAGCTGGCTGGAGGCTGAAGAAAGCAGAGGCAAAGGCTGAAGGACCAGACCTTTGGATTTGGTGACATTCGGAGAGAGCTCTTGGAACCAAGCAGAGAGATAGGCCTCTAAGCTAACCGGGCTATATTGGAGATAATAAAAGATCTGAACTTTTATCACCTGGCTGCGTTTTGAGAAGAAAAAGCTCACCACATTTTGGTACCCGAACAAATGTTGGAGTTCAAATGTGGGGTTCTTGTTCTTCTATAAAATATTATAAAAGTTCTCTCTGGGTGCCTTCCCTGGAATCAGGATTTTGTCGGTCCCTGTTCGGGCGCCAAAATGTTGTGATCTAGTTCAGATGGTTCTGAATCGGCCCCACGTTGGGCGCCAAAATGTTGTGAGCTTTTTCTTCTCAAAACGCATCCAGGTGATAAAAGTTCAGATCTTTTATTATCTCCAATATAGCCTGGTTAGCTTAGAGGTCTATCTCTCTCTGCTTGGTTCCAAGAGCTCTTGCCGCTTTGTCCTTTGCTTCTGCCTCTGCTTTCTTCAGCCTCCAGAGCCAGCACCAAGATGAATCTGTCTTGCCTTGAAGAGAGGGCTTCTGGCGTAATTCTGCTGAAATCCCGACTTGTAGCTTCTTCACTCTGAAGAACTTCCTCGACTGGCCCATTGAAGCTCTATTTATGCTCAAGAGAGGGATTGTGGGTTTTCTCCCATAGTGCTCTCTGGCCCAACGAGCTTCAAGGGAGGTGTGAACTCATTGAACTCCAATGAGTAAAGGTGTGAACACAAGCCTTGTATTAATTAGTTCTACTTAGTACCTTGTTTCAGGTTCTGCCCAAAACATCTTCTTGTAAGATTAGATCAACTCTAATTAGTTAGCAGTTAGTAAGGATTCCAACAGAATGTGTTTGTTTTTTTCCTATTATTTGAATATTTTCTCTTTGACCTGGGAGTTTTACAATTTGGATATAATATTCCTAGAAGTTTCCATGTTGGGATCTCTTTTCAGGTGATGATTGGAAGATTTAAAAAAAAAAATTCTATTTCACTTTGTGATTCTAGCATACTGGGGCAGTTTTCCTTAATAATTTCTTGAAATATGTCTAGTCTCTTTCTTTTATCATGGCTTTCAGGCAATCCAATAATTCTCAAATTATCCATCCTTGATTTATTTTTCTGATTAGTTTTTCCTCCCAATGAAGTATTTCTCATTGTCTACTATTTTGTTTTCTCTCTTTTGATTTTGTTTTATGGTTTGTTGATATCTCATTATGTCATTGGCATCTATTCATCCAACTATTATTTTAAGGAATCATTTTCCACATGAGATTTTCTGCCTCTTTTTCCTTTTGGTCATTATTTTTAAATTGTTATTTTTTTCAGCATTTCTTTTATTGAAATTATTATTTTATTTACAAAGCATATGCATAGATAATTTTTCCAACATTGACCCTTGCATAACCCTTTGTTTCAAATTTTCTCCTCCTCCCCCCACCCCCTCTCCTAATGCGCTCTCTCTCTTTCTCTCTCTCTCTTTCTCTCTCTCTCTCTCTCTCTCTCTCTCTCTCTCTCTCTATATATATATATATATATATATATATATATATATGCAATTATCTTATTGTACAAGAAAAATCAGATCAAGAAGGAAAAAAAAGAAAAACTGAGAAAGAAAACACAATGCAAGCAAATTACAACAGAGAGAGTGAGAATGTTATGTTGTGTCAACACTCTGTTCCCATGGTTCTCTCTCTGGGTGCAGATGGCTCTCTTTGTCACTGCACAATTGGAACTGGTTTGAATCATCTCAATATTGAAGAAAATCATATCCATCAGAATTGATTGCCATATATTCTTGTTGTTGTGTATAATGATCTCCTGGTTCTGCTCATTTCACTTAGCATCAGTTCATGTAAGTTTCTCCAAGCATCTCTAAAATCATCCTGCTGGTCATTTCCTATAGAACAATAGTATTCCATAGCATTCATATATCAAAATTTATTCAGCCGTTCTCCAGTTGATGGGCATCCATTCAGTTTCCACTTGCTTGCCACTACAAAGAGGGCTGCCACACACATTTTTGCACATGTGGGTCCCTTTCTCTCCTTTAGGATCTCTTTGAGATATAATCCCAATAGAAAAACTGCTGGATCAAAGGGCAGGCACAGTTGAGCATAGTTCCAAATTGCTCTACAGAATGGTTGGATCTGTTCACAGTTCCACCAACTATGTAGCAGTATCCCAGTTTTCCTACATTCCCTCCAATATTTGTAATTATCTTTTCCTGTCATCTTAGCCAATCTGACAGATGTATAGTGGTATCTCAGAGTTGTTTTAATTTGCATTTCTCTGATCAATAGTGATTTGGAGTACCTTTTCATGTGGCTACAAATAGTTTCAATTTCTTCATCTGAAAATTGTCTGTTTATATCCTTTGAGTATCAATAAGAGAATGGCTTGAACTATTATGAATCTGAGTCAATTCTCTATGTAGTTTAAAAATGAGGCCTTTATCAGATTTTTTGGATGTAAAAATGTTTTTTCCACTTTATTGCTTCCCTTCTAATTTTGTCAGCTTTACTTTTGTTTGTACAAAAAATTTTAAATTAATATAATCAAAATTATCTATTTTATGATCAATAATGATCTCTAGTTCTTCTTTGATCACAAATTCCTTCCTCTTCCACAAATCTGAGAGGTAAACTATCTTATGTTCTTCTAATTTATTTATAGTCTAAATCATAGATCCATTTCAATCTTATCTTGGTATATGGTGTTAGGTGTGGGTCTATGCCTACTTTCTCTCATATTAGTTTCCAATTTTCCAGCAGTTTTTGTCAAATAGTGAACTCTTATCCCAAAAGGTGATGCTTTTGGGTTTCTCAAATACTAGAGTGCTATAGTCATTGGCTATTTTTTCTGTGAACCTAACCTATTCTACTTTATTTCTTAGCCAGTACCAAATGGTTTTGATGACTACTGCTTTATAATATATTTTAGATGTGATACAGCTAGGCCACCTTCATTTACTTTTTGCTTCTTTAATTCCTTTGAAATCTTGACCTTTTGTTCTTCCAGATGAATTTTGTTGTTATTTTTTCTAGTTCAGTAATATAGTTTCTTGTGTGTTTGAGTGGTATAAAACTAAACAAATAGATCAGTTTAGGGAGTATTATCATCTTTATTACATTTTCTCAGACCTATCCATGAACACTTCATATTTTTCCAATTTCTTAGATCTGACTTTATTTGTGTGAAAAGTGTTTTGTAGTTTTGCTTATATAGTTGCTGGCTTTCCTTTGGAAGATAAATTCCCAAATATTTTATATTATCAACAGTTATTTTAAATGGAATTTCTCTTTGTATCTTTTGCTGTCGGATTTTGTTAGTGATGTATAAAATTCCTGATGATTTATATGGATTTATTTTGTATCCTGCAACTTTGCTAAAGTTGTGGATTCTTTCTTTTTTTCTTTCTTTCTTTCTTTTTTTTTTGGTAGTGAACATTGAGATTTTATTTATTTATTTATCTTTAATTTTTAATAACTTTTTATTTACAAGTTATATGCATGGGTAATTATACAGCATTGACAATTGCCAAATCTTTTGTTCCAATTTTTTCCCTCCTTCCCCCCACCCCCTCCCCTAGATGGCAGGATGACTAATATGTGTTAAATATGCTAAAGTATAAATTAAATACAAAATAAGTATACATGTCCAAACCGTTATTTTGTACACAAAAAGAATTGGACTCTGAAATAGTGTACAATTAGCCTGTGAAGGAAATCAAAACTGCAGGCAGGCAAAAATATAGGGACTGGGAATTCTATGTATTGGTTCTTAGTCATCTCCCAGAATTTTTTCGCTGGGTGTAGCTGGTTCAGTTCATTACAGCTCCATTGGGACTGATTTGGTTCATCTCATTGCTGAAGATAGCCAGGTCCATCAGAATTGGTCATCATATAGTATTGTTATTGAAATATATAATGATCTCCTGGTTCTGCTCATTTCTCTTATCATCAGTTCATGTAAGTCTCTCCAGGCCTTTCTGAAATCATCCTGTTGGTCATTTCTTACAGAAGAATAATATTCCATAATATTCATATACCACAATTTATTCAGCCATTCTTCAATTGATGGGCCTCTACTCAGTTTCCAGTTTCTGGCCACTACAAAGAGAGCTGCCACAAACATTTTGGCACATACAGGTCCCTTTCCCTTCTTTAGTATCTTGTTGGGGTATAAGCCCAGTAGTAGCATTGCTGGATCAAAGGATATGCACAGTTTGATAACTTTTTGAGTATAGTTCCAAATTGCTCTCCAGAATGGCTGGATGTATGCACCATTCCACCAACAATGTATCAGTGTCCCAGTTTTCCCACATCCCCTCCAACATTCCGCATTATCTTTCCCTGTCATTCTGACAGGTGTGTAGTGGTAGCTCAGAGTTGTCTTAATTTGCATTTCTCTGATTAATAATGACTTGGAGCATCTTTTCATATGGTTAGAAATGTTTCAATTTCTTTGTCTGAGAATTGTCTGTTCATATTCATGGACCATTTATCAATTAGAGAATTGTTTGGGGCTTCAGGTAGAGACAATCTGCCCTTAATCTCCTCAGGTTTTGAAATCTTTTCTTTCATCATAAAAGTCTTCACTTTTTTATTCATTTTTTTAAATTAAAGTTTGTTTTTAGGGCTGAGTCAGTGCTGATTTATTCCTGGTGCTGGCCATGTCCCATGAAATTCTAACATTTTGGGGTTCACTACTGACCTTTTGTGTTTCTGTTGGATGATTTATAACTTCTCTGCTGATCTACCACTTTGCAACCAGGATGGAGTGGCCAATACTGCTGTAGATAGCTGTGGATTCCTCCCTGTAGATTCTTTGTTGCACAGAATCTGCACCTTCACACTGAAACTGCACTTCCCTGGGACTCTGCACTGTCTGCATTGGTTATCTGTGGTCAGCTGTTTGTGTCAAGCTTCCTCCTTCCTGTTTCTAATTAAAACAGACCTTTTCTGGAGATCTTTGAAATTATCTTCTGCTGGTAATTTGTTTCACTCCTAATATTTGTGGGTTCTGCCAGTTCAGAGCTAATTCAGAGGCTGTATTTCATAAATATTGTGAAAATTGTAGAGAAGGTCAGAGAGAAACGAGTATCATTTCTGCCATTTTGGCTCCACTCCCAAGAAAACATTTTCTTCAACATTTTGTGCCTCATTTGCAAGTTATTAATTGTGTATTTGTGATTTTAAAATTGTCTTTATCTATTTTTTCTTCTTCCATTCTTATTTGATTTTAAAATATTTTTTAACCTCTTCCAGGAATTTTTTTTTTTTAATCTTTGTATCCAGTCCCCATTACATTTTTTGAGGTTGTGCTTTGTAACTGTTTTGACTTCACTGTCTTCTTCTGACTTTGTGTTTTGACCTTCTTTTTAACATATTAGCTTTTTTTTCTTCCAGTTCTTTTTTGTTTTTTGCTCATTTTCCCACTTTTTCTGAATTGGAGCTTTATTTTCTGTTGGCTGTGTTCTTGAGCTGGTGTGTGTGACAGGGGTATTGTCTCAAGTTTCAGGCTTCTTATATTCTGCTGGTTTCAGATCTAAATGTGTGTGCTTCTGTGTGCCTGCTATTTGTTGTTGTTGTTGTTGTTGTTGTTATTGTTGTTGTGTTTTTTTTTTTTTATGTTTTTTAATTTTCAATACTTCTAAGGTGATGTGGCCCAGGATTAAGTGTTATCATAACTTTATTTGTCTGCACTTTTATCCTTATCCACAAAAAGCCCTGATCCCTTGGTATGGCAATTAATACAATCCTGAGGAGCTCCTCTGGGTTTTTCTTCCCTTGGGAGCAAAACTAATACTGTTCTTCATGATTCTTGATCTCTTGGCACCA
Source organism: Antechinus flavipes (assembly GCF_016432865.1). Classification (NCBI taxonomy): domain Eukaryota; kingdom Metazoa; phylum Chordata; class Mammalia; order Dasyuromorphia; family Dasyuridae; genus Antechinus; species Antechinus flavipes. The sequence goes on along the minus strand of NC_067398.1, from coordinate 89,048,004 downwards.
GAAGTGATATCGTTTTTTAGGGATGTTCCTCAGGACTTCTACATTCTCTTGACTAAAAGAGTTTCTCTCTTCTCCACCATTGACCTAAAGCCCAGAAATTGGCATAGGTAAAGGGATCACTGATCACATTCCATGTATGGCTTTTATTCTTTCTTCACTGAAAGTGCTCCTCCCTTCCCAGAAGTGCATATAGTCAATGGAATTCAAAAATTGATCCTATATCCATTGCTCACAGAGGTATCCTATCATCTCTTTTTGAACACTTGCCAGCTCCTTTACTATCACTGGCTTGGGAGCAACTGAAGATGCTGATACATCTGTTATCACCAACAAGCTATACCATTGGTATTTCATCTATGTGAGCTTCTAGCCAGCTTTCACCTTGTGTCATAGATTTTTCTTTCTGACCTACTCTGTTTTCTTGGGAATGACTCACTTTGACATTTTGTTGTTTCTGCTTCTCCAGAATATGATTTTAGACAAATTTTTTGGAGGAAAATGTTGGGAGAATTCATCTAAGTTCTTTCTCTACTCTGTCACTTTCACATATTTACTTTTTTTAAAGGATAGAATTTGGAACTCAAAAACTTTAAATAAAATCAATAATAATTTACATGGAATTGGGGGGGAATAAAAAATTACTTCTTTTTTTTCAAAAAGACATCTATTCCTTCCAATCTCTTCACCTACAGAGCCTACTCCAGAGCCAGATGTTAAACATTTACCAGAAAACTCTTGCCTGTATACCTGTCTGAATTCCTCATGTGCTTCCCTTTTGTGAACTGTAAGTATTTCTGGACACATACAGAGTGCTAACCTCAATTTAAATGGCAGACCCCATGATACAGTAGAATGATACTAAACTCAGAATAAAAGAGTCATTAACATATATTTAAGGATTGTCCGGGTAACATATTGACAATTCTAAAATGCAATACATGTTTTATTTATTTTTATTTTATTTTGCTATGCATTTACCAATCATATTTTAATCCAGTTCAAACTGTTCTTGTGAGTATTGTTTGACGTCTCTGGCATAATCAACATTATACTAGATTTGAAATCAGTAGCAACTTGGATTTACATCCTATTTCTGAAAGTTTTCAACTCTTTTATCTTGAGATTTCTCTTCCATAATGTAGAGATAATTATACTTCTAATAGCTATTCTAAATGTTTGTTGTGAGATTGTAATGGGTATAAATTATTTTCCAAACAATAGCAATATATACAAATCATGAATATTATTAAACGTATCTCCTACTGCAAATGGGAAATTGGGAATTATTTTCTTAGGAAAAGCACAGATAGAAGTTTGGGTCTAGCTTCAAATTTCTGATACTAGTGACTGAATTTTCCTCTAGATTGTTAAACACTAATCATTTGTCTCAGTGACATAAATATCAACCAGATGGCATTTGATTATTGTAGATCATAAAATATAATTGAGATGTAATCATGTACCTGATGTCATCCCTCCACCCTATCTGCTATGGGGCATAAAGACAGTATTATCTTTATCATAATGTGACAATGGAAAATATTGTCCCAAATTGAGCTATAATCTTTCCACAAAAAAAACCTGTTCTTCTTACTGATTATAGTATTTTGTCATTGGCAACAACATTCACCTTGTCTCCTATTTTTATACCTTTGTGTTAACTATTCTTTCTTCCTTACCTCTCATATATAGTCAAGTTACCAAGAACTGTGATATTGACTTCCCCTCCATTTTCACTCCAACTAATCTAATGCAGGCTCTCACTGCCATTATCCATCTGGGCCATTATAACAGCTCTTTAAATACCTTCCCAAATCATTTCCCTCCTTCTAATCCATCCTTTGCTTTGTGCAGACAAATTAATATTTTATTAAATTCAGGTCATCTCCCATTACTCAATATTTAAGAATACCTAATGTCTCTCTACTGTCCAATAAAGTTCAGATTTCTTATCTTGGTATTCAATATCTTTCAAAAATGCTGCTGAACCAAATGAACATGGAAATCTCTTGAATCTAAGATTCTGTAGTTTTTAAAACCCAATTTTTAACTCTAAGGACACCAATGTAAGATTAGGGTTTCTACTCCATTACCATTAATGTTATCATAGGTCTCTTAAGTTCTCTTGATTCAGTCAATCAATAAATTGAATAAAATAATAAAAGATAAAGGATCTACAACAGAGATTCAAGATCTTGAGATGACAGTTCCCTAAATTCCCATGTAAAATCAGTTCTTTATAGCTCAGGGGACAACAAAGGAGTTTTTTGGTAACTTTTAACCACAAAGCCCTCCAAATACAAAGACAGAAAACCCAGGTAGCCCATTTTTTTCAGATCAGAGGAGTCACTTGCTGATTCTCATTCTACATTTAGTGCATTTTTCCATTGCCTGAATTTTTGTTGTCACCAACTAGATTTTGCATTCAATGAAAGCTAGAACTGTATTTAACCAAAAGTTTTTGTTCTCCCTATGAATTTTTTAGGGTATTCTGACCATGAGAGGCACTTGAGAGATTTCCCTCCCCCTCCCTTCCCCAATTAGTGGCTATATTAATTTTTAAGGCAAGATCTGAAAAATCATTAATCTTTTATACAAAGAAATTAATTCCTAGGTATGATTCAGAAATCTTATTAGAGTTACTTTTCCTATATTTATCTTGGGAATACTGAAAGTTGTTACTGGGATTCAATTTGCATTGGTAAATTCTTTCATGAAGAATTGACTCAAACCCTGCCTGTGTGATCAGGGAAAATTTCCAGTTTTTCTTGCAAGAAAAATAAGAGAGATATCTTTACTCCTTGCTTCAGAGTGTATATGTTAAACTCAAAAAATGTTGTGAAGTGTTTTTTTCTTTAAACTTTTAAAAATTAAATATGCAATTTCATTGGTATGAGGAATATATAATGGAGAACATCCCTCTACCAATACAAATTGGTAATGTCTTAAATTTATAGTTTTATAAAGTTTCCTTGGGCATTGAGATATTAAATTATTTATCAAGGGTCACATATCCATTATTCTTTAAGGTTTGGGTTCTTAATCCATGTCTTCTTGACTCGGTCTGGTCTTTACAGTATATTATGCTGCTACATTAATGCCCTTTATAATAATAATAATAATAATAATAATAGGCATTATTATTATTACATAGTATTTACAAATTTTCTTTTTTGTCTATCTAAATTACTAAGCTTTTCCCTCTCAGTATAAATATGATTATGGTGATTTAAAGAAATTAGGCAATGAGATGAGTACTGAGCATATGTCCTACCCCTTCTTCAAATTTTAGTCTCCAAGTATTTTTGTTTTCTTTTATTTTTTTCTACCCCTTGGGAATGGGAGAACATATTCTCAATCTGGGAGATGTTGAATTAAAGGGCAAAATAGTGAGAAAGCCAACAGGTGGTCTTAAAAACTGGATAATTCCTTCTTTCCTCCTAGTTTCCATTGATAAACAGATTGCTTTCCACAGCCATATGGATGAGGCCCATATGTTGGCTTTAAAATGCAGGGACCAAAAAATTAGCCAAACAGCTTTTATAATTTTTTTTTTGAAATTAAGAATTCCTAGAGAAGGGATATTGGTGTCAGAACCCACAGCTTGTTGCTAAGGCTGCTGCTGTGGCTACATTACATCCCTGGGGCTAGAGTGAGAAAGTTGAATTAGATTGAGATCCAGAGCAGCCAATTAGGAAAGATGGAGAAATCTGGGAATGGACTAGGAGTACATGAAAAGCCAGAAAGATTTTCCAAAAAACATTGTGGTCCATGAGAGCACTAGTAAATGTATTAATCCCTGATACTATATTTCAGTCTTTTTATTGTTCTAGTTTAGATTTGGAAAAAATCTTTTAAAAGATGTCATGCCAGCAGTGTGTAATCCCATGAGGGAAGGAGCTATCTGCATTTTGTTTATGTCCCTTGTGACAAACATAGTATATAGGAGGTACTCAACTAATGCTTATTGGATAAGTGAATTAATTTTGTATAGAAATAAGCCAAAAGCCACTGGGAGTTTAGGTGGCAAGAAATGTCCAACATTATAAGCAGTAAACAGTTTCAAATGATATATTGGTGATCAAAATTACAAAAGATAGCCCTTTTGCTAAGACATGTTGTTACAATGATCAGTTTACAAATGGGTCAAACATTAGCAGAATGACTTAATGAAAAATGCACATGTATACTCATATTTAAAAAAATATTGCCAATGATCAAATTATTTTAAAGGGTAAGTTATATTTTAATGAAGAGTCTAAATGTTATGTGTTTAAATAGTGATCAGCTTTTTAAAAATATTTTCCACAAAACAAAGTAATAATCTGTAAATTTGATATTTGATTTCCTCTAAAGTAGCAGGAGCTTTCAATTGAGGCAGCATTCATCAAAGGCATTGATTAATGTTTTTAGAGTATGCTAGTCTCCCGATCTCTATGATAAATCCTCTTAGGTAGATGATTTAAATGTTCCTTTATCAATTCAGCCAATAACCTGGCATCACCTCTAGAACTTGGGCCTTGTTCTTGGTCTCTGTCTCTGTCTCTCTCTGTCTTTTTCTGTCTCTATCTCTGTTTTTCTGTCTCTCTCTGTGTGTTTCTCTCTCTTTCTTTCTCCCTCTCTCTCTTTCTTTTTTCTTTTCTTTTAAATAACATTCTTGATTTCCTAGGAATTTCAACTGCAGGAAGATCAACTGCAGGTCTGCAAAATAAATTTATCACATTCTCCAGCAGGATAGGTGATTTCCAATATGTGTTTGAGGGTCATAGTAAAAACATTTCCATATCTCTCTGTAATACTGAATTTTAGTTGTTTCATTGTTCTTCAATTTCAAAGTCTTGAAAAACTGGACAATACAAAGACAAGCACTTGTCAAACTGAGAAAACCTTTATATTCTTTAAATACGTACCAGGTCTTTAGTTCTATGTGTTTAACACATTTTCTCTCTTTTGCTTTTTGTGACATTTGAAATATTCCCATTTCATTTCCTGAAAATATACTGTCAGTGAACAAGCCTTCACAGATATTTCATTTGAACCTTATTTATATCTCTATTATTTAGCACAGTACCTGCCACAGAGTAGATTATTTATAGATATGGCTTGATGATAACAACATTAATAGGAATAATTGATATTTTAAACAACAAAATTTTCAAAGAACTTTGCAGGTATTTTTACAGGTGGGTGGCTTCATAACAACCCTGTTTGGATGGCTACTATTGGCATAAGAAAGCAAGTTTTGCAAAGAAGAAAACCAAATGTCAGTGAAGTTATGTGATGTGTTCAAAATTATATGAATATAAAACAAGATTATGACACGTAGTTTTTGTTTTGTTTAGTTCTGAATTTCCAATTCTGTGTTTGTTTGTCTTTTCTTTATAATTCTTTCCTTTCTAAGAACATTCTATGAACTAAATGACTGTTCTTATATTCTGCATTTAAGTTATTTTTTCTCAGTAGGTTTTCTTAAAAAAAATTAAGATTTATTTTATTTCTATTTATTATATTTATTTTGCATATTGCCTATTCATTTCTACCAACCATTTATTAATATAAATTAAGACTCAATTTTATGTATTTGTTGCAATATACTTTAGATTTGGTTCTACACTATTATTTAATGCAGTTATTTTTATAGCGGTATTGCAAATTGTACTCAGGTGACAAAATTATGTCTTGCCTTATTTCATATAGTTTTCAAATGTCTTGGGATTTCCAAATAAACTAATGTGTTATACATAACTAAAAATACTTATTCTTAATTTTTGCAGAAGTTCATTCTTTGGTTTTTCTTCTATTTCTATTCTATTTTACATGTTTAAATTGTTAAAACTTTAAAGTCAATGATAATTTTTTAGAATTTCTTTTTAACAAATAATATCAGGTTTTAATTTAAAAAAAATTATGTTTCTATGTTAAGAGGATAGTCTTTTTTATTATTATAATCATTTGTACTATTGCCCTAAATTTTAAGTTTTCTTGATGACTTTTTTCTTTTAAATTTGCTGATATTTATATTCTAAGAACATTTTATCTCCACTACTAGAAGGTATGCTCCTTTAGATAAGAGACTTTCATACATTATTTTACTTCAGAAATGTCTTACATATGAGATGATTAATAAATGTTATTTGAATGTTATTGTTTTAATATTAAAATATTTTATGTACATCATTTTCATTTCAAACAACCTTTAGATTTTTTTACAGATCCAATGTGATCAAATATTCTTAGACACATTTCCATAATGTATCAGTCAATTTGCATTTGATATTTCTTAGTATTACTAATCTACTCCAAAATCATTATGTTATTATGGCAGAAGTGCTTACATAGTTCAATTAAATTCTGAACTATGTCATTCAGCATTAAGTAAAATGAGCATGTCTTAGTGGAGAGTTCTGAGAAACGATGATCTGCTGAAGAAGGAAATGGCAAACCATTCCAATATCTTTGCCCCAAAATACTCCTGGACCATATTAAAATGATTTTACACACACACACACACACACACACACACACACACACACACACACACACACACAGACACACACACACACACACACACATCTCTATTCTAAAGAAGAGCAATACCAAGGAATACTCATATCACTCTGTAGAGGACCAGAAATCTGGAAAAGTATATTTGAAACAAAAATACAGCAGGGTGTTTATTCAGTGTGATCGATGAGATAATGGTTCTCTAGTTCACATATACTTAGTACTTAGTATGGTGATGTAATGGTTCTATGGCGCATGCTCAGTTGCTGTGGTGATGTAATCTTGCTGAGGTATTTAAGGATTGAGAGGTTTGGGAACTCAAGAGTCCCTCAGCCACAGACACTCCATCTTTGACCAGCGTTGTGGTGGCTCTCCTGACTTCATCACTTCTCCACCTAAAGACAGAGATCCTCCAGAAAGCTAGCCCAGACACATCACTCATCAACTAGATTCTCCAACTGAAGCTTTAGTAATATGTGAGTTGAAAATTACCAGAGCAATCAGCTTTTCAAAAAAACAAAGGGACTAGAGATCAAATTGTCAACATTCATTGCATTATGGAGAAAGGAAGGGAGTTCAAGAAAATAAGCAAATAAAAAAATCTTCTTCTGTTTAATTGATTAATTCATTTTACTAATTTGCATCACAATAAAATGTGGCAAATCTTCAAAGGGATGTTAGTATTAGTTCATCTTGTTTCCTCACAAGTTAGAATGGAACATGGAACAACTGATTGGTTTAAGATTAGACAAGGAGTATGACAAGGATATATATTGTTATCATACATTTAATTTAAATTTAGATTACTTCTTACAAAATTACAAGCTCAATTAATCAAAACCAGAATTAAGCCTGCTAAGAGAAATATCTACTATCTCACTTATGACTATGATTGCATTCTAATGGTAGAAGATGCAGAAGAATTCAGAAGCCTTTTGTTGAAAGTGAAAGATTTTGAAAGGTAAAAGCTGGTTTAAAGCTTAACATAAAAAATAAAACCTTGGCAAGTGGTCCCATCACTTCTGATATGTAGAGTGAGAAGACATGATAGCTATGTCAGATTTTGTATTCTTGGTCTCAGAAAATCATTGTAGATGATGACTACAGTCATGGAATTGAAAGAAACTTTCTTCTTGAAAGGAAAGCTATGACAAATCTAGATAACATATTACAAAGCAAAGGTCGATATAGTCAAAGCTATGATTTTTCCAGTAGCACTATATGACTATGATAGTTATTATAAGCAAATCTGAGTGCCACAAATTGAGGTTCTGAAGACTTTTGAAAGTTCCTTGAATAGCAAAGAAGTAAAGTCAAAACTTAATTGAAGGTATTCAAAGGAATGTGAAATATTGAAGCAAAAGCTTAAATCCCTTGACCATGTAATGGCAAGTCTCATTGCAAAAGTCCTTGGTATTGGGAAGAATTGAAGGCAAAAGGAATAGAAGAAAGCAGAGGATGAGATGGATAGTGTCATGGCAGCAAGTAAAAAGAGCTTGACAGACTTTGGGAGATAATGGAGAATAAAAAGGCTTGGTGTACTGTGGTCCATGGGGTGACAAAGAGCACTGCATATTGATAGACTAAACAATAACAATATTAATTAATGCCATTTGTTATTAATTCTTTTTTCTCCCTTGTGTTTTTTCCTATTCTGAGAATCAGAATCATATTTGGTTCAGGAAAAAAAATTAAAAAATGGATTAGAGCTGTCTTCTTATCCCCTCCCCTCCATGAAATCTGTTTGAATAGAATTTTCAAAGGTTTAAATATTTGAACAATTTGATTATAACCACCTGACCTTGAAGATATCTCTCTTTATCTCCCATAACATATAATAGCTCATATACAATTGCTTTTCATTTTTTATATCTTTTTATCTATGTCTTTTACATTTTAAGTCTTACTGTCTATTCCTAGTATTCACAACCTGAAAAGAATCTGTGATCTTATAAATGTGGAAGTCCCTTCCAGTGTTGCCGATTCTATCCTATCAATGTTAACTCATTCTATATTATTTTTCTTTATGTCTCCTCAACTGGTGTGTATTATCTTTCAATAACAAACAAAAAATGATTTATTTTTCTTCCTTCAGCATAAGTTTTCATCTTTAGCTTTAACTGAACATGAATAAAAGCATAACTGTTTATATTTTTCTCTAATCTTGTCTTAATTTCACAATTGTTGTCCAGGTTATTACTGTATTTTTGTCATGCAACCTTATAATATTCTCCAAAGTTTTCCTGTCTGTTATATCATTCATGGAATCAATTTTTGGATTTTCTAGATTTCACTCTGACACATTTTCACCTGATTTTCTCAATTTCAACAGCCACCACTTTAGTTTACGTTCTTATTAGTACAACTATAATGTGTTAGGTGAGAATAAAACACTGAGGAAAAAAATTGGGATAAAATAGAATGGAAAGATGCCTTTATTCCCCAAAAATTAATTTAATAGTATTTTCAAAAGTTTTAAAAGTTTAAATAATTTTTTGTATCCACCTGGACTTGAAAAATATCTCTCTCCATCTCCAAGATCATATGACAATTTATTTAGTGCCTGCTGTCATCTGTAGTCTATTATCTATCTTGCTATTACCAACTTTTACCCTCTTCAATAATCATCTAGCTGACAAAATAATTTAAAGAACCGTGATTATGGTTACGTTATTCTGCTGAAGAAGATAATTTCTTATTTTTAGGAAATATATAGAAATAGTTATACAAATATGTGTGTGTGTGTGTGTATGTGTGTTGTATATATAAACCCATTTACAATACTGTTTATTTACTTTCCTATATGGGAGAATGATAGTTGTAACAGAAAACTTTCTATTATGGCAGTTAGAAGGAGTATATATAGACAGAGGGTATAGCTGTATGTTGAATATGAAGGGATGATAACTTAAAAAAATTAAGGGGTGAGAGGAATGTACTGGGAGAAAGGGAAAGGGAGAAGTGAAATAGTATAAATTATCTGCCATAAAAGAATCAAGAGAAAGCTTTAGAGTGAAGAGAATAGAGGGAGAAGAGGGTGAGTGAACCTTATTCTCATCAGAGTTGGCTCAGAGAGGAAATAATATGCATACTTATTATGGGTATAGAAACCTATCCAACCCTGCAAAAGAGAAGGAGAAGGGCACATATAAAGGGGGAAAGATGATAGAAGAGAGGGCATATTGCAGGAGGGAATGGTCAGCAAAAATCTTTTAAGGAGGGACAGAGTAAATGAATAAATGGGGAAGGGGGCGGAACCAAGATGGCGAAGAGGACACGCATTTCATTCTAAGTTCCTCTTCTATTCTCACTACTTATTACCAAATTCAACCTCTGAAACAGTGCTTGATTATTAAAATCCAAGAATATTGGCAGTATAAATTACCAAATGAAGATAATCTGGAAGATTGCCAAAAAAGATTTGCCCTGATCAGTGGGAGAAGGCCGGTACAAACAGGGAGGCAGAACACGGAAGCTAGCACACTGAGTGGACCAGGGGTAGAGGTAGTCTCGGGGGGGTGAATATTTTGCAGGGAGAACTCTAGCACATATTGGCTACTCTGCTTTGGTTGCAAAGCAGTAGATCAGCAGAGAAGTTACACAAATGTCAAAGGTAGAGTGTATCCAAAAAAAGCCAGAGTTTAACAGGACCTGACCATACCCACTCATCACCAGAAGTGACTCAGCATGGACCACAGCACAGCTGTACAGCTGAATTCTGCAGCACACTTCTGTGCAGCAGGGGAAAGGTGGGGCTCTGCCCGGGGCATTGGAACTTCCTCAGCATAGCCGCTCTTCCCAGGACAGAGACACATCCGCAGCAGGGCTCTTCACAGGGCACTTCTGCAGCTTAGTGGCTCTTTGCAGCCTGTTTACAGGACAGCTACTGTCCATCGATTTATCCCTGTTCTGTAGAGGAAGCTGGTAATCTCCTTGCCCTGAAGACAGACCCTAAGGGCTTAAAAAAAAAAATTGAGTAAAAAAGCTAAGCGAACTCTAACCATTGATACCTTCTATACAGAAAGTGAGATTTCCAACCCCCACTAATAAGTCTCCAGACAAAAATCCCAAAGGGGGATGTAATTTGGTCCCCATCACACAAGGCTCTTCTAGAAGAAATTATGAATGATCTTAAAAAAGAGCTAGAAGAAAAATTGGGTAAGGAAAGAGAAGCTATGCAAGAGAGTACAGAAAAGGCATATAACTCATTAAAAGAAAAAATTCATGAAGTGGAAAAAGAAAACAACATCCTGACATTTGAATTGGAAAAAATAAAGAACTCCCAGGAAAATAGAATCTCTGAATTGGAAAAGACAAAGAACTCTCAGCAAAAACACTCTGGGAAATGAGTGTGAACCACTACATAGCATTTCCAATTCCTCTGTTTTTATCTGCTTACATTTTTCATTTCCTTCTCAGGTTAATTTTATCTTATATCAAAGTCTGATTCTTCTTGTGCAAAAAAAATAACTGCATGGACATATATACATATATTGTATTTAACATATACTTTAACATTATCTAACATGTATTGATCTACCTGCCATCTGGGGGAAGGGGTAGGGGGAAAGAGGGGAAAAGATGGAACAGAAGGTTTTGCAAGGGTCAATGCTGAAAAATTACCCATGCATATATCTTGTAAATAAAAAGCTATAAAAAAGAATAAATGGGAGAAAAGACAGTTAGCAATGGAAAAAATAATTTTGAAGCCCTACCCCACTTGAGAAATGATCAAAAGATATGATCTATTCCCAAAGGGCTACCAATTCATATATATCCTTTGACCTAACAATATTACTGCTAGTCATGAATATCAAAAAGAGATTTTTCTTAAAGGAAAAGAACATAAATGTATAAAAATATTTATGGTAACTCTCTTTTCAGGGCAAAAAACACCCTGGAAACTGAGGGAATGATCATCAATTGAGGAATGGCTCAAAAATTATGCTATATGATGATGATGGGATATTATAGCTCTATGGGAAAGTAATAACAGGCTGCTCCTCCATGAACTCAAGCAAAGTGAAGTCTGCTAGGTACAAAGTAATACTGTTGTGAAATGATCAATTGATAATGACTTGGCTATTGTTAGCAATATAGTGAAGGACTCTGAACGACTTATGAAAAATTCTATTCATAGAAATAGAGAAAGAACTTACTGTGTCTGAATATATATTGAAGCATTCTCTCTCTCTCTCTCTCTCTCTCTCTCTCTCTCTCTCTCTCTCTCTCTCTCCCCTTCTCTCCCCCTCTCTGTGTCTCCTTCTCTCTCCCAAATTGGTAAAGATAGTTATTATTTGACACTATCCAAGACTACACTTCACCAAGTCTAATGTGTTGTGTTGTGTTGTATTATCTTTTCATACTATAAGCCTAGGTGCCTAGGTATAATTTTGATTTCAATTCCAATTAATCCAAATAAAGTTAATAAAATAGCTACTTAATTTCAAGGATAGGACATACCAATAAAATACAGGTTGGGATACCAGAGATATATAGAAGAAAGTAATTTAAGCATGTCAATTATATAGGATAACACTTGTTCAGAGAAAAACAAGTATTAAAGGACACAGCAGTTTGAGGATAACTGTAGCTGTTGGGGGTTATAATCAATATTAAGGATGTTTCCCCCTCACCTTGTTTATTTACAATTATGTAGCTTTTTAATAATTAACACAGCTGACCCACAGAGGTCATTAGCTGGAGCAGGTTATCATGCTAGATGTTATTTCTATTGCATTATAAACTTTGGTACTGAAATGTTTAGGTTGAAGATATAACAAAAATAATAAAAAAATATTATTTGCCTAGGAGGAAGCATATGTGATTTCAGGGAGTACAATTAATAACAACATAAAGTTAAGCCATCACTAAGACATTTATTCTATCACACTTCTTTCACATTCAAAAACTAATCATAATTCTTATTTACATTCACTTTCAAAGTTGTTATTACTATCAAATAACATAAGGTATGTAAAACACTTTGTATCTAAAAAACACAAAAAATAAAAACTAAAACAAAGTATGTACTTTGATCAAATTCCTATTTTTAAAAAAATATATATATTAAGCATAACAAACATTTACAATAGAAAAATAACAGAAAAAAGCATGTAGTATCGTAATAACCATATGCAACTAGAAGAAATAGTGAATGAAAGCTCCAAATTCCCATGGCATCCCTGAAAACAGTACATTAGGTAAAAGAGCACACTAGGAAAATGTTACTGGTTTCATAATTATTCATACTTCCTTACAAATTTTGTCTTTATTAGCACCTCAATCAATGGGTAGCTCCTCTCCTATGCTCACTACAGTCTACAGACTGATTCTAGACAAATGTGATAAAATCACAGTGTAAGGCAAAAAATTTAATGAAATGGAGGGGAAGATGAAATAAAGGTAGAAGATATGGCTATAACAGAGAATGAAAGAATCTGGACCCCAATATTGCATTAAGAGAGTTTCCTCCCAGTTCAGTCGTTGAACTGAACTACTTTTCCCCACTATCAGTTGTCTTGTAATCACTATATAAAGCCTTTGTTCTGCGTTACATTCTTAATTTGATTCTAATTTGATTAGTTTTTACTAATGGTTTCCTTGTACCTTATTCTTTGAGGAAGTATAGAGATTTTGTATATGGAATAGGCCAGATTGTTAATTTTTAGTTATTAAATATGTGTGTGTGTGTTTTCCTTTTTCCCCTGAGGAATGGAAATTGTCACTCTTAGCTGAGTATTGTTACTTTTAGCTGAGTATTAGTCTTCCTAGTTCTAGTAGTACCCATCCATTGAAAGTCATTTAATTTAGTCCTCTTCAGTTGTTATTTGTTGAGAAGCCATATATCCAAACCTATAGGAATCATTGCTAAATTAACAACTAAGATAAACTGTCTTATGGAAAAAGTGATAATATATAGTGAATAAACTTGATAACATCTGTGGGATTCTGGTCTCTCAGATAACTTCCAGATCTTGGCCTTTATTCAATATAGGAGGCTCCAAATGACCATTATATAAATGAGATTTCACTGCTTTATTTATGATTAAACATGGACAGATCTCATACAGTGAACAAGAGGCTGTGGAGAGACTGTGATTTAGACTGGCAGATGGAGTGCTCACTATGGTAAAATACCAAAAAAAGTCAAAGGAAATCAAGGCAAATGATTTCTTAATTTTATTTAGGCCTGTGATCTCTACACTGGATCTTTAGGAAAATATTCCCATCATGTTCATATTTGCAAAGTAATTATGGTGAATATTATTTTAAGAAACCTAAACAGCATTTATTAAGCTCTTTGATCCTTATTTCAAGTATTGAGATTTGTGTGATTTCTTTACTATTATTTCTGTACTATATATGCATGTATTATTCCAATTCTCTATGAAGATGTTATGTCTATTCAGAGAAAACTTATACATACAATACATACATTCATACATGTGAATCTATGTGTATAAAATATATATCATGATTATTATATCTTATCATATATATTATGTACTATATTATCAATTTAACCTTTTACTACAGACTAATCCCCATCACTTCCAAGGATTAGTACATGATATTTCTCTGTGGCAAACGAAGTGAACCCTGGAATCATGGAACGGTATGACAACTGCAACATTATATAATGTAGGGAGCCTGAATTTGAAGCAAAGAACCAAGATTCTAGTTGTAGCTCTGCTGTTTTCTTGATGAATGACAATGGGTAAAGCCCTCTGTAAAAATATTAATTTGCTCATAATATTCCATCTATACCACTTTTTTTTTGAGTAAAGCAATCTGTAAATTTCAAATTTACTATGATTTCTATACTGCATAATTTTAATTGCACACCAAGAGAAAGTAATTCAGATGAAAAGCAATAGAGATGGCAGTCAATAAAACTTTACTGCTGCTCACAAGAGGAGAACATATGCCAGAGGGAATTTTCAGTATGAGGTTTTCATTGCCCTTAGTCTAAGAGCACAATGCAGTGAGGTGATATTCAGGCTCCAAGTGAAGGCTCAGAGTCTCCCAGTGTTCAGATTTATATGTTTTCCCACAAAGATCCTAGAAAAGAGAGGAGATTAATAGAAGACTATCCCACCATCCTTAGCTAAAGATAGCAATACAGTCAAGACCATTAAAGTGAGGTTATTGTAAATTGTTTAATAAACATTAAGGAATGATGGACAAGGACAAATGAAGTTCAAACTCTTTAACTCTGACATCTAGGAAGAGAATTGGTAAGGAAGAAGAAATATCTGTTTTCTAGTTTGTTAGATCTATTACCTATGCTTTCTAGGAGTTGGGGTTGTGCTTTTCAAATTGGGTTTTATCTGCTCACAGCTAGGGTATTGAAGCAATATTCTGTTGTAAAACAAACAAATATAACGGTGAATGTTAATATTATCAACTATGTGAAGGAACAAAGTCTATACACTTGAATTTGAATGTTTTCATGCTCTACAGAATAATAAGAGGAAACTGAATAAATCAAAGATTAAAGCAGAGAAATCGCATTTAGCTTTATTTTAACCTTCAGTTCCTTAAGATAAAGTGTATTATACACATGTACTAACAGACTTCTAACAATGATCTACCTTTCCATCTTTTCTGCTTAGATGACTGGAAATGGATCAATAATTAAACTGAAAGTTTTTTGAGTTTTCAAATTAGATTCAAGATCAGAAATAAGTTAAAGTATGACTTGAAAGAACATTCAGAAACAGAAATGTCAGTACTTGAATCATGCTGAAGAAGTAAGTATACAGTCAGGGGGGAAAAGCTATCTAGAGACAAGCCAATTAAGTATTACAGAAGCAGCAGATTCCAGAGAACTAAAGGAAGGAGTCATAGACTATAGCCCTTTGGAGTGAGGAGAGGTTTCTGAGCTGGTGTTCATTAGACATGATTTTTCCTGCTTCTTAAGAGGTCTGTGTTATACACTTATACACACATGTATATTGTATACACATGCATGCACACAATTAACATATGTGTTATATATGTGTATACATGCACAGACACACATATATACACGTGTGTATGCACATATATGTCTGTATCTATGTCATCACATCTTTGAAGTTTATTTTCCTTATCATAACCTACATTATGTTTTAGTGATAAATCCAAACCAAGGTTATAATTTTAAAGTTTTTCTTAAAATTAAATTTGATTTTAATTTCTCCCATTAAATTTCTGATGATTAAGATGAAGTCATGGAATTCAATATCTAAGTCAGAAAAGGAAATTAAATAGTATAAAATATATCTCAGCATTTGATTCTCTGACAACAAATCCAGATTGATCTATTTGAATTTTTTATATTAATTGATAATGAATGAACTTCAAGATGTAAATGGAAAGATCTTTGGTTTTAGAATTGGGACATTTGGCTCTAAATTTTGTTCCTGCTATTAATTTTTTTTTATAAATTTTTATTTTTTATTTAATGATTACTTTATATTGACAACATTATTCCTTGCACTCGTTTCTTTTCCGATTTTTTTCCCCCTCCCCTAGATGGCAAGCAGTCCTTTATATATTGGATATGTTGCAGTATATCCTAGATACAATATATGTTTGCAGAACCAAACAGTTCTCTTGTTGCATAGGGAGAATTGGATTCAGAAGGTATAAATAACCCGGGAAGAAAAACTAAAATGCAGATAGTTCACATTCGTTTCCCACTGTTCTTTCTTTGGGTGTAGCTGCTTATGTCCATCATTTATCAATTGAAACTTAGTTAGGTCTCTTTGTCAAAGAAATCCACTTCCATCAAAATATGTCCTCATACAATATCGTTGTCGAAGTGTATAATGATCTCCTGGTTCTGCTCATTTCACTTAGCATCAGTTCATGTAAGTCTCGCCAGTCCTCTCTGTATTCATCCTGCTGGTCATTTCTTACAGAACAATAATATTCCATAACATTCATATACCACAATTTACCCAGCCATTCTCCAATTGATGGGCATCTATTCATTTTCCAGTTTCTAGCCAGTACAAATAGGGCTGCTACAAACATTTTGGCACATACAGGTCCCTTTCCCTTCTTTAGTATTTCTTTGGGATATAAGCCCAATAGAAACACTGCTGGATCAAAGGGTATGCACAATTTGATAATTTTTTTGGGCATAATTCCAGATTGCTCTCCAGAATGGTTGGATTCGTTCACAACTCCACCAACAATGCATTAGTGTCCCAGTTTTCCCGCATCCCCTCCAACATTCATCCTTATTTTTTCCTGTCATCTTAGCCAATCTGACAGGTGTGTAGTAGTATCTCAGAGTTGTCTTAATTTGCATTTCTCTGATCAATACTGATTTGGAACACTCTTTCATATGAGTGATAATAGTTTCAATTTCATCCTCTGAAAATTGTCTGTTCATAATATCCTAAACAGTCTCATCTCAGAAAAAGAAATAGAACAAACTATCAATCAACTCCCTAAGAAAAAATCCCCAGGACCAGATGGATTTACATGTGAATTCTACCAAACATTTAAAGAACAATTAACTCCAATGCTAAATAAACTATTTGAAAAAATAGGGATTGAAGGAGTCCTACCAAACTCCTTTTATGACACAGAAATGGTACTGATACCTAAACCAGGTAGGCTGAAAACAGAGAAAGAAAATAATAGACCAATCTCCCTAATGAATATTGATGCTAAAATCTTAAATAAAATATTAGCAAAAAGATTACAGAAAATCGTCACCAGGATAATACACTATGATCAAGTAGGATTTATACCAGGAATGCAGGGCTGGTTCAATATTAGGAAAACTATTAGCATAATTGACTATATCAATAACCAACCAAACAAAAACCATATGATCATCTCAGTAGATGCAGAAAAAGCATTTGATAAAATCCAACATCCATTCCTAATAAAAACACTTGACTGTTGGAATCCTTACTAACTGCTAACTAATCAGAGTTGATCTAATCTTACAAGAAGATGTTTTGGCCAGAACCTGAAACAAGGTACTAAGTAGAACTAATCAAGACAAGGCTTGTGTTCACACCTTTACTCATTGGAGTTCAATGAGTTCATACCTCCCTTGAAGCTCTTTGGGCCAGAGAGCACTATGGGAGAAAACCCATAATCCCTCTCTCTGGAAGGAGCATAAATAGGCCAATGGGCCAGTCGGAGAGTGCTCTAGAGAGGAAGACGCTACAAGTCGAGATTTCACTGGAATGACATGAAGACTGGAGCTGGCTGGAGGCTGAAGAAAGAAGAGGCAGAGGCTGAAGGACCAGACCTTTGGATTTAAAGACATTTGGAGAGAGCTCTTGGAACCAAGCAGAGAGATAGGCCTCTAAGCTAACCGGGCTATATTGGGATAATAAAAGATCTGAACTTTGATCAACTAGCTGTGTTTTGAGAAGAAAAAGCTCCCCACATTTTGGCGCCCTGAACGTGGGACAAACAGACCCCTCAGTGGATTTCAGTGGAAAAGCTCCGATCCTGATTCAAGTGGAAAAGCCTCTGATCCTGATCCAGTGGAAAAGACTCTTCAACCCAGAAATTAGAGTGAGTACAACAAAGAAATTTTGTTAAAAGAGTTAAAGTAGAATTTCAGCTAAGATGGGACAGATATTTAGAAAAGAGCCTGTTTCTGTTCAAGGAAAATGTTTAGAGAGCATTGTCAAAATTATGGAAAGCCAAGGTTTAATTATAAGTTTACAGCAAATCACTGAACTTTTACAAACTGTAAAGGACATATGCCCTTGTTTCTCCCTTGATAAGGAATTAGATCTAAATGAATGGAAATTGGTTGGAGAGGATCTTTGTCAATTCTATGATAAAAATGGGCCTAACTCAATAATTAATACATATAATGTAATACAATTGGCTATAAGAAGTTATTTAAGTGATAGAATGATGAAAAGGAAAGTACAGGAGGAAGAAATGCCAACTTTACTAGGTGAAAAGGAGGACAAATCAGAAGAGAATGGAGTTAATTACAATTCTGAGTATGATACTTCACGGCAGGAGGAATTAGGTGATTCCACATCTCATGACCCTCCCCCCACAATGAACCCTTCATGGGTGGAACAAGGGGGAGGGAGAGAGACAGAAACACAGTCAGCTTCTCCTGTAAAGCAGAAAGCAAAAAATGAAGGAGAAGATATATCTGATTTTATAAATGCATATCCTGTGATTGAAGAACAGATTTATTATCCCATAACAGTCTATGAGCAAATTTCTAAGGCTGCAATAAAAGCTTGGAATTCTCTCCCTGGACAGAAAGATGGAAATAATGTTTTCACAAAAATAGAGCAAGGTCCCAATGAACCTTTTGCAGATTTTGTGGGACGTTTACAAACAGCTGTAATAAGAACCATTGGAGACAATGCAGCAACAGAAATAATGACTAGACATTTGGCTAAGGAAAATGCCAATGAGATTTGCAAGAGAATTATATGGGGGCTAGACAAAAATGCTCCTTTAAAAGAAATCATTAGACGCTGTGCCACAGTGGGCACAAATGCTTATTATGCCCAGACTATGATGAACATGGAAAGACAAGGTCCTTCTTGGCAGAGGAATTCTAGAGAAACTCGTCGATGTTTTCACTGCGGAAAAATTGGACATTTGAGAGCTCATTGTAGATATGGAGATAGAGTGAGAAGACAGGGTGAGAGAAAACCCAAAACCCCATGTCCAAAATGTAACCGAGGCTTTCATTGGGCCTCTAAATGTATATTGACCCAGAGGAATGAGAGGCAGGGCCCAGCTCCAAAGTATCAATCAAAGGACAGGTGGGGCATGATAGCAGCTGAGGTTACACCCAGAGAGACCTTAGAAATTCAGGACTCTGATGTCATCAACCAACAGAAAAGCAATCAGGATTACAGTTGGGAAGAATACAGGCTTTTTAAGACAACAAGACAATATCCAATGCAAACAACTCCAATGTAATTACCAGATGATGAGGAGAAATCCCAAACTTGGTAAATAGAAGAGAATTAAATAGGTTAATTGCTTGGGGAAGAGGATCTGCTTATATTTTCACAGGTGGAAAAGGCTAACAATGAGACTGTCAAAAGAACTTTAAAATCTTCAGCTTTCAGTTCCTGAAAAACCAGCAAGAATCACTGGATTCCCTGAGATGAAAAATTGTTGATGAGACCTTTTGCAGTACTTCAGAGCTTACAGGAATTATTAGATTCCTGGCACATGAACTAATGGACAATGGAATCCTATTGGACTGTTTCTAGGACTTATGGACATGTGTAAATTTTCAGGATGATTCATGTTATTTGTTACATTACTACTAGCCTGTGTTATATTGCTATGTACTTATGTAAATTATGTATAATGCCTCCCATGTTGATGGATTTATGTATACCATGTATATCTGTTACAAAGTTCTGGCCCATATTGATGGATTTATGTGTACCCCCTCAGAAACCCCCTATGTTTTAAAACAAAAGAAAGGGGGAGATGTTGGAATCCTTACTAACTGCTAACTAATCAGAGTTGATCTAATCTTACAAGAAGATGTTTTGGCCAGAACCTGAAACAAGGTACTAAGTAGAACTAATCAAGACAAGGCTTGTGTTCACACCTTTACTCATTGGAGTTCAATGAGTTCATACCTCCCTTGAAGCTCTTTGGGCCAGAGAGCACTATGGGAGAAAACCCATAATCCCTCTCTCTGGAAGGAGCATAAATAGGCCAATGGGCCAGTCGGAGAGTGCTCTAGAGAGGAAGACGCTACAAGTCGAGATTTCACTGGAATGACATGAAGACTGGAGCTGGCTGGAGGCTGAAGAAAGAAGAGGCAGAGGCTGAAGGACCAGACCTTTGGATTTAAAGACATTTGGAGAGAGCTCTTGGAACCAAGCAGAGAGATAGGCCTCTAAGCTAACCGGGCTATATTGGGATAATAAAAGATCTGAACTTTGATCAACTAGCTGTGTTTTGAGAAGAAAAAGCTCACCACACTTGACAGCATAGGAATAAATGGACTTTTCCTTAAAATAGTCAGCAGCATATATTTAAAACCATCAGTAAGCATCATATGCAATGGGGAAAAACTGGAACCTTTCCCAGTAAGATCTGGAGTGAAGCAAGGTTGCCCACTATCACCATTATTATTTAATATCGTATTAGAAACACTAGCCTCAGCAATAAGAGTCAAGAAAGATATTAAAGGAATTAGAGTAGGTAATGAGGAAACCAAACTATCACTCTTTGCAGATGATATGATGGTATACCTAGAGAACCCCAGAGATTCTACTAAAAAGCTATTGGAAATAATTCATAATTTTAGCAAAGTAGCTGGCTACAAAATAAATCCCCATAAATCCTCAGCATTTTTATACATCACCAACAAAACCCAACAGCAAGAGATACAAAGAGAAATTCCATTCAGAATAACTGTTGATACCATAAAATATTTGGGAATCTATCTACCAAAGGAAAGTCAGGAATTATATGAGCAAAATTATAAAAAAAGTCTCCACACAAATAAAGTCAGACTTAAATAATTGGAAAAATATTAAGTGCTCTTGGATCGGCCGAGTGAACATAATAAAGATGACAATACTCCCTAAACTAATCTATTTATTTAGTTCTATACCAATCAGACTTCCAAGAAAATATTTTAATGACCTAGAAAAAATAACAACAAAATTCATATGGAACAATAAAAAGTCGAGAATCTCAAGGGAATTAATCAAAAAAAAAAAAATCAAATGAAGGTGGCCTAGCTGTACCTGATCTAAAATTATATTATAAAGCAGCAGTCACCAAAACCATTTGGTATTGGCTAAGAAATAGATTAGTGGATCAGTGGAAAAGGTTAGGTTCACAAGACAGAATAGTCAACTATAGCAATCTAGTGTTTGACAAACCCAAAGCCCCTAACTTCTGGGAAAAGAATTCATTATTTGATAAAAACTGCTGGGATAATTGGAAATTAGTATGACAGAAATTAGGCATGGACCCACACTTAACACCATATACCAAGATAAGATCAAAATGGGTCCATGACCTAGGCATAAAGAATGAGATTATAAATAAATTAGAGGAACATAGAATAGTTTATCTCTCAGACTTGTGGAGGAGAAAGAAATTTGTGACCAAAGATGAACTAGAGACCATTACTGATCACAAAATAGAAATTTTTGATTACATCAAATTAAAAAGCCTTTGTACAAACAAAACTAATGCAAACAAGATTAGAAGGGAAGCAACAAACTGGGAAAACATCTTCACAGTTAAAGGTTCTGATAAAGGCCTCATTTCCAAAATATATAGAGAACTGACTCAAATTTATAAGAAATCAAGCCATTCTCCAATTGATAAATGGTCAAAGGATATAAACAGACAATTTTCAGAGGATGAAATTGAAACTATTACCACTCATATGAAAGTGTTCCAAATCATTATTGATCAGAGAAATGCAAATTAAGACAACTCTGAGATACCACTACACACCTGTCAGATTGGCTAAGATGACAGGAAAAAATAAGGATGAATGTTGGAGGGGATGCGGGAAAACTGGGACACTAATGCATTGTTGGTGGAGTTTTGAACGAATCCAACCATTCTGGAGAGCAATCTGGAATTATGTCCCAAAAATTATCAAATTGTGCATACCCTTTGATCCAGCAGTGTTTCTATTGGGCTTATATCCCAAAGAAATACTAAAGAAGGGAAAGGGACCTGTATGTGCCAAAATGTTTGTAGCAGCCCTATTTGTACTGGCTAGAAACTGGAAAATGAATAGATGCCCATCAATTGGAGAATGGCTGGGTAAATTGTGGTATATGAATGTTATGGACTATTATTGTTCTGTAAGAAATGACCAGCAGGATGAATACAGAGAGGACTAGCGAGACTTACATGAACTGATGCTAAGTGAAATGAGCAGAACCAGGAGATCATTATACACTTCGACAACGATATTGTATGAGGACATATTTTGATGGAAGTGGATTTCTTTGACAAAGAGACCTAACTGAGTTTCAATTGATAAATGACGGACAAAAGCAGCTACACCCAAAGAAAGAACAGTGGGAAACGAATGTGAACTATCTGCATTTTTGTTTTTCTTCCCGGGTTATTGATACCTTCTGAATCCAATTCTCCCTATGCAACAAGAGAACTGTTCGGTTCTGCAAACATATATTGTATCTAGGATATACTGCAACATTTCCAACATATAAAGGACTGCTTGCCATCTAGGGGAGGGGGTGGAGGGAGGGAGGGGAAAAAAATTGGAACAGAAACTAGTGCAAAGGATAATGTTGTAAAAAAAAAAAATTACCCTGGCATGGATTCTGTCAATATAAAGTAATTATTAAATAAAATTTTTTAAAAAAAGGAATACAAAAAGAAGTAAAGTAAAAAGACAAATATTCCCTTACCCTCACTAAATTTACTTTTAATGGGAAAGATAGTACATAAAAGGATGGTAAAGTATTTTAAGGGGTGAGAGACAAGACACTCACATAGGAACAAGATAAACAAACCAGAAACATGGCCCTGAAAAAAGTGGAGAGTCAACTTTATCCCTTTCTTAAAACTGAGAAATATGACACATGATTTTATATCATATAGTACAAAATACAATATATACTATTCCATGAAACATAATATTTTATAATAAGAAAACATAAGAATTATAAGATTAAAACAAAATAATAAAATAGAACTCTTCTGTCCCTCTTCTCTTTTCTAAGTTAAACCTCAACTAGTTAGAGAACCTTAATTGAGTCTTTAATCCAGTTCTTTGAATTGATTCTCTTGTGACATGGACTTAAACCCTTTACCATTCTAGTTGCCGTTCTGTGGATGCTCTTAATTTCCACATACAGCATATTGTAGCAGATCTCTGTTAAGAGCAAAAGAGAATCTAGTATCTCCTTACTGTCAGAAACTATGCTTATTTTCATGCAGTACAAAGTATCTGTTTACCAATCACATTGCATTCTGAAATTCAAATATATTCAAATACAGTCTTAAAATCCTGGGTGACTTTCAGACTATACTGTTTTTGTGAAGGTTATTTTTGAACCCAATGTACATTATTTCACATTTATCCCTACTGGATTTCATCTTATGAGATTTAGCCTCCTGTTGAAAGGTATGATTCTATATACTACTTAATTTATTACATTATATTAAATATTGAGAAATTTTATTATAACCTCATCAAAATTTGGGTATTTGCCCTTATTTTATTTGAAAAGATCAGAGATTTGATTGAAAAGATGAAAAGAAAATGATGACACATAGGAGAAAAAATATAACAAAACCAAAGAAACTTGTTATTGATTTTCATGTTTCAGGCTACACATAGAACATATAGAACAAACAATCAAATGTAGCAGTGATTCGGTCAAGTGGAGAATTAAAGCTTTAGAGAAATGTACCTGAGGGGATATCACCTAAAAGAGATGATGATGGCGAATGGATTTCTCTCTGTCTTCTTACCACCACCCAGCTATTGACATTATTATTGCAGAGACTAAATTAATGTGAGAAAACACATTTAAATAGTAGCTGAAGAGAGCATATAAGAGAAAATGGATCATTTTCTGAATAAAGGAAAGGTTTTGTCCATCTTCCTTTTTTTTGGAGAAGTACTATTTGTAATGGTGAACTGGAGAAAAAGCCCAGTCAATATTAACTTTGTGTTTAGTTCTGGGCTAATGAAATCTCCATATGGTCTTTAGAGCATGCATGGACATTCTGAAACAGGTTCTATCTTTTTAAGTACATGGTTTAAGTACATAGCTAAAAATGAAGGTTCGCTTAAAAAAAATTATATGGCAAGATCCTTTCCTTCTTTTTTTGTTGTCTTTCTGGTTGGCAAGAGATGAAAGAATGATATAATGGGATTGTTTTTGTCCTTCAACATTTAGCACTCAGATGATCTGTAAATATAGGTATTAGTTATTTGGAGTAGCATTATTTTTCAGGAAATGGAATTGGAATAACATTGTGAGTTTTGAAAGGTTAGGAAATCAAGTTATTAGGTAGTCCAAGAATATATCTATTTATACATTAATAGATGGGTGATATATTCACCATATCCTTATCCCTTCACAACAATAATAGTATGAGTTCTTGAAGTATGAGATTTAAGTTCCTTATTGTATTGAGGAAAATTTAGATTTTTGAAATAACCTAACTAGAACTGGCATATTTATTTACTTATGTTTTCCATCTTGCAATTTCACATGGCTATTGTGACTTTTTATGTCTCCTGCTAACATACTAACCATCTTCCTTAAAATAATATCAAATTCCATCTTTCAAAAATTAATGATTAAAATTCATCAGTAATAATAACTTGTAGATTGCTGAAAATTACAAAAGCTGGAACAAATAATGAAGAATCTTTATATGGAGAAGGTCAATTCAATTAAGCAGTTCAATAGGTACCTACCCTTTGCCAATTTGAAGTAGTACTTATCTATTAGGTGAAAACTTAGAGAATACTTTATTTCTATTGAATAACAATGATCCAAGAGACTGGGTGAGTTTTCAAGTCCTAGGTCAGGTAATGTCAAGATGCTATAGAATCAAATTGGGAATATTTAGAGTCTATTGAAATACCATAAATAATAGGCAGATACGACTATGACAGTGGGAAGTAGGTCTTATCTCAGACCCATAATTAGCATTAGCATTCCAAACCAAATTTAGCAATTATACTTTTCATACCTGATTGAAAATTTACTTTAAGCATTTAATTAAGCAGTAGTAAATTCAATTAGCAGCTGTAATTTGATGATCCCTTCTGAATCTGACCTCCTTCTCAACTGGAAAAATAGCAGTTGGGAGTAGAAAGAAACTATCTTTCAGCCCATCTCTTAAACGTCTGTGTGAGAGTCATCAATTCGTTGGAATGTCTGTATCTTAATTTGATTTGAATCCCAGTAGTATGGTTGCCAGGAAAGCAAATTGCAAATACCTTGGTTAATCCCTCTGATAACATGTCTTTTTTTTGCTAACTCCTTAGTGCCCTACTATTTTGATAGCAAAATAACAGGATAAATAATCACAGTGAAGGCACTAAACTTGATTTTCCCATAAGGCTGGGAAGCAATTTAACCTGTGGTAGAAATGTAAATAACTTGGAAACAAAAATCATTATAACTTCTCTATCATCATCTTTCTTTACCTTGATGTCTTCACTTCTCTGCTACCATAGGTAGCAACATAAACTTCTTTATAACTTTTATTTCTCATATTTTGTCTTCACTTAATATTTTAATTTTGTTGCTATTACTTCAAATAATGATAATATATGTATTAGTGTTTAACTTTCTACATAGCAAGCATGGGGACAAGTTGAACAAAGTTCATTATATGAATGTAAGGAAATGCTACTTTATCATAAAAACTGGTGACTATGAGAAAGTCTGAGATATATGAAAAAACATTTTGTTAAGTGATAGAGGGTGAAGAGATAAAAAAAAAGCAAGAGAACAATGTAAACAATAAAAATGATACTGCAAGTTACATATTTATAGACAGCTAAACATATGATGAATGATCTTGGTCTCATGGAAGTGATAACAAACCATACCTCTATACTATTAGTTGAAAAGTGGGGTATATACTATGTAAACTTTGTTGAATCAGCTATTTTTTACTTGAATCTTTTTCATTATTTCCAAAAATGGGTGTGAGTGAAACTGTTTTATTGAACATGAACTAAATGGAAATGATATAACATTATGAAAAAAAAGACTATAAATCCATATTTTTGCTGTAAGGAAAAAAATAAAGTATGATCATTCAGGTAGCTAAGTGATTCTAATTGTTTATTTAATAGTTGAAATCTACATCCATCTCACTTAAAAATATTTTACCTTTATGCAACTCTCATTCAGAACTGATCATAATTCCTTCTATAGACAATTTTGTGGCATACATAATATTTTCCTTTTTCCTTTCCTTCCACCTTCCTTATTTCTTTCATTGCTTTAATTCCTTCCATATTCTCTCTTTTCTTCCCATAGTTGTGATTTATTGATGTGGGGAGCTCCCAATAAAGAAAATCCCTTGGTCATTGCAAATTTCACAACTTTAAAGTGCTTGTTAGTGAGGGAACAATTAAACTTTAAGTATCTTGTCAAGATGATATGTCAGATAGTATTTGAATTTTCTGCTTAAAAAAGGTAGTTCTGTATCCACAATATCATGATGCCTGTCAGAATGTCTCATAAATAATTTCCTTTCAAGATATTCAAACAAGTAAAATAATACTTATTCTTCCTTAATTATATGACATTTCACTTATTTATTATATATATACATATATATTTATATAAATGTATGTGTGTATGTATACAAAGAAAGAAACATGCACACACGCGCGCGCGCGCACACACACACACACACACACACACACACACACCTACAAGCATTATAGGTTTCTCTTCTTCCACAAAGATAAAATACACAAAGGAAATGTGAAATCCTAACATGATGAATCATTTTTGTGGATAACAGGATTCTGAGCTAAGCCATAAATGAAATTAATTATATGTTAATCAAAGACAAAAAACAATATCAATGATATGATTGTAAGCAATTTTTATCTTTTTTTAATTTATTTTTAACACTCATTGCTTTATGAATCATGTTAAGAGAGAAAAATCAGAGCAAAAGGAAAATACCATGGGGGGGAAAAAAACAGAAAAAAGAAATGAACATAGCATGTGTTGGTTTACATTCAATATTTGTAGTTCTTTTCTTTTACTGGAAATAGATAGCATTTTCTGTCCAAAGACTATTGGAATTGCTTTGGATCACTGAACTGTTAAGAAGAATGAAGTTTTTTACAGTTGATCATCACACAGTTTGCTGTTGTTGCGAACAATAACTTTCTGATTCTGCTTGATTCACTTGGCATTAGTTCATGTAAATCTTTCTAAGCCTTTCTAAAATCAACTAGCGCATCATTTTTATCGAGCAATAATATTCCATTATCTTCATATACCACAACTTATTCAGCTATTCCCCAATTGATAAGTATCTACTAATTTTCCAGTTCTTTCTACCACAAAAAGAGCTGCTACAAACATTTTTGTGGAACTTTTCCCTCCTTTATGTTTCCCTTGGGATACTGACCCAGTAATGGCACTGCTGCATCAAAGAGTATGTACAGTAGTATAGGTCTTTGTGATTATTTCCAGATTGCTCTCCAGAATGGTTAGATCATTTCACAACTCCAATAATAATACATTAGTGGCCCAGTTTTCGCACATACCCTCCAACATTAATCATTATCTTTTTCTGTCATCTTAGCCAATCTGAAAAGTATGAGGTGGTACCTCAGAGTTGTTTTAATTTGCATTTTTCTCATCAATAATTATTTAGTACATTTTTCATATAATTATAGATGATGTTAATTTCATCATCTGAAATTGTTCATATCCTTTGACCATTTATCAATTGGGAAATGACTTGTATTTTTATGAATTTGACACAATTCTTTATATATTTCAGAAATGAGACTTTTATCAGAAATATGTACTACAAAGCTTTTTTCACTAGTATTGAACTTCCCTGTTAAATCCTGTTTCTGTTGCTTTTGTTTGTGCAAAACCTTTCTTATTTAATATAATCAAAGTTGTCCATTTTACCTTTCATAGTGTTCTCTAGTATAAAGTACAGGCTTGCTCCCTGGAGGGCCTCAGGGTAAATAAGAATCAGGATAAATCAAAGCTCTTGGTCTTTTGGGGGAGAAGTGAAGGAGGCAGGCAAGCTGCCACGTGGCTTGCCAAAGATGTATCCTGGATTATGGATTATGGAGTCTCCAGCTTCTCTCCTTCTTGTCCTCCCACCAAGTGACTCTGCCTTCTCTCTCTCCACCCTCCAATCCTTGCCTACAATTACCTCACCACCAAACATTCAGCAAATACCATCCAAATATATGCTAATAGAGTCATCATCTCACAAAGAATAGATAGCTTTAAGTGTTCTCTTGCCTGATTCAGAGTTTCAGTCCTCTACACTGTAGTTCTTTGCTCATAAATTCTTTCCTTCTCCAAAAATCTGATAAATAATGTTTTTTGTCTCCTAATTTGTTTATGGTATTATTCTTTATGCCAAAATCATGTATTTATTTTCATCTTATTTTGATATTAGTGCAAGATATAGATCTATGCCAAGTTCCTGACATTATTTTCCAGTTTTTCCAGCAATTTTTGTCAAATACTAAGTTCTTATTCTAGAAGTTGGAGTTTGGGTGTTTATAAAATACTGCATTGCTATATGCCTTGGATGTGTATCTAATCTATTCTACAAATCCACTCTATTTCTTAGCCAGTATAAATGATTTTTGATGATTGCTGCTTTATAATACAGTTTTATGGTTGGTATTGCTAAGCTACTATTCTTTATATTTTTTCCTTAATTCCCTTGATATTTTTGATCATTTATCATTCCAGATGAATTTTTATTATTTCTTCTATTTTTATAAAAATAATTTTTGACAGTTTGGTTGTTTTTACACTGAACAATTAGACCAATTTAGGCAGAATTCTCATTTTTATTATATTAACTAGGTTTAGCCATGAACAATTGATATTTTCCAGTTGTTTAGATCTGACTTTATTTATGTGAGAAGTGTTTTGTAATTATGTTCATATAGTTCTTGGGGTTGTCTTGGCAGGTAGATCCCAAAGTATTTTATTTTGTCTATAGTTATTTTAAATGGAATTTCTCTTTATATGTCTTGTAATATATAGAAATGCTGATGATTTGTGTGGATTTATTTTATATCCTGCAATTTTGCTAATGTTCTCAATTGTTTCCAGTAGTTTTTTGGATGATTTTCTAGAATTCTCTAAATATAACATCATATCATCTGCATAGAGTGATAGTTTTTATTTCCCCATTGTCTATTCTAATTCCAGTATTTTTTTTCTTCTTTTCTTATTGTTAAAGTCAACATTTTTAGTACAATGTTGAATAACAATGATGATAATGTGTATCCTTGTTTCATCTCTGATCTTATTGGGAGTTCATCTAACTTTTCTCCATTACAGATAATGCTTGCTGTAAGTTTTATATAGATAATGATTATTATTTTAGGTAAAACTCCCTTCACCACTATGCTCTCTAATGTTTTTGATAGGAATAGATGTTGTATTCAGGCAAAAAGCTTCTTCTGTATCTATTGAGATTATCATATGCTTTGTCTTGGTTTTGTTATTGATATGGTTGGTTATAGTATATTGAATCAGTCCTACATTCCTATTATTAATCTTATTTGGTAATATTGTATTATTCTGCTAATAAGATGCTACAATTTCTTTGCAAATATTTTATTTACAATTTTTTGCATTGATATTAATTAGGGAGACTGTTTTGGCTCTTCCTGGTTTAGGTATCAATGCCATATTTATGTCATAGAGGAAATTTGGAAGTACTCATTTTTTTACCTATTTTGCCAAATAGTGTACATAGTATTGGAATTAATTGTTCTTTAATTGTTTTGTATAATTCATTTGTGAATCCATTTGACCCTGGAGACTTTTCTTAAGGAGTTAATTACTGATTTATTCAATGTCTTTTTTTTTCTCAAATGGGACTATTTAAATAATTTATTTCCTCTTCTATTAACCTGTAAAAATTACAACACTTATGTAAATATTCATCCATTTCAGTTCTGTTGGAATCTTTACAAACTGTTAAGTCATTAGAGTTGATAGAGACAATAATTATCTAATTTAGCATGGTTCAATATCACTGATCTGATCTTACAAGGAGATGTTTTGGGCCAGAACCTGAAACAAGGTACTAAGTAGAATTAATTGATACAATGCTTGCGTTCATACCAGTACTCACTGGAGTTCACAAGTATGGGAGATTCACAAAGTAAACTTTGTAACTTTGTGAATTCACACCTACCTTGAAGCTCTGAGGGCCAGAGAGCACTCTGGGAGAAAACCCATAATCCCATTCTCTCAGAAGAGTCATATATAAGCCCAGTCAAGAGAGTTCAGCTGAATTAGATTTGAGAGGAGCACACTGGTGCAGACACAGAGTACTCTGGGATATTGAGAGCCAGAAGTCCTCTCTCAAAGGCAAGACAGATTCAAGTTGGAGCTGAATTGGAGGCTGAAGAAAGCAGAGGTAGAAGCAAAGGACAAAGCTGCAAGAGTTCTTGGAACCAAGCAGAGAGATAGGCCTCTAAGCTAACTGAGCTATATTGGAGACAATAAAAGATCTGAACTTTTATCACCTGGCTGCATTTGGGGTAATTATTGATCTGAACTGATATTAAGGCTGCCTCCAGAAAATCTCCCCAAGAAACCTGCTTTCTCCCAGAGAGAACCTATATTATATTTTAAAGAAGAAAAACACCACAAGTTTAATTATCTGGTTTCCTGCTATACAATTGGACAAAATAGCTCCTAACTTTTGCTTTAATTTCTTTTTCATTGGTGGTGAATTGACCCTTTTCATTTTTTATGCTGTTGATTTGTTTTTTTTTTTTTTTTCTTTCTTTCCTTTTCTTATCAAAGTAACCAAATGTTTGTCTACTTTGTTGGTTTTTTTTCATGAAACCCACTCTTAATTTTATTTATTTGTTCAATAGTTTTCTTACTTTCTATTTTATTTTTTGTTTGTTTAAGCTTCATAATTTCTCATTTGTTATTTAATTGAGTATTTTTAGTTTGTTCTTTTCTAGCTTTTTTATTCATGTAGCTATTTAGAGATATACATTTTCCCCTAAGAATTTCTTTGGCTATCTTTCATAGTTTTTGTTATGTTGTCTCATTGTCATTTTCTTAAATGAAGTTATACATTATTTCTGTGATTTGTTGTTTGACCTACTCATTCTTCAGTATTAGATTATTTAATTTCCAATTGCTTTTTATCTTTCTCTGGCCCATTTTTGAATATAATTTTATTGCATTGTGGTCTGAAAAAGAAGCATTTACTATTTCTGTCTTTCTTCATTTGATTGTGAGATTGTTATGCCCTAATATATGTTCACTTTTTTGTGTAGGTGCCACGTACTATAGACCAAAAGGTGTATGCCTTTTTGTCCCTATTCAATTTTCTCCAAAGATCTATTATATCTAGGTGTTTTAGGATCCAATTAACCTCACTAGTTTTTTTCTTGTGGTTAAATTTGTCTGATTCTGAGAGGGGAAGGTTGACATTCCCCACTATAATAGTTTTGACATCTATTTCTTCTTGTAATTGGCTTAAATTTTTCCTCTAGTAATTTGCTTGCTCTACCATTTGTTGCATACACATTTAGTACCATTACTACTTTATTATTTATGGACCCCTTTATCAAGATGTGCTTTCCTCCTTATCTCTTTTAATAAGATCTATTTTTACTTTTTCTTTATCTAAAATCAGAATTGCTACCTCTGCTTTTTTTTTACTTCCCCTGAAACATAATAAATTCTGTTCCAGCCTTTTGCCTTTGCTCTGTATATGTCCTTCTGTGTCAAATATGTTTCTTGTAAATGACATATTATAGGATTTGTTTTTTAATCCACTGTGTTATTTGTTCCATTTCATAGGAGAGTTCATACCATTCTTATTCACAGTTATGATTATCAGCTCTGTATTTCTCTTCACCCTATTTTCACCCCCTATATATACTTTTGTTCTCTCTTTCCACCCTGAACTTTCTTTCCTCCCCCTTCTCTTGCTATTTTTTTTTTTTTTTAACCCACCCTACCCTTTATATTATCTCTTATCACTCCTTCCCCTTCTCTTAGTGGTATTTTTTAACCCACTCCACTCATTCCCTTATCTTCTGTCAATTTTCCCTCCCTTCTCTTACCTTTTCCACTAGTATTTCTCCCCTTTTTTCTATTCTGACCCTCCTTTTTCTTTTCCTCTTTCTTCTCCTACTTCTTTATAGAGTTAGGTAAATTTCTATATCTGTGGTGAGCTTTTTCTTCTCAAAGCGCAGCCAGGTGATAAAAGTTCAGATCTTTTATTATCTTCAATATAGCCCGGTTAGCTTAGAGGCCTATCTCTCTGCTTGGTTCCAAGAGCTCTCTCCAAATGTCACCAAATCCAAAGGTCTGGTCCTACAGCCTCTGCCTCTGCTTTCTTCAGCCTCCAGCCAGCTCCAGTCTTCATGTCATTCCGGTGAAATCTCGACTTGTAGCATCTTCCTCTGAAGAACTTCTTCGACTGGCCCATTGGCCTATTTATGCTCCTTCCAGAGAGAGGGATTATGGGTTTTCTCCCATAGTGCTCTCTGGCCCAAAGAGCTTCAAGGGAGGTATGAACTCATTGAACTCCAATGAGTAAAGGTGTGAACACAAGCCTTGTATTGATTAGTTCTACTTAGTACCTTGTTTCAGGTTCTGCCCAAAACATCTTCTTGTAAGATTAGATCAACTCTAATTAGTTAACAGTTAGTAAGGATTCCAACATATATCCAACTGAATAGTTCAGTTATTCCCTCTTAGGACCAAAATTGATGAGATCAAGGATAGATCAACCTTCAGACAATGCTTATCCTTTTTCAAAACTCAAGCAGCTTCCTGACTTTACTCAGGACTTTACTCTTCTTTCTTAGCTCCACTCCTGAAAGTCCAGTTGTAAGCCTTAGTAAAATAAAAGAGGCAAAAATAGTGGAATAGATTTTTAAGAAGAAAAGTTAGGAAACTATAGAAAACCATGGGCACACTAAGCAAATGAATGGAGAAAAAAGTCAAATATTCAATGACATAATAAGAAATATTTGAGTTAAAATCAAAAAAAGAAGAAGAGAAATAAAAACTTATTCAATTTTTACTAACCAAAACAACTCACATAGAAAATAGAGTAAACAGGAAAAGAATCACCAGGCATCTCAAAGGCATCATGATAGCCAAAATAAATAAAATAAAATAAAGAATGTTATGAAACTTGACATTATAAAATAAGAATGTTTTGGAATTTAAATGCAAATTGTAGATTGACAAAACCTGTAGTCACTAATATAGACAAAACCCAGAGATAATACATATAAAAATGTGTTGCAAATTGATACATAATTCTGTATACAATTGGCAGCTAGTGAGGTGATGTAATGGATAGAATGCTAGTCCTGACATCAGGAAGACTCATCTTCCTGAAATTAACTCTGGATTCAGATACTTCCTAGATGTGTGTCCCCTGGGCAGGTCACTTAACTCTGTTTGTTTAGTGTCTTAGCTGTAAAATTAACTAGAAAAGAAAACCTCAAACTACTTTAGTATCTTTGCCAAGAAAACTTTAAATGGGGTAAATGAAGAGTTAGCCATGATTAAAACAACTAAAGAACAACAAAATATACAACATAATTCATTATAAACTTTATCTCAAAAAGCAAATATACTAATTAATACTTCCAAATTAAGTGATTTAATGAAAAATCAAGCATCAAACATTTAGCTTATATCTTTTTAAAGGAAAAAAATAGAATACACTTTTTATTTAATGAATTAATAATGAATTTAATGAAATTTAATGAATCATTTGGGAGTTAAGAAGATAAACCCTTCATGTAAGAAAGAAAATTCAGACTAGAAAATAGAAAGAGTTTGTGAACTCCAGATGGTAAGAGGAAGATATTGGTAGTCACAGGGGAAAAGATATATATATATATATATATTCTCCTGAAGCAGGAGAAAAAAAAAATCCTAGAAAATAATTACTAAGTTAGCTCCAGATATAATAGGAAAAAATGTGATTATTTTATGTATTAAAAAGAACGAATATTTAAGGTATTAAAGTCAGTACAATTAAGATAGATGTATTGTTTTTTATTTAGTTTTATTTATTTTGTTTTTTTTAAAAAAGTTTTTGATTTATTATAGTCATTTGACTCCAATAAATTGGATAGAAGAAATTCAGGGACAAACTTGTGAAATTTAATTTTTTGAAACTGAAGTTAAATGAACTAATAGAAATAACTGCAAATCACACCTTGATGAAGTAATTTTTTTCAGGATATGGTTTTTTTTTTCATAGGTTTTATTCATGAAAGTTCAATATTTCTCAACTCTGGTCAAGGTTATTAGTATCTTTCTGAAATGAATGAATGAATGAGCATGTTCTCCAAAATGTCATAAGGGAAATAATAAAATGTAAGGATTTAATGTAAAATCTAGGTACAATATTGCTATCACATTGCAAAATTAAAATAGATAAAGGGTGATCTCCATATAGTCATGACAATGGAGAATCAGAGAAGATATTAGATTTTATTTACTAAGTACTATCCAAGAAATATTACCAGCTTTATGTGAGTTTCCCTCTTTTTGTAATGATATTTAATAAAATTTAAATTAAAGAATAATTACAAGTAATAAAACAATAGAACATACATTGTTTTAAATTTTGAGCTATAAAACTTGTTCCTCCTTTGCTTCACTAAACCTTCCCTGATAAAAAAAAATCAATTTGATGTAGGTTATGCATATCAAATTATGAAAACAAAGTAACATATTGATTATATTACAAGAGAAAATGCAAACAAAAACAAAACATCAAAAAAAAGAAAAATTTTAAAAATACTTTGATTTGTATTCAGACACTCAGTATTTTCTCTGCAGATGGATAGCAGATTTAATTATGAATCCTGCTGAATGACAATAGGACTGTCATGGATCATTATATTGTTTATAATAGCTGAAGTACTCACAATTGATCATCCTACAATTTTCCTGCTAAGGTATACAATGTATTCCAAGTTTTGCTGACTCATCTCTACATTAATTCATGTAATTCTTTCCAAGTTTTTTTTTTTTTTACTGAAAGCAATCAAGTCATCATTTCTTATAGCACAATAATATTTCATTACAATCTCTTTCTGATAATATGCAATATTTTCTAATATTTAATAGTAATTTATTTCTGATTTTTTAGTAAAGTTTTCTTTCTAATATTCTAAAATTTAAAATATCATGATATTCTAGTTTTTTCTCTAATAAAATGTTGGTTGTTATTCTAATATACCTTATGTGGACACATTTAATATGATTGTATGTATATAAACTATATGACATTGATTACTATCTTTGGGGAGCTAGAAGAAAAGGGAGGGACAGAGAAAAATTTGAAACTCAAAAATGAATGTTGCAAAGTATCTTTATGTGTAATTGGAAAAAAATTATTATACCACACATCTAAAATAAAGAAAAAATCTTGAATATTATACACACACACACACACACACACACACACATATATATATACATACATATATATATACACACAAACACATACATACATATATATGTGTGAGTGGGAGGGGGGAGAATGTGGGTGGATGGTTAGGGGTGGGGATGGAGGTAAAGGTGTGTGTGTGTGTGTATCATATAGGCAGATAGATATTTTAGAAAATAATTGGGACTTCCCATCATTTCGGAATTAGCTGTACAAATCACAATATGTTACTATAATGGGAAAATAATTGTGCTAAAAAAATGAAGAGAGAGTTGGTGTCAGATAAATATGAATTGTAAAGTGAAATCAAGAGGACCAGGAGAACAATTGGTATACCCATATCATTATGGTGAATGATTTTGAAATTTCAGAACTCAGATTAAGTCAATAATTGACCAGGATTTGAGAGGAAAAATGATGGATACTGCTATATATGTCTTGATAGGGAGATGATGGGCAGAATGAAACATACATTTCTGAAAGTAGCCTAAGTTGGATTATGGTTTGCTTGATTGCACATTTATATCATATTTATAAGTTTTTTTTTGTTTTTTTTTTAATTCAAGTATACTTACAGTGGGGAAAACAGAAGGAAGGAGATGAAAATGTGACTGATAATTGAAAAAAAAATTAAAAAGCATATATGTCTAGAGTTTTGCT
This sequence comes from Antechinus flavipes, assembly GCF_016432865.1. Classification (NCBI taxonomy): domain Eukaryota; kingdom Metazoa; phylum Chordata; class Mammalia; order Dasyuromorphia; family Dasyuridae; genus Antechinus; species Antechinus flavipes. The sequence goes on along the minus strand of NC_067398.1, from coordinate 89,011,677 downwards.
TCTTCTTTTAAAGATATGTTATATTATGTTTCTGGTTAGATCACAAAGTCATAGATTTGATGGAAATAATATGCAAGAGATAAAGACTCAATATTTATTCATATCAACTAACCTTACAAAATGAATACTACCTGTCCTATGGCAAACAGAATTGTTAATTTTCACTAATTCATTTCAATTATTGGGAAAAAGCTATGTTTTAAAATGTGTTCCATCCATGTTGTCTTTTGTGGTATCATACTGCCTCAGAAAATGACTTGGTGATAAATGGTTTGTTCAATTAACAATACAACTAATTTGAGAGTTATTGATATCGAACTTTATTATGATAAAATCTCAAAAATTATTCCTTCCCCATTATTGAGTATGCTTTAGTGGACTGGAAAACTCGTATCATATCAATAAAACAGATAAACAAAGGGTTAATTTGATTTTTGAAGAAAGAAGAAAACCAAATTACAAGTATCAAAAATAAAAAGTGAATTCATCACTTCTTATTTATTTATTTATTATTAAATATTAAATAAATATTTATTGGAAGAAATTAAAGCTATTTAAAAAGGTATTTTGCCAAATTATGTGTCAATAAAGCTAACAATATAAGTGACATAGATCAATTGTTACTAAAAAATAAATAAAATGACCAGGGCATGCACAGTCTTGCAGCCCTTTGGGCATAGTTCCAAATTTTTCTCCAGAATAGTTAGATCACTTCACAAATCCACCAACAATGCATTAGTGTTCTAATTTTTCTACATCTCCAACATGTCTTGTTTCCCCTTTCTGTCATACTAGCCAAACTTAATATAGGTTGGTATTTCAAGAGTACTTTTAATTTGCATTTATCTAATCAAAGTGATATAGAACATTATTTTACATGACTATAGATAACTTTAATTTTTTACATGTGCAAACTGCTTGTTCATATCCTTTTAAATATGATTTTAAAATACTCCCTGAATTTCTAAGTTCTTTTTTCTCCAAGACTTTATGCTACTTAGAAATGATTTATTAGTTCCTACTGACAATTGACTGCCACATCAGTCTTCAGAAACAATGGTTATCACATTTGACATCTTTTCAGACCGTTTCTGTAACATTATGAATACAATTTTCTTTTATTACAGCACTACTCTGTCATTAATGCCATGTTGATGAATAGACATTGTTTTGAACTGACTGGATTGTGAACATGATGCCAGATACAAGAGTGATGTACAGAGTTTTGAATGACATAGGAAGATGAAGATTGGGATTGGGATTTCTGTTGATGCCAGATGGTTTACTAGGATTTCCTCTTGTCCAGATACTATAACATTTTATGGGTTTTCTCTTCCTCTCTTCTCTGCTTTGGCTGCTATATTCTTATTTCTCACTACAGAGTGTTAGACAACAGAGCCAGAGACTATAAAAGTTGTGAACCTTGTTTGAGCCTAATCAAAACTATTTTCACCAAGTTCATTTTATGTGAACTGCTGAATGACTTTCATTATACCCTGCTGGGCTACTCACCTGTTTCGTTGGCAAGAAAGCTATTACCCTCTGTTCTTTGAACTTATTTTAGTTAGAGACAGAAAAATAAAACACATTCAAAAGTTAAACTTCCAGATCCCATACCCAACCTTGAAGGAGTAGAAGCCTGAGCTCTAACTGTAGCCTCCTTCCTTTCCCTCTCCTTTCTTGTGAGAGGAACTGAGAAGTGAATAGAATGTTGTTCTTTATACTGCATATATTGATTGAGTTTTAACTTTAATTTATTTTAAATTTATGTTTTTATCTAATGTAATTAAATTTTGTGTTTAGACATGCTCATTACAGATGTTCAAATGACTAAAAGAAATCATACTTGAAACTTTTAGAAAAATAAAGCCAGAAAAATGAGAGCATGAATATTGGATGAATAACAATCATCAGACCCCCATCAACAAATCCAAATTGTTTTATTCAAAATGACAATCTTTGAAAGAAAGGACAAACATTGTATTGTTCATCTATCAATTGAAGAAGTAAACATATGACTGTGAAATGACTCACCTATGGATTTGCGGCAGATAGTTGACATAAGAAGGATTAAAACACAGTTTGTTCCCACTATACCAGTATTCCTCACAAAAGATGTATGTAAAACTCCATTGTATACAAAATAAAACTAAAATAACATACAATTTTTTTTCTGTAATGCTTACATATACGACTCCATTTTTATTTTTAGGAGAAAAAATATTATTTCCATTATAATATATTTTGTGCTGAGGAATATGATAAAATCATATGTTTGATCCTTTCAGATGCACTTCTTTAAGGTGATATATTATACCTGGTGATAAACGCAAGAATTTTATTAAATGTAACTATAATTAAGTGAACTTATTGGACTCGGGAGTTTAAATGACCTCTACTAGCCTTCAAAATAATTAATTATTGAACTAACTGTTCACACACTAAAGAAGCCAATGTATCTTTCTGAAAGCTGAAATAGTTCCTACATTAAAACAATGGCAAGAATTAAAAACTGAATACAAATTCATTGATAGCTTAGGAATTCTGAAAGCACTTCAATATTAATTAAATTCTAGAAATTAATTAAGGAAATACATTTATTAAGTTGTCTTAACTCTTTAAAAAATATTACATTTTAGAAGGGGCTCCTAGCTCACTTTTATTTTTTTTTAATTGTAACTTTTTATTGACAGAACATATGCCTGGCTAATTTTTTACAACATTATCCCTTGCACTCACTTCTGTTCCAACATTTCCCTTCCCTACCTTCACTCCTTCCCCTAGATGGCAAGCAGTCTTATACATGTTAAATATGTTATAGTATATCCTAGATACAATATATGTGTGCAGAACCGAACAATCCTCTTGTTGCACAGGAAGAATTGGATTCAGAAGGTAAAAATAACCCAGGAAGAAAAACAAAAATGAAAACAGTTTACATTCATTTCCCAGTGTTCTATCTCTGGGAAATCTATCTCTGCTTCTGTCCAGCATTGATCAATTGAAACTGAATTAGATCTTCTCTTTACCGAAGGAATCCACTTCCATTAGAATACATCCTCATACAGTATCATTATTGAAATGTATAATAATCTCCTGGTTCTGCTCCTTTCACTTAGCATCAGTTCATGTAAGTCTCTCCAAGCCTCTCTGTATTCATCCTGCTGGTCATTTCTTACAGAACAATAATATTGCATAACATTCATATACCACATTTTATTCAACCATTCTCCAATTGATGGGCATCCATTCATTTTCCAATTTCTAGCCATTACAAACAGGGCTACCACAAACATTTTGGCATATACAGGTCCCTTTCCCTTCTTTTGTATCTCTTTGGGGTATAAGCCCAGCAGTAGCACTGCTGGATCAAAGGGTATGCACAGTGTGATAACTTTTTGGACATAGTTCCAGATTGCTCTCCAGAATGGTTGGATTTGTTCACAACTCCACCAACAATGCAGTGATGTCTCAGTTTTCCCGCATCCCCTCCAACATTCATCATTATTTTTTCCTGTCATCTTAGCCAATCTGATAGGTGTATAGTAGTATCTCAGAGTTTTCTTAATTTGCATTTCTCTGATCAATAGTGATTTCAAACACTTTTTCATATGAGTGGAAATAGTTTCAATTTCATCATCTGAAAATTGTCTGTTCATATCCTTTGACCATTCATCAATTGGAGAATGGCTTGATTTCTTATAAATTTGAGTCAATTCTCTATATATTTTGGAAATGAGGCCTTTATCAGAACCTTTAACTGTAAAAATGTTTTCCAAGTTTGTTGCTTCCCTTCTAATTTTGTTTGCATTGCTTTTGTTTATATAAACTCTTTTTAATTTGATGCAATCAAAATTTTCTATTTTGTGATCAATAATGATCTCTAGTTTTTCTTTGATCACAAATTAAACTATCCTATGTTCCTCTAATTTATTTATTGTCTTGTTCTTTATGCCTAAAGCATGGACCCATTTTGATCTTATCTTGGTAGATGGTATTAATTGTGGGTCCTTGCCTAATTTCTGCCATACTAATTTTCAGTTTTCCCAGCAGTTTTTGTCAGATAATGAATTCTTATCCCCAAAATTGGGATCTTTGGGTTTGTCAAATTGCTATAGTCATTGACTATTTTGTCTTGTAAACCTATTCCACTGATGAACTAATCTATTTCTTAGCCAATACCAAATGGTTTTGGTGACTGCTGCTTTATAATATAGTTTTAGATCAGGTACATCTAGGGCACCTTCATTTGATTTTTTTTTTTTTATTAATTCCCTTGAAATTCTAGACCTTTTGTTCTTCCATATGAATTTTGTTGTTATTTTTTCTAGGTCAGTAAAATAGTTTCTTGGGAGTCTGATTGGTACAGCACTAAATAAATCAATTAGTTTAGGGAGTATTGTCATCTTTATTATATTTGCTCGGCCTATCTAAGAGCACTTAATATTTTTCCAGTTAGTTAAATCTGACTTTATTTGTGTGGAAAGTATTTTGTAATCTTGCTCATATAATTTCTGACTTTTCTTTGGTGGATAGATTCCCAAATATTTTTTGCTATTGACAGTTATTTTGAATGGAATTTCTCTTTGTATATCTTGCTGTTGGATTTTGTTAGTGATGTATAAAAATGCTGAGAATTTATGTAGATTTATTTTGTATTCTGCAACTTTGCTAAAGTTATGAATTATTTCTAATAGCTTTTTAGCATAATCTCAGGGGTTCTCTAAATATACCATCATATCATCTGCAAAGAGTGATAGTTTGGTTTCCTTATTACCTACTCTGATTCTGTTTATCTTTTGTCAACTTTTATTGCTGAAGTCCTAGCTCACTTTTAGTTAAAATACCATGTGCTTAAATGTGTCCCAAAACTCTAAAATTGTCACTGGTCATTGTTTTATATTCTTGCATAAATTTCAGAGATTCCTGCATTATTCCAAAAATCCTTATCACTGATAGAACAGATCAGAACACTCTATGGATCTTGGCAGCTAGATGACAAAGTGGATAAAAGTCCAAGCTTCAAGTCACAAAAAACTTGAGTTTAGACACAGCCTCAGATACATTTTATGTGATCCCAACCAGTCACTTAAGCCTTTTTGACTCAGTTTTTCTTTCTTTCTTTCTTTTTTTTAATCTGTAAAATGAGTTGGAAAAGGAAATGACAAACTTTCTGCTATCTTTGCCAAGAAAACCCCAAACAGAGTCACAAAGTGTCAAGGCATAATTGAAATGACTGAACAATAAAATGAACCTAATACAACTATAATATACTGCTCCTTTACTACAACCTAATTCATTCTTTTAAAGGTATGAGGGAACATCTCAAATTTCAAGGATATTGCAAAGTCAAAGGGTAAGACTTAAGGGTCCTATCATCTATTACATAGTCCAGTAAGTTTGATTCTAATTACAATTTCTAGTTCTAATTTTATGCTGTGGACTACAAACAAGAGCTATAGGGAAAACTGGATTTCACTGTTATGTAGTTCATTGATGAAGTTTATTTGATTGCTTGTATATTTTGTATATTTTCTACCATTTTAGTAAAGTCACTTTATTTTAAATGGTTAGAATTTGTCCTCACTAATTTTTCTTATTTAATTGTTTGATTCTTTCAGCCATAAAATAACACCAAGTAGGAATGAAGATGAAAAAAAAATTGATACTAAAAAATAGAACATAGTAAAAAAATCCCATTACCCAAAATGTAACACTTTCTTCTTACTCAAAGCAACTTGATTAAAAACAAAGAAAATCTAGTTGATCATTATTTTTTTTTGAATTCATGGAGAATTTTTATTTGGATCCTTAGATTTAATTTCAGAATATAATTTAATCTACAAGTCCAGTTTTCATCTAATTCTCAATTTTGATTGTCACCTAAAACAGAATAAAAGAGATATATTTCCTGCAGTAATGAAATTATTCCAGGCCAACTGTGATCCTTTGGCTTCACAAAACTCCCCTTCAGGAATAATATTGAATAATTAAAATTGTAAAAATACCATAAAGGAATTGGTTTTGTTTTGTGTTATTTTGCTTTCATTTGAGATTGCGTAAAATGGATTATAGAGAGATGGAATGGAAATTAATAATCCCTCTTTTCAACATCCTATAGACTAGAAAGTGTGGAAAAAAATAACATTTTTTAAAACTCCACTTCATTTATATAGACAGCTGAGAAGGTAAGATTGAAACAGATGAAAAGAAATTGTCAAACATATCTTTCATCAAAATTACAAAGTGCAAAGCATAATAACTGAGACATATTTTCCTAAATCACTCATCTGACCAAATATTTCTAAATTGCATGTAGACAAAATGCAAGTTCTTTGTTATTTTAAAAGCTTACTAAATTATCCTCATTGAACTTTTTTCTTTCTTAATTTAATTTCTTAATTCTTAATTTTTATTTCTTAATTTATTTCTTAAATTCTTAATTCTTTAGTTCTTAATTTAATTTCTTAATTCTTAATTTCTTACATTATGCTCCCCTATACAGTTCCTATGTCAGTCCATCTGAATTTAGTGGTTATCATCATCAACAGTATTCCATTTCCTGACTCTTAGCTTTTGTACAGGCTCTCCACTAGAACTAAAAGGTACTCATTTTTCTTCTGTTTGTGAGTATCCCTAACCTCCTGTAAGGCTCAACTCAGGTCTACACTTATGAGTGAAATTTTTTTTAGTTTTCCTTAAACTCCCATTATTGGGGATAGCTCTTTCCCAAAGTTGCTATCATATTTTTTTTTTTTTTTACTTTTTTACGTCATATCATTGTAAAAACAATTACTCCTTGACTTACATGAACTGATGCTAAGTGAAATGAGCAGAACCAGGAGATCATTATACACTTCAACAACGATACTGTATGAGGATGTATTCTGATGGAAGTGGATTTCTTTGATAAGGAGACCTAACTCAGTTTCAATTGATCAATGATGGACAGAAACAGCGACACCCAAGGAAAGAACACTGGGAAATGAATGTAAACTATTTGCATTTTTGTTTTTCTTCCCGGGTTATTTTTACTTTCTGAATCCAATTCTCCCTGTGCAACAAGAGAACTGTTTGGTTCTGCAAACATATATTGTATTTAGGATATACTGCAACATATTTGACATATATAGGACTGCTTGCCATCTAGAGGAGGGGGTGGAGGGAAGGAGGGAAAAAATCGGAACAGAAGCAAGTGCAAGGGATAATGTAAAAAAAATTACCCTGGCATGGGTTCTGTCAATAAAAAGTTATTATAAAAAATATTTTTAAAAATTACTTCTCAAAATAAACATTTTTTTTTGCACAAATGCATGCAAATTTAAGATTCATTTATAATTTTTTTTGTTCCAAATTCTTTATCTCAGTTCTCCATGAAAAGGCCAAGGATTTGATATAAATTATAGATATGAGTCATACAAACTGATGTAATTTATAATTCAGTTATGAAGAGCTAGACATGATAGAATAACAACAAAATCAGTAATGACTGAGAGCATTATGTTCATGGTTATAGATGGCTCTGATTTCCTTTTCTGAAAACTGCATGTTCATATTAATTGTCTATTTATCCATTTAAAATGACTCATGATATTATACATTTGCCTTTTTTTATATAGATATATGTACATATATATGGATATGATTATAATATATATTTGGTTATATATAAGAAGACATAATATACATACTATAAAATACACAGGTGAATATAATGTATACACACATATATAATAAATATTCATATATACATACTATATATATATGAAATGAGGCTTTTGTAACTCCTCATAAAAGTAAATATCCCCAGTTTCCTTCTTTTCTACTGATTTTGACTGTACTAGTTTTGTTTTACAAATATTTTTTAATTTCATACACTCAAAATTATGTATTTTATTTCCTGTAATGTTATATATCACTGTTTATTTTTTTAGGGGGTATCCATAGATCTAAGAAATAATATTTTTCCTGATGTCTCAATTTACTTATGATATAACCCTTTATGTTATAAATATCTAATTTATGTCTAAATCATGAATACATGTTAAACTGTGAATAATCAATAAATAGGATGTAAATAGTGAATCTGTAACTAATTTCTGCCCAATTGCCTTCCAGGTTCCTAGTTAGTTAAATGACTTGTCCAGGTAGCATAGCTATAAAGTCTCTGAAGCCACATTTGAATTCAGAAAAATGAGTCTTTCTGATTCTAAGTCAAGCACTGTATTCACCCAGACACCCATCTGCCCCTAGTTCATATCTAGGATTCTATAAATATACCATAATGTCTATAAAGAGTGAGATTCTTTCTTTTTGTCTATTCCAATTCCTTCAGTTTCTTTTTCTTTTCTTTTTAATGTAGGAAGCATTTTTAGTAAAATATTGAATAAAAGTGGGGATAACAGGCATCCTTTCTTCACCTCTGATCTTATTGGAAAAGCTTCTAGCTTTTCCTCATTACAAATAATTCTTAATGAAAGTTTTAGATAGAAACTACTAATCATTTTAAGGAAAGCTCTCTTTATTACCATTCTTTCTAGTATTTTTAAAGCAATTGATGTTATATTTTGCCAAAAGCTTTTTTATATCTATTGAGATAATAAAATGATTTCATTTTTTTTTGAAATTGTTAATTATACTGATAGTTTCCCTAATATAGAATCAGTTCTGAATCCTGGTATAAATCCCACATGTTCAGAGAATATTATTTTTCTGATATATTGCTGCAACATATTTCATAATGTTTAATTTAATTTTTCCATCATTATTCATTGGGAAATTTGATATATAATTTTGTTTATGTTTTAATTCTTTCTCATTTAAATATCAGCAACATTGTGTGTGTGTGTGTGTGTGTGTGTGTGTGTGTGTGTGTGTGAGAAAGAGAGAGAGAGAGAGAAATGGGTACAAAGAATTCAGAAGGCTTCTTTCTTTGTCTATTTTCTCCTACAAATAATATGGTATTAAAATTAATCTTTAACATTTGGTACACTTCACTTTTGAATCAATTTGGTCCGGAAAAAAAAAATCATAGGGTGGTCATTGATAAATTGTTCAATTTCTCTTTTTCTAAGATTTGAGTATTCCATTTCCTCTTTGGTTAATCTGGGGAATTTATATTTTTGTGTATAGTCATGCATTTCACTTAAATTGTTAGATTTATTGGCATATAATTGAACAAAATAGTTCCTAATAATTGCTTTAATTTCCTCTTGATTTGTGGATAAATCAACATTTTATACATAATAATTTAGTTTCCCCCCCTTCTTTTAAAAACCAAATTAATCGCAAGTTAATTCATTTTTTAAATAAAATCAGCTCCTTATTAGTTCAATGATTTTTTTTTTTCACTTTAAGTGTTATTAACCTCTTACTTTCATTCTCAGGATTTCCAATTTGGTGTTTATTTGGGAATTTTCAATTTATTATTTTTCTAAGGTTTTTTTTTTTTTTGTTGTTAGTTGCATGCTCAATTTATTGACCTGCTCTTTCTATATTTTATTGATATATCACTTTCTGCTTAATGTATATTGCTTATGCTTCTCCCATTAATCTACACACTCTTCTATACAAGACCTTATCCTAGTCCCTCTCCTGCCTTTTTTCTTTATAGATTTTGGAAGTGTTATACCCTTCTATGGTTATGTATGTACAAATTTACATATACATGCATGCATGAAAAATATATATACACATATGTATACACATACACACATGTATTTGTGTGTATGCATGTGTGTATTGTTCTTTGTTTAACCCATTCTCCATGTGAGAAGGATTTCAGAATTACCAACCCTACTCTCCCATCCAATTCTTCTGGGTAGGTTTTTGCTCTGGCACCACATTTATATAGCATAATTTTTGTTTGCAACCTTTTCCTACACAGTTTTGGTTTTTAGAATCACATTATACTAAGCTCTACTCTGTCCTTCTTTAAATTACTAATTACTAATGAGAATCTTAGAATATGGTATATATTTTCACATACAAAGCATAAAAAATTCACTCTTATTGAGTCCCTTGAAATTAGTCTATGATGTTGGCTACTATATGCCAAATTTTCTATTGAAGTGAAATGAAATGAGATCTTTGCAAGAAGGAATAGAAAAAGCATATAATGCCCTACAAAGGAGATATGAAAAAGACAGCAATATGCTGAAAAACAAAATTTGTGAAATGGAAAAATAAAGCAATGAACAAAAAATTCAATTGGCCAATTACAAAAGAGCTAAAAAAGATCACTGAAGAAAACAATACAGTAAAAATCAGAAATGAACAAATAAAAATGAATGACTCACTGACTTCAAGGATCTGTCAAACAAAGACAAAAAAATGAAAAAAAAAAATAGAAAAAAAAAACTGACTTGGAAAATAGTTCTAGGAGAGACAATCTAAGAATTACTGGATTTCCTGAAAGCCAAGATGGAAAAAACAATAACAACAACAACAACAACAACAACAACAACAACAACTAGACATTACCTTACAAGTAATAATAAAAGAAAACTGCCCTGATATTTTAGAATCAGAAGATAAACTAGCCTTTGAAAGAATTCACCAATCACCTCCTGAAAGAGACCCCAAAATTAAATCCCCAAGGAATATCATGGCTAAATTTCAGAACTATCACACCAAGGAAAAGATATTGCAAGAGTCAGAGAATAACAATTTAAATGCCAATGAGCCACAAATAGAATAACCCAGGACCTATCATTGTCCTAGGAAGCTTCCTAGCAACTTAAAGGATCAAAGGGCCTGGAATCTGATATTCCAAAAGGTAAAAAACTTAGATTATAGGCAAGAATAAGCCATCCCGCTAAAATGAGAATTATAGATGAATTTTGCCTATTGCTAATGAAAAGACCAGAACTGAACAAAAAAAAAAAATGATCTCCCAACAGAAAACTCAAGACAAGTATAAAAAAATAAAAAAGAAAAGAACTCTTGAGACCTGTATTTCTGTTATGGGGTATCCTTAGAGAATGAGAATATTATTTGATTTTATTATGATAATATGAAAATGAAACTAGAGCTGGAAAGGGGATAGTACTGGAAAAAGAGGAAAAAGGAAGTAAAATAAGGCAAATTACATCTCATGAAGAGGCAATATATATATATATATGGAAAGAAGTGAAGGGGATGAGCACTGTGTGAATCTTATTCTCATCAGAATTGGCTAAAAGATATATCAGACATATTTGGTTTCTCAGATAAACTTGTATCACCTTATAGGGAAGTGGGAGGGGGAAAAGGGAAAAGAAAGGGAAAGACTTAACAAAAGGGTAAACAGGTATTAGGGGAAAGATAGAAAAGAGGGGAGGGGCTCTACAGGGTAAGGACTGTTGAGAGAGGGGATAATCAAATGCAAAATGCTGAGAGGAGGGAAGGGATTAGGAAAGAAAAAAAAAACATAACCTAGAGTAAATAAGATGACAGTAAATACAGAATTAGTAATTTAAATTGTGAATGAGAATGGGATAAACTCTCCCATAAAGCAGAAGCAGACAGCAGATTGGATTAAAAGCCTGACTCTTAGAATACATTGTTTATAAAAAAACCACATTTAAAGCATAGTGAGGCATACAGAATCAAGGTAAAAGAATATATTTTGCTTCAGGTGAAGTAAAAAAAAAAAAAGCAGGGGTACTCTCATATCAAGTAAAAGCAAAGATAGATCTAATTAAAAGAGATAAAGAGGGAAACTATATTTTACTAAAGGATACCACACATAATGAAGCAATATCAATACTAAACATATATGCACCAAGTAGTACAGCATCCAAATTCCTAGAGGAGAAGTTAAAAGAGATGCAAGAGAACATCTATACTATATACTAGTGGGGGATCACTCAACCTTCTTCTCTATGAATTAGATAAATCAAAGCACAAAATATATAAGAAAGAATTAAGAAGGTAAACAAAATGTTTAAAAAAAAGTTAGGTATGAAGAGAGGCTGTTTTACAACAGCCTTGTGATGGATTATTTGTTAGCTGAGGAAGGGGAAGTTTGTGTGAAACTAAATTTGTATATTTTGTTGTATAAAGATGTTGAAGAGATCTCAGTGTATAAATAAGAGGGGGGGACTGAACAAGATAAAGTGAGATCTTTCAAGACAGTTGTGAAAATCGAGTAAGGCTTCATCTATTTCAAAGTTTGAGTAAGCCTGAAGGACTTTAAGTATTTAAGTCAAGGGCATACTTAAAGTGTCTCCTCCTTGCTATTTTCCTAAGGGCATACTTAAAGTCTCCTTCCTGTTATCTTAAGGACATACTTAAAGTTTCCTCTCTGCTATCCCCTCCCTGTTATCCCCAAGGGCATACTTAAGTCCCCTTCTTGTTATCCTCCCTATTTCAGCCAAATATGGGCACCTATGTACTTATTGGTCAAGTTCAATTTCTTGAACAATTCCCGCATTTAGAACATAAGATCCTCAGTCAATAAGGATGAGGGTCAGTGGTGGGAGGGGAATTTGCAATAGGGATTAAAAGCGTGGACCCTGCCCCCTATGGTGCTTCCTCCCTTCCATCAACTGCTCAATGGGTGGAGGCCCATTCTGGAGAGCATAAATAAACTTTGCTTTGCTTCTAGAGATCTAAAAAAAAAAAAAAAAAAGTTACGTATGATGGATATTAGGAGAAAATTGAATGGAGATGTAAAGGAGTTTACTTTTTTCTCAGCAGTCATTGAAACATACAAAAATTGACTATATGTTAGTGCATAAAAACTTCAAAATCAAATCAGAAAGGCAGAAATATTAAATACATTTTTTCAAATCATGATACAATAAAAATCACATGTACTCTAAGGCCAGAAGAAAATAGACCAAAAGTTAACTGAAAGTTAAATTATCTAATCCTAAAGAATGAATGGATGAAACAGCGAATCATAGACACAGTCAATAATTTCATCCAAAACAATGACAATAATAAGATAACATAACAAAATTAGTGGGATACAGCCAAAGCATTTACTTTGCCCAACTTTATATGCCAAAAAATTCGATTATCTAAGTGAAATGGATGAATACTTACAAAAATATAGGTTGTCCAGATTAACAGAGGAGGAAGTAAGTTGCTTAAATAAAAAAGCATTTATGGAATTTTTTCCATTTATGGAAAATTTTTCCATTTTAGAAAAAGAAAGAGAACAAGCTATTAATCAATTCGCTAAGAAAAAATCCCCAGGACCAGAAGGATTTACATCTGAATTCTACCAAAAATTAAAAGGACATTTAATTTCAATATGATATAAAATGTTTGAAAAAATAGGGAAAGAAGGAGTCCTACCAAATTCCTTTTATGACACAGATATGGTGCTGATGGCTAAATGAGATAGGGTGGAAACAGAGAAAGAAAATTGTAGACCAATCTCCCTAATGATATTGATGCAAAAATATTAAATAAAATTTTAGCAATGAGATTACAGAAAGTCATCCCCAGAATAATACACTATGATCAAGTTAGATTTATACCAGGAATAAAGGGCTGGTTCATTATTAGGAAAACTATTAACATAGTCAATTATATCAATAACCAAACTAACAAAAAATCATATAATTGTCTCAATAAATGCAGAAATAAACATTTGATAAAATCCGACATCCATTCTTTTTAAAAACACTAGAGAATATAGGAATAAATGGACTTTTCCATTAAAATTTCCATTTCCTTAAAATGATCAGTAGCATCTATTTAAAATCATCAGCAAACATCATCTGTAATGGGGACAAATCAGAACCATTCCTAATAAGATAAAGAGTGAAACAAGGTTGATTATCACCATTATACTAAATATTGTTTCAGAAATGTTAGCTTTGACAATAAGAGAAGAAAAAGAGATCAAAGGAATTAGAGTAGGTAATGAGGAAGCCAAATTACCATTCTTTGCAGATGATATGATCGTGTACTTAGAGCACCTTAGAGAATCAATTAAAAAACTGCTAGGAACAATTCACAACTTTAGCAAAGTTGCAGGATATAAAATAAATCCATATAAATCATCAGCATTTTTACATATTACTAATAAAGTTCAGCAGCAAGAGACACAAAAAGAAATTCTATTTAAAATAACCATTGAGAGTATAAAATATTTGAGAATATATCTACCAAGGGAAAGTCAGGAACTATAGGAACACAAATACAATACACTTTCCACACAAAGTCAGACCTAATAAGTTGGAAAACTATCAAGTCCTCACGAATAGGCCCAAGAGATTATAATAAAAATGACAGTACTACCTAAATTAATATACTTATTTAGTGCTATACCAATAGAACTCCCAAGAAATTATTTTACAGATCTAGAAAAAAATAGAATAAAGTTCGTCCAGAAGAACAAATGGTTAAGAATTTCAAGGGAATTAAGGAAAAAAAAATAATGAAGGTAGCCTATCCATGCCAGACCTGAAACTATATTATAAAGCAGTGGTCATCAAAATCATTTGGTATTAGCTAAGAAATAGAGTAGTTGATCAGTGGAATAGGTTAGGATCATAGGACAAATAGGCAATAAGACCTTACTATTTGACAAAAACTGCTGGGAAAATTGCAAATTAGTATGGAAGAAATTAGGGCTCAACCCACACTTAACACTACATACCAATATAATTGCTAAATGGGTTCATGATTTAGACATAAAGAGTGATATTATAAGCAAATTAGAGGAACATGGGGTAGTTTACCTCTAATCTGTGGAGAAGGAAGGAATTTGTGTCCCAAGAAGAAGTGGAACTCATAACTGAATACCAGATAGACAATATTAATTTAAAATTTTTTGTACAAACAAAACTAATGCAGACAAGATCAGAAGGGAAGCAATAAATTGAGAAATCATTTTCACATTTAAGGTCTCTGATCTAAAGTTCTCATTTCTAAAATATATAGAGATTTGACTCAAATTTGTAAGAATCCAAGTCATTCTTCAATTGATATATAATCAAAGGATATGAACAGAATTTTCAGATGAAGAAATTAAAACTATTTCTATTTATATGAGAAGGTGCTCTAAATCACTACAGATCAGAGAAATGCAAATTAAGACAACTCTGAGATACCACTACATACCTCTCAGATTGGCTAAGATGACAGGAAAAGGACAAATGTTGGAGGGGATGTGGGAAACATTGGGACACTTATACATTGTTGGTGGAACTATGAACAGATCCAACCATTCTGGAGAGCAATTCAGAACTATATTCAAAAAGTTATCAAACTGTTCATACCCTTTGACCCACATTGTTTCTATTGGGCTTATATCCCAAAGAGATCTTAAAGAAAGGAAAAGGACCCACATGTGCAAAAATGTTTGTGGCAGCTCTCTTTGTAATGGCAAAAAACTGGAAATTGAATGGATGCCCAAGAGTTGGAGAATGGCTGAATAATTTATGTTATATGTATGTTATGGAATACTATTGTTCTATAAGAGACAATCAGAAGGACGATTTTAGAAAGGCCTGGAGAGACATGTAACCAGGAGCCTGTACACAGCCACAATAAGATTATAACACAATGAATTCTGATAGACGTGACTCTTTCCAACAATGAGATGATTGATGCCAGTACCAGTGATCTTGTGATGAAGAGAGCCATTTACACTCAGAGAGAGGACTGTGGGAACTGAGTGTGGACCACAACAAAGCATTCTCACTCTTTTTGTTGTTGTTTGCTTGCATTTTGTTTTCCTTTTTTACTTGTTTACTTTCTTTTTTTTTTAAATCTGATTTCTCTTGTGCAGGAAGAGAATTATATAAATATGTTTATACATACATATTGGATTTAACATATATTTTAACATGTATAACATATATTGAATTGCTTGCCATCTAGGGGAAGGAATGAAGGGAAGGAAGAGAAAATCTGAAATGCAAGGCTATGCAAAGGTCAATGTTGTCAAATTACCCATGTATATGTTTTGAAAATAAAAATGTAAAAAAAAAATATAGTGAGTTCTTTCCCCAATAGCTGGGACTATTAAATTTATCAATCAGGGGACTTACTGAGATTGTTTGCTTCTGTATATTGTTTACCTAATTTGCTCCTTTGAGCAACTTCTCTATTTTTTACCTGGTAACAAATTGTTTTTATGACTAAGAATCTAGAGTATAATTTGACATCTGATGCTACTAATCTCCCTTTCTTCCAATTTTTTTCATCAACTCCCTAGATAATTTTGACTTTTTGTTTCTCTGGATAAATTTTGCTATTTTTTCCTAACTCTATAAAGTAATCTCTTGGTAATTAGATTGATATGTTACTGAATAAGCATCTTAACTTAGTATTGTCAGTTTATTTTATTGTTTCTGTCTACTCAAGAACAATGAATATTTCTTGAATTATTTACACCTGTCTTTATTTGAACAGAATATTTCATAATTTTCTTTACATATTTCCTATGTGAGTCTTAGCAAGTAGACTTGCAAAGTATTTAATACTATCTACAATTATTGTATTATATTTAAATGGAATTTGTCTATCTCTTTTTGGAAGGCCCACACATTCTTTAGAATAAAATTACTTAATTTCTAACAAAAAAAAGATATGAGTATTGTGAAATTTATCAATGATGTTATTATATACAGGACAATTACTTAATAATAGTGTAAGAGAATTTATTGTCAATATATTGTATATATAACTATATAGTAGACAGCTAATGTCTCTGTTCCTTCTTCAATGTGATGAATACTGCATTAATATAGCTCACAGTTATTGATGACTTCTTAGTCCAATCTTAAATTAAGTGATTTACTCAGCAAAAGGAGCTATTGATAGGTTATTTTATTTGAGTAAATATATGAGGATGTCCATCTTTAATAAGGATATATATGTTTAGTCATGTCATTTAAAGAATAAATGGAAGAATAAATGGGGACCTAAATCCCCATATGTCTGTAAACAGAAGTTTAGTGTAAAAAGAGGAAGGAAAAAATAATCCAAATGTGTCAAAGAAATAGAAATCTTGGTAATTATTTTGTTAGTTTTTTCGTCACTTTTTGCTGTGTGTTTATACTGCTTTTTAACCTCTCATAGACACCTAGTGTGCACTGACACACAGAAATAAGGAGCCGACATAATTTTCCGAATGTACATATGTGACCATGCTACTTTCTGTTAATAAGCTTAACTGGCCCCTATTGCTAACAGGATAAAATAAAGTTTCACATACTCAATAAAAATTTATTATAACATGTGCCTAGAACTCTGATAAGAGAAGAAGATACAAAAAGTGCCTTCACAAAGCTAAAGGTTAAATTAGGAGCTCTTCAGCTCTCACAATCTAGTTTAAACCCATTTTCCCAACCTTGTTTTTATACAATTCCTCTTCACATCCACTATGCTATAGCAAAATTGGACTTTTCCTTCATTGTTCCCTGAATGCATCCTGCTTTTTTTAGTATCCACAATAGTCCTACATCTTTGAAATTGAACTCTTCCTACTATCTAGAATTAATCTCTCTTGTATCCTGTTTCTTAAGATACTTTGTATCTGTCCTTCATTTTAATCATTTCTAATTCAAACAATACTCATGTGTGTACATGAAATGGCCTCTTAGTAAAATTTAAAGTACATGAGTTAAAGCTATGTAGATTGTAATCCTATATCCTTAGAAACTAATGTGGTTGTTTGCTCAGAGACTGTGCTTTATATAAATGCTACTTTGAGAATTTTATAAAGTTCCCATATCTATAACTTTTCATAATTCTATATTAGGGATAAGGTGATATAATTCTCATGATATAGATCACAATTCTTAATCTGTGGGTCACAATCTTTTATGGAATTGCAACTAAATGTGGTGGTTGCAAAATTATAATTTATTATCAGTAAATGTTTGATTTGTATACCTATTTTATATGCCTTATGAATCTGGGCTTGAATAAAAATTTCTCTAGTGAAAAGGGGTCATGATTAGCAAAAATTTAAGAAGCCCTGATATAGTAAAACAAACAAACAAACAAACAAAAGAACTCTGATAATATTGGAAATCAAAATCAAAATTCAACTTCAGTGATTTTTTTGAAAATACTAAAAATGTATCTTTAATTCTTGTATGCTCAATGACTAGCACATTGCTTTGCACAAAGTATATGCTTCAAATATTTCTCATAGCTGTAACTAAAGTGAGACTACTGGAAGTTTTATCTCAGAGAAGAAAATGATAAATCAATGTCCTTCTTCTCTTCCCCCAGTGCCCCCCCCCCCCGCCCCAGCTCATACTCTTCCTCCAAGTGGCATCCTTTTTCCACACTATTCCCTTTTCCACAAGCTAGAAAATTTCATTTTCAGAGGTGAGCTTCTTCACTCCTCAAAGAGGCAGTTTTGCCCTTTCACTAGTCTTCCCCTTCCCCAAAGGGAGACAATCCTTTGGTAATAGAAACATCATAGTGTCTCTGGCAGTATATAACATCAACCTTGCCTTTTTGACTTAGGAACAACATTTTATAGGTTCTGATATTGATTAAATTGAGTTAAAATGAAGGTTGGCAATTTAATCAGACCATTGGTAGAGTCAAGGTTATAGCAATAGTTTTATATCCTAGTTATGGATGACTCCCATTGAATTTTTTTCAATTTCCTCCATGATTTGTAAGTATGTATCTCCAGGAAATCCTGTAGGAGGCTGACCCCTGAAATAAGGGTAAATGGACTTCCTATGACAACTAGCAGAGCTAAAGAATTGACCAATTATTAGGTAGGATCATCAATGAAACTTATACCTGTCACTTCAAAGTAAAGATGAAGCTTCTATACTTAAGATATTGTACACTAATAGAACTGGGTCTTGAAGGCCATATGATTCTTTACTGTCTTACAGAGGTAGTCTGACTTTTTGATAATATAAAATTAATCTTAAAACAGCTCCATTTATTGTCCTGGGAAAGTACATTGTATGAAGTCAGCATCATAACTAATTATTTCAAAATTATGTTTTGTAAGGAGTTATATTACTGTGAATTTTCTCACAGAGGTCCCTAGTGTTCCAGTTATAGATTCATGTGGATTCTTTTAATAAGGCTGAGTTTTCACCTAGAGTTTATTCTCAGCTCCACACAAATGCTTGAGGCAAAATTTTTGCATAATAAAGCTGCAACTACATTGCAAATTTGTTGGCAAATATTCAGAAAATTCCATTTCAAGGGTTTTCCATAAGCACAAAACACTTGAAAGTTGTCAAAAGGTATTTTATATTTCTCTAACTCAGGGATCATATGCAGTTTTCATCTAGGAATCAATTATTAGCTGTAATGAGCTACCAGAATAAATAATATATCACAAAATGAAGAAATGAGTGAAATTAGGATTTAAGAGAAAGTCAGGTAAATGTTTTCTTAAAAAAATGCTGACAAAGATACTTATTTTGTTGTGGTATACTATATTTCATCTTCCTCAAAACTGTCCCTACAAATCATTTCAGTTTATAAAATCTGTCCCCTATATGTCCCTGTGATGTTTTTTAGCACAAAAGATTTATTTTTGTTTTAAAGCATAGAAATCTGTGACTTAGACAGATGAAGTGACTTGATTAAGGACATACAACTAGTCACATGTAGAATCCAGAGGATCACAGGCTTTAAGATTTCCAAAGCATGAGGTTCTTTTCATTTATCTATGTCAGGATTCTTTTTGAAGATAGTTCAGAAAAAAAATAAAGATAGTTCAATTCAGAGTAACCAGGGTATAGCTGGGCTTGTCTGGTTCTAACATAGAGATACATTTGAGAGACCTTTTGAATATACTCAATTTACATGACCTGAAACTACAGTGTCCCTTATCATGTAAGTAAGGATAGTCTCCTTTGATTGGATATTTGCATTTTTTTTCTGTTCAGTTGTTTTTAACTTTATTTGACTTTTCTTAACCCCACTTGGGGTTCTCTTGGCAAACATAATGGAGTGATTGGTCATTTCCTTCAACAACTCATTTAAAGAGGAGGAAACTGAGGCAAGCAGTGTTAAGTGACTTGCTCACATATCTAAATTATGTCGGAGGACATATTTGAACTCAGGACTCATTGACTCTAAATTTGGCACTCATCCACTGTGCTATCTAGATGTAGAAAATGAACCAACCATGTTTTCCAACATCTTTTTTCCTTTACTCTTCTTGGAGACTCTTATCTGCTCCACTCAACATGGGTATGAATTTAACCAGTAAAAAGGAAAGGAATTCACTTTCCACACTTTCTTTCTTTTACTCTGTGATAAATAGATCTGATCATTTCTGTTTCTGTGCTCAGTTTCAAATGATAGAGGGTGATCTTTATGGGACATGGTAGTCAAATCATGGTGAAGTAGATTGAAGAAGCTAGCATACCTAAGGTGTATTTTGGACTTGATATCAGGACTATTCTTTCTTCGCTGTGCTAAATTGTCAACTTAATCTTTTCCCCTCTGCAGAGATCCTTCTCATGATGCAGAAAGTCAGGGGAGAGGGATTATAAATCTCACATGTTAAATGAATTACTTTATTTGTAGTTATATAGCCTTCAACTGAGAGAATACCATTGCTGGGCACTAGAACCACTTGCAGAGAATCTACTCAAGTTCCTTTAAGAGTTCTGGAAAACACTTGACAAAAATTGGAAATATAACATACCTGATTTTTAGGTAGTTGGAGATGAGTAAAGAATTTATCTTTACTTTGTAAGCATTTGTATGATCAAATACTGTGAAGGTGCTAAGGCAATAAAAACAACAATGAAAGAATGCCTCCTAACATCAAATATCTTTTTTGATATTCCTAAATGGGAAGAGAAAAGGAGAGAATATTGTAGAAAACACAAGGCTTGGCCCATGATTGGTCTTGTTAATTTGCTTGGTGACATTACTAGAAAGATCCTAGGAATTGGAATAAGTGAATTCAGGCTTGCTTCATCTTTACAACTTGTACTTTTTGATCTAAAGAAAGTCTAGGGGTCTCGGATTCCCAATTTTAAATTGAGGAGTTAGACTTGATGATTTCTGATGCCCTTTCTAGAGTCCATCTCTTTCCCTCTCATTGCTATCATCTTAGTTCAAACCATCATCACGTCTTACCTATACTGTCTCTATTCTTTGCTCTTCAATCTGTTCCTCATATAATTACTAAAATAATACACATAACGTACAGATCTGACCTCTTCATTGCCTTGCTCAATAGCTCCTTATCCCTTTTAGGATCAAATACAAATCCCTCTTTTGTTTTGGAATTTAAAACTTGTCAGTCTGGCTCAAACAATTTTATTACATCTAACTTCCTTCCCACACTTTAAGATCCACCAAAAATGGTCTTTTTATTCTTCTTCACATGGGATCTGTCCACTTCTATCTACATGTTTTTGCTTCATTTTTAGAATGTGTTCGTTCTATCCTCAAACTTGCCTCATGCAATTGAATTCCCAGATTTTTTCCCTTCAAAGCTCAACTCAAACCCCAACTTCAAAATCATCTTTCTGGATGTTTCCAGCTCTTCTGCCTTCACCTCTGAAATACAATGTGTATTTTGTGTGTATTTTCTGTATACTTACATATTGATATGCTGTTTCCCAGGATTGAACACAAACTCCTTGTGAGCAGGGAAAATACAATTTGTCATTTTTTCCTACACTGTGATGGCAGAATGCTTTTTCGTATAGTAGGTGATTAATAAATGCCTATTGATTTGAATTATGGCACGTGCAGAATAATGCAAGAAGACATGAAGATAGTTTGAGGTTTTGTTTATTCATATTTAAAGTAATTTATTTGTTAGTTTAATTTGGCTATTTAAGAAAAAAAAAAAGATTTCTACCCACTGACTCCCAAGGAGAATTTAACACAAGTCCTAAATAGAAAGAAAAGAGTAAAAGTATGTACATATAATAAAATGCAAAAGAGAAGAAAGAGAATGGGAAAAGATTCCTTGGTGGATGAAAACTTATGCCACAAGTCAGTTTTCTCCTGCTAAGTATTTGTGTGACCTCCGGTGCTATTGAAGCTTTTTCATTTCAAAGGCTAATCTCATTAACCTTGCTCTCATTGGGGTGTCCTCTGCAAATTACATCGAGGGCAATGGCTTGCTTTCCTCCCCAGCAGGCCAGCCATTCTTTTTACTGCTGCTGAGTATTGGATCTCATAATTGAAAGATCCCATCCATGCAAGATGCCTATGGAGCTATTCTTTCTTGATGACAGTTTGAGTATAGCCTAATCTCCTTGAGGCTGGGAAAGATATTCCAAGTAACAGTATTAAGCTTGGAGCTGACAGATTTTTTAGGATTTCCAACAATCTATACTTTTTAATGGAGATTAAACACTGAAGAAAGTTCCAGATATAATCTCCAGGGGGTCTGCATTTAAATTTCTGCTTCTGACAGAGGGATGGGGATCCATGCCAGGATAATTTTTACACAACATTATCCCTTGCAATCACTTATGTTTCGTTTTTTCCCCTCCCTCCCTCCCCCCCCCCCAAGATGGCAAGCAGTCCTATATATGTTAAATATGTTGCAGTATATCCTAGATACAATACATATTTGCAGAACCGAACAGTTCTCCCACTGCACAGGGAGAATTGGATTCAGAAGGTAAAAATAACTCGGGAAGAAAATCAAAAATCAAATAGTTCACATTCATTTCCCAGTATTCCTTCTTTGGGTGTAGCTGCTTCTGTCCATCATTTATCCAATGAAACTCAGTTAAGTCTCTTTGTCAGAGAAATCCACTTCCATCAGAATACATCCTCATACAATATCGTTGTCGAAGTGTATAATGATCTCCTGGTTCTGCTCATCTCACTTAGCATCAGTCCATGTAAGTCTCTCCAAGCCTCTCTGTATTCATCCTGCTGGTCATTCCTTACAGAGCAATAATATTCCATAACATTCATATACCACAATTTACCCAGCCATTCTCCAATTGATGGGCATCCATTCATTTTCCAGAGAAACAAATAAATCTAATTGAATCAATGTCAGTTAATTCAAGAAGCATTTTTAGAAATCCTGTTTCAAAAAGCTTCATTTAGCATCTAAGAGGCAAAAATAGCAATAACATAGGCCAACAGAAATAATCGAATGTGAGGGATGACAGACACAAATAGCTAAGATATGAAGACAGATAATAGAAGTATAAATCATAAAAATATGGACTATCAAGTATTTAATCTTTTTGATCACTGAACAAAGTAAAGACCATTTAAAGTACAATGATCTGTCCATAATTAAGAAAATATGATTTTTTAAAATAAGCAAATGAAAATGAAAATTGCAAAGATGAAATTTATTCAAGCAATTATGAAAATGTTTGTGGAAAGATTAAATTATTTTCACTTGAGGAAGGAATTTTTCATAGAAAAGTTCATGGAGTAATGGACATCTGAATTCTATCTTCAGGAAAGAGATGAACTCTCTTAGAAGGATGAAATTATATCTATTCTAGGCATAGTCAAAGGACAGACTTGAGGAAGAAGCTATAAAATGAGAATGAGTTATAGAAAGTTATCCTTATTTCAGTTTTATCTAGTGAATAAGGAACTGCTTCCTTCCATGCTGGGAGGGAAAAAATAATTCTCTATTACTCATCATGTGGTCAATAGGAAAAGGAGAAAAAGCAGAAGGAGAAGGAGAAGAAGAAAGAGGAAAAGAAGAAGAAGAAGAAGAAGAAAAAGAAGAAGAAGAAGAAGAAGAAGAAGAAGAAAAGGAAGAACAAGAACAAAAACAGGATAAAGAAAAACAAAGAGAAGAAGAATACCAAGAAGATTGAGAAGAACAAGAACAAGGACAAAGTCAAAGAGAAAGTGAAGAAGAAGGAAAAGGCGAAGAAGGAGAAGGAGAAGGAGAAGAAGATTTCTTCAAAATAAAGTGAGAAGATATTTTTACTTATTACCTACATTTTACAAATGATGAACATGAACTATGGAAAATTAATTGAGGTCATATAATTTTTAGGTATCTGAGTCACAATTTGCATTTAGGTCTCAGTTTTTTAATTAATATTAGATGATCCTAAGGAAGCCATATATCATTTCCTCATGCATATAAAGGCTTTTGATTCTCCTCATTCTGATTGTGAAAACAAAGTTCCATAATGGTCAAAGTCTTAGAGAGAGTATTTAGTATAAATCATTTAATTTGAAAATGAAAAAAAAAAAAAAGAGAGAGATCCCTGGAGGAGAAATAACTTCATAAAGCCATATGAGCTTTAAATGGCTAAGCTGAAGCTCAAACACAAATCTACTTGCTGGATTCCTACCATTTTGATCTACCACTCACATCTTTTATATTGAGACAAGTGAAACCTTTGGTTCACAATACTGGGGAATGGACAGTCTTTGCCTAGTACTACAGCATGTATTCTTATTTATCAGTATTGATATATAGTTGTAAAGGGCAGAATATTTAACCCATTTGCAAATGCCCTAGCATTACTGTGCAGCTCTTTATATTGCTAGTCTCTCCTAATTCCCAGGGCTTCAGAGAATCCTCTGGCCACTGACCTTTGCAATGTCAACCAACTTTAACCCATCTTACCTCTTCTGAGGTCTTCAAAGGTCTCTGGCTACGGTTTCATGAACTGTAATTTTAAAATCGATAGTGTGCTCAAGAACAGTCATGTGCAAATGTAAAATTTTTTATTATACTTACTCACATATTGCTCTGGCCTGTTAACTCCCAAGTGAACACCAGGTCTGTGAGAGACCCACGTGCTCACTATCTAGCTCCTTACCTCTTAGCTATCCATCCACTTGGCTCAGCTCCCCCAGGACAAAGAGGCTGACTTCTTGCTGCACTGGGCTTAAGAAGAGTCTGTGAGATCACACGCACAGTCAATCAGAGTGGTAGTTGTCTCCCCTTACAAAGCTATCTCAATTTGACCAGGGTCCGGCCCATGAGGTGGTCTCTGGTCACAAAAATTACTTCCCAGCTGCTCAAGTTCAACCTCCTGTTTTCATTGGGCTTGACCTTTATAAAAAGACCCTAATATATAGTTAAGTGATAGATGGGGGAGCACTAGATTTGGAGTGAGATCCTGCCTTTGGTGCTTGTTAGCTGAATGACAATGGATAAGTTAATCTCTCACAGTCTAAATTTTCTTAACTATAAAATGATGATAATAATAGCTTTTGACTAATATGGTAATTATGAGGATCAAGTGAGAAAATATGTGTAAAGCATTTTGCAAAGCATATAGCAGCACATAAAGGTTAGCTATTTCCCCACATCACACAGCTTTTCTCAACTTTTCTTTATTTTCTACTACTCAGAATATCTGTATGGTGAAAGCAGACAGTATTTATCCTATTTTCCCTACTTCTCCTCATTAAAGTAGAAAAAATAGCTTCTTAAATTAAAAAATATATATATAAGTGCAGATATGAGGGAAGCACATTTGGAAGGCTCCAAAATATCTGGCAAAGTGAATTAAAAGCTGAAAAATTGCTAGGGTTTTAATGATTTCATCTTATTCTTAACCTTAGATAAAATGCCCAAGAGTACTAGGCCTGCTCTTTTTGATTCCCTCTTCATACTATTTTCCTAGGATCAAGAAGAAGGGACCCTAGAAGTAATCCAGTTCAATACCATTCTTTTATAGATCAGAAAACTGAACAACAGAGGTATTAAATAATTTATCCAAAGTCACAATGAAAGATTTAATATTTGAATTTTTCTCCTTTGAATCAAAGTTTCTACTAAAACATGCATCCTGTCTTGATTATAATGTTATTCAGTTCTATTGCTGTTAGGAGACTTGAATGATTAAGTATTAGAAATACCCACTAATCAACTAAGATTGTGGTGATTAGAGTTTGGAGAAGCATCTCTTCTGTCATCCCTTCTACAGAATTCTTCTCCCTTGCCTGAAGGCTCTGGGATCTGCAGAATCCCAATCCTGGTGCTCCACCCCAATTAAAAGTGATAAAATCTTACTTATATAGGCTTCCAAACTATATTCTGTCCTTAATAAAACAAAGCCTTTGGATTTTTTTAACCACTGTCCTCTTTCACTCATGGATATCCATGTTTTTCTCCATGAAATGACCACATTTCTGCATTTTGCCTATTACACCTGAGGCATTCTGAAAAATGAATTTCAACCCTTAATCATATTTTTGAATTTAATATCATTTTATTTTTTCTAATTTACAACACTCAGAAAAAAAACTAAGTCTATCATAGTTGATTTTTTTTTTAATTTTAATAGCCTTTTATTTACAGGTTATATGTATGGGTAACTTTACAGCATTGACAATTGCCAAACCTCTTGTCCCAATTTTTCCCTTCCTTCCCCCCACCCTTGCCCACAGATGGCAGGATGATCAGTAGATGTTAAATATATTAAAGTATAAATTAGATACACATTAAGTATACATGAACAAACTATTATTTTGTTGTACAAAAAGAATCAGACTCCGAAATATTGTACAATTAGCCTGTGAAGAAAATCAAAAAATGCAGGCAGGCAAAAATATAGGGATTGGGAATTCAATGTAATGGCTCTTAGTCATCTCCCAGAGTTCGTTCACTGGGCATAGCTGGTTCAGTTCATTATTGGCTCCACTGGAACTGGTTTGGTTCATCTCATTGTTGAGGATGGCCAGGTTCATCGGAATTGGTCATCATATAGTATTGTTGTTGAAGTATATAATGCTCACCTGGCCCTGCTCGTTTCACTCAGCATCAGTTTGTGTAAGTCTCTCCAGGCCTTTCTGAAATCATCCTGTTGGTCCTTTTTTACGGAACAATAATATTCCATAATATTCATATACCACAATTTATTCAGCCATTCTCCAATTGATGGGCAACTACTCAGTTTCCAGTTTCTGGCCACTACAAAGAGGGCTGCCACAAACATTCGTGCAGATACAGATCCCTTTCCCTTCTTTATGATCTCTTTGAGATATAAGCCCAGTAGTAGCACTGCTGGATCAAAGGGTATGCACAGTTTGATGGCTTTTTTAACATAGCTCCAAATTGCTCTCCAGAATGGTTGGATGTATTCACAATTCCACCAACAATGTAACAGTGTTCCTGTTTTCCCACATCCCCTCCAACATTCCACATTATCTTTCCCTGTCATTCTAGCTAGTGTGTAGTGGTATCTCAGAGTTGTCTTAATTTGCATTTCTCTGATTAATAATTACTCGGAGCATATTTTCATATGGCTAGAAATAGTTTCAATTTCTTCATCTGAGAAGATATGTCTGTTCATATGCTTTGACCATTTATCAATTGGGGAATGGCTTGATTTCTTATACATTAGAGTCAATTCTCTATATATTTTAGAAATGAGTCCTTTATCAGAATCTTTGACTGTAAAAATATTTTCCCAGTTTATTGCTTCCCTTCTAACCTTTTCTGCATTAGTTTTGTTTGTACGGAAATTTTTCAGTTTGGTATAATCAAAATTTGCTATTTTGTGATCAGTAATGATCTCTAATTCTTCTTTGGTCATAAATTCCTTCCCCTTCCACAGGTCTGAGAGGTAAATTATCCTGTTCCTCTAATTTATTTATAATCTCATTCTTTATGCCTAGATCATGAACCCATTTTGACCTTATCTTGGTGTATGGTGTTAAGTGTGGGTTGATGCCTAGTTTCTGCCATACTAGTTTCTAAATTTCCTAGTAATTTTTGTCAAACAGTAATTTCTTATCCCAAAAGCTGGGGTCTCTGGGTTTGTCAAACACTAGAGTATTAAAGTTATTGACTGTTTTGTCTTTTGAATCTAACCTATTCCACTAATCAACTAATCTATTCCTTAGCCAGTACCAAACGGTTTTGGTAACTGCTGCTCGATAATATAATTTTAGATCTGGTACAGCTAAGCCACCTTCATTTGATATTTTTTTTCATTAATTCCCTTGAAATTCTTGACCTTTTGTTTTTCCATATGAATTTTGTTGTTATTTTTTCTAGGTCATTAAAATAGTTTTTTGGGAGTTTGATTGGTATAGTGCTAAACAAATGATTAGCTTAGGTAGTATTGTTATCTTTATTATATTTGTTCACCCTATCCAAGAACATTTAATATTTTTCCAATTGGTTAGATCAGACTTAATTTGTGTGAAAAGTGTTTTGTAGTTTTGCTCATAAAGTTTCTGATTTTCCCTTGGCAGATAGATTCCTAAGCATTTTACACTATCAGAAGTTACTTTAATTGAAATTTCTCTTTGTCACTCTGATTTTGTTAGTGATATATAAGAATGCTGATGATTTATGTGGGGTTATTTTGTATCCTGCAACTTTGCTAAAGTTGTGGATTATTTCTAATAACTTGTTATTATTTCTAATAACCCCAGAATCTCTGGGGTTCTCTAAGTATGCCATCATATCATCAGCAAAGAGTGATAATTTGGTTTCCTCATTGCCTATTCTAATTCCTTTAATCTCTTTCTCAATTCTTATTGCCAAAACTAGCATTTCTAAAACTATATTGAATGCTAATGGTGATAGTGGGCAACTTTGTTTCACTCCTGATCTTATTGGGAATGGTTGCAGTTTTTCTCCATTACATATGATGCTTACTGATGGTTTTAAATAGATGCTGCTGATTATTTTGCGGAAAAGTCCATTTATTCCTATACTCTCAAGTGTTTTTAATAGGAATGGATGTTGGATTTTTTCAAATGCTTTTTCTGCATCTATTGAGATGATCATATGATTTTTGTTAATTTGGTTATTAATATGGCCAATTATATTGATACTTTTCCTAATATTGAACCAGCCCTGCATTCCTGGTATAAATCCTACTTGATCACAACGTATTATCCTAGGGATGGTTTTCTATAGTCTTTTTGCTAATATCTTATTTAAGATTTTAGCATCAATATTCATTAGGGAGATTGGATTATAATTTTCTTTCTCTGTTTTCAACCTACCTGGTTTAGGTATAAGTACCATTTCTGTGTCATAAAAGGAATTTGGTAGGACTCCTTCATTCCCTATTTTATCAAATAATTTATATAGCATTTGGGCCAATTGTTCTTTAAATGTTTGGTAGAATTCACATGTAAATCCATCTATTCCTGGGGATTTTTTCTTAGGGCGTCTTTCTATTTCTTTTTTCTGAAATGGGACTATTCAAGCAATTTACTTCCTCCTCTGTTAATCTGGGAAATCTATATTTTTGGAAGTAGTCATCCATTTAACTTAGGTTATCAAATTTATTGGCATAAAGTTGGGCAAAGCAATTCATTATTTCTCTAATTTCCTCTTCATTTGTAGAAAGTTCTCACTTTTCATTTTTAAGACTACTAATTTGATTTTCCTCCCTCCTGTTTATAATCAGATTTACCAAAGGCTATTTTATTGGCTTTTTCATAGAACCAACTCTTAGTTTTTTAATTAGTTCAATAGATTTTTTTACTTTCAGTATTATTAATTTCTCCTTTTAATTTTAGAATTTCAAATTTAGTATTTGATTGGGGGTTTTTTAATTTGGTCTTTTTCTAGTTTTTTTAGTTGCAAGTCCAATTCATTGATTTTCTCTTTCTCTGTTTTATTCAAGTAAGCCTCTAAGGATATAAAATTTTCTCTTATTACTGCTTTGGCTGCATCCCACAAATTTTGGTATGATGTCTCATCATTGTCATTATCTTGTGTGAAATTATTAATTGTATCTATAATTTGCTGTTTCACCCAATCATTCTTTAAGATGAGATTGTTTAGTTTCCAATTACTTTTTGGTCTATTTACCTCTAACTTTTTGTTGAATGTAGTTTTTATTGCATTGTGATCTGAAAAGAAAGCATTTACTATTTCTGCCTTCCTGCATTTAATTTTGAGATCTTTATGTCCTAATATATCATCAATTTTTGTGTAGGTTCCATGAACTGTTAAGAAAAAGATATTCTCCTTTCTGTCACCATTCAGTTTTCTCCAGAGATCTATCATACCTAATTTTTCTAATATTCTATTTATCTCTTTAATTTATTTCTTATTTGTTTTGTGATTTATCTAAATCTGAGAGTGCAAGATTGTGATCTCCCACTATTATAGTTTTGCTGTCTATTTCTTCTTGCAACTCTCTTAACTTCTCCTTTAGGAAGTTAGATGCTATACCACTTGGTACATATATGTTTAATATTGATATTGCTTCATTGCCTATAGTACCCTTTAGCAAGATATAGTTTCCTTCCTTATCTCTTTTAATTAGATCAATTTTTGCTTTTGCTTAATCTGAGATAGGGATGGCTACATGTGCTTTTTTGACTTCACCTGAAGCATAATAGATTTTGCTCCAGCCTTTTACCTTTACTCTGTATGTATCTCCCTGTTTTAAATGTGTTTCCTGTAAACAACATATTGTAGGGTTTTGGCTTTTGATGCAGTCTGTTATCTGCCTCCTCTTCATGGGAGAATTCATCCCATTCGCATTTATGGTTAAAATTACTAATTCTGTGTTTCCTGCCATCCTAATATCCCCAGATTATGCTTTTCTTTTTCTTGCCCTCCCAACCCTCTTTCCCATTTTAAACTTATGTGCCCCACTTATATCATGATGCTCACCCTCTTTAGAATTCTTCCCTCCCCTCTTTGAATCTCTTCCCCTTTCTTGTACACTTCCCTTATTACTCTTTTTCTTTTCCCTTTTCCTCTCCCCCTTTTTAATGAGGCAAGGGAGGATTTCCTCTAAACACGTATGTCAATTATTTTCTCTTTGAGCCAACTCTGATGAGAGTAAGATTCACACAATGTTCCTCCCCCTCTCTAAATTCCTTCAAATATGATTAGTTTCCTTTGCTTCTTCATGGAATATGGTTTCCCTCTTTTTATCCCCCTTTTCCTTTTCTGACATTATCCCTTTTCCATATCTACTTCCTTTTTTATGTTATATCAGTAAAATCAAATTATACAGATAGTCTTTTTGTATATCCACAACAGAAATAAAATTCTCAAGAGTTCCTTTTACCTTTTCTGCAGCCCTTGAGTCCTATGGTTGGAGATGAAATTTTTTGTTTAGTTCTGGTTTTTTCCTTAGAAACAAATCCATTTGTGTCATTAAATGTCCATCTTCTTCCCTGGAAGAAAATGCTCAGCTTAGCTGGGTAGTTTATTCTTGGCTGCATTCCAAGTTCTTTTGCCTTTCAGAATATCAGATTCCAAGCTCTTCAATCCTTTAATGTGGAGGCAGCCAGATCTTGGGTGATCCTTATTGTGGCACTTCGGTATTTATTTATTTATTTTTCCCCTGGCTGCTTGTAAAATTTTTTCCTTAATCTGATAGTTCTGAAATTTGGCCACAATATTCCTTGGGGTTTTTATTTTAGGGCTTTTTCAGAAGGTGTTCGATGAATTCTTTCAATGCCTATTTTACTTTCTGATTCTATTACCTCTGGACAGTTCTCTTTGATGATTTCTTGTAAAATAGTATCTAGGCTCTTTTTTTTTTTTATCATAATTTTTGGAAAGTCCAATAATCCTCAGATTATCTCTCCTAGATCTATTTTCCAGGTCTGTCGTTTTTCCAAGTAGATATTTCATGTTTTTTTTCCAGTTTATCATTTTTTTGGTTTTGCTTGACTGATTGTTGCTGTTTCAATGGATCATTAGTTTCTATTTGTTCAGTTCTGATTTTCAATGAATTATTTTCTTCATTAGCTTTTTTTTTACTTCTTTCTGTATATGTCCAATTGAGTTTTTAAATGAATTTTTTGCTCTATGGGTTTTTTTCCATTTCACTAATTTTTTATTTTTAGTGAATTATTTTCTTTTTCCAATTTACAGATCCTACTTTCTTGCGAGTTCTTTGTCTTTTATAATTCACAGATTTTACTTTCCAGAGATTTTTTTACTTTTTCCAATTCACAAATTTTATTTCCCTGTACTTTCTGGGAATTTTTTACCTTTTCCAATTCATATTTCAGGAAGTTGTTGCTCTCTTGAAAAGCTTCTTTCCTTTCCCCATTTTTCTTCTAACTCTCTTTTGAGACTTTTATGAGAGCATTATGTAAAAGGGGACAAGTAGCATTCCCCTTTGGGGTATTATCTGGTGACTGTTTGCTATTAGTCTCTTCGGGGTTGCAAATCTGCTCTTTTTCTGTATAGAAGCTATCAATGGTCCTTTTCATTTTTTTATTCATTTTTTTAAAGCCTTTAGGGTATGCTTTCAGGGCAAGGGGGTTACCAGCTTCCTCTGCAGAGCAGGGAGAGATGTAACCTGGCTCAGTCTCTGAGGTGTGGGAGTGCTCTGAGTGAGAGTTTCCCCTTCCCCCAATTGGAGGTGATTTATCACTGGCTGAGCTATATAAGTGCCCAGTTGAGCTATGTGGTTTTGTGACTGCCCTCAGGCTAGAGACTAAGTGGTGAAAGTGTCACTGCCCCAGGCCAGAGCCTCCTGTGGGCCTGTGGGTACTAGCAGCTGTCCAGGGAAGGGCCCCATTCAAACCGGAAGTGTCTCTGCCCAGAAGCAAATCTCTCTGTGAAAACTCTGTTGCCCCAGGCCGAGCCCCCCATTGTGCAGATTAGAGGATGCCCTGGGCTGTGCCCCCCTGCTGTGCAGGACTGCAACTGCCCCAAAGAAAAGCCCCTTACCGTGGGTTGGGGCTGCCAGCCTGTGCTGAGATTTGTGCCCTCACTTCCCGTTTGGGGCTCCACTGCCTCTAGTTCTCTCCCTGCTTGTGCTGATTTCTCCTGCCCCGAGGACAAACCTTTTCTGGTGAGATTCCAGATAATCTTGGAGGGTGAGTTGATGTACTTCTAATCTTTATTAGTTGTAGCAGTCAAGCCCTATTTTTGAAACTGGATATAATATTGATAGTGAGGGTAAGAGAGGAGCTTAGAAAGTCCCATGTGTCTTCTCTGCCATCTTGGCTCCGAGCCCTTATCATAGTTGATTGTTGCAGAATTTTGTTGTTATTGCACATTTCACTCAGCCTCATTTCATGGAAGTCTCTTGGATTTTATTTTGAAATCTTTTTTATTATTATTTCTCGTAGAACAATATTATTTTAATATGCTCATATATCACAACTTGTTGAGCCATTCCACAATTGATCAGCATTTCCTCATTTCCAATTCTTTGCCATCATAAAAATACTATCAATATATTTGTACATGTGGATCTTTTTCCATTTTTATGATCTCTTTAGAATAGAGATCTAGTGATGATATTGCTTGACTAAAGGTTTGACCTATATTTGATTTCTTGCTGTCTAGGGAAGAGTGAAGGAGGAAAAGAGAGAGAAAAAAATTGGAACACCTGGTTTTGCAGAGGTAGATGTTGAAGACTATCTCTGCATGTGTTTGGAAAAATGAAATAATAAAATATTGAGATCCAAAAAACAAAAAAAAAATGAAAGAAAAATGGTATTCACAATTTTATAGTTCTTTGGGCATATTTCAACTTGCTCTCCAGAGTGATTAGATCAGTTCACAACATCACCAATAATGCATTAGTGTCCCAATTTTCCCACATACTTTTCAACATTTATCATTTTTCTTTTTCATAATATATGCTATTTCTTCTTTGATCATAAATTCTTTCTTTCCCCATATATATGTGACTAATAAAATATTACTTGATCTGCTAATTTACTTATGCTATCACCTTTATGTCTAAATCATGTACCCTTTTCTACTTCTCCTTGGTATATGGTGTGAGATGTTGGTCTATGCCTGATTTCTGCCATAATATTTTCCATTCTTCTTAGAAATTTTTGTCAAATAATATTATACCAGAAGGTAGAATATTTGGGTTTATAGAAGAGTAGATTACTGTAGTCACTTACTACTATTTCTTGTATAACTAACCTATTTTACACTTCTGCCACTCTGTGTCTTAGTCTGTAACAAATACTTTTGATGATTGCTATATGATAATATAATTTTAGATCTGTTGAAGTTAGATGACCTTCCTTAGTATTTTTTTCCCATTAATTCCTTTAATCATTTGTTCTTACAAATAAGTTTTGTTATTACTTTTTATAACATAATCAAATGATTTTTGGTTCTTTGGCTGGCAAGATACTGAATAAGTAAAATAATGTAGGTAGAATTGTTATTTTTAATTTTATTAACTCTTCCAATCCATGACCAAATGGCATTTATCCAATTGTGTGGAACTAACCTAATTTCATTGAAATCTGTTTTATAATTATATTCATTTAGTTTCTGAGTTTGTCTTGAAAGAAACATTCCCCAATATTTTAATTGTCCAAATAGATAAGTATATAAAATAGGTACACAAATCAAATATTTACTGATAATAAATGATAATTTTACAACCCTAATATTTAGTAACACAACCCCATGTAGAGTCATTACCTACACTTTAAAAAGCTTTTTTCAAAGCTGTAATATCACATTCAATGGAAATATATTGAACTTGAAAAACCACATATTGACATTATTTATGTTCTATTTAATTTTTATGTATTTTATTATATATTTTCCAATTTTGTTTTAAAAGAGCTTGTTCTGTATTTTAAAATATTGTGGTGTTTTTGTGGCCCGTGGGTCTTATATTGAACTTATTAAGAGCTAATAACCATTATATGACTTTCCTTATTTCTAACAACTGCCTGCAATCTTTTCCCTATTTGATATTAGACATATTTTGTGCTTTTACCTCTTTTCTAAATCCTATGAAATAAACACTTCCCCAAACCCATACAAACTTGGACAGAATAAGTATCAAGTTGGTATAGGGATTCATCAAGGAGAAAAATACTTTTCCCAGTGAGTTTTTAACACCTGAAATCCTTAATGTTAAAGAATTCCTAGGGGCAATATTAGGTCAAAGGACTTAACCAGAATCATAAATTCAAGTCTATTTCAGATTTGCAACTTGAACCAAAATCTTTCAAGGCTGAATCCACTATACAGCCTTTCAAATATTACATAATTTGCCCTTATATTAAATTAAAATTTTATTTTGCTATGACATTACCAGAATAGTTTTACTTTTTCTCATACCTTATTATAAGGTATAGTAATATTATACCTTTGGTTTCATAACTTATATTACTATCCTTCTAGTACATTTAATTAATACAACTATATTCTCACTACAATAGCTTATTAAATTATAAAACTGCTGAAGAGCATTGCAAGAAACTGATTATAATTTGAGAATTGCACTCACACTTCCAATCACCTTTCTTTTGGGCTTAAGAATTCATCCATTGCTTATAACTAAGTATTTTTTCTTTAATTGTAGTCTTCCCATCTACAAACTCATATGTTTTCCATACACCTTCACAAATAATTTTTCTCTTAAAGGCTCTGGGGATTGAATATGCAAAGGGCAATACATTCTTTTTTATGCCATCTGTTTCAGTATATTTCTGATCTCAAAAAATATTCCACAAACTTTTTTACAGTTTCCATTTTCACTGTGAAAATATTCACACCCCAACTCCACGATTAACTTTAACATAAGTTATAGGTGTCTAAATCACATCCTTGTGAATCATAGAACTTGTGCCTCACAGTAGAGACTATGATGGCATATAACTTAAAAATACATTCAGTAAGATGTGAATTATCATAGTTTATTTGCTTTTTTTTTTTTCGTTCTCAAGAGAGTAAACCAAAGGAAAGTGTTTAAATTATTTCACTGAAACTTTACTTAATCAACTTATATGCTGCAAAAAGTATAGAAACCATTTAGCATTGACTAGCTTTTTTTGTCATTGTAGATAAAATGAAATATGGTGAATAGTGATCTGAATTCTAGTGTAGAAATATAAGAATGGAAAACTCAATTGGGAAAAAGAGAATAGAAATTCTAGCCTGACTTTGCCCCTGAATGATCCTGTGAATTTAGTAAGCTGATTAAGCCCTCTGTGCCTCAGCACCTAAAGATGAAATGCTAATAACCACTTCACATTTCTATTCTCAGAACATGGAGAATCACAGTGACCAAGATGAGACATATCATCTTAGTGTAAGAGAGGCAATTACAGAGAGTGAAAAAGAAAAATGGAAGTTAATTTTTGAAGGTAAAGAAGGGCTTGCTCAAATATTTCTAGAATCATGAGAGATGAAAATTAATATTGATTCTATGTTATGGGACAAGGAAATGCCTATGTGTACATATTATTTTGTGTGAATTATAAGAATAGAGATGGCTTGAAATATGGGGGGAATTTGAAAGGGATAAAGTATGTTCTCTTGAGCAAATTCTTTGGTATTGTAACCCATGACCAGGGGTTCCTCAGATTC